>NW_023601322.1:24453071-25181940 GCF_014898055.3 Talpa occidentalis
TAGCATACTAGTTACAGCTTCATCTTTTCCTCTCTCAAGAGAGCAAATTTGAAAGCAAATGAGCAAACGTGACATTATTCATGATGATCCTCAAAGATATTGTGTTTTATTAAGAACATTTTCAAAAGTATTTTTCTACTAATGCCTAATCTTACATCTTACGCTAAACTTGATCTTAAAGTATTTTACAGTTGTTAGGGACAAATGAGTATGTCTTGACACTTTGGTTGAAAACTGGTGATTTAAGATATGGTCCCCTGTGTCAAGAAACATAATGTACTTGAAATTATTTGTGATTCTCTATCTACTACTGCTGATGGAGAAAGGTTAAAAAAGGGAAAGAAATGACAATTTAAAAGAGCCCATTTCAAAAATAAGACTTTTCATTTTACCAGTCTCAACACCTCTGCCATTGACATTATTACCGGCATTAACATCGGTAGAGTGATCCTGCTCATCATCAGAGCATATGAATCTAGGGATGTCTATAGAACAAGGACACTGTCTTTACTCTTGGGGGCCTTTGTTCTTCCCTATTAAAACAAATACTTAGAAAATGTATGTTTAAATTGGTTCAATTACTCTTAGATGTTCTAAACTTATCACTATGATTTTATACTGCATATTTCACTCATTTTAAGATGTGTGACATGTATACTAAGTAAAAAAAAACATAGATTTTGCTACAAAATAAAACTGCTCTTCTTTATTAAATATTGGTGTGAGTTAAATTTTTATAAACATGAGAATGTTTGAAACATGCTTTTACCTGAACTGGACTGCTTATTTTTCATTAGCCTTGTAGCAAGTTATTTCTTTAAATACTTGCTTTCTGACAGTTTTAATATGTGTTTTGGAATTTTTAAGCCATATTTCTTACATTGGATTGTCTTAAAGTTTGACATCTACCTAATGTGCAATCTCCCTGCTTCATTGTATAAACAGGGTGTTTGTAACAAAATACTTACTTGAAAAGGTTTCTGATTTCCATTCTCAAAACTATTGAGGGAGCTTGTAACACGTGTGATCCAATATATAGGTATGATTTGTGTATGTATTTGAGACTGCTGATACTAATGATTGATTTTTTTTCCTTTTCAATTTACAACATACCATTAGTTCATGCCAGAATGCATTCATCATTGTACCCTATTCCTAACGTTGTGTCCTGTTTCTACATTCATTTTATTCTCTTTAGCAATACCTTTGCATGTGTATATTTTTATAAGATGCATATCTTGTTTGTATGTTTAATGTCTATACAGTATGTTGCTATACAATTTTGTCTTTTTACTTTTTTTACTAAGCATTAACTCTTGTTTTTAAGATTTATTTATTTATGCATATAAGAGTTGGGGTACAGGCCAGAGGTGTGTGTGTTGAGAGGATTCATCAAAGATAAGAGTGGGGACCAGAACAGGCAGATTGACCGAAGTACATTGCTGAGGGGAGCAGCAGGCGAGTCAGGAGAGATCTGCTGCACCATGTAGGTTGCTCCCTGGCTGGCTGGGGATCGAACTTGTGCTGCAGAGGTTGCGGATAGCTTCATAACTTGTGTCTTAACCCCTTGAGCCACCAGGGAGGCCCTAAGCATTAACTCTTTTTTTTTGTTTTTCTTTTTCCCTAAGCATTAACTCTTAAAGATTCACTTGTTTTTCTGTAAATACAGATGGATATTCAAAAGCTATGAAGCAGCTAGCAAGCAAGCAACCTTGACCTTACTGGAGAGTAAGAGAAGCCTCAGGTCTGGAATAGAGTAGCAGGTGTGGATCACTAATTCATCACACTGATACATTGACCACACCAAAGTATCATTATTATTAAGTACCAAAATATGAAGTACAAAATAATATTTGTTAAAATTTCAGAGAAGAGGGAAGTTTCAGTAAAGGGTAGAGAATTAAAGAGAACTAGAAACTGAGGAAACCAAGATTCAAAAATGCAACAGGAAAAGAGATTTAGGTGTTGGAAATGTTGGGAAGATGCAGGAGTGGCAATAAAGCAATGAAAGTGAAGGCATAAATTCAGAGGCTGCTTGATACAGGGTAGCAACAAATAATTTATTTTTTATTTTATTTATTTTTTTTTTTAAATACAAAATATTTATTTACTTAAATATTTTATGAGTTTTGTAGACTCTCATAATTCACTTTTCTGTGCATCCCTTTCAGTTGTAAAGGACGTGAAATAGAGATACAAACTGTGAAGGAAAGAGTGATTCCATACTATGTGAGCCAAGGATGTTATGGGAGTCAATGAAGCCTAATGCAACTATCCTTTATGACATATTACCCAAAAATGAAAATATAGACTGTGATTTTATATACTTATAAAATACCAAGAATATACTTTGTTGTTATTCATAGTGCTCTGATTAATAGTGCTCTGTCCACATAAACAGAAAGGAGGATTTGATGCTGAAATTCAGTTTGGTTCAAGAAATGCTCGTGCAGCACCCATATGAGTTCTGTGCAGTGTCTTGGCCTGCAAAGTTGCAGACCCTCTTGGAGCTTAAAGTCCATTGGCAGAATCAGGCATGTAGATAATTACAATAAAAACTAGTAAATATAGCACAAAATGTTCTATCTCTGTGACTATGCATTAGTTGTTTAACAACTATGATCCTCAATATCCTCATTTGCAAAATAAGGGAAATGATACAACCTATTTCAAATTATCCTTATGAGTATAGAGTAAGATAATATATATAAATCTCTTAATATGGTGCCTAGCATACTAAGCATACAACAATGCTATTTGTTACTAGTAATTCTTTTTTTTTTTTTTTTTTGATTTTTTTTTTTAATCTTAAATTTTATTTTTATATTCCCCCATACAATTGCAAACGCCCCATTCTGACCCCAATCCTTCCCCTCCCGCCCCCCAACCCCCAAAAAGTGTCTCTGGTTCATAGTTTTTTGTTGATTTTGATTTTCACTTTCTTATATTCATTTTCCTGGTCCCTTATTTAAGTTTTCTAGATTCCTGCTATGAGTGAGACCATCCGGTATTTTTCTTTTTCTTTTTGGCTTATTTCACTGAGCATGATCCCTTCCAGCGCCATCCATGTTGCTGCAAATTGCATGTGTTTATCTTTTTTGAATGCTGAGTAATATTCCATGGTATATATGTACCACATCTTCTTGATCCAGTCATCTACTTTTGGGCATTTGGGTTGTTTCCAAAGCTTAGCTATTGTAAACAGTGCTGCTATAAACATAGGGGTGCAGGTGCTCTTTGGAATTGATGTTTCTGTGTCCTTTGGGTAAATACCTAGGAGTGGAATTGCTGGATCATATGGAAGCTCTAAGCAACAAATAATTTAAATGATGCTTTATAGATATGTGCAAGATTGGAAAAGTGGTTTTGCCATGGACTTACTCTGTCTTTGTTTATAACTACTTTTTTACACTCTTTTTCTTTTGTTATAGCTTCCTTATGTGGCTCAGAAAGATAGTAACAAAAGTTTCAATGCATACTCTCTACACAAATGGTGATACAAGATGTGTCCTCATCTTGTGTTTTATTATATGTAAACTTATGAGTAGACTATCCCTGGTTCTTCTTGGATGTCTTTTCCTTGGACCAATTGTGGGGGACATGGGAATGGAGTACCATGATTGGTCAGACTTGTACAACATGCGCAGGTCTGAGATGAGAAATAAACTGGTATGAGTGACAGGCAAACCTACAGGAGAAATGCAGATGGAGAAAGAGAACTGTTCCTCTAAGGAAGGAAGAAGCTAAACAAAAGCAGAAGATACCCTTTAAAGTTTCCCATGTGATCCTTCTAACAGTTCCAAGAAGCAGGTAGGAATAGGAATGTCCACTCTAATTCATAGAAATGATAATATATTTGGTGCAGTTTTTAATTTGTAAGTGCTTGAGCAAGATCTTGATCAAAATCCACTGATTTCTAGAGTGGGGAAATGAAATGATCGAAGTCATAGCTTAATAATGTAGAGATAAACTCAAATGGTTACGTTTTATGTTTGAACAAAATTTCCTTCTGTTCTTTTAATTTTCGTTATTATGTTCCTATGACAATTCTGTAAGAGTAAAATTCATAAAATCAATGCCAAAAGTTTTCATTATTTAAAAAAAGCACAAATCTAGATCTTAAGCACATACCCACACACAACTCACATGCATTCTCAGACACAATCCTATTACATTTATTGATATTTTCTTATATTCTTGGAACCTCCTATCTGCCTTACACATATGATCTCATTTAACCTTCACAGACTGGCTCTGTGGTGCAGACTCTGTTGTTACTCACACTTTAGAAAATCACAGAGAGGTAAAATAATTTGCCTGAGTTCATATAAGTAATATTTCACATAGTTTATTTGTGATTGCTAATGCTAGACAATCTGCCATCAATTTAAACCACATGTTTACTCCACTGGAATTCACAAGATTCATTAATATTGTATTTGACTGTTAGTTAGAATAAATAGGCACACACAGGTCTAGACCAACATAAATTTAATTGCCAATAGATGACCAACTCCAATTCTTCCTATACACATAAAGCCCAAAGTAGACATGTGGGATAATGTCAGATGTTAAATAGTGTGATGTTCACAAGTACATTGCCCAATATACCATTCTGTGACTTTATCTGTTATTTAAACACCTCTGCCAGAACTGAAATCTTAGTGAATGCATTTTTCATATTTCATTCTGAATATAATTGCTCTTGAGTTTTAATATAAAAGACCAGCACTTAGCAGCTGGAAAATAACATTTTGATGGTAGCTGAGACTTGGGGAAAAACTCTACAACAGATCCCGTCAATATTCAGCTGACAGAGGCTACTTCTGCTTGTTTCAGGGGAAGATTTTCAATCTGTCTGCAACTAGCTGCCAAAACTTTTGCATGAATAGGGAAGAATACAGTCAATCACCCAGATGTTCCACCTGCAGGAGGCCATGCACCCAGCTATTTGGAAACAATCAGGTGTCCAGAACATGAAGACAACACATCTGGAAGGTGATTGTGTGTGTGTGTGTGTGAACTTTTAAAGAAGATATATTGATATCATGTTGAAATAATTTTAACCCCTCTTGTACCTAACTGAGAAAAAGAACAAATTTAGAGAAATGTTTAAGTATAGTCTATATAACATTGAAATTACTGACAAACTGTGGATAATTTTCTCAACATATTCATGAATGTGTGTTATCTAATGCCTAGTCTTACTTGAATATTGATTATTGATTATTTGAATATTGATTATCTATATTCCTGTAATGGTATATTAAATGACGTACCTACCTCTAGTTTTTCTTGGCTTCCTACCATCTCCACCTAACTCCTAACACTTTATTAAGGTTATCTAATCCTAAGTGAATTCAAATGTACAATATAGAAAAAAAAAACATACTTAACTTCCCTAGAAACTCAAATTAAAATTACAAAACATACTGCAGGGATTTTAAGTAGGTGGAGGATATGGTTAGAAATGTTTTTAAAGGCTTAGCTCAAGAAATACATAATACAGATCTGAGATTTTGAGAAACAGTATCAAAATATAGTAATTTAGTATGCGGAAATATCACAATATACCGGAATAGTGAAACACTAAAAGTTAGTATGGTTGTACCTTTTTTAGATCCATTGGGGTATTAGAGTCCCAGTATTAGATGGACAGAGGTAATGGGAAGATTATGAAGACAAGATCAGGAAACAAGAATGTTACATTTTATTAAACTGGGACATAAAAGGAAATATAACTTGAACTAGCCAGACATGCTCTAGATAAGATTCTAAAGAGTAGAGAACTGTGAGCTGAAATGTAGGCTACCTTATAGGTCTGGAGCCATACTCTCTTCTTGCTAAAATAATCAATTATTTTTTCTCTTTTAAGAAATAGATTTAATGCAACAGCTGAACACTGTGATAAATTGTCTGAAACTAGTGTGGACCATCTGGCTGTCATGAATAGTCTTAAATAAATTGAACCAAAAGTTAGAAATCTAAGGAGACAGTAGCTCCCATCTTAAGAGAATGTGCAAGCTTTGGAAAACATGCTCTGATTTTCAGATTCTTATTCATTGCAATGTGGTACATTGGCTCATCAGAGGTGATCATGATACCATAACTAGTTCCAGACAATGAAAGCATAAATAGATTTATAAAAGGAGTCACAGATCTCAGAATACCAGAGACACTCCCGATAACCAATGAGGCTTACTCTAAAATTTGTGCTCATGGATTCAGTCTTTAGTTGGCATTAATGGAAACTTAGTGATGTTAGAATCATTTGTCCTGATGATTTCTTTCTTTTATAGGTCCACATCAAAAAATACTCATTTATTCATGCATCCATTAAGAAGCATTTATTGAATATTTGCTATGTACTAGACACTGTGACACAAATAAACAAAATGTGGTCCCTATCCTTTGGAGTACATAATCTAATGGAAGAATAGAAGGGAAACAATTTTAATGGAATTATAATAATGATGCTTAGGCAAGGTTTCAGTGACTCTGCCTGGGAAGATGGAAGGGGCTTCAAAGAGACTTTGAGAAAACAAAGGGACTTAGAGAAAACAAAATAGGTTTCTTGAGCTAAAATGAAGCACAGACACAGAGAAGGCCTAATTTTATTTGTGGGTATCATATTTCTCCTCATAATACCACAGAAAAACAATCAATTTTGTGGACACACATATCTTAATCATCACACCTACCATCAATATGTTGAGATTAGCTAATGCAAGCTGAGCTATTGTGAAAATAGACCCTAAATTCTTAAGGATGAAGCATTTTATTTCTGGCACATGTAATTTTAGGTCAGGTATTCCAGAGATTTAGAGAATCAAGCTCCTTCTGCCTATGACCCTGTCATATTCAAGGATTTTTGGTCAACAGCATATTTTTATTCCAACAGCATGGTACAGGAGAGCTATATCTGGGGCCAAGCAGAAAAAGATTGTAAGAGGGTGAAGAGGACATACTTCTGCTTTAAGATGCCCTAAAGCAGTACACACCCTTTAAACTCACATGTAGTTTGCCAAGAAGCAGTCTCAAAGCTGCATCTAAGTATAGAAAGGGTTGGAAAATTTAATCAGTCATGTCCCCAGAAAGGGGAGATAAGGTTTTGATGGCTAGCAAGTGTTTTCTCCCACAAATATAAAACTGATAAAAGTGTAAAAATTCTAGATCATTCTCAATGAGTGTAAACCAATGAGATAAAATTTCTCAGTATATTATATAAAAATCTTTATATTGGCCTAAAAATTAATTGTGTACAAACAGAATAGGAAACTCATATTAACAACATGCTTGCAGGAAAAATTCCTGGAGATTTTTGCATGAAGAATGATTCAATATGGATCAGCAATTTGGTATGATTCCTAACAAACTGACACATGCATTTGTAGACTGCATCAATACAAGTATACAAGAAGCAATTAATTCTTATCTAGAAATATTTAATTCAAAAGCTTTTGCTAGAGTTCTGGTGATATTTTAAGAGACATACAAGTGAACAGAAGTCTATGGTGGTAAAGTGATGGGAATCTAAAACTTTGTTATTTGAGGAGAAGTAGTAAAAAAAAAAAAAAAACAAAACAGGTTGTCTCCTATAGAAGAAATAGGGAAGTTGTATGTGTGAGTGTATGTGTGTGTATGTGTGTATGTGTGTGAAATGGGAAAGGATGTGGATTAAAGTGGTCTTTAAAATTCAAAGAAATGTAAAGTTTTAGTACTTGAAGTTTAGTCACATGGAAGAGAGAGTAGATTCATTCTCTTCTGCATCATGAAACCAAGGAAAGAACATTTTGGCTTAATATGATGAAGATCTGAATAATAATTGAAGCTATCCAAGAATGGTGGAATAGGATGCTTAGAGAACTATTGGGATTCACATCACTGGAAGTGCTTGAACAGAAGCTGAATGACCTTGTGTCGAACTTGCTGTTCAAAGAATTTTCTCTTAAAATGGACTAGATGATCTCTAAAATATTTTCCAATTCTAGGAGTGACTAAATTTGCCAATATTACTATGATTCTCTGGATGATACAAGCCCAAATAAAATTCCAAGTGAGACATGACTGAAGGTGACTGCTGTTAACTTGAGGAAGAGGCATAAACAGTATGGCCAATATCATTGATGCTGCCAGTGCCCCTAGCAAAGCACTTTTGAAATCATTTTGACTGGCAGCTATTTTTCATGAGACACTATGTTACTTGAAATCAAACACTAGCAAAGTACGCTTGTTCTGATTTAAGAATTTGGCAGATATTTTTTTGAAAATGAACATTGTGCCTCTGTTACTTTAAGAAGACAATGTACAGTATTATTGCCAATAACAACATTTGAGATTTAAGGCAAAAAATGGAAGAATGGATCTTTTATATTTTTATATGACCTTGACTGTTTCCCAATACTTAAAGAAATTTATGATGATGTCAGTGGTGATATTATTAATAAATTTGATTTATTTTATGTTCAGTGATGAAATGAATGATATGTATAACTCAATGAGTTATACTTTCTAAGTTACCAATAAATAATATCATAAAATCATGCATGGAAAAAAGACCCCCTTGAAGTGCATAATAGAAGCAATGGATTTTTATGTAGCAGAGAACAAAAATTATTGCTATGTTTTCAGATTCTATATTGTAACTAACTTTTTTTTAAAGATTTATTTATTTATTTATTTTTATACAATAGCTGGGGTACAGGCCAGAGGCATGGGAGGGTGAGAGGATTCACTAGAGACAGAGCAGGGAGCAGAACAGGCAGACGGACCAAAATACGCTGCTGAGGGGAGCAGCGGGTGAGACAGGAAAGGTCTGCCGCACCATGTGGGAATCTCCCTGGCTGGCCAGGAATTGAACCTGCACTGTACAGGCTGCGGACAGCTTCACAGTGCTGCTGTTAACCTGCTGCGCCACCGGGGAGGCCCCTATTGTAACTAACTTAAAAAAAAAGTGCCACTTGTTGAATTTTGGTGTAGTATCAAAGAACAGCCAAAGTATCTGAAATTGCTACTAAAATGCTCCTTTCCCCTTGAACTACATAACTGAAAGAGGCCAAATTTTCTTCATGAAATTACCCAAAAGCACACATTACAATACTGAATGCCAAAACAGATGTAAGAATTTAGGTTTCTTCTACTAGAGTGAATCTTAACAAGATTTGTAAAAGTACAAAACAATGCCACTTGTTTAGCTAAGTTATTTTGCTTTGACAAATAGTTACTTTTTATATAGGTATGATTTGTGTAAGTGTGTAATTGGGTTTATTATTACTGTAAATGAATTAATAAATATTTTAAAAGCTTATTTTACTTTCCAATAATGGCAAATAGCTAAACTATTTCTTTCTTTCATTTGTACTTTCTTTCATTTGTACACTCATGACTTCTAGACATGAATTCTAGAGTATACATTCTGCTTCCTTTTTGAGTCCCCAGACCTTAGTTTTTCTTGACCATTTAGATTGTGATTCAAGACAACCTAGACAACCTCACATCATCTCTAAAACTCTTTTTTTTTTTTTTTTTTATAGAGGCATGCTTTATTTATTTGTTTGCTGGTTTGTTTGTTTGTTTTGTTTATACATGCACTGGGTACAGTCAGAAGCGCGGGAGGGCGAGAGAATTCACCAGAGCCAGAGCGGGGAGCAGAGCAGGCAGAAGGACCGAAGTACACTGCTGAGGGGAGCAGCGGGCGGCAGGAGAGGTCTGCGCGCCATGTGGGACCCTCCTCTGGTGGCCGGGGAGCAGCCGGGGATCGAACCGGCGCCGCAGAGGCCGCGCGCAGCTTCGCAACCCAGCGCTCAACCGCTGCGCCACCGGGGAGGCCCTCTAAAACTCTTGATTCTCACCTATTCCATAAGAAGTCTGGCATCTGTGACCCATTGCTTGGAAGAGTGCAATAATTTCATCAACTGCAGTGCTTTACCTAGCTTTCCTTGATTTATATTGATCCAGGAAGAGTCATAACATCCTCCAGATTTTAGTAGGCATATCTCATGCTCTTTAGGAAGGCACAAAGAATTACCTTTTCTTAGACTTCATTTTCAGGGTAGGCACTCCGTACTCTATCTAGGTGTGTGTGTAGGAGGGAGTGTTATGTTCAAAGCACTGCCTGCATGACCCACCACTGAATAAGCCTGGTGGCTGAACTGCCTAGCTAACTCAGACACTTCTAAACAACAATTGATGAGTATAACTTAAAGCCTCCTAAATTTAGGGGTGATTTATTGTGCAGTGATAAATAATTGACACAGGTCTCAATGACAACCAAGATGAAAATAGTTCCATGTTGATACCCTGGTATAGTATTATATAACTTGAAGGATGAGTAGAATTGAGTAAGCAGGGCGGGGAGAAGAATATCACAGACTAGAAAGAAACCAAAGTAAGAAAATGAAAAGAGGCTGAAATAAGAATTTATTCAGGAGCCAATGGGTAGGCTAAGTAGAATCAACCTTTATGCTATGGCACCAACATGAAAGAGGCTAGAGATGTGAGTTTGAGTTAGACCATAGAGACTTTGATCTGGAGGTGGGAACTTTGATTGTCATTTTCTGCGTAATGGAAAACCACTGAAGGTGACAATCATGGTTTTCTCCACCTCTGTCACTTACTTTCCTCTTTCATTTCAGTTACCACCCAACCATAAAGCATTTGCTAAATTAGAATTTAGAGTCAATGGAATCACCTTGATTTTATTCTACAAAGTAGTGATTGGTAATAAAGGAGGCATTCTCATTGTGTTTCTCTGTGAATAAATACCAGCCTATATTTTATGGTTAGAAGAACACTTTGACAGAAGATGAGTCAAGATACTTCTATCCCAACTGAAAAGAAACAGATGGGAGAAATAATCTCCCCTAAAAAAGGAAACACGCACTGAAAACTGATCATGTTTAAACAAAAAGGATAAAAACACATTTGGTTATTCATGGAAGAGGAAGTCTTTGCCTTCTTTCTTAAAGAGCCATGTTAATTTATTATAGACCACTAGATGGCACTTGTGTACAGCGTTTGAACTCAATGCCAGTGGAAACAAGAGAAGCTGTGCTGTGGTCAGAATAGAATCTGAGATTTTGTGCTTATGCTGCCTGCTTCCTCCCCCCCTTCATTCAAGAGGGTGTAAAAGAGAAGGCCTAAATTTCCTCTGTGCTTTTTTGACTTACAGAGAAAAATGAACATGGCAGAAGTGTCCTGATTAGATTGGGAGAAAAAGGATGATGCATTCTTGCAGGATGAATCAGGAGAGATGATGTTCTGTCATTCTTTAGATGTAGACCTGAAATGCTAACTTTAAATTTATGGTTGCTGGCATGAGCCATGATTCTCTGTTTACCCAGTCAGTGCATTTGGGTGAAGCATGAATAGTGTGTCTTTTGATTGGTTACTTTATCACACTGACGATTTTAGAAGATAAAATAATCCTTACCCTTTGGGGTGAAAAAGCTGATCTTACAAGCCTTATCAGATTACCATGGATTGATTCATCTTTATGAAGGCTTGCTGCCTGGTTGTTCATTGCTGCCTCCAATTCATCTGGACATTTTCAGATGATGCAAGGGGTGATAGCAACTGTGAACATCATCTAAACTATAATGAGAACTGGGTAGGACACATCCTCAAAAAAGGAAAAAAAAAAAAAGAGAAAGAAACAACTAACAAGAAAACAAGCAAAAACCTCAATAATGCAAGACATCCCATGGGAAGGCTAGAAGAATGGAAAATCTTGCCATACCTGTGCCCCTCATTTCTCTAACCCTGGAGCTGTTATCAGCACTTAGAACCACCTAGTAAACCAGTACTCCTTTTCTGGGAGGTAAGATGTTGGCTATCTGCCATTTACAACTCTGCCAACACCATTAGCTTGTCACCACTGTGCTGACGTTGATCTCTTTGGGTCTCATCTGATCTGGCCTTTCAGTAGCCTCAGCTTTCTCCTGTTTAGCCTAAGCTGCTGTAAGAGCATGTTTTGAAACATCGCCAGATCTGATAAAAAGGTGACATCTGTCCTAAAGACGATTGGGGTGGGTTCAAGGAATGCCAATAGGGCCAAAAGAAAACAGCACATCAGGTCACAGGCATAAAGGGAAATCTGAAATAGAACTGTCTGTGCTCGGGAGTGTGATAGCAAGGACTGGACCCCTGCTTAATGTCTCTGGCCTTGACCTTCGGGAGAGCATCTCTTGGACCGCTTCTTGGTTACCTGGATTTTTTTTTTATGCTCTTTCCAAATGTTCTTATCAAATCATACCTTAGGAAGAGAATTGGTAAACTTATTCTAAGATTATCATTTCAGCAAGAGACAAAGCACAAATGTGATGAAGCAACAGAGTTAAATTTTAGGAGTGAGAATAGGTAGGAATGTGAGTTTTGGTAAGCAATGTCAGAGATACATTCCTCTTGGTTGTTAAGTCACCATTAGGCTATCTAAGTTTGAATGTTTTACAGAACTATCCTGGACTACATAACTAGTAGGTGACTTGGAGTCTAGTTAGCTTTTTGGTTTCAAAAGCACTAATCATGCACAAGTGGATTTAGAAATCAATAGTTGTTGAATTATTGGTAAAATTCCAAAGTTAGAATTTGGGGAGAGCTACAGAGAAGAACCCAAAAAGCAAATACATAGAAAATTATATCTGAGGATCATATGGAAATAAACACAGCAAAAGGCCATGGAAATTGACAGACATGAAGGAATATGGACAGGTACAAAACTATGAAGGAAGGAGGTAGAGTTCCTGCAGGAACCACAGGTCCAAAAGGCAACTGGATGCCTGAGTTGGCAAGTTCAGGAAAGGTTAGAATCCAATTGTTATCTTGTTCTGTCAGACATGATGAACTGGCCTGAAAACAGAAACCTGTTTCTCCATGTTCTATCAGTCTTTCTGAATATCATCATGCCTGTAGTTATTATTCATTGCCAGAAGAAGGACTGAGGGTTTGGGTAATACCTGCTACTATTGTCAGGGAAAAACAAAGAGATGATGAGAATATTCCTAAGGAGGATGAAGTGGACTTTGGTCATCTATGAAAAATGGCCCATGCAGGCGCCATCGGTTTCCTGCACTGGATACTTCTATATTCTGGTTAGCATGCCTTTCCTCTTTCTTCTGGTATGAATAAATGTGCCCATTTTTGAGTAACTGACTTTATTCTATTCCATGTGGTTCTTTTGGATCTGCCAAACAGAGTGTCTCAATCCTCTGGTGTTAGGTTAAGCATGTTATCGGCTTCGTCAGTCATAGTGTCTGGTGTATAACTGGTTTATGAGCACAAACAAGCCCACCAGACTTCTTCCCTGGGATTTTATATGGAAAAATGCTATCTCTTTCTCTTGAATAGCAAGCTGGGATAATATAAGCCAGAACTTTTGGTAGTTTGCTCTCTCCTCTCCTTGATACATGGAGCACAACTGACTGAAGTTATAGTGAAAGAGGCCAACATACAGACAGAATCTTACCATGTTACTAGAGGATAAGTAATCTGTCCACAAGAGCTTTCTCTTCCTTATGCCCATATTTTCCATCCTGTCTTACCTGTGGCTTAGCGATAATACAAAGATGTTGAATTATATAAATGGGATAGAATCAAATTCTCTATATCTTGTCTCTCCAGTTAGAATGTGGACATCTTGAGGGAAGAGTCCATATCTCATTTTTTCCTGTGTGCTTTCAGCAACTCATAGGAAAAAAATGTACAAAGAATATACTTGCTAAGTGTTTATTAGTTTATGTTAAACACCTATGGTGTTTTACTACCTGGGAGCATGGCGCAGGTGAAAAGAGATAGAGGCCCAGTTCTTACTAGCTATTTGCCAAATGGGCTTTGTCACCACCACCTGTCTCTGAGTATGATCATTAATTTTTTAAAGCCAGAATTTATTTTTCTTAAAAATGTTTAAGAGACTTCATATAGGCCTAAAGATGTCTAGGTTTAATATAAGATTATACAGAGGTGGTGTCTCTTGATTCCTCCATTGAGAAGTTTTCTAAATTCCCTGTCCTATAAAACTAGATTTGTGTGGACCATAGACATCAGGAAAGAACATGGACTTTGCATTGAGTAAGACTTGGATTATAATAATGGCTTTACTGCCTCCTATTTATATAGTTTGGTTCAACTATTTTACCTTTTCAGCCTCAATTTTCATATCTGTAAAATAGAGATCATAAAATTTTTTAAGTTCCTCTGCAATGACAAGAAATTATTGGTGCAAAACCCTTTACCAATGTTGGAATTCTGACCATAAAGGCAGCATAAATACTGTGGCTGTTCTTTATCTCTTGGCAAAACTGATGCAATTAGCAAACAGTAAGTCAGGGTTACAAAGTAGGTTTTTCTAATCTCTGATGGTGTATTATTTCTCTTTCTTATGACTTCCCATGTGGCCTCAGACAATAATGCTGCTGTAAGATAAATGACCATTAATCTAGAGGAAAGTCTCTTGAAGCAAGTCTCAGGGCTCTGTCCAGAACTTTGCCCAGCTACTTATTTAAGACCTGTGTGAGGACAGAGAGAGAATGCTGATCAAATTTGTAAGTGGCACAAAGCTAGGTTGAATATCTAATATGTCAGAGGTCAGAATCAAGGCTCACAGAGGTCTTTATATGCTGGTGTAATGGTCCAAATCCAATAAGACAAAATTTACAGAGAATAATGGGAGGTCTTGCACTTCAGTCTGAAAACTCAATTGGGGGAGATGTAGCTTAACAATGGATCTGTGAAAAAAAATCTCAGGGGGTTCATGGCTGACTGTAAACTTGATATGAATCCATAGTACTAGAATTGTTTAAAAGGAGAAGTCTGTCTTAAATTGCATTCATGGATGTTTAGCATCCTGGGTGAGACTTGTGATCAGTCTAGTTTTCCATGATTGCTGGTCAACACCTGGAAACTTACCTTCTACATGAAGGACAGAAACAAATGAGGGCAAGTCCATCAAAGGGCAAAAACATTTGAAATCATTCATTTATTCACATATTCATTTGGTAGATTTTTCCTGAGCATTGTGTTCCAGGTTCTTTACTTTACACTTGACATATAACAGTGAACAAGGTGGAAGGAACACAAGAAATTTAGCGTATAAAAGAGAAAACTTGTATTCTTTTCCAATATGGGTTCTTTCCCAATATTTGAAGGGCGTATGCCCTCTGGAAGATCACAGAGTCAGTGCTAATGTTTATTTGTTGAAATAGGCTAGTGTTTGGGCCATGACTGTCCACCAATTGGAAACATCCACTGATGGAATGGATTACTTTACAACTGGTTACACAGCATAAAGTGATTGATCTCTTATAGGACATAAGAGGGAATCAAATATTCAAAATTCCTGTGATAAAGGAACCCATGGTTATTGGGATTCTAAGATAAACTTGAAAATTGACCCTTTTGCCCTTTTCATTCTTCAAAAGGTGCTGCTAGATTTGTTGTCTTCTTAGGGGTAGAGAGAATGGAGAATTCATTGGGATGTGAACAGGGAGTTGAGGGTAATCTAGGGAAATAGCCAGCAACTCATCCTGGAGATGCATGTCTATATTCTCCTCGCCCAACCTCTTCTAACTAGGCATATGGAATAAGTGCCATTCCATTAAATGATTCTTGGAATTGCTGCAACAATCTTAGATGTTCCAGTCAATCCAAAGTCCAAAATGGTACCCACATATGAACCTAAAATAAATAACTACCAACAGGTGGTGATAAACCACAACTGTGATCTGGATAGGCCCAGCTTACTCCACCAAATGAAATGCCATACATGTCATTTCGTTAGCTTCACAATGAGTCTAGGCATTTGATGTGATTGAAATTTTTTAGTTCACTTTTCAAATTATGGAGGGATTCTGTTGTAACCAAAAGCGATGTTGGACTATTACCACTCAATTTCTATCTAGGTCTCCGTTTATTTAATTATCTTAATTCTGTGATGATCCACTCATCCTTTATGGCTTACTTTGAATATTATGTTGTAATATATACTCTGATTCTTCTAGTCAAAAATATTTTGTATTTCTATGGAATTTTTCATTTTTACACTAAAAAGTTATTAAACTGCATTATAATTCCCCAACACCAGTAACATTCATTAGTACATATTTGCCAAATATCTGCTCTTGCCCAAGTACAAGAAGAAGAAATTGTACTTAATCTAAAGGGGTTTTCAGGACCATTGGACAGATCAGATCAATTCAGCATGAACCCTCAGCCAGCATGCTGGGCAGGATTCCAGGGTACAGAGCTGAGAGATGCACTAATCAGAGATGGGGGTGGATTGTGGCAGAGAGACTCCAGGATTGAACAGTACTCCTCACAGCTCAGGCTATTCTGTTGAGGGGGCCCTGGGCCTTTCAAAGCATTATTCTATCACATGATCTGACTTCTACCATGTTCATAGTGCTCTGAATTGTTGTATTACATGGAAAATCTCTCTCTCCCTCTCTGCCTGTCTCAACAGGTTAGGGGGTTAGGTTTGCAGCCATTTTCATGAAGTTATTACATATTTTTGTAGCTATAGCTTCACTAAAAATTAAAACTTACTCTAAAAGTATTATTGCCTTGATAGGCAAAAGTGACAGAAAATCATTGTCAGTGTGGCTATCTTCAACGTAGAAATTTGAGGCAGGATCTTTCCCCCAAACACTGTTTGCTTTTTTTTTTTTTAATTCAAGTCTTTATTTCATGTTAATTTATTGTCTGTGTACCTCTAAGCCAACCATTTTTCTCTGAGTGTTAGCATTTATCAAATGTAAAAATATTACCTTAACTTTCAAGGCTATCAAGAGGATCAAACTCAATTCTTGAAGTAAAATTACAGAATACATGCTTTCTGTGGGTATTTTTCTATAACAGGCAATTGCTTCCTCAGTTCCCCATTTTCAGTGCTTATTTCCTTGGTTTCTGCCTCCATTGACTTTACTTGATGAAGTTTAATTGCTGTTTTCACGATCAATTGCTGTTGGCAAATCTCTCCAAATACCTCATTTTTTCCCCATCAATAAATAAGGGATTAAAAATATTTCATTGAGTGTAGAGCAGTGTATTGGTCTTTGGGAGGGTTTAGATGATCTAAAGAAGACTCAGTCCTTGCCCTCCAGAAGTCAATAGTCTTAAGGATATATTAACCAAGACACATTTTTTTTTTTACTATAAATACATATATTAAGCTTTGTGTTCCATCCACCTAGAATTTATTCTAGTAAGGCACAAAAGAGGAGGTTGTGGGAACCCATGGGCCTTTTCCTTGGAATTAAGAAGTTAGCAATATTTTTCAAAGGTTGAAATATATACCAGTGGCAATTATTAAAATGCGTTAATTATCTATTACATTTTAAGATACAATGTATTTCACACACATTTTCAGAATTTTATCCATGTAGCCACCTTGAGAGGGATGATACTCTGATAACTCCCATTTTAGAGATGATCACATTTGAGAACATTTGAGAATTTATTTGCATTAGAATAGACAGAGTAAATGAAGGAACTAGAATCTAACTCAGCAGTTTTCTGAATTTGTCTACATGACATGTTTGCTAAACTATCTTAATAGCAACTTTATTCATCTTAAAATTGCTTCTTTCCATTTTCAACTGTCTCTCTATGTCACCTTTTCCGGTGCTGATATTTTGTAATTGCTTAAGTCCTCTCCCTTTTGTCATCCTACACCTTTCATGAAAAGGGATTTGTAGTGAAATGGAACATACTGTTTTAAGAACTAGAAAGTCTTGTAATTTTGACTCCATGAACATTTATCTGGATAAATGGGGGAAATTCACTTAACTTCTCTGATTTTGTTTGTACTGCTGAGAAATAGAAGGAAATGATGCCTTTTGTGTTGTGTAGGTTGTGAAAGACAGTAACAACATACATGAATCTATATGCTAAACTGATACATAACATATAATAAAATCATAATTTGCTTGATATCTTGTCATTTTTTGCCATTCTTTTGGACCTTTGTAACTGGACAATATAGTGGAACTCTCCATTGCTTAAAGAACTTAAATTTCTTTTCTGCATCTTTCAGAACAACAAGAAGAGTTTCAGAAGTAAAGGAATCAAGGGAAAAATACTCATTATTATTTTTATTTCCTGTTTTTAAAATGCTCTTCTTTTTGATGCCTCAAGAAGATTCTGAGATGGGCCGAATAAAGTCTAAGTCACGAAAGGGTCATATTTGTATAGCAGTGAAAGATGGAGGTCATTTGGGTTACTTGGATTTGTAAGTGGTTGTGGAGTGCTTCATTGACAGTGCTGGAAGCAAGGATGAAATGGTTCCTTGAAGGGATGATCTGATATAACCATCTCCTCCTTTCATGTGTGAAATGATTGCGCTATCTACGGAAAACTCGAAAGGGTTTTATTGTTGGACAATATGAACCCTTGTTTTGCATAGACCTTTAGGATACTTTTGGATGAAGAATGACTGGATCTTCCAGAAAGAGTGGCACTCATAGTCTAGCCCTTAAACTGAAATTCTCAAAGTAAGCAATGTGTAAAGTGGCCATTTCTATGTGAAGAGTTGGGGGTTCATTGACTTCATCTAGGTGAGGATGATGATCGAGCTTGGTGGCCAAGGATGTTTTTAATGTTGCATCCTTTGGCATTTGTGCACATTGCTGTTCCCCCAGTAATCTTAGTTCTGTAGTCATTCTTTAGTAGCTGTATGTAGGACCTGTTGGGTAACCCACAAAGAGAGAGGGAAGGATGTGGAAATGAAAGGTAGATAGGGTTTTACAATCTTTTTGTTGACAAGGATTCTAATCATATGTTTTAGGACTGTATATCTCATGGCTTTCTAAGTTCTGGAGAATTTAGACTTTATGTTCTTGAGTTCTTTGTTTTGAGGAAAGGCAGAGCCTGATTATGTGATGATATGTAACTGTGTTATTATTCTTACTCCACACAAAAAACCCCCTCCACCACCACCAAGCATATATTCACTGTATTAAGTACAACTTCATTTTGAGAGAGTATCAGAACATTGTTTATGAGAATGAATTACTGTGCATGAATTATAAAAGTAGTGCCATTATTTGTATTTGTCAGAATATAAGATCAATATATGAGCATGATATAAAGCATGATATAAAGTTTTGCTGTAAACTGCTGGAGATTATGATGGAGGAGAAGATTAGTAAAAATGTTAAAAGTAAGTTAATGGCTCAGTAGTATCCACAGAAAGCTCATCCTTAAGACTAAAGAGACATTTATCAAGGTAGAGGACCACCTTATTAATGTGAGTGAAAGGCTGACTAATGGGGAGGAAAAGTCCCCACACTCTGTTGCTGTTGTCATGGGGATATCACTTGATCCAATATTCCATGCTTCTGGTAATTACTGATTATAATATATGTAATTGAAAAGATGGGAATTTGAAATGAACTCCTTGAAAAGGAAGCATTTTCCATTTCATGATTCTGAAAGGGGCACCCTGCTGTTTAATCAATTTCCCGAGTCCAAGTGGCCTTTCCTGCTCCATCTGGCAGTGAGAGGGTACTTTATTTTATCCACAGAAGGAAGTCAAGAACTGGTTAAGAGACTCTGTATCATCACAACCAACCTTCTTCTCCTTGCAGTCCTCTTCTTTTTCTGGGTAAGAGAAAAACTTTATAAAATTAAGGGGCCTTATATACAGCTTTGAAATTGTATCCCAAGATATGATCCATGTTCCAAGTTTTGTGCCATGTGAACAAAGAGGAATTAGCTTAGAAAGTTGGGCATTCTTTTAGAGTAGATGATACTTGAACATCTTCTGTGTTCAGTGAAATCACATTGGTAGCCAAAAATTAGCTTTGGTGGGAGTATCTACAAACACTAATTTATTGTTTTAATTGCTAGGTTCTAAACATCATAGAGAAAATGATAGAGATGACAGTGAAGATGTTAATAATGCAAATAAAAACCTAAAAAAGTGTTGTCTTTGTAGTTGTTCTATTCTGGAGTAAAATAAAATTTGAGGAAATAGTCTTCCAGTATTTAATAGCTATTGCAGATTGAGCAAGTATGTCTCTAATGTCATAGACTAACAAGTGAATTTCCAACCTCTTCATTGTTTCATTGATGAGTCAGCTTTGTACTTTGGGCATAGCTCATTGGGAGTGTTCAAGAAGGACTCTTGAACACATGACATAGTAAATTTTGTAAGCAATGTAGAAAGTACAAGAGAGGTCAATAAAAAGAACAATCATTGATCACTGGAACAAGTGGGGTTTATGAATTAGGAAACATTTTGTTAAGCCACACAGAAAAAAAAAAGAAAGTCATGGGCCTTTTAATAAAGCTGGTAGAAAAAGACACTTCAGATGGAACAAATAGTGATAGCAAAGGAATTTGAGTGGGAGAATGTGGGATGATTTTTGGATGAAGTTAGGGGTCAAATGGCCTGGAAAATAGTGTGTATATGTATGTGTGTGTGTGTGTGTGTATACACACACACATATATGTGTATATACACACATATATATGCATACACACACACACATATATATATATGATAAATTTTAAGAAATTTTATTAGAAAGATAGATTTAGGTTATGTTGGAGAGGACTTTGAGTGCCAATATGAGGAGCTTATTGAAGAAATATGGGATAAGTAAAATTACAAGTAAGATATTTTTCTATGTAATGGAACATATGTAGCTCCAGGTAACTTGAACAGATTTCTAAATTTATAATCTCATAGTTGGAAAAAATGCTACACACTCAGCCCTGTTCCCTAATTATTTATATGAAAAGTAAAAATATAGACAGACTTTTAAAGGAAGAACCAAAGTTAGAACTCAGACCCCAACTCAGAACAAGGCTGCCCTTCAACTGAGGTTGGAAGTTTCTGAACTCAAGTTTTTCTGGTCATTATGCTGATTATTTGTTTACATGGGATGTCTGCAATCTTACTGGCACCACAGCACAGTACCTTGCACAAAGTAGGGGTTCAATAAATAAATGCATGAATATTCTGGAAAAAAAGTGATCATACATTTCCTGGAGGGCCAGGGAAACCACCAAAAAACAAAACTACTGAGAAATGGCAAGAGCAAATAAAAATCTTATTCCTTTAAACTGATAATTGATTGAAAGTGAAAGTACATGGTAAAATTCCAGAAGGAAAAGATGATCTTGCCAACAATAAGAATGGTGGTCTGATTGGAATTGAATAGAAAATCCAGAAATAAACCCACAGATTTATGGTCAACTAATCTTTGACAAAGGAGCAAAGACTATGCATTGGAGCAAAGAAAGTTTGTTCAATAAATGGTGCTGGGAAAACTGGGTCGCTACATGCAAAAGAATGAAGCTTGACCACTACCTCACACCATACACAAAAATCAACTCAAAATGGATTAAAGAACTAGACATAAGACCTGAAACCATAAAATACATAGAAGGAAATATAGGCGAAACACTACGGGATTTGCACATCAAAGACATCTTTACAGACACATCACCCAAAGCAGTGATAGTGAAGAGAAAGATAAACAGCTGGGACTACATCAAATTAAAGAGCTTCTGCACAGCAAAAGAGACAATAACAAAAACAAAGAGAAACCCCACCAACTGGGAGAACATTTTTGCACCCAACACTAATGATAAAGGACTGATCACAAAAATCTGCAAAGAGCTGATGAGACTCAACAACAACAAAGAAAATAATCCAGTCCAAAAATGGGCAGAAGAGCTAAAAAGAAACTTCTCTGAAGAGGAAATGCAAATGGCCAACAGGCATATGAAAAATTCAACATCACTTGTCATCAGGGAAATGCAAATCAAAACTACCATGAGATACCATCTTACACCAGTGAGAATGGCACATATTAAAAAAACTAGCAACAACAAATGTTGGTGAGGGTGTGGAGAAAAAAGAACACTTCTGCACTGTTGGTGGGAGTGCAAACTGGTCCAACCACTATGGAGAGCTGTGTGGAGATTTCTGGACCTACTAAACATAGAGCTTCCATATGATCCAGCAATTCCACTCCTAGGTATTTACCCAAAGGACACAGAAACAGTAATTCCAAAGAGCACCTGCACCCCTATGTTTATAGCAGCACTATTTACAATAGCTAAGCTTTGGAAACAACCCAAATGCCCAAAAATAGATGACTGGATCAAGAAGATATGGTACATATATACCATGGAATATTACTCAGCATTCAAAAAAGATAAACACATGCAATTTGCAGCAACATGGATGGTGCTGGAAGGGATCATGCTCAGCAAAATAAGCCAGAAAGAAAAAGAAAAATACTGGATGGTCTCACTCATAGCAGGAATCTAGAAAACTTAAATAAGGGACCAGGAAAATGAATAACTATAAGAAAGTGAAAATCAAAATCAACAAAAAACTATGAGCCAGAGACACTCTATGGGGGGTAGGGGGCAGGAGGGTAGGGATTGGGGTCAAAATAAGGGGGTTGCAATTGTATGGGGAATATAAAAATAATATTTATTATAAAAAAAAAGAATGGTGGTCTGAAAGCCAGGAATATTTCTCATACTAAAGAAATAATACATACACACACACACACATATACACACCTTGCCTGATACAAAGTCAGGTGAGGTGAGATTGCTGTATTGGAAAGACCTCTGAGAAGTGAAAGAATGTTCCAGAAAGATTTGAGGGGCGGGAGTTTGTGCACAGCCCTGACATGGTGGTCTGCCCCAACTCCTCTCACTGGAGGCTGCAAGACAAGTCCAGTGCATATGAGCCTCAACAGCCTGACTCAAGTGGCAACCAGAGGCCTCTTCATGAATTTAGTTCAGGGCGAATGTAGAAATGATTAGTGTCGAGTGCCCTGTAAAAGGGTTTTCAGATTGAGATTAGAATTGCCTGTAGATTACTAGAAGGATTTGATAAAAATTACTTGGCTTATAATTACAAAGGAACTGGATCAGAGATGAGATCTCACAGTGGTAATACTTTTTTGCTGTTGTTGAATTTTCTCTTGTTGAGGCAAGTATAAGAATTGAAGGGCAGAACTCCTTTTAAGGGATTTTTTCACCTGTCATAATTCTGTCTATTGGTCAGGAGGTATTTTGATGTACTTCAATTACGTTTCATTCAGGGTTCTAATTCTCCATCTGATAGCAAACTGGTTGACCATATTAGGCCATTCATTAATCTTTCCCAATATATTAAAAAAAGTCTGCTTACTGTGTATTAGATGTTAAGCCAGGTGAATGTTATGTCTGGAGAATTACATGTGAATACTGGTTTCTTTATATTGGCCCAAACAATTTTTTTTTCCCTTTAGTTTTTCATGTTTGGTGGTAGAAGGCAGGATGTGGGACTCAGGAATAAGAGACAAACCCCAGCTTGACTGAATTTCCTCGGGGAAGTCATTCAACCTCTTCCAAGTGATTTTTCACTTACTGTCCTACTGCACATCATTCTTCCCTTGCCCCCAACTTTGCCTTCCCTTGCTGTTGGTCCAGGTACTCCACCTCCATACCTGTGCTCACACTGCTTTTCCTCCTGTGATCATTTACCTCCATATACACAGATGATCTGTCCTGCAAAACCAAGCACCAAATCACTTCCTTTCCTGATTTTCTAGTAAGAAGTAATTTTATTCTTCTCCCTGAATTTCCAGGATGTGAAAACTCTCCTTTGGCACTAAAGTTTTCTGCATGGAATTGCATTTGTTTTTATATCTATTAGTTGAGCTACCAGACTGTCATTTTAGGGGAGGGTTCTGATCAGATCATGGGGGGCTTGAGATGTGTCAGTGAGTTAACTTTCTCCAGGATAATATGGTATCCCTAGTCTCTTTGTTCCTATACTGCTTCTTCCAATTTATCGGCACTTATTTGACCTTACATTTCAAGACATAGGACAGTCAGCACTCAACATGTCTGAATGCTCTTCTTTTATTTCATCCTCATAACAATTTGTGAGGTAGGTGCTATCATTGTCTTCATTTTATACTTTACATTACTGATCCAAGTTGCCTTCATCTTCTGCCACTTTTGACACATTGATTTTGAGAATAAAACAAGTATTTTCTCCCCCCACCCCTGCATTTCTTCTTCTTACAATCACATTGTGCATGTGATCTGTTTCCCTAGTTGGTTCTTTAGTCACTAGTTCTTGCTTCAAATGTTTGTGGACTGTCTTGATCTTTTGTCTTTGTGTGCATTTTAAACTCCTAAGTCCAGTTGATTGGAATCATTGTTGCTTTCTCTGATTGGTGAGTCAATCAATCACAAAGTATTTATTGTACTGGTATATACCATTTGCCCTTGTTCTCAGCTGGAGATATCTTAGATTTTATTTTGTTTTTGTTTGTTTTGGAGATGAAGTTACTTTTAATTTTGAGAGGTCATAGGAATTATATTACCAAGAATCTCCAGAGGAAAAAAAAGCAACAAAATGTGGATACAAAATGTGGATATATATATCTATATATAAATATAGATATATATATGCATTTATGTATATGAAGACATTTACTATAAGGAATTGGCTCGTGTATTTATGGAGGCTGACAAATCTCAAGATTTCCAGGGTAGGCTGCAAAGCTGGAGAGGCAGGAGAGAAGATGTTCCAGTGTGAGTCCTAAATTATTTGCTACAGAACTAGGAATAACCAAGGTAACAGATGAAATTGAAGGGCAGCCTGCTGGAAAATTCTCTCTTGCTTGGGGGAGCCTGGTCTTATAGTTTATTCAGGACTTTAATTGATTGGATGAAATGCATCCACTTTATGGAGGGCATTCTGCTTTACTTAAAGTCACTGATTTAAAAGTTAACCTCCTCTAAATATGCCATCACAGAAATACTCAGAATACTGTTTGTCCAAATATCTAGGTTCCCTGTGGCCCAATCAAGTTCGATATATAAACTTAACCATCACAGGAGTGTTGTTAAGAGTTAGGATTTATGTTTGTAGGATTTTGGGAGCTCCCAGAAAAAGGAAATGAGAGAGATCATTCCAGTAGATGTGGAGAGGAAGTTGATCATGGTATCTGCAGTACCCTCCAACTCACTGGGAGGAGTCAAAAATAAAAAAACACCAGGCACAAAAGGCAGAGTTAATTCAAGTTCAAGCCAAGCTGATGTCAATGCACAAACAAGATTATTGAATACCAGCTTTGAAAAATGACGTTATTTCTTTGTGGACTTGTGCGTTGTCCATCTTCCCTGCTGTGCATATTAAATTTTGCTTATATGAATATCACAGTTTACTCAGTGATGTGCACACAGTAATGCTCAATGCATTTTTTTTATATTTTTGTTGAAAAGTGGAGGTGTGTGGTGAAAATAAGGGCTCCTCTGTCATAGCAGATGGCAATGTCTGCCTCAGAGCTGTAGTTCAGAGAGATCATTCCAAGTTGGGACAAGGGCCAGTCCAGCTAGTATAAGGAAGAGGCACCCTGGACGCTAGCTGACTGCTGGGGGTTTATAGTAAGATGTCATTCTTGGTGAAGGCAAGAGTGCAGGCAAGAAACCAGATTAGAAGGTCAATCAAGTGGATAAAGAACTGACCACATATAGTGTGTACTAAGTAGGGAAAACTAAAGTGTGATACTCAAAGACAGCATTGCTAGTTCCTTATCAATAGGACCCTGGACCTAGGACATCAGTCTGTGTTCTGACTTACTAATTGGACTTGTTTACCCATTGGGCACTATGCAACTTCTCAAAACTTGGAATCAGGTTGGATACCTCCACCTTATCTCTTGTTCCACATTGATTTTCACGGAGTATTGAATTTCTTACTATAGCAATCACTGATAACAGCATCCCAAAGATGTGATGTCATTGAAAGAAATGTTATGTGATCTAATGTTGCAACTTCAGAGTCTGGTGGGAAGTATTGTTATTTTCCTCAAAAATTAAAACTAAATCAGTATTTAGTTGTATTTTAAAGAAATCACTCTGGTCTGTGGATCTGTTGAAATCAACAGTGGAATTGGGAAAGATAAGTTCAGAAGCTAATGCAGTAAAAAAGTTAAAATGGTGGTGGAATATTTAACAGAGTGCACTAGAAATGAAGAGGTGTGTGTTAATATTATTTAAGAGATTTAAGAGAAAAGTCATCAAAACACTAGGTTTGGAGCTAGAGAAAGGGTGGGGAACATAAAGGATTTAGATCAAAAATTATTCACTTAGGATATAATGTTTTTAAAACATATGCTGTAATGAACTCTGCTTGATTCAGATGTAAGGATAGACTGCTTAGCTGTCTCACATTTAGATGAATAAGTTGCTACTGTTTTGTGTATAGAAACTATCTATTAACCCTTGGTTTCCCTAGACTATTGTGATGTGTACACAGTAATGCTCAATACATTTTTTTTTTATTGTTGTTGAAAAATGGAGGGGTGTGGCAAAAATAAGGGCTCCTTTATCATAGAGGATGGCAATGTCTGGCTCAGAGCTGTACTTCAGAGAGGTTAGTCCAAGTTGGGACAAGAAGAGGCACCCTGGACTCTAGCTGACTGCTGGGGGTTTATAGTAAGATATCATTCTAGGTGAAGGCAAGTGTACAGGTAAGAAACCAGATCAGAAGGCCAAACAAGTGGATAAAAAAATTAAAATTCATGGAGTGTGCAGAGAGGTCTCTGGGTTATATCTGGGCATATGAGTGATGCCCTATGTCACAGCAACGGGTCACATTTTCCTCTTGCCTTCCTTCCCAGCCTCACAAATAATTCAGTTAATATTATAGAACAGACTAGAGCATCTCAAGTCTGCAGTAATCCTCATCCCAACTATCTGGACTTGTGCTACTGAATCTCAAACCTATGCTGGGGCTCTCCTTGCTTCCGTGCTGAGTTAGAGCTCTTGTCAAACTCCAGGGAAGGTTACCACTCTGCCTGTGAATGTGACAATTCCTTTAGCCAGCAGTAGTTAACAGGATTCTAACTCTTGGTCTCTTCATTCTTGAAAGTTGGTTTTTGTCTTCAGGGCTATTGCCGATTCTATCAAGTCACCTAGAAAGGAGGGGTGTCCTTCCTGGGAACCACTTTCTGTGTCCTGAGTGGTACAGAGAAATGTCATGCAAGAATTTCAACATGACTTGGCCCTAAACAGGGCCATGCTCTATAACATCTTCCTTTCTCAGGCCAGGTGTCACCTTCCTGGACATTTATGCCTATGATTGGGGCCATTTATATCCTTTCCTTCTTGGTGAAAATACCTTATAGTCCTGTGGTCCAGTTATCTATTATGAGACCCCAAAGTCCTCTTCATGTCTTTCTCCAGAGGACCTAGCTCAGTGTCTCCCATGCTCCAGTAGGAGAATGGGGATTCTGCTATTTCACCAGGAGCCTTCCAGAAAGTTGAAGGAAAGTACAAGTTAATTTCACCTCTCCTTGCAGGCAGATTTTCCAAACCCTGAGCCAAAAACATTCCCCAGTGTATCTAGCTCTTTCTTTATTCGTGCTTAGGGATTTATTTCCCTTGGATGTTTGGGGCGAGAAGTTGGAACATCACAAAGTTATCTTCTAATGGAATTAGGCATTAGGGATTGATAATGCCTATCCCCAAATACCAAATTGCCCTTAAAGAGAAAGGGTCCTAAATGTATCCTAAATCCATAGTGCTAACACCAGCTGGACCTGAACCCCAATTCATGGGGATATGTTTGTCCCAAGAAGTTATAAATACTTGTGTGTGCATGTGACAACTTTCCTGCAAAAGTATGTCAAGTGTGCCCTTTGAACTGTTGCTATCTACTCCTGTTTTCATTCAACATCATAATAGGATGACAACCTAATTGTGTGGTGTAGCTTTGCAAAAATCCACCAGTGGTCAGGCATAGCCCCTTTGAGAGATTCGTGACTCTAAAGCATAAGGGATTGGAATGGTATTTGCAAGAGGGGAGCATCCAAGAGATCAGCATTTGTGAGGTGTAGGCAAGATGACTTCAAGCTGCAAAGCTGGGCCTTGACAGACGGATTTAGCACCATTAGCAGTGGCTTGTTGAAAAACAAAAATGACTTCAAAACTCTTCCCTCTGAACCAGAATGTTACATTCATCTCTTCATTAAAACATCCGTTATTTGCTGACTTGTTTTCTGTCGCCCCCCCACCCCCCCTCCAGCCTCTCACTCTTTTGTGTCGGAGCTAATGTTCCCAGCGTCTACACTGCGTAGGCCCTGATTATTTGTGAGACAGAGTGAGTTAATGCAGATTTGCAAGCTGTTCCCATTTGTTAAATGTCAGAAAAACACATGCAAGTCACTGGCTTTAGCACTTAGCTGCCAGCTGGCTCTTCTGGAGGCAGGGGACAAATGACAGTCTATCACACAGCATGCTTTCAAAGAAAGAGGGGACCTATTCCAGAACCGCAGCATCGGAGTGGCTTTTAACAACATAAGCAAAATAAGAAGCCAACATCGTTTTTTTTCCCCTCCCTATTTCTCCCCCTGTTGTTGACTGAATGGCAGCACAACATTTGGGAGCTTTTTAAAGCCTTGGGAATATCGATTCCACTGCCCACCGTCTGAGAGAGTGATGGGATAATGGGAGCTTGCCAGAAGTGCCACACACTCGTAGGTGACTGACGAGGGAGATCTACCCGTCAAACCTTGGAGAACAGGGTGCGCCCTTCCTCACCCCTGTCCTTCAGGTAGTTGTAGCGCCCACCTTCCCCCAGCTAACCTTTCTGCAGGTGTCTGAATTAAAATTGAATTTCTGCTTCCCTTTCCCTATCGGAATCCTGCTGCAGTCCTTGTCTGGGTCCTGGGTTCTGTCTACCACCCAGAGCTTTGCACCCCTCTCTTTTAAGAAAGTAAAAACTATTGAGTGGAAGCAATGCAGGGATTTTTCCTTCATTCATTCACTCTTCTCTCCTTCGGTTGTTTACTGAGTATCTAGTCTATGCTGAGTATTGTGGGAGTGAAAAGAAGTAGGAAACATGGATTACTTTTACTTATGGGGCCCTAGTAGTGTGGGTGGTGATTAAAGAACTTCACATCTGAAAGTACAAATAAGTGCTGATTATTATCAAAGAGGATGAAGTCATAATTCTCTTGTATCAAAGGAAGACTTCATAAAATGAGTGGGTAATGACTGGAAAGTAGGGACTGGAAAGCACATGAAAGGTTTCAATACCAAGAAAGAAACCAAGAGAGTTCCTGAGGTGAAGATGATACTGGAGGGGGAAATAATTCTGAAAAGTGGGAATAGTTGTTTGCTATAAATACAACAGGCTGTGTAGGCCCCAAAGCTAGGGGTGTGGTAGAAAGAAATGGAAAACTAGGTTGAAGCCAGACTAAGGGATATGGATGTTCAGTGGAAGACTTTGAATGAGAGAATACAGTCTGAGGTGATTCCTACCCACTTACCTCTGTGACGTCAAATTCAGAGCTCTGATAATACCTAAGTGATTTATGCACAAAAAAACTAAGTCAGGTCCTCTCTATGGTAAGCCCAGAGAGGGCATATTATAGAAAACAATTCCTTGGATTGGTTAGGACACTTTTTCTTTGGACATCAAACGCCGTTTGTAATGGAAACCAGACTTCCCACTTAAGTCA
Organism: Talpa occidentalis; assembly: GCF_014898055.3. Taxonomy (NCBI): domain Eukaryota; kingdom Metazoa; phylum Chordata; class Mammalia; order Eulipotyphla; family Talpidae; genus Talpa; species Talpa occidentalis. The sequence continues at coordinate 24,482,561 of NW_023601322.1, forward strand.
CCATCGCCCATACTCTATTGGGAGTGTTTCTCATCTGACATTTATTTTGTCAGCATCTAGTTAATTCCCCACTGCTGTTTCCAGATCATTACTCTTACAATATCATGGGAAAAAGAGCACTCTATTTTTTTAGGTTCATGCAACTGACCATACCCTTTATTACCCTTTTTCATTTAAGACTTTTTTCCTACTTTACCTTATTGCTCTTCTCACGGAAGTCCTAGGTGACTTCAATATTCATGTAGACAGCCTAGCAAGAGGTGACAAAACTTGCCATATGTTCTAATTTTACTCCCTGAAGGCAGATATTAGTCATTGACTATGACACTCTTTTCTATTAAGCCTAAATGAATCCCTAGAATCCTTGTCAACTGAGCGTTTCATGAGACAAAGCATTTTTGACCTTCTTGCTCTAGTCTTAAAGCTTAAAACAATATTTATCCCTTCTACCTCAGGCTCATATTTCCAGGATCATCTCTTGGGAATTTTTTTCTTTTAATCAACTAACACATTAAATTGACTCTGTGGACTCCTGACCCTTCTTTCTATCCTTCTTAATACGATGACCTGCCAGATTCTTGCTTTTTGTTTTCCAGACTGCTATCTGAAATAACTTCACTTCCTGCCCAGCCAGCCTACCTCCATGGTGAAGGCTGGCATCTCTTCAGAGACAAGGCCTCGCCCTGGCCTTCTGAAAACTCTAATATCCTGTGAAAGTTTACTTCATCATGTCCCCAAAGTCCCAACCCCAAATCTGTACCTTTTCCTTTTGAGAAATTCATACCTTTACCTATGTTCCTTTCCTTTCCTCAGGAACCTTTCCAGGTCTACCCACCTTTTCCCCAGACACAGCGATTTTCTTTTTCCCTCCCTCCTCATTTTCAAGTTCTCCTTTTGTTGGTTCTTTTTCTGTATTGCTATAAATATGCTCAAGCCACATTTTTCTTAGAAAACAAAACAATCCTCCAAACAATGTCTCAATAATCCATGCTCTCTGCTAAAAATTATTTCTCTCTCTCATTTGGGTGAGAATCCAACTTCTTGACCTCACATTGAGCCTTCTGCTTGCCGCTTTCTGCTATCCATACTTGAACTTCTCAATATTCCTTGCAGAGAAGGATAGATTTGGATGTCTAGGGATGAATATATGTTGATTCTCAAAGATGACTACCTGAAAATTGCATAATATTATAACACGTTATTGTAAATAAAAAAAGAAATACAAAAATAAATAAATAGGAAAAAAAACTAGGACTTTAATCAATAAATCAATTAATAAAACTCCCAAACATGCCTAACAAAGAATATGAGGAGTGGCAGAGACTCAGTCTGGTAGCTTTTCAGGCTGGTTCTTAGTCTCTCAGAAATGTTTAACCTTATTGAACGTACCTGAGGAGAAATGACCAGGCTTCATCAACTTCTTCATAATGCTGGTGATCATCGTTTGGTCTGTTCTGGTCACAGGAGTGTAAAACTGCTTCAGTGTAATGATAGGCTTAGTTCATATAACTTTTTTAAAAAGCCTAGTCTTTAGACTAATGTTGGGATTTAATATCATTTACTCCTTAGAAGCTGGTATAGGAACTTCATAAAATAGGTTCTATCACATGGTAGGTACTCAATAAATTTAAGCTGAATAAATAAATGAGGTCAGCAGATAATCAAAGTAATAGATAAACTCATAAGGATGCTACCTTCATGATCTAACCCTTCCAGAACCTGTAATTACTGGATGTGTAGAACTGGCTGTGGTTTCTGGTACCACTAGACAAGAAGATCATGTGACCCAGACTGCAGCTGAGTCTTGCTGGACAAGCAGAAGTGAGTCAGGCAAAAGGAGTTATGAGGGCATCCCATAGAGGAAAAATGTGCTGGGCAGAAGTCCATTGTATTATACCATTGTTTCCCTGTTTCCTTCTTATAACAATAAAGATAGGTAATATTGATGAAACATTTATTCTTTATCTTTTAATTATCAAGCCATCCATGTATTGAACAAATATTGAACATCTACCATGTATTTGACATTGCTTTTGGTTCTATAATATAAAAATAGAAACATACAGGCTAAATCTTTCAATAAATCATGATCTAGAACTCAGGCATATAAACATATGTGCTATGTGATGTAGATAATTTGATACCTAGAATGTAGCATATGCTCAATCTATGTCTATTAACTAAATTACTAATGCAACTCAATTGTGGCTTCCCTCTCTCATATCAAACCCTTCCCTCACTGTGGTTTCCTTTCTGTCTGGTTGTTACGTATGTGCATGTAAGCATGAACTCCACATGAGTAGATGAAAATGACACCTTTGGAAGGAAGTTTTGCCTAAGTTCTTTCTCATAGTCAGATGTCGCTGAACTTCGGCTTTACCTCAGAGAGCATGTTTCTACCATTTGAAATGTTTCTACCTTTTACTAAAAATTATTGCCCAACATAAAGAAATGTACTCCCTCAATGAGTGAGCACATTCTAATGAAGGGCACAGACTATATTTAATAAATCTTTTAACTGTAAAAAGAGTACTGTATGACTAGAAGTTGTTGGAAAAGGGGAGATCAGAACAATATAGTGTAAGTGGCTTTGCTAATCTCAGATTATAAAAACAAAAATCATCTCTCTTTCTACATTTGCACCTGCATCTATATCTACATCTACATTTGTATCTATTTCTACCCCTATCGTCTGTATCTCTAAATCCATATCCAAACCCATGTCAATATACATCTAAATATATATTCCTATTAAGTTTGGAATATGGTAAACTTCTCCCCTCTACTAAAGAATCAGGATGGCTAGATAACTCCTTTGACATTGGACATATTTTCTGTACTTCATGTAATTATGAAAAAAATTTCAGATGCAGCAAAGAAAACAGAAACTTTTCTCCTTTGTTTCATACATGCAATAGCACACGAGGCCAAGACAAAGTATGGGTATGGAATGTAAGCAATAGGCAAACAAAACCTCTGGACGGTATGAAGGAGAATAAAGAGTATCTAATTGAATTATTTTCCAGAGATAAGAGAGCAGGAGAGGAGAAAAATTACAATCTATACATAGAGTCGATTCTATTGGTCTTTCTAAAAGGATTATGTCATCATGACAAATGCTGGGTGGATGGCCCTGGAAGCTCAAGTCTGCGGATGGGTCAGATGCGTGTGCAATGCTGCTTTCTCTGTGCTTGTGTTCATGATCCTCTCTGGGAGAGAGAGGGCCCAAAGTGAGGCCTTGATGAGTGAAGATAATTTGTGATGTCATTTAGTAATGATAAAATTGATATTTGACCAGCATTTTATTCTTTTCAAAACTTACTCAAAACAATTGTCTCTCAGATTATTAATTACATTTTATATCTATTAAGCATATTTCTATTTTTGTACCTTACCACCTACTTCTTACTCTATAGCTTGTATTAACCCTACATTGATTTTCTCTGACCCTTGAAACTGCCTTGTCCTTTTCACCCTTTTTGCACACCATTGTGCTTGCAGTGTGTCTTTTCTCCTTTCTGTCTTCCCAAATTCTTAAAGGCATAACTCAAGCTCCATCTTCCCTGGAATGACTTCCCTTGAACTTATACCCTGAACTCCCATAACTCTCATTATATGTATATCTCACTTGGCAGGTATCTCTGTATTAGTTAGATCTCTGTAGGTTATAAGTTATAGAAACCCAAATCAAACCCTCTTAACTAGAAAAGGACATCTTTTTGGGTGGTCACAGAACAGAGAAGTTAAAAATTTGGATATAGCTTTAGGAACAGCTGAATTAAGAGATTCAGTGATATTGTCAGGATTCTCACAGTTGCTACTTCTCCCACCCTGATTTCTTTCTCAGACTCTCTCCAGATTTTGGATATATTGCCACTGGCAGATTCAGGCCCTCAGATCTCCCAATTTGGGAAATTTAATTCTTCCTGGATATAGACCAGGGATTTCTTAGAGACCACTAGCATAAAATTCCTGGGGAGGGTCCCCATTTCAAACTTAACCATTGATAATTTCTGTACAATTGCTGTGACCACAGGTATGAATTATTGTAGAGTTAGTTTCATCTGAGCCACAGAGAGTAATAAAAGAATGAAGAAAGGCAGGCAGAAACCAAGAACAATCACAATATTTAGGAGTATAAGCTTCTCATGATTTAATGGCTTTCCCTCTACCTAAGAAGGCAAACCTTTAAGGTTTAAGACTGTCTCAAATTCCTTTCTTTCCCAATTTACATATGCTTGGTGTTCAAACGCATATTGAAATGATGAAGTAATCATGTTGTATATCTCTATCTGGTTATTTGGTTTGCTTAGGGTATGGTTTTAAAGAGAACAAATTGTTTCATATAGCTCACACAAAGGACACTTAGCTGTGCATTCTTTCAGGGTTATGGAATATTCCTGGGACCTCAGACAGGTCTTGCAAATTCAGCCATTGGGTTGGGTTGGGGATGGTGGTGCAGATGAGAGCCTGGAAATGGATCACTGCAAATCTAATCCCTTTGCTGGAAAAGCAATTCCATGGGCATATGTTGATGGTGTATTATCTTCACAAGAGAAAAGCATGATTAATAGTAGAACATAATATATGACATTAGGGTGCTGGGGAAGAAAAGTCAATTTTCTGTTCAGCATTTGGACCCCCTTGAAAGTAAGTTGTATTGTAAATTCAAAAGAGTCTTGTATAAATCTGGTAAAATTTCTATTGGAATAGATGACCTATTTAGTCTATTACAGCTCTAGTTTCTACAATTCCGAGATTCCTTGGGGCGCGTGCAGAATGGAGCAATCGAAGAACAGCAAATTTCACAGTATGGTCCACCATCTGTATAGGAACAGCAAGAAAACTGATGGGATTTCTCTCCCTGGCAGATATTTATTTCTCAAGTGCCTTTAAAACAGGTCTGCACAATTCTTCACAAGCGGTTAAAGCATGAAGATTGATTTACGAATGTATATTTGCTAGGAAGAAATATTTCACAATGTGCCTAAAATTTCCATTAAAATAGTCTAACCAAATATTTCCAGCTTCTCCCCAGACTCCTTCGCTCCTACAATTTTAATAAATCAACGAACATTTGTAAGTGCTAAATGTTAAATGGTTATTCACAGTTAATTTTTAATCAACTAACAACAGTTATGTGTTAATTGAATGCCATTAACAAACCATAACTTGATGCATTAGCTCTTTTGTTATGCAAAGAAACTTTTCCCTACAGCTTTTATATATTGTCTGATTTCCTTCTAAATAGAACATCAATATCTACAGTCTGTGAATTTAACAAATGCATTTGTTGGCAGGTGTGTGTAAGTGTATGTGTGTGTCTGCAACCATTTAAAACAAATAAGAGGGTGCTAAAAACAAAAGAGAAATCCAAATTTAGTCCCATGAAAAAAATTAGATAAGCAGCAGTCAAAATATATTCCAATTTGAAATTTTGGAATTTTAAACTTAGTTCATTATTGTCACTTTGAATTTCTGAGTAAGTTGTTTAATATTTTTTGACTTCTATTTTCAAGAACTTCCTTTGAAAATGTGGCTGAATTTATCTTGATAGAGGCCATTTCTTCATCTCATATGGAAACAGAATTTTAATACCATTTTTTTCATCTCAAATGACTAAAACAATGCTAATATATATATACCATCCTAATTTATTTCTGAAAATGTAGCATAGTTTTGTGGTCAAAAGAAGACATAACCTGGGTAATAGCATGGCAAATTATCATAGCTCCAATGAAGTAACCTGGAGGCTAAGCAGGACCTTAAGAACAAAGTCCAGTGGGACATGAACAAATAGTGTGTTCAAGGTCAAGTGAGTTGTCCAAGCATTCTTTCTAAAGAACTGTTCTGCGAATACAGTCATTGACCAATTCAGGCCAAGACAATCTGTTAAAGGGTACAAAATTGTGAAGATTCTTTTCCTCTGTTTATGTCCTCCCCTCACACATATGCTCCATGTCCCCATCAGACTTCACTTACGAAACACAAATTCACAGACAAGATTATTGAGAATAATAAGAAGAACATGATATGCTAAATCTGTGGCACTGCCACAATGTCAGCCTAACCCTGGCCTTTCATTGGTTCAGAAGCTGTGTGGGAAATCTGTAGACAGTGACTTTTATTAGGAAGACTTGGAATGGGGCTAATTAAAGCAACAGGAGGCAATTACATCAAAACTGAACACATTGTTAGCTTGATCCTTTAGAATAGACATATAATAAGCTTGAACTTTCCAGTTATTACTAGTCAATCTATTTTCGCTTACCCCAAAATAGTCATTGACTGGACTTAAGATTCCTTAAGACTCTTCAGAGCTGCATTTGAGGTACATGAAGCCTGTGTAAAGGAAAATATAATTCATTGTGCATGTTATTTATGCTCTAGTTAGAAATACATTGGTTCTATAATCCTATTAGTATTATATAAGGGAGTTCTAACCTATCAGAAGTCTAGAAAAATATTTCTTGGTTGTTATTTCTGAAAGCATTTGCAACATGTTTATCCTGCTAAATAGTTCTGGAGGGGACAGGGTGACCCTCCACCCTTCTCTCACCCCATGCACTAACTTTTCCCCATTGCTTGAAAAGTATAAACAGTGAGGGTGTCTGTTAGAGGCCAGATACATTTCGCATATGTACAAACTCTTGATTTCCAATTATAAATAAATATTTACTTTGCCAGAATACAAGGTCTTTTCAGGGCAGCTCATTTAGTTGTGTGTCCTGTCCTGCTGCTAGATGGCTTCAACCAGGCATATTGCAGTCACTTCCCTAACAATGGCTATAATGAATGTTTGTGTAGCTCTCTGTGTCTAGGACTTCTTTCACAAATTTTTTAACCCTATCAAGTCACTAGTGAAAATTTCCCCATTTTACAGTTGACAACACAGACTAAGGGAGATCTCATGATTTGTCAAATCACTCATATGTTAAATGACAAAGTCAGATTTTGAAGTTGGGTCTACTCTTCACTACTACTTTAAAGAAATAGGTTGAAGCTTCAAGGGCCTTTCAAGATTTCCTTCTATTCTCTGATTCCTGAAACGTGGAAAAAGGACAAATTTACCAAGGCTGTGCTTTCACCCTCTAAGCTCTCTTTTTCTTCATCCCAGTCAACAGGAATGCTCACAGTCCTGCAGGATTACAATGCTTCTCTGCTTTGTGACATCCTAGTCTTCATCTATTGAGGTTTTTTATCTTTCCATCAAATTCAAGTTCAGGTTTAGTGGCACATCCACAATGGAGACTTTCTGCAGGAGAACTAATGTCTCTCTCCCCTCTATACACACACACACACACACACACACACACACACACACACAGAAGTTGGGCTTATAGCTCCTGCCCGGACCTCATCTCCCATGCTTCTGGGACTATTTGTATATCTAGGCCATCTTTTCTTTTAGGCTGGGGTGGTGGGGAAGAGTCACCGTAACTTCCCACAGGCCTAATGCAATCTTTGTCATGTGGAGGCTGAGTGAATTTTGCTTGTCTACACTTCCTAACCAAAGCTGCTATATTTTTCCTGTTGTTAGGTTTCTGTCAAACTTGTCTCTCTTCATTTGCTATCTCCTTAAAGAAGGAAATGCATACCTTATGTTCCCTTCTGTGCTCTTTAATGGAAATTAGCACAGAATAGGTCTGCAATCAACACTTGCTGAATGATTTATTAAGCTTGTGTTAGCATCGGCTTCCCTTGGGGACCACCCAAAGTCAACTTATACTTCCAATCATGAAGTAGGTAACTCATTTTTTTTTCCCATTTGTTCCCCCTGGATAACTCAGAGATCAGCTCTACTCAAATTGTCCTCTGGCTTTAGGAGAACTCCATTTTATGCCACCTTTATGTTTGCCCTCTGTAGGCATCACCTATGGCTTCAGATTCTACTCCTCCAAGTGTGAGCTCTACATCCCATTCCTTCAGGATCCTGATATGCCCCAAAATTAATGCCCTCTATTTGATTCATGTGTTGCCCTTCTTAAAAGTAGTAGCCTTTGACTGACATTTTCTGAAAACAATTTTAGTATTTTAAATTTTAGTCTTTTGGGAACAAGTTTTTAATGGCAAGAAATTTGGACACATGATAGGCAAATGACAGGTTTCAAGGCACAAAAAGAAACCACTTTTTTCAGTTCTTGTAAATTGTACATCACAGGCAGGCATATGACAAAGTACAAATGTGGTTCTGTCATTAAATATGCCTTTTAAAGAAAAATAGGATTAGAAGAAGAAATTCCATGGAGCCAAGTTTACCATAGGAAATGCTGTTTTTTATCTTTGACATCGTTTATGAACATGGATTGCTTTTATCTAAGTTGATTGGAAGTTAGGGACAGTGTTCCCCAGAGGCAGTAAGAAGGAGTAGGAAGAGACAAGTCTGAAGAACAGAGGCTGACTGTGTGACCCTGGGTCATTGTTTTGTCCCTGCTTTCTCAGTTGTACAGTATCACTTGAGGAGTTCTAGGAATCCATGCTAATAATATTTGCCCTAATCCCATTAGGAAGTGCTGGTCACAGATGGTTATGAATTTTGGTAAATCTTGTCTCAGGAACCTCAGCTTTGCCATAAGAGCAGATTGGATTGCTGATTTATAAGGTCTTTTGCATAAATAAACTTCATATTTGCTTGAAGTCTGTTATTAATTGCCCTTCAGCTTTCCTTGGCTTTATCATTTGGGGAATAATTATATAGATAACCTCCTTTACCCTCCACTCCTTTGTTTCTTTCTTTGAAATATTTATGAAAATATTTCTAATTGGGTACATTTCAAGCTGCTAATTACTAAACTAATGATGAAATATTTAGGGCTCTCAAACTTGACGATGTCTCTTTAAATTGCTTTATTCTCTCGCACAGCTAGATCCACATCTGTAAATGTCTAAATCCTGTTGCCAGCCAATCTTGCCTACAGCTACTTGATTCTGGGAGAGACTTCCATAAAACTGATTATAGCATTTCCCTGCCACCCAGTGAAAAAACAATGCAGTGCGATATGACAAAGCATGGATTGAAGAAGGGAATATGAAAGGGTCTGTCATCAGATTGGAGAGGGCAAAAAATGTGGCTATCTTCTTTCTCTGGGGTGAGGTAGGGATGAGAATTGCATAGATATTCATTGAGATAAGCTCCTGTTTTTTCTTGAGAAATCACTTTGTTATCAGAACTTTGTCTCCTTTAAACTACCAGTGAATATTGTCAGCCTGTTCAGTGTGTGTGTGTGTGTGTGTGTGTGTGTGTGTGTGTGTTGATAGGCGAGACTGAAGAAATGAAAGATAATTAGAATTTGCTAAGTATTCATTTGCTGATTATTTCTACATGTTTATTGTGAGCCTTGTGTCTTTCTAGGTACCTGGCAACTCAGTAGTTGCACACTTAAACTATTGAAAGAATGATAAATAGTGGGCCTCCCTTGGTGGTGCAGCAGTTGAGCGCCAGGCTGCGAAGCTGCCCGCAGCCTCTGCAGCACAGGTTTGATCCCCGACCACTGGCGAAGGTCCCTCACGGTGTGCAGACCTCTCCTGCCACACCCACTGCTCATCATCAGTACTTCATCAGTCTGCCTGTTCTGTTCCCCGCTCTGGCTCAGGTGAATTCTCTCACCCTTCCGCGCTTCTGACTGTACCCAGTGCTTGTATAAACAAACAAACAAACAAACAAATAAATAAATCTTAATTTTTTAAAAAAAGAATTATAAGTAGTGACTGACACAATCTCTGCTTTGAAGTGAATTTAAAGTTTAAAAGACAAGTTTAGTAAAGAGGTTATCCAGAGCCAAACTGAGGACCCAGGCCTGGGGAACAGTCAACAGATTTCTCTGAGTGACTGACCTACCTTCAAAGGATTTGTCTCAGGTAAATTACAATCAGGGAGAGATTATATAACTCTTCTTTATGAAACAAGATAGCTATTTAATTTAAAAAAAATCAGTTAACTTAAAGAGGTTGGTTTTTAACAGTTTTAGTTAATGATAAAAGAGGAGTATTATTAATAACTTCAAAGTGGTTCCTTAATTTTACAAAGTCAACTCAGCCAGAGCTATCTGTATGAGAAAACATGTAAGGAACAAAGGTTAATTGAACCACTTATCCCAAAAGTTACCCTTGTAGACTAAGAATGAACACTAAGTCTTCATCTTCTAGCAGCTCATAAACATGATGGGCAGAATCTGACTCTGGACCTTTCATACATTTCCTTTGTTTTTCACCACAGGGTGCTTCACAGGAAGCAAAGTCATTGCTGATTTCAGCCTCTGAAGAGGCTCTGTCAAGGTAGAGGACACATTTCCAGCAGAGCAAAATATAGAATTTTCTTTTTTTCTACTTTTTGTCCATATGGGTTTCTAATCCAATGAAACATAATTTAAAATAAAATGGCATTTTATCCTGGGGTGAAATGACAATATGTTCACTAGGATTACAGTTTTGAGGATGGAAGAAGCTAGAGGTCTGGTCACTCTCCTCAGGAAGATAATTATCCCATTAAATAAAGGGACTTGCATAAGGTTTAATACCAATTTGAGAAAATAATTACAATGAAAATAAGACGGCTGCTTTAAGATCATAAGTTATAAATGGGTGTGCCAAGTAAAGCAAGAATTCAGAGTAGGGAGTACTTAGAAAGGAGGGAGGACAGAGCAAGTTAAGGTATATATATATTTAAATAAAATATTTTATTGAGTAACTACTATGCCAAGGCACTTAGTTAGATTCTGGGCATAGGCCAATAAGATTCAGGTCATGGAAAAACAACTTATGCATGACCCTGCCCTCCCAGAGATGCATCAGTGGAAATGCCTTATCCATAAGATTGGAATCATGAATAAGGAGGCTAGGGTATGGTTTCCATCTCAATACCCAGTCGTCATGCAGATGCCAGCATACTCATCCCCCCACAACCCTAGATACATATGCACATTTGTGCAGTTTCACCCATCCTTTCTCTTTATTCTATCCCCTGTAACTGATGCTGTATTATTATTCTATCAATAAAAGGCCAGCAGCTTGCTCTTTCAGCAGCAACCAGCACTGTGTAGCCTGCTCCACAACTCCCTTTGGTCAGTGCGGTGTTGTCAATGCAACATAAGATGATTGGGTCATTGGATAAGATCACCTGGGGACTGTGTTTGGAGAATACTGATATAAGGCAAGACTCCAATCTTGGCAACTGGACCAGCAGCATTACCTAAGAATTTATGAGAAATGTAAATTCTCAAAACTCATCTTAGACCTCATTGAATCAATGAGATGGGCCCAGCAGTTTGTGACCCTGACGCTCACTAAAGTATGAGAATTGGTTCTAGGGGATGTGGTAGAACCGGTGATAAATTTTTCCCTCTTCTCTGGGTACTTCTATAAATTATATTTATCTTTTGAATAAATGTTTGTATTATTTAGTCCAATCTGAAGGTACAGGTAGTTCCAAAATACAACAATAAGTCTTTATGTGTGATGAAAATACAGGGAACTGACCCAGATAAAAGAAAACAGGCTTAATTGGAATGAACTTCATAATACCAAGCATGTGTTTATCTCTCGGTATCTAGCACATTGGATCTTGATTCAAGCTGAGAAAAGCTCAGTCAGCAAGGACAGTCATTTTTCTCTTCAATTATCTTCCATATTTGTACATTTCCCCATTTTTGTGCATTTTTTCCTCACCCTCAGGGGGACAGGGTGACATGGGGCAAGCACCAGGATTTAAGTGAGACTGCTTGGAGTCCTTGGTCTTTACTAGTTCTGTCACCACTGCCACTAACATAATTACTCTCAGCCCAGTTTTCTCTTTAGTGTATAAATAATGTACATGCTATCTACCTTGCAGGATGAATGTAAAGATGATAACATTTACTAAGAGCTTACTCTGTGCCAGATACTGTGCTAAGTGCTTTACATGAATTATCTCTTTTAATCTTCTCAACTACCCTATTATCATTGTTGTACAAATGAGGAAATTGAGGCTTGGTGAGATTAAGCAAATTGCCTGAGGTCACACAGCTGGAAAGTGGTAGAGCCAGGTTTTAAATTTAGACTGTCTGACTCAGAGCTCAGGCATATAGCTGCTATTCTGGATTGTAAAGTTTGAAGTGGAATAAGGTATAAAGTGCATTTCACATTGAGAAGTGTCTAGATGCTTTACATTGTTTATTCATGGCATCATCTAATATATTGTGCATGTACAGAGGACCTTGATAAAACCAATTGAAAGATGCCAATTGTGTTTTCTTTTCTTTCTTTCTAACCAACAGGCTTGTCTGATTATCTTTTCAATGTTATATAATAGGCCTTGCCTGGAGTGAAACTGAGAAGCTTAGATAGTTCCTAGGGTAACAGAGTTGTTGAGAAAGTTCTCTGAAGTTTGTGCCCAGTTTATGGGTTCTACCATTTTCTCTACATGTTTGGGGCTAATAAGACATGTATGTTGGTTCTATTATAATTAAAATTCTGTGGATTCATCCTTAACGTCTAGACTTGCCTATCTATTGAAAAATCATCAATAAATTGGTTAAGCAACAAACTAGCCCTGTGGAACATGCGAACACTTTTTATTATGGGACTATGAAACTACCCAAAGACTTTATAATCTGCAGGGTAGATGAGGTGATAGGGATAAGACATGCAAAATTGAATAGTAATTAATAATATAGTCTATAATATAGTTTCTTAAATGACAGAATAAAGAGTTAGGGAAACATAATTACCAGGAGCACTGTAAAATGATCCAGAAAATATTCTATATGCTAGGAGCTTAATAAATGTTTATAGAATTGATACATGGGTAAATAGTTAAGAATTGGAGGTTTGACCTCTAGTGATCATTATTACTATTAGTAAGACTTAGAACTCATTTAAATTTTTAGTTTCTCAGTTTTTTTTTCCATGTGCAAAATGGTAAAATAAGGCCAATTCTAGTTTCTTTCCAAAGTATAGAATGATAACTAAAGAGCAGAATGGAGGTAAAAGTACTTTGTAACTCGAGAATGAAATACAATTTTGTTATTTTCATTTTGGAATGTCTACAATATTCAAAAAGTTTTATTTATTTTTTAAAGATTTATTTATTTATACAAGAACCGGGGTACAGGCCAGATGCGTGGGAGGGTGAGAGGATTCACCAGAGACAGAGTGAGCGGGAAACAGAACAGGCAGACTGACAAAATACACTGCTGAGGGGAGCAGCGGGCATGACAGGAGAGGTCTGTGGCACCACGTGGGATCCTCGCTGGCCGGACAGAATCGAACAAGCACTGCAGAGGCTGCGGACAGTTTCACAGTGCGGCACTCAACCGCCTGCGCCACCAGGGGAGGCCCTCAAAAAAGTTTTAAATGACTGTTTTAAAATATGCTACATGTTCAAAATGGTAAACAAAAAGTACTAAAAAAGGGGCTTGAACGCTGCAGATGAATTCAAGCCAATAGGCTTCTTGGCTGAGAGTGAATGTGAAGAAGGGGTAGTAGTTGTTGCATAGATTTTCACTCCTGCTGCTTTGTGGGCTGACACAGGGAACACAGATGATATTTTTGTCCATATTGAAATTAATGAAGAATTTAGATAATGATCCCGGGGTCAGGAGCCAGCATCTTTTGTCTAAGAAAAGTTCTTGAAATGTTACCTTCATATGCAAAGTTGACAGAAATAAAAGCCACCTAAAGTCAGCTCCTAATTTTAATTTTGGGAATCAAAAATACCACAAGAAGCTACATTGATTTCTTTTTTTTTTTCTGATAAATAATAACACAAGTGAACCATGAATCTTAATTCTTTCCCAGCAACAGAAAATCTTAGAATGGCAAGGTGAAGCCTATTGTCTTCTTTGTCTACCATTTTCAATTTTGACCCATCCTTTGTCCTCCTCACAACACTGAATCATTATTGTGGGTTTGATGCATCTACCCTCAATTCATTTTCAAAAAGAACCTGTTTTGTATGTTTTTCACATTCTCACAAATGGTAAACAGTACATAATGTTCTACAATTTGTTTTCACTCACTGATTTGTTTACGATTTCTAGTCAGTGGAAATAAAAAATATTTCACTAATTTCCCCTAACTAGACAATGACCTATTAAAAAGACATTTTAAAACTAGGTCCAACGTTATCCCCTCAGCAGGGTCATTGTATTTAAGAAAAGAACACATTTAGTACAGTTCTAGCACACATCACATCCCATTTCCAATAGGACAGGCAGAGCCTGACCAAAAGGTGAAGAACTACTAAGGATGATCTGTAATCAATATCATGAAACGCAATTCAAACAATGCCTGGCTTCTGAGAGCCACTGTTCAGTTGACCTGAAAATAAGCTCTGTGCTGCCCTACGCCCCTGCTCTGCTCTCCGCCCTTCTGCCCTCCCCAGAGTCTTTGTGTTGAATCAAAATGAGTGGAATTTGAGCTTTTGCTTCCCTCCCAAGAGTATTATTATTTTTCCCCCCTTTAAACTCAGGGTGCTAATTAATGTAGAAAAAGTTGTATGCCAAGTTTGCTTTGCCTGTGGTTTCCTTAGATTAAAGGCTGCTGGCAACTACAGCTCTGTCTGAAGGGCCAGAGCTGTGTTCTTATCCCCCAAAGGAGGCTTCAGCTCTGCTGACTCAAGAAGACTTCAGCCTTTGATTTGGAGTTATTGGATATTGACCCATCACTCACAGCAGAGTTATGGGCCTGCTGCCCTGGATGCAGGGAATGGGACTCTGGTTTTGCCTACAGCATCCTCCAGCCCTCCCTTTTCAGTTTCTGTTGAACCTAAGCCTGCAAATTTCATTTTGTAAAGGCAAGGCAGTTGTCAGTTCTTTTAGGGGATTCAGGGAGAAGGAACTCAGGACGGTGCCCTCAGCAACATCCTACAGGGTGATTCTTAGTCCTCCAATTTGAGCCTCTCCTGCCTCCCCTGCCCCCCAGCCTCACCCAACCTGCCACTATCTTTCTTCTCCTTGGAAACTATCAGTGAACAGCATTTCATTTGATCTGATTACAAATAAAACTGGCTTCAAATTATTATTATGTTTTTTAGGTCTATTGTGATACAATTTCAATGCAGAGAGGTTGTTTTAATACAAAGAAAATTAAGTTATTTGGCGATAACTTCCACTTTGGAAGAGACTGCTCTTGATAAAAACAAAATTTCAGTCCACCAGATATGGAGATTCACAAAGAGTGGTTGAGGAAAATCCAGTTACCTCTTTTAATTCTGATCATTGCAAGATCCCAGCTCAAGGTCAGATTTGTGTGTGTCTGTGCTTATGGAACAACTGGACTTGAGGACACACCAGAAGAAATTTCAAACTAAGTTGCTTCTGGGGATGTTATGGAGTGAAGGAAGCAGTCATGATGATCTTGACCTATTGGTGAAAACCTTGAGTCTGGAGTGGTGCTGGGGCTTCAGATAGCAGGCAGACAAAGTGGTTCCTCCGACATCTCTATACCATAGAACACACACACAACCTGAATTTAAAATTCACATACTGACTTTGACACAAGGATGGAAATGAAATCTAGAAGTCTTCTCTTTCCAATCCCCTGGCCCCCAGCATCACCAAGTACCTTGGTGCTTTAAATAGTCCACTGTATCATTAAAGGTCACTTGTGGGAAGTACAGGCAATGAAAGGCCTTACTGGAGTGTCTGTGGAAACAATAACCTCTGCACAAAGATAGTGCCTTGTGAAAGGTACTTTGCAGATGTGGCCACAGAGCTCAACAAGAGTGGACACTGCAGCAAGAGTGAGGGAACCCAGCAGAAGCTTCCTCAGATCTAATGGGCATGGCAGAAAGAGGGAGGCATGCAGAAGTAGCAGCATGGTCCAGTGTAGACAGATACCAAAGTGAACCAAGTAGTGGACAGCACATGCAAAAGTCTTCTATGACCTGCAAAGCCACAGGAAGATGTCATAACAATGGCAAGGTCTGATGATGCTTTGTAGGTGGAAGATATTACCTAAGGTGGTTGGAACAGGAGTGAAAATCAATGATAAATACCATCCTACCATGTACACCAAACACCCTTGGGGTATCCTGTTCAAAATGTCCTACTACTCCCTAAATTTTAATCAAGAATGCATCATCTCTCTCTCTTTCCCCCTCTTTTTTTAAATTGCTGTTTAATCAGTGTTGAGCATGAGACCTAGACTGAGCTGATTAGTCCCCATGTAGGTAAATTCCCAATCGGCTCCAGGAGAGTGATTTATTCTTTCCTGGTAGCTGATTCTATGTCTTGCCCTCTCTGAAGTGGTCAGTGGTCACATGAGAAATCAGAGAATCCCACAGCAGAGAGGCCAAGCAACGAGGCAGAGGCACTGAGCAGAGTCCAGCACAATCCAAGTCTCAGGTTCTGGTAGCTATGCTGCGTTCTCCTAGGATCTCTCTCTAATGTTTATGTCACATTGTAGACTGAGGTTTTTTTTGTTATTTTTAACCTGAAGAGTCTTATGTTCTGGCACATTTTTTTTTTTTTTTTTTTTTTGTTCTGGCACATTTGAGGTCAAGTGGGGAGTAGTGAAGGTCCCAAGGTGGGACTGAGAGCTCAGGAGCCAAGAACAAGACAGAATTCCTTTTGACAAAGACACGGAGTAGAACCTAAGTTCTTAGACTGGGAACTTAGGAACTTATCCCCAGGGAATATTAGCAGTTTGGGCTGCTTTTTTGTAAATTTTTTTAAAAAGATTTATTTTATTTATATAAGAGCTGGGGTACAGGCCAGAGATGTGGGAGGGTGAGAGGATTCACCAAAGACAGAGTGGGTTGCAGAACAGGCCGACGACTGAAAGTACTGCTGAGGGGAGCAGCGGGCGAGACAGGAGAGGTCTGCCTCACCATGTGGGATTCTCCCTGGCTGGTCAGGAATCGAACAGGTGCTGCAGAGGCTGTGGAAAGCTTCACAGGGCTGCGCTCAACTCACTGTCCCACTGGGGAGGCCCCTAGGGCTGCTTTGAGTCCTTATTTTTGACTCAAGTATTGAGTGTGCAACTAGAAGTACTAGTGGGGGTGGGGAAGAGTGTGTGGGAGAAGAGGGAAAAGAGACCCAAGAGGACAGCAGACAGGGTGAGATGAGTGGTCACGATTAACAGGCACACACTGAGTACTTGGAATCTGACATGTAGCAAGCATTTTTATGCGGTTCACATGTTCACACACCAGGCTTTCGCATAACTATGATACACACTCATTTACAAATACTTTTTATGTATAGACCAAGTGTAGGGTAAGTGAAATTGGTCAGGCTTTTACACAGCTGACCTCTGTGGCTATCACTTGCAGTCTTGACTGCAGGAGGCACTGGGGAGCCTGGGCGTGGGACACACATGCTGATTGTGGACACCTGGAGTATGGTGTGGGCATGCGTGAGTGGGCACACCTGAGCCTGGAGGCTGAGGCTATAAGGGCAGCATCACCGAGGGGCAAGAACAATGGCAGCAGGGCTACAAGAGGGGGGACACCATGGGAAAACGCCAAAGCAGGCCCAGAGAATAGAGATTTGCAGGGGGTCAAGTTGCTGTGTCCCTGCTGGCTTGTTTTCCCTGCTAACCATTAAACCCTCTAAAAGTGATGTCAGGGGCTCCCAGGTTCTTCTTTAAACTGCTAGAATTGATGGTGAACCTACCGGCCTGGGATGTTTGCAAAACACCAAGTCACTAGGAATCTTTTGTTCCAGTTCTGAGAGCGAACCCATCCTCAAGACCCAAAGGTATTCAGCTTTTCACTATCAGAGCATTGTAGCCTGCGTATAGGATTAAACAGTATCATTGTATTTTCAGGTGGGTCAAGTTAATTGTGGATAACATTTTTTAAAACACAATTTCTAGAATTTCAAGAAGAGAAAGCATCAGCATAGTAATAACTCCTTATTTCTTGGTAACACTTTTTTTGCATTGTAAAATTTTCTGTTTTAATGAATATTTCATTTAATCTTTATAATAATCCTGCAGGGAAGGCAGGATAGAGGTTTTTCTTTTCCTCATTTTGAGGATGAACTCACAGAGAATTTGAATGACTTACCACAATTTCCTTAACAAGTTCGTGTTAGAACCAGCGTAGATTGAAATCTCCTGAGAGAAGAGAGACCTGATTTGACTTCTGTCCTCCTTGGAGGGCACATTTGACATGTGACTTCACTTTGCACCTGCAACAGTGCTGCCAGGTAAGATTTATTTTTCCTTTTAATAAATGAGATAACTGACTGTCTATGAGATAAAGCATTTTATGATTACCCAACTATTTCAGGTGCAAAGATGAGTCGAGACTGGATCAATCTTTATAGCTTGAAAGCTGTCCTCTTTCTCCTGTCCCAGGCTCCCTCCAATGCTGAGTGAGGAAACACTTCTGTATTACAACTCAGACACTGCGGAGAATTCTCTTGAAGGGTCTGAGACATTGTCGAAGCAGAACCGGGGTTCAGTGGAGCAGAGGCGTCTATAAGAAGTACCATTAGGTTTAAGTTTGTAGGGGAAGATGGTGGGAGAGAGGGTGTAAAACATGGTTTGTGAACAAATTCAGGAGCTGAGGGGCTGTGGGGGCACCCCTAAAATAGTGACCTCAGGCCATGGCTGGATGGAGAAAAAAGGATTGTTAGCACTAAGCACTTACCCAGATGTACAATTCGGAGTCTGGGAAAGTTCCCTCCTGATCTAGGATCAGCTTAAGCCTCGAAGCATGAAATGTGAATACCTTTTGCTCAGCATCCATTAAATAAATGTTATTCTTCTCTCTGGCAGAAAACACAAATTTCTCTGCTCAGAGTCATGGTGTAGCAGAAGGAATAGAATTCACAATATCCCTCTTTACGATAATGGTTCTCACCTTCCAAGAAAATGAGCTTGGAGGAAGGGAGCAGCATTGAGTGCCCCGTGACAAGTCGGCTGGGCTTGCTGCTGCTGCTAATTATCTGGCAAGGAGGAAAGGCTGTGTCCCTGGAATATGGAGAGGGGCTTGTGAACTTCGAGAATGGGCAAGGCGCTTTGGTGTCTGTGTCATGCAAACTGGAGAATGGCTCCACCGGGTCATGTCTGACCTTTACCTCTTCTTCACTACTGAGCAGACATTTTTGCCAATTATGATCCTAGACACGCTGAAAAGTACCCTTGGCCACTGACAGTTTGCAGAGAAGCAATGCCTCTGGAATAATACCATGCCCAGGACAAAGAAGAAGGGTAAACAAAGCATTACTTTGTGTTGCAAATAGATGGCTTTGTTAAATACTGGAGAAATCCCCTCGGTGTCCACCTTATGTGGCTCTGATAAAAATGCATTTGCTATACGCTCAGTGTCAAGAAATCACATCTTACTGGGCCAAGGAGGTTAAGAACATCTCCCCAACTACAGGAATAATACTCATTAAAATTGTCTTTCCAGCCAAAGAAGGCCCAGTTTGTTATCCTCTCTGTACCCTCCTCTTTTTCCCTTTAAATTAATGTATTACAGAAATGGAGACACAATCACAATAGCATAACCCACATTTGTATTAAAAATAATAAGCTTGGTAACAATGGGGAAAATAAATGGTAAACAGCATCAGAAAATACAAATTTAACAGAACATACTTGACCGGCAGGTAACACATTAAAATGCTACTTTGGCAGACAGAATGGGTAGCAGACTTGCTGAAAGGAAATTCGCTTGGAAAAGTCGACAAATACAATCCTAATCCCCTTTTTTTCCTGCCACATGCTGCAGATGAGTTAAACCTGGGGAGAGGGGTAAGGGCATTGTTACAGCAAATAGGTGTGAGTCCAAAGGAAAAAATTAAGTCAAGTTGACAATTTACAAATTTCCTTTCAAGCATGAAAGCGTCTGGAAACCAGGTCATTTATTTTTTTTAATCCCAAACAGGGTGTTTGGTCCCTGTTAATATGGCTGACTGAGAATAGGGGTATAAGAAAAGAAAAGGCTCATTCCCAACCCCAGAATACATCTCTTGGAAATAAAGCCAGAATGAAATACCTTGTCATACACATGATATTAGAAAATCTAATATCAGGAAGAGACAACTATCCTGCTGCCCGGTGGGTATTGGCAGACTAGCAGTTTGGGTTTAGTTAAGACACCGCTGATGAGAAGCAGAGGGCAAAGCAGAGTTCCTGAAGAGTTAACTATCGGATTGTCAGGGTCACAGGACAACCTCAAGATCATTTGTCTTCTGTTGGGGGTGCTTCTAAGAATCACAGTGCTGTCTCTGATATTTACATGGGCTGCTTTTGATCTTGCCTGGCATTTGTCTCTACTTATCCAAAGGAAAGACACCTTCATTGTGTTAGTGAGTTCTGAGTAAATGGAGTATCACAGATATCATGGAGACTGAGTCTCAACATGGGTCAACCAGAATATGGAGACAGCATATAGAGGAGAAAGATATATAAACTTAGGTTGTTTCTGAGAAATAGGAGTGAATATGGATCAAAAGTGAAGTGAATTTGAAACACAAGGGTTGTGAGTTGGGTTGATTATAGAGGTATCTGGAATCTAAAATTCTAGTCTTGGTCTTTGATATTTCTAGTCCATCTTTTTGATTTTAGCTTTCTTTGTGATGTTGACAAATCCTTTAGAGTAAGTTGAATATAGAATCCCATATGTCCTGCAGAGTTTTGGTTAAGTAACAATAATTCTCCCTCTATTTCTGAATTATCCTGTTTTGGATGAAAATTATATTATCACTCTATAAGTTCTCTGGGTCTCAGGTAATACTATATCTGAAAATAAAGATTATTCTAGAAGAATTTCTAGTCCCAGTCATGTGCTGGCATTTCCTGTGTTTCACTGTGTTAAATGTGTTCTTAATCAGCACCATTGATGAGGGTCAGTGAATTAGCTGTGGTGCATGAGGATGCTGCTGCTTCCACAGATAATTTATGTTTTAAAAGGACACTTCTAAAAATAAGTTTTTTTTTTTTTAAGGGTTTATTTATTTACACAAGCACTGGGTACAGTCAGAAGTATGGGATGGTGAGAGAATTCACGAGAGCCAGGGTGGGGAGCAGAACAGGCAGACTGATGAAATACACTGCTGAGGGGAGCAGCGGGAGCGGCAGGAGAGGTCTGCCATGTGGGACCCTCGCTGGCCGGGATCGAATCGGTGCTGCAGAGGCTGCGGGCAGCTTCACAGCCCAGCACTCAACAGCTGCGCCACCAGGGAGGCCCTAAAAATAAGGTTTTTAAAATCAAAATAGTGATGCTTTCATGGTGAAATCATGAATGACCTCATCTTAACAGCTGTTTTGTCTTGTTGAGAATCACTAAATGTCAAACTGGTAACGTTCAGTGGCTAGTGCAGGAGATCCGAAATCCCAAATAAACTGGGAAATTAATACAGAAACATGTCCCTAGGTTTACTCTCAAAATTTTCATGGACTTTGTAATTTAGATTAAAAAACAAAACAAAACAAAACTCCCCCAGTGTTTCTGACATACAACTTGTTTTGGCGATACAGTTCTCTCTCTATCTTCATTTTATAGATGAAAGGGTTGAGGCCCAGAAGGCAACAAGGATACTATTTATTTGCTTTTTATTGTTTACCAAGTGCCTTAGTGGGCAGTCTTCCCTTTAATCTTCATCAGAGTCCCAGGGGATTTGAAATATTAGTCCCATTTACTAGGGGATAATATGAGACAAAAGAAAGAAATGTACCCAAAGTCATATAGCAGAATCAGAGTTAGTATTCTTGTCTCCCAATTCCCATTCTGCATCTATTTCTGTTATCCCAAAAAGACTTAGTTTCTTTGGGAAAATCTTGCATTTCCTTGACTAAAGTGTTCAGTTCACTTTGTGTCTTTTTCTAGGAAGTCATGCATTTAGGAGGTAGTTGTTTTCTTCCTAGTGGTGCTTTGTTGTTGTTATATTTTTTATGAACATTTACTTTTGCTCTCGTCCCTCCCTGCCTGTGTGTAGTGGGCTGCCTGGCAGAGATGACAGGAGATGTTTTCATGTGCAATCAAGGACAGAGATGCATTGGCTGCCAGCCCCAGGCAGGGACACAGACTTGTCTCCTACCAGCAGAGCGATGATGCGTTTCCCCAAAATGTTCCAAGAACGGCCTGGAATGTGACTAGACAAGGTCCATGCGGCCCCATGAATGACTTCATACTGCACAGACTAGAAAACAAACACAACAGTAATTCTTGGATTAGCATGAAAACACTACCAAAGGGGGCTCAAAGACAATCTTTTGTCCCTTCATAAAAGAGAAGAGATGAGGTGTGACAAATGGCCTGTTGGATGACTTTCTCTGCCAGGCTGAGGTCATGTTGGAAGGGCACCACAATCAGTTTAATAGAGAAGAAACAAACTTGAAGCTAAAGGACAAAGAACATTTCAGAAGAGATGAAGTGGTCTCAAAAGAAGATAATTTAAATTAAAATAGGAAAGAGAGAGAGAACAACACATACTTTTTTATTTTTTAACACACTGTCTTTTGCATTGAGACACGTTGTATTTAGGAACGTGGGGGTTTGTTCTCCAGAGACATAGGTATTCAAACCTTATCCAAGCTACTCTGAAGTTCTGGGCTCCAGATTTCATATAAATAAAATAAAGCTCATAACACCTACTTTTACTGGTTGGTGTGAAAATTAAATGAAATTAGAGGTAGGAAGTCAGGAGGATGTGGATTGATGAAGGGAGCATGGACTTTGACATACGCAATGTGGGCTGGGATCCTTGACTCACAGTGACTAGGTGATATGGGCATGTCATTTTGCCTAAATGCATTAAAGCTTGCAAACCATTTTGAGTATCTTTGGGTCCAGAAGTTAACAAATTCATTTTATTCCATTTAAAAAAAAATAGTGTTATTGCAGTAAACCATTATCTAAATTTCAGTTTGCTTCATAAAAAAATCAGCATGTATATATTCTACACTAAATCACCACTAACATATGCAAACATATTTTCCTATACTTCTAAATCATCTACATTGTTGTTAACCAGTTAAATTAGAAGCTCATCATTAAAAGTACAGGTCTCTCCTTCACCATTCAATTGATCCCTTTTACCTGGTTTGCCAATTCCACTTCCCCTTCTGGTGACAACTAATAGACCTTACAGTATAAATGTTTATATTTGTTTAGTTTATTTCCTTGCTTGTTTTCTCTTTATATAACATATGACTGAAATCATACATCTGGTCTATTTTACTAAGCATAATACCCTCTAGGTTCATTCATATTGCAAGTGGCAGCATTTCATCTGTTTTCCTAGGTGAGTAGTATTCCATTATGTATATGTACCACATCTTTATCCAATCAGCTAGTGAATATTGTCTGATTTTTTTTCTTCATCTGTTGAGATGATCACATGATTGTCATACATTTTGTTAATGTGGTATATCACATTTATTGTTTTGTAAATGTTGAGCTATCCTTGCATCTCTAGAAAAGTTCCATTTTTTTATGGTGTGTGATATTTTTATTAGATTATTGGGTTAGGGTTTTTTTTTCAGTATTTAAGGATTTTTGGATCTATGTTCATCTGAGATAATTGTTTATAGTTTTCTTTATTTGTGATT
Source organism: Talpa occidentalis (assembly GCF_014898055.3). Classification (NCBI taxonomy): domain Eukaryota; kingdom Metazoa; phylum Chordata; class Mammalia; order Eulipotyphla; family Talpidae; genus Talpa; species Talpa occidentalis. The sequence goes on from NW_023601322.1 coordinate 24,506,048, forward strand.
TACTTTCCTGGTTTTGGAACCAGGGTAATGTTCACTTCATAAAATATGTTTGGAAGTTTTTCCTTTTCTCAGAAGATTTTGAGAAAGAGAAGTATAAATTCTCTGAAAGTTTGGTAGATTTCACAGTTGAAACCATTTGGTCTGGGCTTTTGCTTTTGGGAGAACTTTGATTACTCTTTCAATTTCCTTACTTATGATGGGTCTATTTAGGTTTTTTATTTCTTCCAGATTCAGTCTTAGAGTTTCATTTGTTTCTAAGAATTTATCCATTTGTTTCTAGATTATCTAATTTGTTGCCATATAATTATTCATAGCATTCTCATATGCTTCTTTTTATTTTTGTAATATCTTTTGTAAGTTTTGCACTTTCTTTTCTGATTTTGTGTTTGTGAGTCTAGCTAAAGATTTGCTTTGTGAAATTTTCTTAAGCAAAATCTTTATATATGAAATAGAAAGATGTGAAACAGCATGGAATGAAGTAGTGAAGTAGTGGTGGTTTGGGAAGAGGTGTCCCTAAACCCCTTCCTTCTTTCTCACATGACCATACTTGAGAAAGCACTTCCGTTCTCATGCTCTAATACTTGGTTGTTACTTGGTTCTCTTGCTTTCTCAACTTTTCCAGCTTGAATTGGGAAATGATTCTTTCAGGACCTCTTATTAAATCTTCTGAAATTTTAATAGAGTGTTGAATTTCCTCACCTTTGATGACAATATGAACAAAGAGAAAATAGTAGGTACAGTTAAATGAATATCTGAATGACAGAGATAAACACCTATGAATGACTTAATGTTCTTTCCTAAAGCGTGGAGATTTAAAAAGTACCTCCAGGTTTGTAGATACAAGGTCACTATCATTGCCCAAAATAAAATGCCTGCCCTCTCTCCCTCCCTACTTATCTTCCATTTTCAGTAGACAGAGGACTAAGAATCTGAGTGTAAGCTGCATAGCTGAGGAGTTACTTTAAACTTCTGGTGACCTGCATGGATATATAAATGACTAATTTCAGGCAAAGTCAATAGTGTCATATAAGATATAATGTGATTTCCTTACTTTGTGCCCATACCATGACCCATCACATGCTGCCTCTCTGTTTTGCGTGCTGATATGTGCACAAGCATCAGAGCAAGGCCATTATTGGCAACCAAACCTGTGTCTCATGAAATCTGAATGAACCTGTCAGAAGTTCTCACATGTAACTTCAAAAGCATTTCCTCTGTGCTTTAGGACCTATCTATGTCTTAATTTAGATCTGATAAACCTTTAAAGCTTTGAAGACAAACAAGGAGAATTATTTATTTGGTATCATTCCAAGAAAAATAAACAGGGGTCCCTATCCTTTGCATCATGTAAACTCAAAGTGTCATAATACTTCTGTGCTGTGAGTCTGGTTCTATCATCCTTTTACTGTGTAAACCTGGGTCACCACTTTGAGTCAGTTGTCCTTATTGGTCAAATGGGGATAAATAATGCCTATGAGAATTAAGCCAGATAATATATGCTGGATTTGAAAATGTATAAATATGAGTCAAATGTGATTCTTATAGTTAAAAAAATATAATATTGTTATTACTTAGGTAATCAATTAAAAAATAAAGGTATAAAATAAGACTGTTCTTTGGTAATGACCAGAAACACATAAACTCATAATTGGTAATAATCAGAGATGTTGATCAGCACACTTGGGGCATTTAAGCTTAGAGTATTTACCTTGAGTGGCTGGAATGTAAGGACAATGCTTTACTGTCCATTCAAATTCTTTGTGACAGTGCTTGTTAATTCCTGGTTGGATCAGGTGGACTCTCTGGTCTAAGTTGGGGTTGTTTTCTGCAGCTGTTTCCCTGTGACATCTGGTAGGAAGTCTTAAGCCTCTCTAGTCTTGATCTCTCCCAAGTCTCTTAGGGGGATATCAAAATAGAAACTGAAAAAAGGTGTATACTTGTGACTCCTAGTTCCAGCCCTACTTTCATTTTTCCTGCCTTCCCACTGCTCATAGCTCTCTTTACTCAGGTGAAAACAATCTGATAAATTAATTTATCTTGTATGGTCTATAACTAAATGTGAATCAGGAAGGAGGATGCATGGTGATGGTGGTGAGGCCAAATCTACCCAAATCACATCACTACAAATGGGGACCAACTAGGGTCACAAAAGGAAATCAGCATGCTATTGGGAAGGGGGATGGCTATGGGGCAGCCTCCATGAAACATACTTTTTCTAATTTGATTGCAGGAACTCTACCCATTCTTTTCTTTTGGGTGGGGGGGGAATCTTTTGTTTCTGCTGCCAGTTTGAATTGGGTTTCCTGTTACAGTCCCTGAGAAGCATGACTTGTCAGAGAGGAACCATTTGACCCTCAGGGCACAGTGGCTGTGGTTCTCATAGGATATTACACTGGTCCCCAGGAAAGGGGGAATTTCCAGGTTCCCTGCCTCACCCAAAGGAGGGTGGAGCTGAGCAGAGAGAAGAAGAAGCTGGAGAAGGGAGGGAGGAAGGAAGGAAGCAGGATGGAGATCCAGAAGGAGGCCTGGAAGAGGCACATGGAGCAGAGAGACACATGAAGAAACTGCGCTTGCCTTTTGGTTGTGGACTGGGCAGAACAGATGTGGGTGAGAGACCTGTGGGGAGGATAACAATAGCGGCTTTTATCTTGATTTTGATTTTGGTCTTTTCCTCCCAGACTTGTCTGGTTGTTTCTGATCCCTTTCTGTGGGTCCCCACTGAAAGGTGCTTTAGACATGTGGCAGGCTTTTGGGCCTTGCTCTGGGCCAATCCCATTTGGGTGGACTTTTACCCACAAGGGGACTGATAACTTTGGGTACTTGGTTTAGAAACTATATTCTTTGTCTTTTCTGTATTGTTTACTACTTGTATTAAAGTTCCTTTCCGTTAAAGTCTTACATGTTTTGTGTTGATGTGGAGGATGGCAGAACCTATTTTGAGCAGGCAGGTTTGCAGGGTCTGGGGTGCCCCTCCCTGCCCTGTAACAACAGGTCACTGAGCTGAATGACCTTGGACAGTCATTTTAACCTCTCTGCTTCTGGCTTTTCCTTTTTATAAAATGAGTTTGGATATAGAAATATCTCAAGGTGACTTCCAGGTATAAATATTATAATTATGTTCTATCTATTGAGTTCTGTAGATGGCGTACTTCTTAATTGTGATATGTATGTTACCTCTCACGATAATGGGAGTTAAAAAACACTGCAATGGAAGTTGACCACTGTGTGTGTGTCCTTCATCTGGTTTCTTTTCACTCCCAACGTGGGAGGGCAAGAGTGATGGATTCTCTGTATACTGCACAGATGAATATCTGTCATCAGATTCTTGATCATTATAAATGATCTTTGGATCAGGATAGCTAAGGTGAGCATAGGATATAATGGAAGAGGGATATTATTGCTTTAGCAGGGCCCTTCATTCTTTTAATTGCTGTGAAATAAAATAATGAGTCTATTCTGGAAATGGAAATGGAGGGAGTTGACTGCTTTCCCTCTTGAATGACTTAGATCACAGCCTCAACTAGAGGCATAAGGATGGAAGAGTTGACCTCTGGGAGTCCTGACTGAGCCCCTCCATTCTCCAAAATGCTGGCCCTGAAGGAAAAGTGTCACGCGTCTTCTCGAATGCCCTGTCTCACACTGAGTAATGTTGCCCCTCTGCCCCCAGTGGAGCGTTTTAATGATAACGGCTGTCTTCAGGGACAGATTGTGACTTGTCTTTTAAAGGAAAATGAAATCTATTAAGACAGTGAGGACAGAAAAGAAAAGCTATGTCCCTGAGAGAAGAGTTCCAAAGGAGAATGCTGGTGATTCCTTTCTTGCCCCTACTCCTCTCCATCTCATCTCTTTGTTAGAAGCGTGTACCCTTCAACTGTTCTGTTTTGAGTTTGGATTATTGTGTTTGTTGGTGTATAAAATTACTGCTGGTGTGTATAATTTATAAGCTCTAAAAAATGATAAATAGTCTCAAGTAAGAAGAGTGATTTGTGTGAAAGTCCTCAGGGTACTTTTGTAAAGGAATTTAATTTCTTGGGGAAAATTATCTACAACTTCCTATGGAATGTTATTTAACTGCTTCATAGCTGGGATTTATTTTCTGTCCTTTTTTTTTTTTCTTTCCATTATTGGTTTGGATAGGTTTACCTGGGCAAATGAGATTATATAGCAAGTCTTGATGAACTGGGAAGCTAAGGGAAATAGAGAAGCTAGTTAATTTATTTTTCTTCGTTTTATTTCAGACCTATTGTTAAAATCCTTTTAAATTTACTTTTGTGCTGTAGCCCAGTGGTTCTCAACTGGGGGCAATTTTACCATCCAGGGGACACTTGGCAACATCAGGAGACATTTGTCACAACTAAGGGATTAATGGTGGCAGCCAGTGGGTGGAGGCCAGGGATGCTGTTATATGTTCCCTGATGCACACAACACCCTCTACCCACCCATAGAAACAATTACTGTAGTTGAGGTAACCAGTGAAATGGATTTTAATTATCTGAAGTATGGCCATTACAGCTGTCTTGAAAATATTTCTTAATAAAGAATGGTCAACCGTCAAAAGTTGTGACCCTAAACTTGCACTGTGTATTTGCAGTTATGGAGATTCAGATCAAAGTTCGGACAGGAGAATTTACTTGTGGGGGTAGAAACCAGGAGTAAAAATCATGTTGCCTAAGATCTTTTATTTTGCTCGACACTGAACCTGGTAGTTTTGTTGAGATGAATGCATTCACTGAAAGAAATAAACACCTCCAAATATTAGTATTCAACTATGCAAATATGAATAACCTTTAGCTTCCTTAGACTGCTATTGAAGACTCTCTGCCAGCTTGATCTTATTTTTTTCCTAACTTTGCTATTTCAGTCTTCTGCTGTATACAAATTTTTATATCTAATACCTCATAAACTCAACTTGAATATTCATAATCATCGACCCACATTGTTACCTATAATTCCTTCTACTACTGGCTATTAACATTTCAGGTATCCTTCCATGGTGAGATAAAATGTTATCTCCTTTGTGAACCAACCAGTCAGAAATACTATTCCTGCTCCCTCCCTCCTTTCTTCCATGACAAAACAATAACATTTATTAATTGTGGGTGGATGGCACATAGATTTTTCTTTTTGCATTTTTCTGTATTTAAATTAAAAAAATAATTATACAATAAGTAGGGGATCCTCAGTTCCACACTGACACTGACAATACTTATTGTGTAACTCAGAACAAGTCACTTAACCTCTTTGACCCCAGTTTTTTAATTCACAAAATAGGCAGAATAATACTTATTTTACCTCTCTCTCAAGGCAGTTTTAGATCAAATGAGATAATGAACACAAAGAGCCTTTTTGAAAAACATAAAGAACTACATAAATGTAAGGCATTATTATTGTCATCAATTTACAAAACCACCGTGAATCCCACAAAGTGCTAATGCTGTATATATTCTGCAAAGCACTTAGCTGTAGTTTGCACTTAATAAATGAGAGCTCACACAAGCAAATTGTTTCCACAGTTAAGACAGACTGGCAGGAATAGCAGTTAGAGATGGACGCCTGGGTAAGAGGTTACTACCGGTATTGATAGAGAAGCTATTAAAAGCAGAATGTGATTTTTAACATCCCCAGGACCATGATAGAAATGAATAAAATTTTGTGCACTTTATCATTTGTGACCCAGAAAAGAGAACCCTGAGGCATGAAAAGTCTTAAAATAAATTATTTGTGTGGAAAAGGAGGCAACATATTCCACTGATTTGACAATTTCAGTTTCTCCATTAAGAGTATGAATAGGAGATGGGGTCAGTTAAGCAAAATGATCCCTGATTTATTAAAACCTTTCCTGACTACAGATTAATAAATCTGAATTCATTTTTTGTGACTCTTAAGTGGCTCAGTGTCCAAACTTCCCCTCTTGATGGCCGTAGGAGGGTAGAATTTGACTGGACAGGCCTGGGGGTGTGGTCTGGGAGGTGGGAAGAGCCAAACTTCCATTGCTTAACATGAAGCCAAGCCAACAACAGAGGCTGGGGGAACTCTGGAAAAACGTAGAAGAGACTGGAGTAGGGGAAACAAGAATAGAATCAACTGTTTGAGGCTAGTGAGAGGTAGTGAGCAATTTAGCAGATAATAGCTCCTAGATAGTCCCTGAAGCAAAGTGGGAGGGTCATTTATAATCTTCATCTTATCCTTCCTGGATAGTTGGGTGAGAGCTTTAAGGATTTCTAGATATGGGCCTCCCTGGTGGCACAAGGGGTTAAGACGCAACCTACAAGGCTGTCCGCAGCCTCTGTGGCACGAGTTCTATCCCCTGGCGGCCAGTGAGCAACCCACATGGTGCAGCAGACCTCTCCTGACTTGCCTGCTGCTCCTCTCAGCAGTGCGCTTCAGTCAATCTGCCTGTTCTGTTCCCCACTCTGTCTCTGGTGAATCCTCTCACCCCCCACACCTCTGGCCTGTACCCCAGTTCTTATATGCATAAATAAAATAAATCTCTAAAAAAAAAAGGACTTCTAGATATAAGGACATTAAATGCACAATAGATTAATCTGTTGCCTTAGAAGTAAATGTAGTTATATTTTTACTATGTTAATATTGCATAAGAAGGGACAGGATAGCTTGTGTGACAAATGTAGGTTCTAAGTTAGACCACTTTTCAATTTCTGCCTCAGTAATTCCTGGTTGAAGTAATTGAGTTGACATTCAGCAAGTTACTCAACATGTCCAGGTCTCAGTTTTCTAATCTGTAAAATAGAAATGATAGTCCCTACTTCCCAGCGTAGCTGTAAAGATTAAATGAATGCAGTGCACATTGCATAATAACTGGCAAAAGGAGAGTTCTCAGGCTTTGCTAACCATCGTCACTTGATGCTCAGCAAATGGAAGCAGGAAAAGCCTCTTCTTGTATTTTCCCTCCTTTGCCTCCCCAGTCATTTAATGAAATACTTATAAGTGAAGCTTTGTAAGGGATGGTTTCCTAACTTTATTGAGCTATGATTGACATATAGCATTGGGTGTTGAAAGTGTACAATGTGATGATTTGAGTTGTAAAAAATTTAACATAATAATGTTAGTTAATATATTCTTTACCTCCAATAACTACCATTTTGTTGTTAATGGTGAGAACATTAAAACACTACTGTTGTAATTACATTCAAGTATATTATATACAATATTGTTAATTATAGTCACTGTGCTGTAAGAATTTGAAAACAACTAGTACCATGTTACTCAAAGTGAACGCCATGAACCAGCAACACTGACACCGCCTGAGAGATTAGAAATGCAGAATTTCAGTCTCTAGCCAGACCTACTGAATCAGAGGCTGCATTTTAGCAAGGGTTCTGATGGCTCCTGTATGTAGTGTCAGTTTTAGTCTCCTTTATTCTAGATTGGCCTTTATTTCTGTTCCTTGTCCTATAGAAAGTCCATTGTCCCTCTCCCCCACTCCATGCCCCCAAACGTTTGGACTTTAGCTGTGGATTATGTTACTAAGGTCAGTGTTTGATGCAACTTCTTACTTTCTCTAAATTCCAGATTTTCTTTCTTGTGTTTTTATCCAAGTTATTTCCTCTGTAGCTTTTAGCCAAGCTTGAATATTATCCCACTTCTGTCATTTTCACAAAAATATCAGGGTTTTCTTTTTGGTTTTGGTTTTGTTTTTGTTTTTTTTTAGCATTTTGAGGATTTTGTGAAAGTTTGGAAAGAAGGAGGGAATTTGTATCCCTGAAGAGCAAAATTCATTTTAGAATGAAGTATTAAGCCTGTTTCTTGGCAATAAAGTCATCTGCCAGTTCTCTGTGTTGCTCTGTGTTTTTCCCCCCTCCCCTCCTTTCTGCTCTGCCTTCATCCCAGCAAAATCCAGTGTTTCCCTCCTATTTCTCAAACAAAAGATTTCAGCTCTCTTCTATCCCATCTTCAAATTTTGTTTTGTTTTGTTTTTTTTAATTTTTTTTTCTTTTATAGAGGCATGTTTTATTTATTTACTTGTTTGTTCGTTTTTCGTTTATACATGCACTGGGTACAGTCAGAAGTGCGGGAGGGTGAGAGAATTCACCAGAGCCAGAGCGGGGAGCAGAACAGGCAGAAGGACCGAAGTACACTGCTGAGGGGAGCAGCGGGCGGCAGGAGAGGTCTGCCCACCATGTGGGACCCTCCTCTGGTGGCCGGGGAGCAGCCGGGAATCGAACCAGCGCTGCAGAGGCTGCGGGCAGCTTTGCAACCCAGCGCTCAACCACTGCGCCACCGGGGAGGCCCTTCAAATTTTGGTTTTACCCTTTCTTTGCATAGTCAAACACTGAAGAAATTCTGAAGTTTTGGACCCTTCTGGAGAAAGAAAGAATGTCTTCTTTCTGTTTAATACTAGGATAAATATTATATCCATATCTATAGGCAGATATCCTTAATGCTAAGGACAGAATTCTCCTTTTTTGCTACTACTATAGGAAATATAGGAGATTTTTGTGGACAGTTAGACGAGAAAGTGAAATAGGCATACACATGAAGTGGTGAGGAAATAGAAAAGAGAAACAAGATGGTTCTATCATCTCACCTGTGACTCAGGTTAGCTCAGAATACTGAATACATGGAGACCTATTCCACAGTTCTTTGGTGTTTGGGTTAGAGCTGATAGCTTAATTTCCTTCTCTCTGCCTCAAAATGCTTCTTGCCTTTTTTTGGATTTTTTTCCTTTGCAAGTTAATTTCTGTCATCTTTCCTTCTAACTCCTTTACTCTGTAGTTTTGAATTTCTCTTTTTCTTTATAAAAATAACATTGTTATTATTTTGAATATCTAATGTACTCTTAAGTTGCTCAATTTATGTGCCTCTGAGTGGAAAAGGGAGAATTTCAGGCACTAGATCCTTGGGTTCACAAAGTTAAGGAGTTCTGGCCTAGATATTCAAGAAGGCCGAGCAAAACAAAATTAGCATGGGAAAGTAAAACTTGAAGATCCAAAATGGTACATCAGAGGGTTCCTTTGACTAAAGAGAGCTGGAGGCAAGTTTTGAAGTGTATATAGCATTATTTTTTGAAATGAGAAAAAAAAAAACAATACAACATATAAATGAATGGTCTATGTGGAGGGGAGAAGGGGGCAGTATGGGTCCATGTAATTTTCAGGACTGTCTTTATTTTTCATAGTTTTTCTGTTTGTTTTTTCACTATGAGCTTGAAAACAGAGAATTATCTTTGAGCTGAAAGGGTACAAGTAGAATAGATACCAGCCATGATTCCTTTTGAAAAATAGCCATGTGAAACCTTTGCCCTATTATTCACTTTTCAGACACAAAATTATGCAAATATTGTAAAAACTGGAAACAGTTAGATTGTAGGGAGCCTCCACTGTTAACAACAACATTGCTGTTGTTAAGACTCATTATATTTCATTTATTTGGTATACTAGAAGGGACATCTTTCTTTTTCCTGACCACTGGAGGGTTCTTATTATTTGTTTGCTTATGAAACAATTTTCTCAAGCCTTTCTTTACTCATGATTTTCAGGACAAAATTGTGCTCTGATTCAAATGCATGGGCAGTCCTCAATATACACAATGTGTGCAAGGTCTTCTAAGTTATTTCATTTGTTGTGACATTGCAGGGTTCTACATGGGTGGGACCTGGTCACTTTATGCTATACTATTCACAAAAGGAAATATTGGGGTCATGAGAAGTTGATTTTTCAGGTCAGCCATGGCATGGCACATAAGCATTCCTCTGTTGATGCCTTATTATGAGCTATTGACATGGAATGAAAGAATTGATTCTTTTAATGAAGATGAAACACATGGTTCATTGAAGGCAGGCAAAATGGCACTTGGGACTTTCAAAATTGGACCATATGGTTGAACACTTGTATTGCTTTGTTTGATGCCTATCAAAAGATTTAGATAGGTATTGCAAGGTCCTTCTTGAACCTGGGAATATAGCCATAGAAAAAGAAAGTTAAAAGAAAACAAAATAAACTTTAAGAGACAAGTTTATATCTAGAAGACTGATTTCAAGAATGATCAAAAAGGTCACGCATTTGGTGGGGAAACAAAGTGATAACTTGGGGTTAAGATTGAGACAAGGAAGGATTGATTGAGGCAGAACTCAAAGCAATAAATCTGCCATTCACCCTCTATCACCATAAGGGACTGCTCTCTGATTTCTTTCCACCGATTTGTTAATTCCTAGCTAGGAAGCTTTGGACTAAAACATTCCTTATAGACAATCAAGAAACTATGGATAAAATAATTATATTTTTCTTAGACCACAAGAATTGGGCTTATAGAATATAAGTGAATTGAGCTAACTAGATGCTAAGCTTCTTGAAGATAAGGACATGAATTTTGTTTTTGGAATACCCTCCTACACCTAGCACAGTGACAGACACCAGATAGAAAATAATGCATATTTTTGTATATGTTTTCTTTTGTTGTTGTTAAACTCAAAGAGAATTGACTGTCAGTTTGATTCTGAGTGACATGGATTAAGAGCTATTGAAAAGAGAGTTGAGTCACAGGTACTAAGATTGTTTAGGTGGGGGCTGTGTGGAGCCTGCAAGAGAGCCAAATGACCGTTCAAACTCTTCTCATCTAAAGAGTCTACTATTCAATCTAAATACTTATGATAAACTGTATAATAGGAGGAAACAATCATAAAATGACCCCTTTCCAATTGCTTTAGAGACAAGTAAATTAACACTTTGTCACAGACTCATTTATTTTAATTGTTCTCTCCTAGGTAATATCAAAAAGTCAACATGGGTAGAGGAAACAGAAAAAAAAAAAAAAACAATTTGTTCCTCATTAAATGTTAGAAAAGTCCAAGATAAACCTATTTAAAATTGATCTGATAAGCCTGGAGAACCGTGATGCACTGATGTGTTTTCCTGGGCTAATGGTCTTCAGCTAATATTTATCCATTGCTTTGAGTAACCATTAATCTTTTGTGTTGAGAAACTCCACAAATGCAATTTCTAGGGCATTTAACCTTTCCACAGTTGCTGTCTCTTGAGTTTGGGTGACACAATTGTGGGTCCCAATTGCCAAAATAATAGCACTAAGTCCATTTAAAATTAGTCTTTCTCCTTCCACAACACAGTGATATGTTTTGGAGGTGTAATGAAGTTAAATTCATGTTGCCTTCCGACACTTACACTTCTACCCTTACTACCTTCTCTTCCCTGCACCGCATTTCCTACTATTTTTCTCCCTTGTAATTTGACATCAAGAACAGCCATCCAGGAAATAACTAGCAGCGTAAATGACTTTCTAATGATCTCAAAGCTTCACTACAAGCTGAATAATATTACTGTCCGCGGATAAATCTTTAGTGGTTTTTAAAATTTTATTGTCATTGAGAAATTCCCATAAGCTTAACTGTAAAGCCAACTCAAGTTCACTTTTTAACCTAAGGGCATCAGACCCCCCCAGCCCCTCCTCCCTCTTTTTTTCTCTCTCCCTGTTACTCTGGTCTGGGCCTGACAACTAAAGCTTTTGAAAAAAATGACCACAGTTCTGAGCAAAGCCTGTTGTTGCAGGTAATTGTTAAAATATCAAGGGTATTGCGTCCTCCATTACTTAAGCTCTCATTTGTGGTTTTCATGGTTTTGAGGAATGTTTATGGCTGACAGTCCTTTCTTTACGGCTCTATCCTTCAAGCTCCGGCTGATACTGCTGAGAATGACCGCTTGAGTGACTGATAAAATGTCAAGATGCCATTATTTCCAAGAGAGTGTTTGGGAGCAATAAGATCTGTTTCAATTTATCTCTTCCACCTGAATTTCAGTCTTAAGGTTTAACTTTGTTGGCTGCTACAACCAAATTGTCTGCATTTGAAAGAACAGTCGTCATGCAAAGCAGAAAGGGTTATAGTGATAGCCACGCCGTGACATTTGTGTTGTATTTCACTGTGCACATTGGTGCAATATTTTGGATTTAATTAATACTCTCCAGGAACTTCAGTTTATGGATGGCAATAACCATATTTTAGATCATGTGAAATACCGCAACAAAAATTCAATTCATAAGGCAGATGGCAAAGCCTAGTTTGAAGAACAACAAAACAGGAAGATTTACAGTGAGTTTCAGAACTCTTCAACTGGAATCCAGCCTCTGCCAAAGCTCTGTTATTTCACTGGAGGGTAACAATCTGTGAGGGTCATTAGTGTCCTCATAAAAACTGAGATTAAAAAGTAGTCAAATGAAATGAATAAATAGTCGAGGCTTTCTCTGTGCAACAGAAGAGGAGTTATTTAAAAAGCAAGGTTTCAAAATGTTTTTTAACAACTCTTTAGCTATTTGTTTTCAACCTGGAATTTACTAAATCAATGCTTTTTAATAGAACAAGAAGGACATTGTTCTATTCTTAAGTGTGCAGGATGAAGAAAACATTTCATAAACAGGCATCTCTCTCTCCCTGTTAGTTCAGGAAAGATTTCAATGTGGAACAGTTATGATAGACAAGAAAGTTAGTGAGCAGTGTTAATAACATGAATGCCTGATTGCATTGGTGTGCCTGATTTCTGGCACTGCCACAAGCACCATGTAAAAATGAATTATGGTTCACATAGGTTTTAATCTGACAAAGCGTGGATGGCATTCATAAGTAGTTGCAGGTTTTCTGAGACTAGCTAGGCTCATGAGGCCGTGACCTGAGCATCCATGGAGCACCTTGTGTCTGCCTAAGTATCAAAGAAAATGGTTCAGTGAAATAAAATGAAAAACAACTATAATATGAAGAGACTTGCAACATCATAAGATTTTATCGATTTTAGAATAGACTTTTATGAGTGCTTGGGTGTGTTTATGTGTGTATAATATAATTTGTAGCACTCACATTAATATATTTTCTATTCTAAAAATCAAAAGTTCTGTGAAGTTAGTGGATGGGAAGGGAAGAATAGGGTAGAACAATGACTTAAGTTTGTCATTTTCTTTTTTTTTTAAGATTTATTTATTTATGCATGTAAGAACTGAGGTCCAGGCCAGAGGTGTGTGGGGGGATGAGAGGATTCACCAGAGACAGAGTGGGGAACAGAACAAGTAGACTAACTGAAATACACTGCCGAGGTGAGCAGCAGGCGAGTCACGAGAGATCTGCTGGGCCATGTGGGAAACACCCTTGTCGGGGATCGAACTCATGCTGCAGTAGCTGCAGATATCTTCATAAGTTGTGCCTTAACCCTTTGGGCCCCAGGGCGGCCCCCAGTTTGTCATTTTCTAAGACCAGAGATCTTGGAAGATTCTGAAAAATGGAGACATTGAACACTTACTTAAGATGATTGGACATTTCTTAGGAAACCATCATTTGAATCTCACAAGTCCTATAAAATTTCATCCTACTTTTCACCACTGTCCCTGACCAATTGACCAGACTATACACATACCTATGGAGAGTCAGAAATTGAGGTGTTACTCCTGTAATGAATATGTGTATTCTAGACCAGAACACCACCTTGATGTGACATTGGTAACAGTAGAGTATTGAAAATAGGCTATAGATATGCCAAGTTATCCATCCTTATAAACTTCTTGGTTGTCAAGAGGGGACTGAGAGCAGCCAGTGCCCCCAGATATTCACCTTTAGCCTCACACAGCCTTTGCAGGTGATATCTCATAGTGCCATAAAAATATATCTACTTTCTATGGTGTGAAGATATGAACATAATTGGGAAGTGCTTCTCTACTCTGAGTTTCCTATGAAATAAAGGGGATTGAACAAGTGGATTCCCAAGGCCATTCCATCCCTATAATTCTATGAATATATATCAATCTGTAGTTAAAACACAGAGAACTCCCTGTTCTTTTAGCCATAGTTCCGTCAGCAACAGAGGCCCATAAAAATTGAATTAAAAAACATGGAAAAATGTAGTAGAGTGTATTTCATGTGCTGGAAATCTACTACCTGATTTTTATTGGACTCTGTGCACAAGAGGCAATCCTTGTTTTTGTGGTAGCAAAGCGGCCCAAGGAACTATAACATGATCTATTATTTAAAAATATTGTTACAATAAAAGACCTGTGACATGTCTCTGTGATCCATCCAGTCCTCTACTTCTTCTATCAGATTTGTTATTTTTGACCATCCCCAGTGGTTAACTAGATGAACTCCCAAATTCTATGCAGAGAAGCTTCTGAAAAGAGAAAAATAATTATTGGTCCGTTTCATTAATCACCAGGTAGGAGTGTGCAAGGAGAAAGACAATGGAATGGTCTAGCTATTACATGTTTAATAATATCCTCCTCCTAAAAAATCAAACCCAACTATTTCTTGAAAAGGATACAATAATTTTTCCTAGATTCAGAGCAGGAGTAATGGGAAAAAAACTTTTTTGTCTTCATATTACGTTGAGTTGCTTTTCAGAATTCTATGTCAGGTTTGCAATCATCTTTTGACATCTTCAAGATCCTGCTTATTCCCTTGGAGAGGCATCGTTCTTTATAGATCACAGAGACAAAGTAAAATGACACCATTTTCATTCTACAAAACCTCACTATAGCACATAATTTCCTCTGAAACCTCTTTTGATCAATTAGAATAAGGTTGGTAATTCATTCCATGCTATATAGTGCCAACATTTGTCAAATGTTGAAATATTGCTTAGTTTACCTTGTCCTGAGAGATAATGAAATAATGGTTACGAAAGGGCTTTTAAGCCATGTGATACTTAATAAACATAAGACGTTATGGTTCATTAGAATGTAAATATAATGTAATACTATATTTTTTCCGTATTTTTCCACATTTTACTATCATGCCTATTGATTTTAAATGTCATTGTGTAATTATTTCATGTGTATTCTTTACAAATACTTTGAAGGCAAGAGTTAGCTCAAGCTCTTGCTTATAAACTTCCCGGTCAAGTGTTTTTTAACTGTGTATGGTGTTTGGGCTGTGTGCGAGGAAAGAGAACAGGAAGTGTGTTCACTATCCTTACCTGCAATGATAGCATTTCACTGAGGAAACAAGGAAACAAGATCAATATATATAAAGATTAATATCATAGAAAAAGATGAAAAATAATTAATAAAATTCTAAAGTACCCTGGACATTTGGTGTCATGGAAGCTTGAGGAGATATAAAGTCTCACAGATGACTTTCAGCCTGGGGATGAGAAGACTACTGTGAGTTGGTGCCAAGCTGGTCTTTAGCAAAGGCTGAGGATTCATATTTACAGTTGGGGGGAAAATGCATGAGTAAGAATTTTTCTTAAAAATACCATGGCACATAGTTACTACCAGAATGTCTTTTTTTATCAGAATCATGTCTTTTTAAATTGCTACATGTTCATAATTTTTTTTGTAAGAATATTTACAACAGTAATATGCTATATGTGATTATAAAACAGCCACCAGAATGTGAGATAAACATCAATGAAAATCAACCAGTACTTCCAAGATCCCACTACTTATAAGGCCCTGTATTGCATTTTATGAGAAGTATAGGCATGAATAGTATAAGCAGTTTATTAAAAAGTGAATAAGCTAGGAAATGGGGAA
The DNA here is from genome assembly GCF_014898055.3 of Talpa occidentalis. Lineage (NCBI taxonomy): Eukaryota > Metazoa > Chordata > Mammalia > Eulipotyphla > Talpidae > Talpa > Talpa occidentalis. Next base: position 24,521,531 of record NW_023601322.1, read on the forward strand.
CACTTTAATGACAGTGAATGTGAGGAATCAGTGAACCAAAATTTTATTTCAAGTTTTGTCTTGATTTGTCAGAACATGGGAAAAAAAAAAAAAACAACTCTTATCTTCCTCAGATTTTTTTTTGTCCTTTATTTTTCCCATCACAATGTCCATGTGCCATTGGGTGGGTTCTTGTCATTGAAAACTGATTGATCTCCCTCTTCTCTCAGTCTTGCCCTCCTCATCAACACCCTCTTATAGATGTTAAGAATACTGGGGCCTCCCTGGTGGCGCAGCGGTTGAGCGCTGCGTTGCGAAGCTGCCCACGGCCTCTGCAGCGCTGGTTCGATCCCCGGCTGCTCCCCGGCCGCCAGAGGAGGGTCCCACATGGTGCACAGACCTCTCCTGCCGCCCGCTGCTCCCCTCAGCAGTGTACTTCGGTCCTTCTGCCTGCTCTGCTCCCCACTCTGGCTCTGGTGGATTCTCTCACCCTCCTGCTCTTCTGACTGTACCCAGTGCTTGTATAAACAAACAAACAAAAAAAAAAAAAACCAGGCTATTAAAAAAAAAAAAGAATACAACTTACAGCTCTAATCTGACCATGGCATTCTCTTATTACTCTTGAAATTCTCTTTGGGCTCTCTGTGAGGGGCACAATCCCACTTTTTATTTATTTATTATTTATTTTTTTAAAAATAAATTTTATTTTTATATCCCCATACAATTGCAATCTCCTTATTTTGACCCCAACCCCTCCTCTCCCCTCCCCTCACCCCCCATAGAGTGTCTCTGGTTCATAGTTTTTTGTTGATTTTGATTTTCACTTTCTTATAGTTATCCATTTTCCTGGTCCCTTATTTAGGTTTTCTAGATTCCTGCTATGAGTGAGACCATCCGGTATTTTTCTTTTTCTTTCTGACTTATTTCGCTGAGCATGATCCCTTCCGGCGCCATCCATGTTGCTGCAAATGGCATGTGTTTATCTTTTTTGAATGCTGAGTAATATTCCATGGTGTATATGTACCAGATCTTCTTGATCCATCATCTATTTTTGGGCATTTAACAATCCCACTTTTTAAAAAGGATATAGGAGACTCTCTAAAACCTATGTCCTTCCTCTCCAGTCTTTCAAGTACCCAATAATTCCTGGCTTATATCTGGGTTATACTGGGTTATACATATAATTTCCCAAAAACACCATGTTGCCTCTACCTTGGGGAAATTTGCCTCCTCATATGTTCCCCGTTACAGCAGACATTCTTTCTTATCTCTTGATGCTAGGCCCAGATGTCCTCTGGTGGTTCTTCCAACTCTTTTCCTTCTACCACCTCTTCTCAGTGTTTCTGAGACTCTATATGTACCACAAACCTCCAATTGTCATTATCTGTTATGCCTACCAGTCAGTAATTTTGACTTCATTTTTGCTTGGAATATAGGAAGTACCCAGTAAGTTTTTTGGAATGAATGTACCCATGAATGAAGAGTCTGTGTTCTGTATCCTGAGGTAATGGAAACTCATAGAAGAGAGATATAGATAAAATATTATAAACCTGGAAAGGAGAAAGATTTTAGTATCGGCTGGAAGAATTGAGTTAGTTGAGTTTTGATGAGTAAGCTTTTAAAAAGAAGAAATAAAGAGGAATACAATTCCAAGCAGTTGGTATGTACATGAGAAAAAAGATAGAGCCAGAGAATTTGACTTGATCCAAATCATTCTCAAACTCAGTAGCTTAAAATATTATCTATCATGGGTCTATGGGCTGATGAGGCTAATGATGTTCTGTTAGGGTTATTTTTTTAGCGGTTTTGTAAGCAGTTGGAGTCATCATATCAGAGCAGCATGGGCTTCTTCTAGGAGGTGAGAATTGGAAGATGCCAGCCCAATTAAGGATCATGCCAGAAAGGAGCATAGCATCACTTTGCCTTAGTCTATCAATCAAAGATTCCATGGGGCCCATCCATATTCAAGGAGGTGTAGAAATGGACACCATCTCTGCAAGATCACACTGCAGAAAACATGAGCAAGCAGACATGGTTGGAAAATACACTCTAGGATCAGGGTATAGTAAGGTGTGTGTCTTGATTGTAGAAAGAGGGAATATGGGCTCTTATTCTCTTAAGGAGAGCTATTCTCAATCCTCTTAAGAAGAGATTTCCTCAGACGAGAGACCTCTGAGTACACAATCTCTATAATCTCCTTGCAATTTTAATCAAAGTTAAGCAGTTATTGGGGTTTTTAGTTCTGCTGGAGTAACTATTCTCTCTCTTTTTTTTTTTTTTTTTTTGGTTGACTTGTCAATTTTTTACATGTCTATATAACTACGGGGTTACATTTTTCCTCCTCCAGACGAGCACTTGCTTTACTCACCCTCCACCAACAGCTTAACGCTGTTGAAACTTTTTGTTTTAGTATAAATTTGTTCTACATTGACCTATTTTGCTGAAATTTGTATACCTTATGATAGGATATCAAGATGTCTCTTTATTTTTTACATAGTCATTTATCTTGAGACAAAATGGAAGCTGAGCAAACATATCAAATAGGCATATCTTCTGTAATATTTGATAGATTTCTGTGAAATTTAGTACACATGTAGGGGTTATAGAAATAACAGATTGCACTGAGTGATGGCTACAGCTTACTGAACTGCTAGGGTAGCTGTCACTGAATACCTTCCAAAAAATGGCTTGCAGTAATTGATGCCCTGGGAGAAGCTAATGTATTGGCAGAGGGGAGAGAAATTTAAGAAAACTATGTAGTGATTTGGTAGATGACATAGGCAGGCTAGATAAATTTAGACACAACTGCCATTTTAGCAAAAGCAGTTTCTCCCCTACCCCCCTGCCAAAGTTACTAAATAATTATATCTCTACTTTAGGACACTTATATAGGTACAGCTTCTGGGTCCAAGAAATCTTAGGACGATTTTCAAAAAAACCAGAGCACTGTAAGTAACAGCCCATCTGTCCCCACATTTTAAAGTTTTTTTTTTTTTTTTAAAGAAAACTCTCTTCCATTTTTATGCCTACCTCTCAGTTGAGATGCAAATGATGTATCCAGCTACCCTGATAGATGAATGACAAATGTTACTTGCTAATTTCCTTACTTATCTATGCAAGTAAAGGCAGTGCCACAGAAAATGCTATTACTCTGTTGAACTGTGGTGCCATGTTAATGGTTATATTGATTTTCCAAAAATTAGTCCTAAGATATTATTAATGTTTTCATAATATGAACATATATATTTTTGAAAGATGTGTGTATGTGTATATTTATACTTTTAAGATATTTTCTATGTGAGAGTATTTTTCCTAGAGGACTCTGCTCCCTGTGCCAAGAGATTCAATTGCCTTTGTACCTGGCTTGAGTTTTATCTTCAAATACCAAGCAATGTGACTGGTAAATTTTCTTTTTTATTGTTGTTCTTGTAGAAGCTTGAAGACAAATTTGTGTCCCACTTCAGGTAAATGCATTGCATGACACTATATATACTTTTGAATTTTACTTTAAATCCTCCTAAGAAAAACCTGGTACAAAACATAATTAATCACCTAGCAAATTAATCTCACATTGATTTAGGATTCATTTGCTGTAGCAATTGCTTAACCCAACGCATGAATGTCAACCTCATAGAAAACTGGAGAATTATGAAGTTGCAATCCCCCTCCTTGATACATGCAAGTTCATTAATCTTTAAGCTGAATTAAAACACATGTTTGGTTAGCTTGCTCCCTAAATAATGTGTGGTTATGGAGATGGGTTAGGAAATAGCTAATTGAAAAATTGTGTGGTCATGTGGTCAGAGCTTCTGGCTTTTACACCTGGGGACTTTCCTTCCAAATTGACTTCAGTTGGTAAATATTATAGAAAGCTGTGTTCTGGCAGGGGCTCTGAATTACTTTTCTGTTCATTGACAGAATGTCTACACTAACCCCACATTTTTTATGGATTGTCTCACATATCTTCCTTACTCAGATTGTCAGGGAGTCGGTGAGATGTGAGGCCAAGAGCAGTGTCCCCTGCTCTTGGGAGAGGGGGGGATTTTTGATGGCACCTATATTTAATTTTGCCCCATTGATTGATGTAAGTGAGGAAAAGTCTAGATTAAAGAGAGCGATTCCTTGGAATGAAATAACCTAACTTGGAGACCAAAACATAGTATTCATTCCAGAGTGTTCACATCTTTACTTATAAAATATATAAGGCATTCCTGTTGTTTAGCCTATGGGTTTATGGACATTGTAAAAACAACAAACAATAATTTATGTTGGAAATAAACCACGTTTGCGGTTCACTACCACCCAAACAGTGATGACACTGACTCTCAATCTCTTTGACTTTGGATTCAAAACACAGTGACAAATGCTACCCAGCTGTCTGTCAGAAATAAATTTCTGGATTAAATCAACAGGATTTCAACTCCATATAGATACAATTGTGGCGATGTTGACAGCATAAGGGTGTGACACTGAGGAACTTACCTGAAATGCATCCACACCAGAGACTTACGCAGCAACACCTCAGAGAACCAAGATAATGCAGCTGGGTTTGGTTTAGTTTGCCAGACAAGAAAGGGGACACCCCTTGCCCTCCACCCCAAGCCTGTGTTCCATAGTGGGGAGCTTGCATTGTTTCTCTGTAGATATCCCCTATGTGCAGGGCATGAGTGGGATTCTGAGTCAATCAATTACCCACTTGTTGACTAAGTTGAGTGTCTACCAGGGCATAATAAATATCTCAGTGGCAGATACCAATATGTATAACACTCTACTTTTCCCTTTGACCAGCTTAGCAGCTATTTGTGAAGAGAGTTATGGCATAAAACAGAAGCAAATTATAAACAAGTTGTATTGGAAGTCCCAAGGAAGTTTAAAAAGAGGAGAGAAAAACCTGAAGGCAATTTCAGTTATGCCTCATAGAGGAGAAAGTGGATTTTTCTACACCCTGTCATTTCTCCTTTGGCTCACTGATACCAAGGGACTATTTATCTCTGAAATTCTTGTGGAATAAGCAATAAACGGTACCCTTAACATTTGAGTGACTTTTAGTTGGGTATTCTGTTATTTGCAAATGAAAGTATCATGCCACGAGAGCCAGTTGTTCTAGATTTAATCTCATGAGAGTTTTGATATGCTCTGAGTTGTATAGAACCATATAAAACATTCTTTGTATTCTGACTTGTGTAGAATCGTTAAAACATTCCTTTGGGATGTAACCATTTTTCAAATATTTGTAGTTTGAGCCAGTTACAGCACATATTTACTAATTCATAAAATACAATTTTATTAAGTTATCTTCTGTAAGGTAGGCCTCGTGCCAAGCACCGGAAATTTAAAGATTAAAAAGATGTCCTTCCTTTCACAGAACTCACAGTATATTGTTTGGGTGTGAGATAAGACTCAGACACAACTAATTTTAATGAATTGTGCTAAGTTATGGTAAAAATGTAAGTAAGGTTCTCTGGGGTAGCAAAAAAGAAGTGTCAAATAGTGGGGAGAGTTTCGCTAGAGAAAGTTTCTCCAGGATATTTTAGGGAGTGTCTTTAATGCTGGGAGTCATAGACACCCTAGAAGGAAAAAGCATCATTTGACAGTCTCTCTCTCTCTCTCTCTCTCTCTCTTTTATCTTGTCTAAAAAGTATGCTTTGTGCAGGGCACATGGAAACATTTTCTGTTCAACAAAGAGAGGTTCTCTCTCAGGAAATGAAGACTGCTGGATGCAAAGCTATAAGCTCTGACACCCAGCTATTCACTTACTCCATAACCATGCAGGTCACTTCTGCTCCTGGCTTCTTCCTTTCCCTACTGTAATAAAGATCATTAAGCCTGCTTTTGGGTGTGAGGCTGGCCTGGAGGAAAGTGGTGGTGGTGGTGGTTGGGGGGGGGGGTGCCTGAAAGGATGCTCCTCATGCCAGAAGGAGGAAAATTGGTGGGGGACCTGAATGGAGATTCAGAAAAACTGAAGGGGAGAAGCTAAGTCAACTAAAATAATAATAGAAAATACCAGCGAAGTTGTTAAATGCCAGGCATTTACCCAAGTCTTTTATAATGTTTATAGTATCTTCTACTATAAAGACCTCATTTTTATTTTGTAAATGATCTGAAGATCAAGGTCAACTAACCATATAGAAGCATAATGTGTTTAGGCAGATGGAAATAATTTGACCATAAGAAGGAAGTAAAGATTGCATTTTGAGTTTCACCTCATTCTACTATATCTTCTCAGCTTAGGGATGGAATGGAGGATATAGTTCTGGTGAAAGAAGTGGTAACTTGAATTAAGGTATCAATAGAGGGGATAGTGAGTTATGGAGGAAGGTGAAGCAACAAGATTTGGTGATTTGTTGGCTGGGAGGAGGGTAAAGGGAGCAGGAGGAAAAAAAAATTGGGACTAACTGCCAGATTTCTGTTTTAGGTAAAGGGAGGCATGATCTAATATTCACAGAGATGAAGAATATAAAAGAGATACATGTTTGGGGGAGTGGAATTAGTTCATTCTCTGACACGTTGAATTTGAGTTGCCTTTTGGATATTCACATGGAGATGTTTACTATGTGGTATATCAATGCTGGAACTCAGGAGAAAGATTGGATATTGCAAAAATCATTAACACATAAGAACTAATGAAGTTATGGAATGGATAAATTCACCGAGGAAGACAAAATAATATGAGAAAGGAAAATAAAATCGAGCAGACATTTTTAAGTTGTGGTGAGAGAAGATAAGTCCCTCAAGTCTATGAGTAGTAGCTGAAAACCAAGAAATAGTTCTTCAAGGAGTCAAGGAAAGAACACAAACACTTCAATGAAGAAATAGGAAGTGTCCACAGCTTCAGAGAGGCCAGGTCATATCTCCTGAGAAAAACCCACCAGATTTATCAGTAGAGATCATCACTGATTTTTGGTGCAAAGCACTTTTCTGGGTAGGGGGTAAGAAGTAGCTGAAAGGTAGAAATGCAGACATTGATTGTGTACAGCATTTTCAAATTACTGAGTTGGCAGTATCTAAGCAAAATAGGCTTGGGGATATTTAATACTGATTAGCAGATCCAGTAACAAGGGAACTTTTAAAGATAAGAATAAAGTGGGAGTATTCTGAATAATATTAATAAAACAGATGCAAACTAACATTAACTGGTAAAAACAATTTGTTTTTATATATGCCTCTGTACTGGATCCCAGTAGGGACTCCTATACAGAACTCTTTCCCTGGGTGCTCCAGATGGACTTGTAGAAATGGTCTGTAAATGTGTCCTAGGGAACATAATTTCTCTCTCTAAAGAGGATCAGAGAACCACTATGGTCCCCAGCATACCCACAGACTTCTCTGTGGAAGTGAAGAAGTTGGTAGAGAATCTCCCAGAATACTCTATAAAGATTCAAGCAGATCAGAAATAAATCAACATGAGGGGCCTCCCTGGTGGCACATTGGGTTGAGCGCAGCACTGTGGAGCTGTCTGAGGCCTCTGCAGTGCAGGTTCAATTTCCAGCCTGCCAGGGAGATACCCACATGGCGCAGAAGACCTCTCCTGCCTTGCCCGCTGCTCCCCTCAGCAGTGTCTTCAGTCCATCTGCCTGTTCTGCTCCCCACTCTGTCTCTGGTGAATCCTCTCACCCTCCCACTCCTCTGGCCTGCACCCAGTTTTTGTATAAATAAAAAATAAATCTTTAAAAAAAATATCAATATGAGCAAGGGCGGTTTATTAGCAATGCTGACTAAAACAATAAGCAAGCAAGGGAATATATAACACTGTCATGTTTAATGAGTCTGGTCTGACAAATCTTGTGCCTGTGAGGTAAAGTGTAACTCATGTTTCTTTAGCAGCAAAGTCCAGTGAGCTGTGCATATGAAGATGGCTTGGGGGGAAATAAATGAAAAACAAAACAAAATAAACAAACAAAAATACATTGGCCCTAAGATGGGACATCAAGCCCTTAAGCAGCAGTGATTTTTCTTTTTTTTTTTTTTAAGAGAAGAATGCTAATCTACTTATATTCTCATTTCTATTTCCAAAGACCAGAAAAATGTGTTTGGTTCTTTTCCTCCTCTATATCCTGGAGAAGGAAACCATATATCCAAACTGAAGAGTCCATGATTAGAATTTTCAGCCTTGTTTCAATCTGTCTTGATGCATAGTTTTATTAGGTAGAGAAAGTTAAATAGTTTTTGACTCCATTTAGTAATACTTCTCTGAGATAACCAGGTCAGGGTTGAAGGAGTTGGATGCAGGAGGGAAAGGAGTGGAAAATCGGAGGCAACGCCTCTTCCTGGCAACCCAGCAGATAGGTACAAATAAACAACAGAATTATAGAAGTTTAATTTTAGAATTACTATCAGAAAGAATGTCATTTAATATGTTAATTTTATCGATCAGAAATCTGAAATTCAGAAAGACGTGCAGATTTCACAAACTTATTAATGACAACATGGAAATCTTTATTTTTTTGTTTCTTGACTCAAAATGGAGCACCTATGCGAATGAATGGAATAACTACTGTGTTAGTACTTGCTTTGAGCACCATTGTGGGCAGCAGAAGTAGAGAACAGCTGCTATTTACTTAGATTTGGCCAATTTGGATTGCGTAGAAAACATGCCTTGTAGACTCAAGAGCTTGATCATGGAATTCATAGAGGGCAAGTTTGGCAAGTTCCTAGAGGGCAGATGGGAAGAAGTGGACTTTGTGTAGGTGGGACCCACGCCTGCCTTCGAGAAGGGATAAGATTTGAAGCGGCAGGTGGTAGCTGAGGACCAGTGCATATCAGGCACCGAGTATTAGCACTGCCATAGGAAGAGCCTGGGATGCAGTGAGCTCTCATTTCAATCTTTACAGTAGTTTTAATATTCTCATTTAATCCATGTGAATGACTTTGGGCGAGTTACTTAGCCACTCCTGTCCTCTGTTTCTTTAGCAGCAAGAAGGGAATAACAAAGCAAGCCTGCGTTGTGGGGAAACCAGGAGGCATCGTGAATATGAAGCATTATAAAGGGTTTTATTCACATAAAGGGGAAGGAGAGTATGCTCCACAAAATTCTACAGCCAGAGTTTCAAAGCATCATTGTTGCCTAATGATGGTTTTAGCTTTGCCCTCAGTGGATATATAGCTGGAGTTTTGCAACTGAAAAATATCTTTGTTATGTTTTGCCTGGATCAAAGCACACATAAAGCCTGATCGAATGGAAAAAAAGGAGAAAGATACAGGCGAGCGCCTCAGCATGACAACCAGCGGCCCTCATTTTTTTTGCTAATGCTCTAACCAGTTAAAATGTTCTGAAACCTTTCTAAGCATGGTCTGAAAATCCAACAAAATTTTAATTTATATATATACACATATATAACTTATATATATAATTTTTATATATATATATATAATTTATACACACACACATATATATATGTTTCATATATCCAGGATGGTGCCCATGCCCTACTGGAGATCAGAATTACTACAGATGGAAGCATGACACTTTGAGTCCTTCTATCTAGTGGGTATGAGGCCATGCCCCCAAAGAAGAGATATTTATTAGAAGAAAAGTGAACTACAAAGAGACCAGGGTGAAGATAAGGGAATCTTTTTAAATAAAAATGAGTATGTGTAACAAAATCCAGAATTTTCTATTACCTAATGGATTTTCAGATAAGGAAGTTTTATGAGCAGACAGAAGTATCTTATAAGATACTTATCAGTTGCTTGCCAATAAATGAAAATTTTAATAAGAGCCAGAGAAACCTTCCTTCAAGTGAGTGAGAGTGGTGTTTCTGTGACTGCTGTGCTCCCTCTAAGCTGTAGTTTCTCATGGCCGGTGTACTCTAAAGTGTTATCTTGTATCCTGATTGCAGATAGGAAAGAAAACAGAAACTGTTTGTAAATTCCAACCAAACCTGGAAGAATCATTTGGGAGTGAACGTTCTTGATGCATACTTCTAGAATTATTGACATTTTTTATCTTCTTTAAAGAACTAATTTTTGTTTAGATCTTATCTTTGACTTCCTGAGCAATCTTTACCTTTTTCAATGATCCACTCTGGGTCTTCTAGCAACACATGTTGTTTTTTCCTGTTTAACAGCCAATTCTTTGGGGTCCCAAGATCCCTTTGCTATCTATGGACTATGTATAAGAAGACAAATGGAAAAGTAGAAAATTTAGCTCAGGAAAGATGTATGGTTTCTGAGCTCCAAAAGTCCAAAGAAAAACCCCACCAAATTTAATTAGCTTTTATTTTTTTACACTCACTGAAATGACTCTATGATCAAATTCAAATGCATTGTAAGATTCTGAGGGCTAGGAAAACAATTTTATACTTTTTTTTCCCTTCATTTCTACCCACTATCCCCTCTCTTCAATATTTAGCATGAAGTCTCATCCTTAAAAAATGCTCAGTGAATACAGGTTGGTTGAGCATTTATTTATCAAATTGGCTGGTTTATGAGCACGCTATAGACATTGCCTGACCTCTCAAAACAATCAGGGGTTTTCAGTGGAGACACAAGGAGGCCTTCAGGGACCGTGGTATTTATCTCCATCTCTTTTGTACTAGTTGATTCATGTTCTCTGGGCACTTCCTATAGGTGGATGCTCCATTTCTGTTTATTGAATAAAACATAGTTCCCATTGTTAAGAAGTAGCTCCTCAATTAAGTTCTGTTAGGAGAACTTGTACCACCAGATTAAATTACAAAACAAAACAGAATTTTGCTATATGACCTGACCTTTCAGTCTTGGGAATCCAATATAATAATAAAAGTTTATTTCCTTCAGGGTATATTATCTCTCTAGCCAGATGCTCATTGTTAAATGCATGACAAGCTTCTTCGAGCTAAAAGGTTCTCCTTTATGTGGATGGAGGAAAAAAATGAAAACCACTTACCTGGTCAACATTATTTCATAGGGTGCTAAGGAATAAATCAGGGCTGGCATGACCTTCATTGAAATTTCAGATTTATTTACAGAGGTTTGTGCTGATCGCTTTATCTACCGGAGGCTTCGTTTCCCCTTGGTGACTCATAAGTAATGTGGTCCACGCAACCCCGTGTAAATAGAGCTAATATTTCAAGGGAGGTCATGCTATATACTCTTCCCCTGAGAACAGATGATGGTTGACTGCAGGGCTGATATGAAATTTATCTTTGTGAGGGAGAAGAGGGATTGTGTGGTCTGGAGGGCAGTATCCAGGGCTTGTGAATCCTAAGAGGGGCTGAGATGCACTAGAATCCAAGTGTATTTGTTCTGTGTGTTTCTACTTATGGCCAAAGATTAAAAAAAGAAAACAAAATAACTCACTCAAGTCAAATCTTCAACAGTCTATAAATTCATCATTGATTTTTCTTAATTTATTTGTGTTTTTTATTTTTTTCTTTAAGCCACTAAATCCCCAGTGGTCTCCAAAAAAGTGTTTGGGTAACTCCTCCCCCCATTAAGCAGATCTTTAAGATGACTACCTCTAACAATTCCACTTTTTCTTCCTTTCTCTTGCTTTCCATCCCTTACCACATCTGTCTTTCTGTATCTACTAATATATTTTGTTGGGACTTTTGCACATAAGAAGCGCCTCTTCCCCAATTCTAATTAAGTCTCTCCAGTCAGTAGCCCTGCTAAGATATGTTTCAGAGACTTCTCCATATACATACAGAGAGAGACACCTACCCTCCTACCTGCATTTTCAGGGAGAATATATGGCTTTGGGAAAACCAAACAAGCTGTTCTTCATAAAATGTTAGTATAAACTATAAAATCCAGTGCTCCTGGGTTTCTTATCTCTGCTTTATTATCTATTGTATTCATCATTATAAAAGTTATTAAGAAAGACATCTTAAAGGAAGCCAGATAATAGTACTAAAATTAATCAAGAAATGTATATTTCTATACATTCTATGGCCCCTGTATGTAGCTACATGCAAAGTGAGATGAGAATCTTGTCATGTAGCTTATAATGTGTTTAGGGGAAATAAGACTAACACTCTGGAAAAATACTAAAAAATAGCTCAATGTTAGATATCTTGAATACAGAGAAAAAGAAGAAGAAAAAGTAGGGGCCTTCCCTGGTGGTGCAGCCCAGCTGTCGAGTGCTGGGCTGCGAAGCTGCCCACAGCCTCTGCAGCGCTGGTTCGATCCCTGGCCACCTGTGAGGGTCCCACATGGTGCACAGACCTCTCCTGCCGTGCCCGCTGCTCCCCTCAGCAGTGTATTTCGTCAGTCTGCCTGTTCTGTTCCCTGCTCTGGCTCTGGTGAATTCTCTCACCCTCCCGCGCTTCTGATGGTACCCAGTGCTTGTATAAATAAATAAATAAATAAATAAATAAATAAATAAATAAATAAATAAATAAATAAATCTTAAAAAAGGAAGAAAAAAAGTAAGAAAATGATGAACAACATATCTATATAAGATTAACTGGTATGGACTTAAGTGACATTCTAAATACATATATGTCATGTCACTCTCCTTAAAATCACCTAGCAGTCCAGGCTGCTTTATAACTCTTGAATCCATAGAACTATGTGATTTGGCCTCAGCTCACCCCATCATATGTCCCTCATGTCTGAGAAACTCTGTGTTCCATCTATATCACTATTATATGTATTTGGGGATGAGGAAACTAATTATAAATAACCTTTGCAAGACCGTAAAGCATATTAGCTAGTCATGTGACCCATAACGTCCTTTCCAAATGCACTATCTTATCTTTATCTTCTCTCAGTTTGGAGTGCCTTCTACTGATGTCTCCAGCTGGAAAATATCAGCATCTCACTCCTCCCAGGGCTGAATGAGCTATTCCTTTTTCTCTGTTCACCTAGCTCTTCTACCCCACAGCATTTTAGTCTTTTCTTTATTATACTCCCCTGCTAGATACTGAGCTTTTTTTGAGGGTAACTACTATGTTTTAGTCACTGTGGATTCCCTAGTGCCTACCACCAGAATGTTTTATGGGTGTTTTAAAGGTGAGTAAATTCTCAAAAATGGCAGCATGATCTCCAAAACGAGTGGAGAATGCAGCCACCCCTTGAGACCTAAGAGCTCTAAACAGAACCTTCACACTAAAACATCCCCCTCATCAGCTCCTATAGTAAGAGAATCTACTCATAACCCTTGGGGCTAGGTTGTAGTTCTCATCCTCTGGCCTGGGGCAAATTACTTACTTTTATCACAGCATCTTGTACCATCATTATCTGCATCATCATTTTCAGCAACATTAGCAACAAGGAACATTTACTGAGTGTCTCTGGGGTCTTGTGCCAAACATTGTGGGTACAGACCTTCATAAAACCAGTTTTGGTGCTGGAGAATTTAATGTCATAGTAGAAACAAATGTTATATAATAGCACAGATTTTTCTATAGAATACTACTGTCTCCGAACACTTAGAAAATGAAGAGCTCTTTGGACAAACAAAATACTTTGTCCACTTCCAGGAGATTTAATTGCATAATAACAAATAGAAGACTTTTGAGGTTTTGTTTAATTGTTAATTTTTTACATACAGCAAGATAGGCAGATTTTTAGTTTAGAGTTTGACACATTTCAACCAGTGTATGTACTTTTGGAACCAAACCCCAAACAAAATACAGAATATTTCTATCACTCTAAACAGTTTTCCCATGAACCTGCCAGTCAATGCTCTTCCCCTGTCTTCCTTCCCCCAGGCAATATCTATTTTGATTTCAAAATCACCCCATAGGTGGGGTAATTTTACTTCTGCTTCAATTTATTAAGCATTCTTTTAAAAAATATGTAACATTTATTAATCTTACACATATTTATTATATAGCAGAATATTCTTTGGAAAATGCTGGGTTATCACTTTATAACATTCAGTGAGCTTTTATATTATCTGATTTAATTAATTAAATCATTATCTGATTTAATTCAAAATACTAATATAAAAATACTTTAAATGACAAATGAATGACTTATACAGTGGTTGCCATAGGAATTTTGATTAAAACATGCATTTTGGAGTTAGTTTGAATGGGGAAAGCTTCACAGTGGTTGTCAGTCAAAACTCAACTGGACTCTCAGAAAGGGTAGGATGCAGATATGTCAGGAGAAGAGGAGAGGAAGTTTCAGGAGGTAGGAGCCAGTGGGCAAAGAGTTAATGATGGTGATATATATTATTTTAGAACACCCAGGAGAAGAAAGCTGTAGTGGACATGCCCTACTTCCTGCTCCCTATCCCTGAGGGTGCCTCGGTGCCTCCAGGTCTGTAGAGGCCCAGCATGCCTGGAGCACTGGGGAAATGGTCCTTGCAAGATCTGCTCAGCTGTTTTTCCTGGGTAGTGCTGAGTTACATGAAGTCCTTTTAGAGACTTAATTCACCTTGAGTTCTATTTGTCTTCTTACACTTAGGAATAGTATATACCTATCGACAAAGCTTTTTTCATATGTAATATTCTTTTAGTAAAATTTAAGGGGGAGGAAAGTGGCTCACCATTTTGTGCTTACATTTTATCAAAAGGGAAATTGTTTGCAAGGATTGCTCATGTCTTGAAGCTGGTAGGAAGTCCAGATCTTCCTAGGGGGCTTGTTTTTCAGACAATTCTCTCTTCTAGTCACAGGGCTGTGCTCCCACGGGTGCACTTAGCTTCCTGCTCTGGGCCGTCCTTTGCTTAGACTTTTCAGTTCTTTAGAAGAGGGTGTCATGAGAAAATGCACATCCACATTGGTGCCTAACTGGCAGCTTTAGTGGCCAGATGCCCTCTGCTTCCTAAAAATTCCTTTCCAAACAAGTAGGTAGAATTTTTCTGTTATTAATTCTAGCAGTGGGATCATATTATTAATGCTGAATCACTGACAATTTTTTGGACAGGACCTGAGGCATGGAGTCTACTTATAATTGTTTCTATTATTAAAACTAGTGATAAGGAAAATAGGAGAAGACACACACACAATCTGCAGACATGTGGTGAAAACAATGTGAAAGAGGTGCTGTCTTAAGTATCAGCAGAAATCCTGTAGGATTAGTTCTTGACAGAATAAAAATGAGTGCAGGCATCTTTGGCACCTTCTTGCCTTTCTGAGTCCACCTGAGTCTCTGTGCCCTCATATTATTCCCAAAGTTCCCTGCATCTACTCTGCTCCATTATGGTGGGAGCAGCTTAGAGAAGACCATGAGAAGACAGACAGGTGATCCTTTTAGATGAGGTTTATGCCCTGTCCTTTTATAAATATATTATTTGATAAGGAAAATAGACATAAAATCATAAAATAATGGAAGACTTGCTTCTATTGTAGTTGCCTAATTTCACAAACAAATAAACAAGCAAGAAAAAGGAAGAGCCTTTATATAATCACAGAGGACTTGACTGTGGGTCCATGGCTAACACTGGCTTCTTGCCTCCCTCTTGATAGCCCTTTACCCTGCACCCTCATTGCCCAGGGTTAGAGAGGCAATGGACTGTGTGCATGGCTTTCTACCTGAGGTGGGGCATACATTTTGTTTCCCCCTCTGCAAATCCAGCCCCCTATTCTGTCCTCAGCAGCTTCCTCCGCTCCCTGATGTCTAACTTAAATACAACTTCATCATACAATCCTTTCACCCCCTTATTTCCAGACTGCCTGCCATGTTCTTCACTAGCACCTGCCTTACTTTATCACACATTGGACTTTTAAGTACCTGTTACCTGTCTGTCCTCCCTGCCCAACTGTGAACTGCATGAGAGTCTAGTGTCTGACACAGTTATGCTCAATGGGTATTTGTTGGTTGAACCAATGAATATGGATTGGGGTCTTAGGTAAGCCTGTATGTTTCAAATGCTTTCAAAAGAGAACACCACACATAATATATTGTTGCTGTTTAAAATCTTCTTAATTGGCTTTTGTTGTTGTCACAGGCAATGCTGGCTAAAGCATAAATGAAATTTAATGAAAGGCTATTGCTAACTCCCAGAGAAGGTTGAGAGCTAGGCTTGGAGGAGGATAGGAACAGGGACAGCTCAGAAGAGCAGAAACAACAGTAATGACTGAAACAGCCTCGTGGCAGGGGGAGCTGGGTCAGGGGCCATCGCTATAATCAGTGAATTCCTACTATTTAAAATCTTTGTCACCGTGAACAAGTTTCACATGTCAGGGAAGGAACACCCAATTAGCATAGGTTGAGTCTGCTCCTTGGCCCTTAGGGGAAAGAGTAAATTCCTCAAATGAAGATCTTATTAGGAAAGAGGAATGAATGGTGAGTGACTGAGATCGGAGAGCAAATAAGACACATCTACTCAAATATACATCAATGAGCTGCCCTAAGTCTATCTGTGTTTTCACATGCTGGGTAAGGTGCTCCTCAGCACTGGGGATGCCACTCACCAGGGGGGGCAGTTCTGTCAAGATGTCTGCCTTCCCCATGTGTATGTGGGCAACCGAGGCTTGCAGATATATGGTGTCGGATAAATGTGTTTTGGATGAATGGAAGAGTGAATGAGAAGCAGGTGCAAAGCCTGGATCATCAGAGATGACTCTCAGAGAGGATGTGAGACAGAGATGTGAGGGAGAGACAGAGCTATGAGGCGGATGTGAGCAATGATGAACATTTGACTTCAGGTGTATATTCAGTTCTCAAATATTTCTCACAACAACCTTGTTAAATAGGCAGGGCAGTTACATACCTTATAGTACTAATGAAGACATTAGACTTAGTGCGATTAAATGATTTCTTTGGGGTCACATAACTGATTATTTGCAAAGCCTGGATCAGAATATAGGTCACCTGTTTCCTACTCCAGTGCTTGATATAATAGGTGAGTAATTTTTTTTCTTTCAAATATTTGGTGATGGATGATAAGTCACAGATGAGTAGGGGGTTCTGTAAGGGAACAAAAGAAGCCTGAGGACATTTGAAAACAATGAGCAGCAGTGAAAATGAAACTAAGAAGTACCATGTTTTTGTGTGTGCAGGATGTGAGAGCAGAGGGGTAGTGCACAAGTGTGTGTGTGTATGTAGAAATTTGAAATAAGACTCTGAGAGAATGAGAGAAATAAGCATGCTGTGAAGACTTCTAAAAGGTTCGTCTCATTGCTCCTATCCCTGAACACTAAGTTTTTTTTGTCACTACTATTATTGCATTATTATATTTTAAGGAATTATTATTAAAGTGGAAGTATTGTATAATTATATAATACATCTCCCAGTAGCAGCAACAACAAAAACAACAATATAGTAATAACAAATATCAAAAAGAGAAGTTTTACATTTTTGGAGAAACAGTTTATAGAAATAGCAGACTTAAACACACATTCAAGGTATTTTAGATTACGTAGTTGTGTGGTGCACAATTATTGCTACAGGATGGAAAATCCTTTATAGAATATTTATGACCCACTGAATATGGGTACAAGAACTTTGCAGGGGACCAGGGAATATTCTAATATACCCCTAGCTTAGTTCATCGTTATATAACTTTCCTGAATTGGAGACAACCTGTATCTTCAGCCTAGCAACCCACAAAGGTGCCTTATCTTGCCTTCTGTACTATTTAGATGGCATCTGCGGTTGTGGAGAGATGTTGCAGTATAGAACCTTTTCAACTCCCACCTTGGGCCAGCGAAACTGAAAGCATTCTAATTAAGAAATTTATTTTCTAGCCAACTCATTTTCAACTTACCATCCTTTTAATGGGAAAATGCTTATCTTTAAGCATTATTTAAAATATTTTTATTTATCTTTAATTTTTATTGAAGTAACATTATAATATTATATATGCATCATTGAGAATCAACATGTGTATATATTATGTTACATTCACCAGTGAAATTTCAGCTCTTAGTCAAGTTTTGATTAATCTGCAATGGAGATATCTGAGCAGTGAGCACCTTTGCTCTTTCCTAGTCTCCATCTGAAGCTCCAATGTGCCTATTTATTTTGGTGAATTAACTTTTGTATATTTGTATGTAAGAGAGGAAGGAGACTAGCTAGAAGGAAGTAAGAGCGATGACTAGGGTTAGAACTAATTTTCAAAGGTCTGAGAAACCATGGAGGGCTTTTGAAAAATTCAGTATAGAACTACCACATGATCCAGCAATGCCACTTCTGGATAGATATCCAAAGGAAATGAAATTAGTATTTTTGAAGAGACATCCTCAGGCCCATGCTAACTGCAGCATTTATTCATGATAGCTGTGCTATGCACATAGTGTGTGAATGATGACTGATGAATGATGGATGAATGACTAAAGAAAATGTGGCACACATACATACACTGAAATATTATTCAGCCTTAAAAAAGAAGGAAATCCTGCCATTTATTATAAGATGAACTTGGAGGACATTATGCTCAGTAAAATAAGGCAGACACAGAGAGATAAATACTGTGTGCTTTTACTTATATGTGACATCTTAAAAAGTCAGACTCTTAAAAACAGGGAGCAGAACTGTGTTTGACAGGGACTGAGGGATGGTGTAGGTGGGGAAATGTTAGTCATGAGGCATAAAGGTTCACTTCTATGGGATGAATAACTTCTGGATGAATGCTTCAGTGACTATAGTTAATAATACTGTATTGTCTTCATGAGACTTACTAAGACTTAATTCTAAGTGTTCTCATCACAAAAACAAATCATAACTATGAGGAGTGATAGATATGCTAATTAACTTGATTGTGATACTCATTTAATAAAATGTACATATATTGAAACATCACATTGAATAACAATATATATCTTTATATATTTTCTCATTTTGTCAAGTATGCCTCAGTAAAGCTAGAAAAAAAGCAGTTGAAGTAAGCAGATTCTTAGGGAAGATATTGTTGGAAGTTAAAGGTCAAAAAAAGGGCAAAAAAGCAAGCAAGCCAGAGGCAAGTGGGGACCTCAGCATGAAGCAGACATGACCTGTATGTAGGCAACAACTTTTGATGGAAAATGAATCCCAAAAGAAACCTTCAGCAAAAACAGGAAGAGAAAATTATCAAACTCCATTTGCATTGGATTCTTGATAATTTCACCTCCCACAATTTGTGCTATTCAAGGGAGGGAAGGGGAGAGAGACAGACAGACACAAAGAGAGAAAATGTCAGGAAGGATTCATTGTTGGCAGCATTTTGATAATGAGAACGATGGTTCTATTCAGAGGTGTAGCTTCAAAAAAAAAAAAAGTGTTCCATCATTTGGCAGTTTGAAAGTTTGGCAGCCAGTCTAAAAAAGGAAAAATCAACATTTAAACCTGGTGAGTTTTACCTTCTCCCTCCAGTTCTTTCAAGCCCAGTTTTTCTGAGGAGGAAGGAGAGGAAAGTCATACATTCACCAATGTTACTGCAGAGTCTAAATGTAAAGAGAAAAGGATTCCTGAGATGTAGGTTTTGCCTTCCTATAGAGAGCAAAAATTAGCATTCAGCCTCCTTGTTACAAGTTCCATTTTGATCTTTTTTTAATTGCCAGTGAAAAAAGTAATGAAGAGCAATTCTAATTTAGCCACGAAAATCCTACAAATGATAAAAAAGACCTCGCTGACAGGTGCGCTGAAAATATTCATGTCTTTTCTCCCACTTTGAATCTAACTACAGCTAATAATGGTATAGAGTCATCATTTGAACTGCTCCTGATGTCTTTCATCTGGAGAGTTCAAAGCCCTTTACAAACAATAAATAATTAGGTCTCACAAACGTCCTCCGAACAGGAACATGAGGACTGGACTGTGCCCATTTTACAGGTCAAGAATGGATCGCTATAGCCCCAAGGTGGCTTTACAAACACGCTCCTCTCAGAGCTGCCTGTCTTTGAGCTCTTTCTCTCATTTTGGTGTTCTCTCCATGTCCCCCACACACCTAGAAGGAACCTCCCCATTTCACCTGTGTCCCCCACCAAACCCACTGATCGAAGCAATTTTCCTCCATTGTCCAGTTCCCACTTCCGGCCGTCCCTCTCTTTGTTTGCTGATCACCTCATATAATCACTGTCTCTGCCACTTTGTGAGAATTATTACATCTCCAGTGTACTCTGCACTTAGCAAATTATTATAGAATAGGCTTCTACTCCCTTCTATAAGGCAATTAGTAAATGCTTCTTGGTTACTGCCTATTTTTGCACCAGTGTCCCAAACCCTGTGGGAATTGCAGAAGGAGCAGCAAACACAGATCCTTCCTTGGAGAAGGTGCAGGTGGTAAAGGGGCAGGACTGAGACCCCAGTTACTGAAAGGGACCAGATGCTGCACAAAGACTTCATTAGGTCTTTGGGAGACCTGGGGATACTGGAATTTAGAAGAAAGATTTGGGGAGTCAGATCTAGGAGGAGCTGTGGTTGGGTGGAAATTTTGAATATTGGATGAGTTGATTTAGAAGGAGCATTATAGATCCAGGGTCAAAAGGTTCCTGGGATGGTGGAGGGGGAGGTGGTGAGGGCTATTTGGTCTTTTAGAAGAAATAAAGGTAAATGAAGTGAGAGATCATCTTTCTGTGCATGCACCATGGGCCCTGCATGATTTAATGGTAAGGAAGGGAGTGTGGAACAAGCACATGAGTAGGAGCCCGGGGTTAAGCACAGCCCTTCCGGTGATTGGAAACCCAGTCTAGTGACTTCAGAGAGATTTTCTTCTTGTAAAACACACTAAAGGTCACTTTCAGTGATTCACTGTCCTTAATTCTACTGCACTCATATTCTGGGCATCCTGAAACTTATTTCAAGCGTGTGGAGTCAAAGGCAGGGCTCTGATGTACATCATTATGTAAGTATAAGGAGACTGGACCCTGGTTCATAAGCAAATGAGTATCTGGAGCATAAGTATGTCACCTGTTGGGAGATTTCATTCATGATGGCTGCCTGGAAGAGATGAAATATGAGCTGAACCTGGTGTCGGTTGATGGAGCTCAGGACCGGGGACCTGGGAGTAATGGGATGAGCACAGACCAAGTAGTGCCAGGATGTAATCATGCAAAGGAGTATGTATTTAGCATTTTGCAGTTTCCAGAAACATTTCCTGTCTATGTGATTTCATTTGATCCTTTCACATCCTTGGGAAGTAGGCCTGACAGGTTTTACTACCCCATTTTACAGAGGAAGAACGTGAGAGATGGAGAGTTTAGGTTGTTCCAAAATATAATCTAGCTAGCTAGCAGCAATTTAGGTCTAGAATTTAAGACTTAAGTCTCTGAATCCAAGGCCCTTTGATTATACAGGGAGGGGCAGTGGAAAGACCTTGGAATAGGCAGGAAATGAAGATTCTTTTCCTCATTCTGGGAATTGAGAAGCAGCCAAGAATCCAGGACATAAAGCTGATGCAGGCTCTGAGCTGTGTGTCTTGCCACGCTGATGCTGATATTTTTACAACGTTTCTCTATTAGACAGGGAACTTAGTGCAGGGCCACGCACACAGTAGGTGTTCCATAAATATTTGTTGATGCTGTGGATGCCGTACAACTGGCTCACAGCAGGCCCACCATACCTAATCGCCTCAGAAAGGACTAGGAAGAGATTGAAAATAAAAATCACATCAATAATAGAATCTGTTGTTTTTCCTTCTCTGCCCAGGGAGACTTTGGTTCCTCAGTTGCATTTCCAGTATTTTAAGATGGGAATAATTTTCACAGTGGCAGGTACAGCTGGTGAGATGCTGTTTTAATACGAAGGAAAATGCTAGAATAGAATTTAAGAATATTAAGAAGGGATTTGGTTTCTGACAGAAATATTAGCTGTAAAGGCCGGTGTGAAGATTTTAGAGAAATTTAATTAAAATTTAATCTTCTTTCTAATTAAAGTTTCCTTTAATTAAACTTAAAATTAAATTTGCTTTAATTGGAGGAATTTAAAGGGTATTACCTTTTGAGTGTCAATCACTTTGAAAGAAAAAATTATGCTGCTTTGTCTAGTTTAAAATGAGGTTTGGTGTCAAATTTCAGAAAAGTAATAAAAAATATTGTATTTAAATATAAATCAGCAGTCCTCCGTGCTTAGCTCCTCATTAGTCTGTTTCAGAAACATTTGGCTTCAAATGAGGTTTCCTTCTATGTGGAGAACTCTGGAGAAGGTCAGGTTTAGGCCGCAAGGGGCCATGATAGGAAGGCTCTGCATTTCTCTCTCTCCATTATTCAGATTCCCTAGGAGCTATCTCCCTTCTGGGTACATTTTTCTAAGGCTCTCCCATACCTGTTTTCTAGAACCTGTTTCATCGATAAATCTTGTGAAATGGTTGCTCCTGACTATTTTGTAACTCTAAGCCCTTTCATACTCAATCCTTCCCTAAAACCTTTTCTACATGATAGGTAGAATCCATTCAAGCCCCAGATGTTATCACTTCAAAAACTGCAACTGAATGTCAGGTAATTTCTTCACCCAGGAGGGCTTCCTCTTATGACTTCACCATTTCCAATGACAGTATCTAAAAAATAGGTGTTTAATCCTCCATTTATATCCTTACCAGTTACCAAGATTCTTCAGAGTAGCCAACACAGCCATAGCTACAATTTTGGTTCTTATCTTGTCTCGACTGGATGAAAGCAATAGCTTCCAAGAGGCTGTCTGCTTCCCTTTCTCTCTTGCATACTATTGCCACATCATTAGCTAAAATCACTGTTCCTTGTCTGTGGAATCAACTGCAAACTTCCAACCCTGCCATTCAGGGGTAGGAGAAGTGCCATTTCTAGATCAAATAGGAGAGAATTAATTGCTACAAGGAAAAAACTATTGAAAAATGTAGGTATGCCGATCCCATGAGATTGAAGTCCCCACAATTTTTTTGCAGTGTGGCTTCAACATATCTTTTTTTATATTCATGTCCCTTGACTTTACTAACATACATAGTCTGCTCCAGACAGGCTACCCTCTCACATTCCTTAAAAACACCTCCAGCTTTTTGATATTTGTGCTTTTTTCCCAGATCATTCTTCTAGCCTTGAATGTTTTCTCTTTTCCTTTCCTTTGAGATTCTGATAAAATTCCAAATCATTCACAAAGCAACACATTATCATTCTGGCTTGGCATCATGGTTCACTCTTCTGTAACTCTCTTGAGTGTTTTATTCCACATGCTAACTTCTGTATCCTTTATGAACAGGTAACCTATAGTGGCAATTTATGAATCTCAGTAAGTATTATCTCCCCATTTGCTCTCCAGAGTCCACTGTGATGTGTGTCATGTATTTCATCTGACCCATAAGAGGCTCTGAAGGATTTGGCTTCCTCAAGGTCACATAGCAAGTAAGGGACAGAGTGAGACCTGGAACCTGGCTCTCTCCTGGCTCACTTTTGCAGCATCACATTGCCTTTCTCACCATCCACAAGGCTTCATGAAAAACTCTGCTTTTCGACTCTTCTGTTCAAATAGATTTAATACTTTTAGTAAAGAGAAGGACAAAGACCTTTTAAGAACCAGATTTGAAAACTGTTGGGACTTGCTGAGCTAGTTATAAAGATAATCTTTTGCTATTTCATTCAAAGTAAGTATGACACAAATAAAGAGCTTCAAAAGAGGATAAATGTCCCACTGCCTACTGGCTTGTCCTCTCTAATGGAGAGAGATGCTCTCAGGGAATCTTTCAATTTCTCCCTCCCTCCCTTGCCCCCTCCTTCCCTTCTTTTTTTCATAAAAATACAGAAGTAGTTGCCATTAAAGATACCAAATGTTGTTGGAAAAAGCTGTTGTTAAAGAAGTAAAGTAGACAAGGTTTTTAGGGCACAAAGTTAAAATTGAGAGTTGGATCTTGTATCTTCCTTTGGATTCCTTGCATCCTGACTTTGAGTCAACAAGTCATATGGTGTGGTGTGAAGTCCAGAACAGGTCAGCCAGAGCACAGATACTGAGATGTTGAAGTGTAAGCTCCAAGGTCAAAGTAATGTATTGTTCTTGGTTGCCCAGGAGTCCCTGGGTCAGCCCTGTTACTCCAACTCTGCAGAGGATCCTTAAAGTGCTAAGATGTGTTCACATCTTCCTTCAAAGGAAAGTACTTTCAAGCAGTTCTTGTGTAGTTGCTGGAGCTCTTGTTGTGAGTGTTGGGAACAACAGAAACTGCTTTCCTGCCATTGTCTGGAATAGGGAATGGTCTAAACTAAGGGCAATCATGGGCAGAATAGAAATACAGGAGGGTTAGATACAACATGGAATAAGCTTGCTCTATATTAGATGGTAATAAATTGATCCACCCTTGGGCATTTTTTGGGGGAGCCAAAAGTGAGCACAGAGTGCTGTGCTGTGAGCACAGAGTGCTGGAGGCTCCACTCAGGTAAAGATGAGTCCTGGAGTAGGTGAGCTGTTGTCCTTGAATATGGGAAGTGCAGTGTTCCATCTGGCGATACTGCCTCTGAGCCAGTTGTCTTGCTGTCCTACTTCCTTTGTGACTTTATAATGACCATTACAGCAAACATGTGCATATATTTTTTTGGGTGTTTTTTTTTTTTTTTTTTTTTTTCAGTCCTAAAGCTCTAGGATCCTGATTGTACTTCTTTGTCTAATATCTTTCAGAGTTCTGGATCCATTATCTTTCAAGTTGTGAATGATCAAGCTTGATTTTGAAGACTACCTACCATTCACCTGTCCTTCTAAACATCCCTCTATTACTTCTCTAGATCAAGAGTCATAACCTTTTTTGTAAAAGACTAGACAGTAAACATTTTAGTCTTTGCAGGCCTAACAGTCTATGTTGTGATTATTAAACTTACTGAAAGTAGCCATAGATAATGGCAGTAGCCATTAATGGCAGTAGCCATTAATGGCAGTTTTGTTGTGGCAGTAGCCATTATCTATGGCAGTAGATAAATGGCTCTGCCACAACAAAACTTTACTAATGAACACTGAAATTCTATCTCTATCTATACTTTCATGACAATTTACATGTGCCATGAAATACTATTCTTTTTTTTTTATTATTATTTTAAAGATTTATTTTTTTAATTTAAATTTTATTTTTATATTCCCCATACAATTACAACCCCCTTATTTTGACCCCAATCCCTCCTTTCCCCGCCTCCCACCCCCCCATAGAGTGTCTCTGGTTCATAGTTGTTTGTTGATTTTAATATTTTCTTTCTTATAGTTATTCTTTTTCCTGGTCCCTTAGTTAAGTTTTCTAGATTCCTGCTATGAGTGAGACCATCCGGTAATTTTCTTTTTCTTTCTGGCTTATTTCGCTGAGCATGATCCCTTCCAGCGCCATCCATGTTGCTGCAAATTGCATGTGTTTATCTTTTTTGAATGCTGAGTAATATTCCATGGTGTATATGTACCACATCTTCTTGATCCAGTCATCTATTTTTGGGCATTTGGGCTGTTTCCAAAGCTTAGCTATTGTAAATAGTGTGAAATACTATTCTTTTAGAAATTTTTTCCCTACTACTTAAAGATGTAAAAACCATTCTACAGGGGCCTCCCTGGTGGCGCAAGGGGTTAAGCACCACACTATGAAGCAATCCACAGCCTCTGCAGCACAAGTTTGACCCCCAGCCAGCCAGAGAGCAACCCACATGGCGCAGCAGACCTCTCCTGTCTCGCCCGCTGCACCCCTCAGTAGTGTATTTCAGTCAGTCTGCCTGTTCTGTTCCCCACTCTGTCTCTGGTGAATCCTCTCACTCTGCACATCTCTGGACTGTACCCCAGTTTTTGTATGCATACATAAATAAATCTTTAAAACAAAACATTCTATGATCACTGCTGTACAAAAACAGGTGGTGGGCCAAATTTGGCTGGTGAGCCAAGTTTATCAACTCTCCTCTCCAGAGATATCTGTGTTCATCTAATTGGGAGGTTTCAGACCCCAGGGATGCCTTTTGTTGTCTTATGTCCTTACCTTTGTTAATGTTGGTCTCTCAAATGAAAAAAAAAAAAAATCTCATCCTCAATTCAAGTTGTTGAAATTCTACCTAATGTTACAAAATTTATCTCAAATATAGAATTGAGTTTAAATTCCAGATTCCCTATTTTCAAGCCAGACTAGCAATAGAATAGTGGTTAGGACTTTGAAATCAGACTACCTGGGTCTGAATCCTGCTCTCACTGCTTACTACTGGCATCTTGGACAAGCTAATCTTATTAAGCCTCATCTGAAAAATGGAGATAATAACAGTACTCAATTGACAGTTCATAGGTCTATTGTAACAATAAAATATTATAAGCTGTTAAAGAGCTTAGCATAGTGCCTGACCAGGATGAAGTAATCTCTCTGTGTTAGCAGTTGTCAGCTCTTTGTCCTGGCTACTGTGCTAAAAGGTACACTCCTCTGCAGTTTAAAGAAGAAACAATTTTGCAGTGGGAACAAACTCAATGTGCCATCCTTTGTTTTAAAAAATGTTTTAATTCCTACATGTACATTCTAATTTCTTGTAGTTGGTTTAGAAGTAATTTAAGAGAACAACTGTATTTTTTCCTCCCTTGTCTATGCTCACCTCCACAAAGGAAATGTAATTTTCTTTTTTCTATTTTTGTTTAGTTTAAGGTTTGTTATATGTGGTGATAGAATTAATGTAGTTTCTCCTTTTAACAAAAATTTATGCTCTCAGTGTCTTATCCAACCACCACATCTTGGTTTGGATACAAGAGCCATCAATTTATATCAACCCAGTTCCAGGCATAATGTTGGTTTATTAATTCTTTCTGTAGACTATAGAAGCAGGGAAACTCTGCAGAAAGAATTTATTTCCTTTCACTTTCTTTTTGATAAAGTGTAAAGAACATCAGGTAATTAGGAGTAGGAGGTTAAGAGTTTTTTTTTTTTTTATTTAAACTCATCCTCAACCATGTCAGGTACAAGTTCGAAACCAGTTTAAACTTTTGAATTCAGGTGTAGTTTTTCATAATCAAAGATATTTGCCTTCTATGGTTGCTCCATCTATCATTTCACTCATTCAGGGCATTTTAATGAACACTTAGAGATCACCTCAGCAAGGTTGTCTAAGGGAAAGAAGATAAATGAGGGGCAGTCATAATTAACTCAAGTAGCTTCCAGGCCAAAGGAGTATAAACCCATATAAGCAATGAAATATAACATTAGTAGAGTGAGATGTTCTGGGTTGGGCACATAGCCACTGGTGGTAAGGTGTGCTTACAGTGACAGCACAATGGGAAATTGCCCAAGGACCATTAGATTGGTCTGAGGAGAGATGACCAGATACCCCCGACCAGTAGAATAACATTAGTGTGAAAGTTCAGGAAAAAACAAACAAACAAACAACAATCAACCAACAGTTTGTTTCTCAAGCAAAGAATGCATGGAAGTATATAAGGAGAAAATGAACTGAAAAATCTACAAAAACCATTGAAAAATTCATCCCATCCTTGCAACACCTAGCTATCTCAGAAGAAAGTGAGGAAATTCAATTACACATAATTATCTTTTCAATTCAGAAAATGTTCAGAAAGAATTATTTATAAAACCAGATGGAAATGTAAAATTTCCTGATTCTTCAATCATAAGTGATGGAAGTTGTCACCAATGAAAAGCAAATTCTAAGAATAAAGTACATACCTTTTGAAAGGCATTGTCATCTCACTTTCAAGTCAAAGACTCATAATAGCTTTGGAATAAAAAGAAACTGTAAGTTCTGTGAATCAATTCAATATTTCCAAACATTTTTTAATGTAAGGATTCCTTAAAAATGCCACTGAATTTCTAAGATTTTGCACATAACAGTTGCATTTTCTGATTTGAAAATTCATAAATATACAAAGCAATTGTGGATATAGTGACATTATTAAATCTGGATCTTATTCATCTTTGCATCTATATCATGTTAAGGAAAAACAGTCATGAAAGTGTATGTGTAAAATGTTATTAATTTAGTTGGTAGCCAATACCAGTAGCCACTAGATGTGTCACCTCCTTGCATCCCTTGTAGAGGACAATATCCTCCTATATCCAAGGCCTCTAGTCTTGTAACCTTCACTGAGACCCAAAGGCATCCTGTGATCTAATAGTGGATGGTCAGGTAGGATTTCAGAAGATTCAGTTAGATTCATCTTTCACTGATCAAGCATTTCCTATGAGTTTAGTATTGTGCCAGGTTCTGTTGGGCACAGAGGAGAAGATGTCTGCCATTCTATCCTCTGGCTTACTGTTAGTGGCTTAATTGTTGTTGTCTAATAGGATATCTTTCCTATACTATATTATCTTTAGCGTTTGTTCCATAAGGATTCACTGTTAATTAGCAATGTAAATCAACAAGAGAAATAGTAAAAAAAAAAAAAAATGAAAAATTAGTTTTGTGTTTGTGGGTTTTTTTTTAAGCCATGGATTTACTCTGGAATTGGAACCTTCAGATACAACATTTCAGTTGACAGGCTCTCCATTCCAACTCCCCTGCAAACATCCTGCCCAAGTCTTCAGGGACAGTTTGCTTTGGCTCACTACCAATTCCTGCAAGCAGGAATGTCGTAGTGTCATTATTCTTTTCCTCACCAAAGTTCACTTTTAGTGAAGCTATGTTGGAAAAAAAAAATATGAGAACAGTGTTGAATTGTTTATAGACTTAGAGACAGGCATTTAATGAAATTCAATGGAAACAATTATTGTCTGTTAACCACCTGACTGGGTCTTGTTCTTTGATGTCTCTGGTCATCAGTTTCTTTATCTGTAAAGTGGATGCAGTTTACATCTGTGAAATGCAGTAACAGTACATGCACCACAGGCCAGCTAACATACGTGAAGCACTTAGTCCAACTTCTATTGCATAACATTAAGAAAAGTTAGTCATTACTAGATATTTCCTGTATCAGAATAAAGTTTGAACCCTATGACCACTAACTGGGAAACTTTAGGTAAGTTATTTTTTTTTTTAATTTCATAGAGATTTTATGACAACAAATAAAACAGGAATGGCAGAACAGTGTCTCTGATGAATATAGATAGCTAAATGACTAAAAAAAACAAACAAAACACTTTCATGCAAACTATCCAATATAGGAATAAAATATTTGGCCTTTTTCGAGACGTACCTCTCCTGTTGCACCCGCTGCTCTCCTCAGCAGTGTATTTTGTTTGTCTGCCTGTTCTGTTCCCCGCTCTGGCTCTGGTGAATTCTCTCACCCTCCCGCGCTTCTGACTGTACCCAGTGCTTGTATAAATAAATAAATAAATAAATCTTTTAAAAAACTATTTGGCCTTTTTCAAATAGTAAGAACCATATGTTGAAAGAAAATAACGGTAAATATAGTGGCATATTTGACTTGAGTATATAGTCATTTAGCAGTTGTCCTATGCTTCACAATTATCCCTCATTTAGGAATATAATAACTCATTGATACAGGAAATATTACCATGTTCATTTTGCGTATAGAGAAACTGATGCTAAGTAAATTAATGTTGTTTGACAGAGTCAGAGCGAATGAGACAAAAACCAAAATTTAAACACAAATTCTGGTGGGTTTTTTTTTTATTTTTTTTGTTTTGTGGACCCTCACTGGCGGCCGGGGAATGAACCGGTGCTGCAGAGGCTGCGGGCAGCCTCGCAGCCCAGCCAGTGCTCAACCGCTGTGCCACCAGGGAGGCCCACAAATTCTGTTTTTTTTTAATTGAGGTAACATCTTCTATTGATGTTTACATTGTTGTTTATATTTTGGAATTAAAAGACCCCCCCATTCCAGTGATGATACCATTGTGCTCCCACCACGAAAGCACCCACAATCCACCACCATAGTCCAATGAGCTCCCGCCCCACTTAGAACTTGCCCCTTCCTCTTCTCCTCTACTCTGAATGTCTCAGTTCTACAGTCTACATTCAAGGGCCAAATTTTGAGTTTGGCCTTATCGAACCCATTATCTAGTTTCATTTTATTCTATGTAGAAGTGACACTCTCTGGTAATCTGTCTCATTTTGCTTAGCATAATCCAATTCAGCTCCATCCATGTTGCTGCAAACAGCATGAGTTTATCTTTTTTGATTGATTGTGGTATTGAGATCTGCTCATCTGTTTTGGGGCACTTAGGTTGTTTCTAGTTTGGCTATTGTGTGTAGTGCTGCAATGAACATGGGAGTACAAATTTCCCTGTGGATTAGCATATTTGTGTTCTATCTATCTTTGGGCAGATACCTAGAAGTAGAACTGCTAGATCATATGCAAGATATGTTTTTAAACTTTTGAGAAACCTCCAGACTGCTTTCCATGGTGGCTGGACCAGTCTGCATTCCCCAAAAGATTTCCTTTTTTCCATAGCCTCTCTAGCACTTGTTTTTGTGGCTTTTTTTTTTTTTTCTGATATGGGCCATTCTCACAGGAGTGTGGTTTTGACTTGCATTTCCCTGATGATAAGTGACTACAAACATTTTTTCATGTGCTTGTTGGCCTTTCTGCGCGTCTTCTTTTTACAAGTGCCTATTTAACTACTCTGCATGCTTTTTGATTGGATTATTTGTTTTCTTTGTGTTGAGTTGCCTGAGTGCTTCGTGTATCTTTGAGATCAGCCCCTTATTATATAAATTTTTCTTTCATTTTTCTATGCCTCCGTTTCTTTTTCTGTAAAGTGGGAGCAATAATACTGATTATATTGTTCTGAAGATTAGAGGGGGCGAGTTTCCTAACACACTGTAACACATGGTACATCGATAACAATTTGTAATAACTTCAGTTTATAATAGTGCTTGATAATAGTTTTTGAACATATTTATGACTGGTTACTATGTAAAGAGTAGATACTAAAAGTTATGAGGGCTGTAGTGTCCTCTGTCTTCCAAGAACTTATACTAGCTAGGGAGGTAGACAAGACATATAGCCAACAATATAAAACTGATGTGTGTGTGTGTGTGTGTGTGTGTGTGTGTGTGTGTATTTAGTGAGATATATGTATATGTATGTCTATATATAGATATATATATCTTGTCTATTGATAGATATATATCTATCTCACTATCTATGAATGAAATATACCAACTATTCAAAAGATGCTTCATGACAGGAACTTTGACAGCAAAGTTCAAATAAAGCCGAGGCTTAGAGAAGAGCTATGATTCTGTGTTAAACCAAGACCCTATTACAGAAAAATACTTTTGAAAGATGGAAGTGGTAACATTTTATCCCTCACAGGTTTCAAGGATTCTTTATCAAATGTACAGAAAATGAATAGCAGCTCTCCCCCTGGTCAAAGTCTGAGACAGGCAGTTGTCCAAACTGGGAAATCTGCCATTACCACGTGCTGACAAAATCGGGCCTTTCACACAGAATTTTGCTTCTAGTTTATTTTGGGCATTCTTGGGGTTTGTTTTCAATGTACTTGAACTTCAACTGCTGCACTGCTTGCCATTTCCCCAAGGAAGTTATCCTGCAGCCTCATCGAATCTTGGTTAGGAGCTCTTCCCTTGCAATAAGGCATGTATTTGCTTTCTTTCAATCTCATTTTATTGCTCTGACTAATACTCTCTTGGGTGACATAGAACTATTTTTTACTTCTTCTTGGACTTGTAATCTTTCAATATTTGCCCCTGGTTCCCTCCCTAACACTTCTACCCCATCTTGATAGCTTAGCTCTGATACTCGGATAAATTTAAATGCCAAATCACCAATTTAAATGCTAAATCACTAGGTTATTTTAAGAGGCTATTTGCTGGGAGGAGTAAGAAGAGAACAAGACAAGGCTGTTAATGAGGAGGTGAGGATTGCAGGTTTGGAAGGTGAATAACTGTGTGTTTCCCATGAACCCCCTGCCATGTTGCTCTGCTGGTGAGGAGGGGAGAAGAGGCAGGAATCAAGTAAGACCAACTAAAGTCTGACCTCTTCATCAGTGCAAGGCCTGGCTGTGGGTGTCTGGACCAAGCAGGTGGCCTCCAACTACCTCTCAACCTTTGCAACTAGTTTAGAAGCTCCTATTCTAAGGTTAGATGAGGGTGGGATGCATGGGCATGCTGGAAAAAAGCGTGGCTAGAGAATGACTTTCGATTGCATGGCCCCCCTTAGATGCAGATTGTGAAGATGACTGAAACCTTCAGGGAAAAAAGCAAGCAGAAGGGATGGGGAGGAAAGTGTGTGCTGGAGCAGATTGGACTTTGCCTATTTGTTTCAGAGAACAGGAGGAGGGAAGACTGTAAGGACAGAGAGTGAGAAGCAAAAGGGAAAACAGATCTACACTCCACACACAACACACACGTACACACGCACTGTCTTCAGGGGTTCTCTGATGTTTTGTGCAGCGGGATTGACAGGTTCTTGTCTGCAGGCTGCCTTTGTCATCCAGAATCTATCAAACAGGCAGATGCGAGAAGGCACTTTTCTGGGATGACAGTGTTAATGATTAAGGACTTTCTTGTTGAGTTTAGCTTTTCTGACAAACTCGTGTTATCATAATTAAATATACAAACCTCTCTCCTACCCTTCAAATTACCATTACATGAAGTTATTTTTTTTTTCTGTTTGTATCAGTTGCTCCTGGCACCTCTCCCCTTAAACTCTTCCCTTGCAGAAAAAAAATTCTGTAGGATTCAAGATTTTTTTTTTTTTTCTGAAAAGTCATCCTCTTCCCTTATTCCTGCTAAGCAGAAGCTGGATTGTTGAGGATCTCCAACTGCAGTCACTGTGCTAGAGATTTCTCAGGCTGGCCTGGGTGCCAATGAAAAAGATATTTTGCAAAGTCACTACTAAATTTTATGAAATCAAGTCCCTGGATTAAAGCATTCCAACTTCATCATGAATTAGTCCTATATTTTGATCTGACTGAGTAGGCAAGTTATAGCATACATTAACTCGATGATTGATATTATAGTTTTGAAACAAAAGTTGCAGTCACTCCACTCCTCTCAGTTCCCAAGTACTTTCCAACATACTCTTTTTGAGAATGAGGATAGTTTCTATAAAATCCAAACATTCTGGGTTCCTGGCCTTTGCTCATTGTCCTTCTCTGCTTTCACTAAGTATCCGGATTCTGGGCCTCCCTGATGGCGCAAGGGGTAAAGACGCAACCTATGAAGCTGTCCGCAGCCACTGCAGCATGAGTTCAATGCCCCGGCTGGCCAGGGAGCTACCCACATGGCGCAGCAGACCTCTACTGACTCGCCCGCTGCTCCCCTCAGCAGCGTACTTTGGTCAGTCTGCCTGTTCTGTTCCCCACTCTGTCTCTGGTGAATCCTCTCATCCCCCACACCTATCGACTATACCCCAGTTCTTGTATGCATAAATAAATAAATCTTTAAAAAAATTGTTTTTAATTATCCCAATTCTACCCTCTCTCAATGTCTACTTCTTCCCAGAAACCTGCTATTACTTTCTGACTATTTTCATTCTACCAATATATGGTCTTCTATTCTCTCTGTCTCATTACCTATTATTATCTATCTGCCATCATCATCATCATCATCACATCATTATCTACTTATTTAAATAGATTATATTTTTGGAGTACTTTTCAGTTCATAACAAGCGTAAGTGTCAGGTACTGAGAATTCCCATATAACTCTCCCCCCACTCATGCATCCCATTTATTTTTAATTTACTCATAACATTCTTAAATTTTTTGGTTTTCAGGCCTCCCTGGTGGCACAGCGGTTGAGCGATGGGTTGCGAAGCTGCCCATGGCCTCTGCGGTGCTAGTTCCATCCCCAGCCACCAGAGGAGGGTCCTGCATGGTGTGCAGACCTCTCCTGCCGCCCGCTGCTCCCCTCAGCAGTGTACTTTGGTCCTTCTGCCTGCTCTGCTCCCTGCTCTGGCTCTGGTGAATTCTCTCACCCTCCCGCACTTCTGACTGTACCCAGTGCATGTATAAACAAAACAAAACAAACAAACAAACAAATAAATAAATATACATGCCTCTTTAAAAAAAATTTTTTTTTGGTTTTCTTTTTATGTGGGTAGGTTTTATTTTTTCATTAGGGAGGGTAGGGAGTCTAGTCTTCTCAGGCTGTCCAGGATGATCCTAGTGTGTATGATAGAAGTTACACATTGGTTGATAATGCCATTGTTTTTCCTTAGTTGTAGAAAAGGTAAAAACTTGTGGTATACTGTTTTTTCTTGTATCTTTTCAAAGTTGCTATTGTTGCTTTTTATAATTCATGGGAAATAAGGAATGCCTGTTAATTGTTCATAATGTGCAATATCACTCTCCATATTTAGTTTCAGGACAGATACCAACCCTTGTGTTAGTTAATCATTTGAAGTAAACAGCTATTTGTCACTACACAGGAAATATGTGGTTCTCTTCAGACATGTTCCATCTTCTGGAAAAAGAGCCTCAACTGATATTCCATTCATATTAGAAGGATTCCATTAAACCAAGGAGGGATTCCTTGTATACAAATGATTATGGCACATGAAATGAAACGTTTCAGAAAGTCTTCTTGATCTCACCTTCTTCACTTGAACAGACAGCTTTCATTTATTTATACAAAGTGAAGAAAAACTCACTCATCTAAGAACATACGGGTAAAGATATTTAAAGGCAACTAATACCATGCCCTCACAAGGGTAAGAGAGGAAAGGAACTAATTTTTGAATCTTATGCTCCAAATGGGATAAAAACCAAACCAAACCAAACCCACTCTCAATCCAGTCAGACAATCTGTTTTTTTCAAAGCAGGAGTTCATGAAATAAGTCCTTAAAAATCACATCTGTTCACCTTATGTGACGGCAAGGAGAGGCGACTTCTGAAGCAGGGTGATTGAAATGGAAATACATTCAAATAAATGGACTCTGGAGCTCCACTTTGTTCTAAATAACCTCTACTGTAAGTGATCAGCTTATTTGAAAGTATGATGGGTGGGCTATCGGGGCAAGGCTGTATCTGATTTTTTTTTTAATCATTAGTCTAGCTTCCTTTTTTATTCAACCTTTTGGAATAAGGTCTTACACTCAGGGCAGAACAGGGGGTGGGGAGCCAAGCCTTCAAAGGACACTCTGCATGTGTTTCTAATGGGTTTTCAAGTGCATCCTTCTCCCCTTGGACTCAGTCTCTTTTAGAACACCTAGATTTGAAATTTGGTGTATTATTGCTAGGTAGTCAGAAACCTAAGAATGCTGTAAGCACTAATTTATATAGAAGAGGAAAATTAATTTGATTTTTTTTTCCTTAGTGAAGAAAGTCATGTGCTCAGCACCACACAGCACGAACAATTACTCTTTGCACAATACAACTTTGTGTAGTATGGTGGAACAGGTCTGAGCTATATGGGAACAAAGGATAAGTTACAATGATATGTACATATTTGCATAAGATCAGCTTAGTGCTTCCTTTATAACCCTCTGTCAATGCCTTAAATCAGACTCAAGTTTTATTTAGCTTGATCTGTCCATTTTCCCTATCATCTGAATTGCCTTTTCTATCCTTTTTGCTTAATGTCCTTTTTTTTCCTATTCTTTCAAACAGATAAGTGAAGAGAACTTTCTTCTTTATTGAAAACATGGCATAGTTTAGGCATTATGTCTGTGGTTTTAGTACTGCATCTTATTTGTCCTTTTAGCAACCTTAAAAAATAAAGTATTATCCTCATTTTATAGTAAAAAAAATTAAGGCTTAGAAAGGATGGAAGAATTGTGTAAATTTGCATAGCTCGTAAGAGGTGGTATCAAGATTCTAATTCTCTAATAAGGTTCAGGCATCTCCTTCCTTCCCTCTTAAATCTGATCTATCGTGTATTTGTTTATGGACACAAGTAGACTTTTCAGTTCCTTGGCAAAACTTTTTCCTCCTTACCTACTTTTCCCTTCCCTTCTTCCCTCTTTTCTTTTAATTGTATTCTGGTGGCACAAAATTCAAATAATCTAAGAATATTTAGAGCCAAAATTTCAAATCTTTTTATACTCCTTTCTCTATTCTTCCAGCTCTTGAGTTAACATTTTCCAACTTACTGTTCCAAACAATTGTCTGTTTGCTTAAGCATATGCAAAAGCATACCTATGTACATATGTCCATACATACATATATATGCATATATAGTTCTACTTTGTATACACATTTGTAGTTTGGATTGACATTTTTCCCACAGATTGGATGGGATATATTATACAATATATCTTTACATGAGATGCCACCTTCATATAAAGTATTTGTTATAGTTATTTAAGCCATAGTAAATTATGGCTTAAATCAGTGGCATATAACAACACACCATGTTAAGCATTTGCATTATTATGTTCATGGATTCTGTGGGTTGGAAATTTGGAAAGGACACAGTGGGGAAACTCTGAAGTCTCTACTTTTTTTTTTAAAGATTTATTTTTTTTTATACAAGAACTGGGGCATAGGCCAGAGATGTGGGGTTGGTGAGAGGATCACCAGAGACAGAGCGGGGAACAGAACAGGCAGACTGATGAAATACACTCCTGAGGGGAGCAGCAAGCGAGATAGGAGAGGTCTGCTGCGCCATGTGGGTATCTCTCTGGCCAGCCGGGAATTGAACTCGTGCTGCAGAGGCTGCGGACAGCTTCTCAGCACTGTGCTCAACCTGCTGCACCACTGGGGAGGACCTGAAGTCTCTACTTCTGAATGTCTGTGTCTGAAGGATGTGAAAGCTCAAAGCTGGATTCCTCTAAAGGTTCATTTTCTCATGTGTCTGAAGGATGATGACATATCCCATTGACTGGATCCTAGGACTTCTTGTGGGCTTGTATATCTGCTCTCTGTATCCAATAATTTGGATTTTCCCACAGAATAGTATTGGTTCCCTCCAAAGTGAATGTACCCCAAAATAGATAACCAGGTGAATACTAGATTTTCTTTTTTGATCTAGTCTTGGAAGTCATAGCATCTTTCACTCTACAGTGAAAGAACAATTGAAAGTCCACCCAAATTGAAAGAAAGGAACTACAACCCCATTTTGAGGTAGAAGCAAAGTTAAAATGTTTGGAGAAAAGCACATTGGCTGGGAAATATTCTTACCTTCATTTAAGGTGGGATAATCCATCTGTTGTAATAGTTTGGGTGGATTTTCATATCACCTTGGAGTCTTACATACTGTTTTTAAATGGCTGCATGGTATTGGTATTGCATGCTACACATATGCCATTATTTATTTGATCTGCCTGTTAGTAGACATTCATATGGTCTTTTTTTTTTCCTTATTGTAAAAAATAATGCATTAAATATCTTAATTCGTGTAATTTTGAGCATCTGCATATCTCTTTTAGATTTGTATCATGGAAATAGAAATTCTTGGCCAAAGAGTATGCATATCAGATAATACAAAATTATTCTTCTTAAAAATTTGTCCCACAGAGTATAAATGACATGTTTCCCTATATCTTTACAAGGAGAATATATTTTTTATTTTTTTTGCACAACTATGTTTAAATGAGAATCTAGTACCTGTTTTTAAGTTGCCCTCCTTTGCTTACTAGAGAGATTGAGTCTTTTCCTCTGAATTTATTGTCCATTTGTTTTGATTTTGTGAATTGTCTATTAGCATATTTTGACCATAATTGGGTTGTTTTTCTTTTACTACAGTTTGAAAGAACTTTGGACATATTACAGACATTAATCTTCCTTTTGTTATGTTTGCTGTACTTGTCCTCAGTCTGTTAACTTGCCTTTTGACTTAGTTTGTGGTTTCTTTATCTTCTGGAAGTTTATAATTTGTGTGATTTAGTCATATCACAGTAATATAAATTGTGATGTTATCTTTTATGCCTGTTTACTCTTGCATGGGAAAAGTCTTGCTTATTCCAGTTTTATTCAATATATTCTTCAATGTTATTTATGGCTTGTTTTTTTATATTTGGTCTTTAATCCATTTACATCGTATAAAAATGGGGAGAATAGTAACCAAAAAAGACCTTAACCTCATACCTACTGGACCGTGTTATCTCTTTACTTCTCTATGTTTTATACCTTGGATAGTTTCATTCATGCCATTTAATACCTGTTTTAATTTTCTCATAAATTAAATTTAGTAGTTTGAATGGGAAATGCTTTTGCTTATTTCCTTAAATATTAGGGATGTTATCATTCTCATATAGAACATTGTTTTGTCTCTATCAGAAGGTGGATGGAAGAGGACATAGAATCCAGTAAGGAGACCCTCATTAGCACTACAGGAATGCCTCTGCTCATCAACCATATGATTCAGGTCCGGGTTCTCTTTGACCTGGTTTGTGCCAGAAACAGAATGTCCTCATTTCCATTCTCTAGTTTCATTTCACTGTTCTGAGTCATCCTTTCAGGTTTTCTGTTGACAACAACTGACCCTTGAGAGAATCACAAAGAATCTCTAATAAGAGCAAAACTCTAAAACTCCTTTAAAATTGCTTCCAATCAGTAAAACAAGAATCCGATTTACTTGAATGTGAATATCATCTTGAAAAGCATCTTCTGAGGAATGATTTTGTCCTTGCAAATCAGGAAGGTGGTTCGCTCATTGTACAGTGAAGCTCACACAGCTTCTCCAGAGGGAAGGTAGCTATGTAAGTGGTAGTCATAGCAAGCGATCTCTTAGCACAGACTACATACGTGTCTGATGTTTCAAATATACTTCAACAACATTCTAAAGTAGCCATTAATATCCTCATTTTTATATTCAATAACCCACACTCAGAATGTTTCATAAGGTGTGTAGCCAGAGATAAGATTCCAAGTCAGGTCTGTTTACTCCAAAGCCGACTATATTGTATTCTGTTTTCATACTCATACATTTATAAATTGCTATCCCATGTTTAAAAAATGGAAGACAACATATATTACTTACTGAAAACACTTGTCTTAAAGTGTTGACATATAATAACTCATTTAATCTTTATAATTGTGCAACATAGTTATTATCTCCATTTCTGGATGATGAATCAGAATTAAGTCTAAATTTTCCTAGCTAGTAAGTAGTGGAGTAGGATTCTAAAGATACTATTGCCCAAAAACATAAATGTATTTAGAAGAGTTTTGGTTAGTCCATAAATTATAGCTATTATTACAGGAATGTTGATTTTGAAAATATACCGTTACACCTTGGAACTCTTAACACTGCCCCTTCCAAATGTTCTCAGAGCTGAATTATTAATCCTGAACTTAATCATAAGCATAAACAAGAGTCTGGTTAGCTCACTCACAAGTCTACTTCATCTTGAGCAGCAGGATCCTCACTCTACCTGAAGTACCTAGTTAACCCATCAGCCTCCTC
This sequence comes from Talpa occidentalis, assembly GCF_014898055.3. NCBI lineage: Eukaryota > Metazoa > Chordata > Mammalia > Eulipotyphla > Talpidae > Talpa > Talpa occidentalis. The sequence goes on from NW_023601322.1 coordinate 24,560,424, forward strand.
ACTAACTTGGTGAGTATAGCCTTGGCAGTGCAGGGGCCCACTTCCAGCCTGCTGGAATGTGGGGAAGAGGCAGGGCGCCCTGGAAAGACCTGGTTGGAAGTCAGCAGAGTTATTGGTAAGCAATTTCTCTAACAGAGGGAGGGAATTTTGAATTCAAAAGTTTCTCCATTCCCAGAGCACACTATAAGACAGCCATGTCCAGTCAGAGCAGATGGCACAGATGCCCCGTTTATGGCATCCACATGGGAAAGGCTCAGCCCTGAGACAGAACAACTGCTGTAAAATCAACTTGTGAAAAAAAAAAAAACTGTGGAGGAACATTTGTAAGATATTACTTCTGGGAGAATTTCTCCTAGTGTAGACATCTGACTCCAGAATGTGTCCATAGAAGAGCGTCTTTCTAGGCAGTGACAGCAGCCATTGTTCTGTGGTCTCAGTCCCATTCTTAGGATCATAGCTTTTCAAAGCTAACCTGGCTATAGCTCAGAATTTTCCACCCACCTCCCTCTTTGCTTTGGTGATAAATCAGAAGTTCAAAAAATTGAACGGGCTGAACAAGTTTTAGAAATTAAGTGGTAAAACCAGAGAGGGGAGTCAGCAAGTGCTCGATAAGTACCTGATGAACTAGCAATTTTAATAAATGCATGCTCTAGGAAAAATCTATTCTCCATCATTCTTCCATTGTTTAAAAAATTAAAACTCTTTAAGTAACATAAATAACATAAATATTATTGGTATTTTAAATCATGGTCCTCTGTGGCATAAAAGACTATGAGGAATTATCTGACTTGTTAAAGATTAAATTATGTACAGCAAAATCGCTGGGTCGAAGTGTGTTAATTTTCTGAAAATTTTTAATCCCCGGAGAGCATAAATAATTCAGTTGATCAAAAAGTCTGATGAGCTAAAACTGTCCATTTCAAGCAAATTGTGCAAACAATGAAGAGTTTGTTAATACGAAAGCTACATCTGGGATTTCTGTCAGATGGCATATGGACAAGATGGAGCAAATATGGACACCTTGCTCTATATTCTTTCTTACACGCAAGATCTTCCTAGGTATAGTCACTGAGGCTAAAACAATACATATGGTTCAATTGATTTTGATATAAATTTTATTCTAACAAGGATCCTAATTAACATTCGTTCAAAGAATGTAGAACTCAATTTCTATGTTACATGAATTTGCAAGTTGATCTGGATATTTTGACTGTCCACAAAAAAGTAAGCACCTAGAGTGGTTGGGAAAATTTCATCTGGTTGAGGAATGTTGTTGTGAAAGATTATTCCATCACCGACCCCCATTCCATAATATATTTCCGTCTATCTCATATTTTAGACCAGTCAAATATATTCTCATTACCTACACAGTAAAGGGCTTTACCCTTCTTTTAGCAGGAATAACCCAGAAATTGCCAACATCAATTGTGCTAATGTTACATTGATCAGATTTTAGCATGTTGTTGGGAAATGTAGTCCAGACTAGATGACCAATTGCCTAGATGTTAATTTAATTGTCATGTAGGAAAGGGAGAATAAATAATGAGGGATGATTAGCCGACTTCTCCAGGAGACTCTATATAAATAAGAGTTATGGATGATTTCTTTCTCTCCTTGTGTCACTATTAGTATCTGAGGATAGTTAACTAATCTAAAGCTGTCTAATGGTGTGACAGACATATTCGTGTAACTGACCTGGTTAGATTCCATTATTTTGAGTTCAGACTAATGTATACCATTCTACACCATGCATAAACTAGCCTATACCATCATCAGAGACTAGGAAATATATGAAAACTGTGCTCAACTGTGCTATATTGTCCTTTATTGCACCCAGTAGCCATAGTGTGCAGGCATGATCCATGATTGCTGAGGCTATGTGAACCAAATAATGTGGTGCCTGAGATGTATGTTGGCTCTTTGTATCAATTCAATCCTTGTGAGTATATCATGTGACTCTCACTTATTGAGACGCTGCTTCCTGTGACTATGTACCCTACTAGTTGTGGTTCTGAAATCTTAAACCTCTGTCTGTCTATTGCTGGGCTCTTGCTCTGATCCTGGTCATGGTTACTTCTATGTCCTTTATTTAAAAGTATTAGTAACAGACGAAAGGGCAGAGGGGGGTCCAGTTGATTATGGTGAAAGACTGTGGGTGCCTTGATGGTGGGTGTAATATGGTAACATATACTTGAAGAGATGGTAGCCTATATTTCTGAATTATATACAGTTGTAAAACAATATGTCTTAAAATTAATTAATTTAAAAAGGGTATTAATATACGTTCTCTAGAGAAACAGCGCCAATAGGATCTATCTCTATTTTTAGTTCTATCTCTATAATTTCTATCTATACCAACATTAATATCTACTGATCAATCAATAGATTGACAGATTTATAGATCAATAGGGGGGAGGCAGAAAGATAGATAAATAGATAGGAAATTTATGAAGAAGGGTTGGCTCACATGATATGAAGGCTGAGAAGTCTCATGATCTACTCTCTGCAAGGTGGAGACCAGGCAAATCTGTGGTGCAGTTTGTGTCCAGACTTAAAGGCCTGAGAACCAGAGAGGCCAATGATATAACTCTTGGCCTCTCGGTTCATGTCCAGGGGCAAGAGGTCTAGAAACACTGATGTCTAAGGACAGTGAAAGATGGATGGACCAGCTCAAGTAGGGAGCAAAGGCCTTTGTCTTTTTGTTCTATTCAAGCCCATGGTGGATTGAATGAAGCCCACATGTATTTGTGAGGGCAAATCTCCTTTACTCAGTCTACCAAAGCAAATTTTTTTTTTTTTTTATTTTTTTTTAAAGAGGAATACCTTCTTGGGCCTCCCCGGTGGCACAGCGGTTGAGCACTGGGTTGCGAAGCTGCCCTCAGCCTCTGCAGCGCCGGTTCGATCCCCGGCTGCACCCCAGCCACCGGAGGAGGGTCCCACATGGCGCGCAGACCTCTCCAGCCGCCCGCTGCTCCCCTCAGCAGTGTACTTCGGTCCTTCTGCCTGCTCTGCTCCCCGCTCTGGCTCTGGTGAATTCTCTCACCCTCCCGCGCTTCTGACTGTACCCAGTACTTGTATAAATAAATAAAAAATAAATAAATTTAAAAAAAAAAAAAAAAAAAAAGAGGAATACCTTCTTTTTTTTAAAGATTTATTTATTTATTCATTCATTCATTCATTCATTCATGTATTTATGTATTTATTTATTTATTTATACAAGCACTAGGTACAGTCAGAAGCGCGGGAGGGTAAGAGAATTCACCAGAGCCAGAGCAGGGAGCAGAGCAGGCAGAAGGACCGAAGTACACTGCTGATGGGAGCAGCAGGCGGCAGGAGAGGTCTGCGCGCCATGTGGGACCCTCCTCCAGTGGCCGGGGAGCAGCCAGGGATCGAACCAGTGCTGCAGAGGCTGCGGGCAGCTTCGCAACCCAGCGCTCAACCGCTGTGCCACCAGGGAGGCCCTACCAAAGAAAATGTTAATCTCTTCCAGAAACACCTTCACAGACATGCTCTCCAAGCATCCCTTAGTTCAGTCATTTTGACACATAAAATTAATAGTCACATTAAGCAAATATGATTTAACCCTGGTGATGTCTGTTAAATGTCAATCCCATTTGTCAACACACTTGATGTACATTTGCATAGATTTGTGTTCTTACAACAAAAAGTTGGTATAAAAGAACTCACATGGTGTGACTTGGTTAAGAATGATTCTGAGTTCAGATGGTACTAGGGTTACCTCTTAACCCTAGAACAGGCTTCTGAATAAACTGGAGAACAGGCTTCTGAATAAACTGCAAGGGTAGGCCAACTCTGCATGACTCAGTCTGGACTCTGAGCACTTAATATAGTATCTACCACAATGTAGGTGCACAAGAAATATTTTTTTTACTGAATTTATTGTAATTAATATGTAAGGAACATTATAAAGATCACCCTGAAGTAATTTTTAATGCCTCTTTAATCCAAGCTTGTTTCTGAACATGAATTTGATTTCAAGAACCCCAACATTCCCTTAATATAGATGTTGGATTTATCACTTACTGATCTAAACTTCACCGCAAGTCTATTTAGAGAGATGAATTTTTACTGTTTGCTATTTGCAGAACAATGTAGATAACCCAGTGCTATTTTGACACCAACATTTAGACAGTGGTGACATTTGAATTCTATGTTAATAAATCAGAATTATATCAACAAAGATAGATTCTAATCAATGAATTTTCATTAAGAAAACATTTCTGGCAGTGAACTCAATTAAGCCAATTTAATGCCATGGTCAATTTTCTATAGAGTGCAGTTAAGCCACTTAATAGTTTCTTTTTCCCCCAAATTTTATTTAATTAAAATTATTTTCTTCAGTAGCAAGTCTTCATGCATAAAATTTACAATAATGATTTGATTCACCAATCATGTATAAATAGTGTTGTAATAGTGCTTTGGTTAGTCTGAATTTTCTTTCATGGCAGTTGTTTCTACCAAGTCCAGTGTCCTCAAAAATTTTGGGGCAAGCAAATTAGATTCTTCTGTCAATTTTTAGTCAGTAACACATTTTTCTACAATACAGTTTCAGCTATTGACAGTTTTATTTTACAATTATTGTTTCTACTAAGTTCAATTTTCATGGGTCAATTTTTGTGGTTTTGGAACTTATTAATATGATAGTTTTTTACTTTTTCTTTAATTTTTAATGTCTACAGTTTTAAACTTTTTAAATTCAACTTTGTTGTTTATAATTTTTCAGCATTTATTTAGTTCTCAGAAAAAAATCCATGATATGTCAAGGTCTTTCAAGGTGGAGACAAATGATGTGATAAAGATGGAAGCATTTTTTTTTTTTTAAGATTTATTTGTTTGTTTGTTTGTTTATACAAGCACTGGGTACAGTCAGAAGCGCAGGAGGGTGAGAGAATCCACCAGAGTCAGAGCGGGGAGCAGAGCAGGCAGAAGGACCGAAGTACACTGCTGAGGGGAGCAGCGGGTGGCAGGAGAGGTCTGCGCGCCATGTGGGATCCTCCTCCGGTGGCCGGGGAGCAGCCAGGGATCGAACCGGCACTGCAGAGGCTGCGGGCAGCTTCACAACCCAGCGCTCAACCACTGCGCCACCGGGGAAGCCCAAGATGGAAGCATTTTACTTCACCTAGAAGTGCCTTCTTGATGTCTTCATGGAGACATGGAGAGAACTTTCCCTACACAAGATTCATGCTAATAATTACCTTGCAAATTTTTATTTAATTATCCTGAAGATGGAATTGGGACCAGTAAGTACAGGAGCCAATTTTATTTCAAGTTAAGAAAAAATGTCCATCAAATAAAATGGTCCAAGTTGAAATAGAGTTGGTGAGCTTCTCTTTAGTGTTCAAACATATTGGGGTAAAAATCTATTAGTGAATCCATTGAACTTTATGAACTTTTTTTAAAGTCTATATCAAAAAATATTTTGTCTATCAATTTATATTACATATTATTCCAAATTGTGGTTTAAAGGTAGATTTGCGGGCCTTTCCTGGTGGCACAGCGGTTGAGCACTGGGCTGCAAAGCTGCCCACAAGCTTCTGCAGCGCCAGTTCGATCCCTGGTCGCTGGCAAGGGTAACCACATGGCGTGACTGACCTCTCCTGCCATGCCCGCTGCTCCCCTCAGCAGTGTATTTCATCAGTCTGCCTGTTTTGTTCCCCACTCTGGCTCTGGTGAATTCTCTCACCCTCCAGCGCTTCTGACTGTACCCAGTGCTTGTTAAAAAAAAAAAAAAAAAAAAAAAAAAGGTAGATTTGACTTTTTGTTTTTAAACTTCATCTTTCTAAATTGCAAAGAACTAATTGGTTTTGCCTATTTTATTTTATGTCTTTCATCACTTTGCTCCATTTTGGTCTTGCTCCGCTTTGTCTTGCCCTAATTGCCCTAATTGTCTTGCCCTATGTACTGTCCCTGAGAATTCTGCATCCTCTGTTTACTACTTCTCTCCTGCCTTCCCCTTACTTTTCTGTCCTTGTCTGCAGAATTCTGCTCACCTCTCAGCAACTCTGAAAAGCCTGCCCACCTGGTCCTCTGCAGGTGGGTTAGGTCCTCTGCAGTGTCATTCAAATGTTTAGCAACAATGGCACTGCATCATCTGTAAGACTGGTTGATTTAAAAAGTTTTATTATAGATGTATTGATAATATACAAAAGACAAAGTATTACATATCTTGTCAAACTTACACAAAGAGTTTTGTGTGGCTTAAATGAGGCATAGTATGCTACCCTTCTCCAAAGACTTCCATGCTTGTTGATGAATCAAAATATATCTTTCCAAATTATTGGACAATTTATAGAACACTAATTAGCAGACTATTCCTTAGGCATTATAGACAAAACTTGCTATAGAAATTTAGAAAATAAAGATCAATGTGGACTAGAGTTATCAAAGAAGATTTAATTACATTTATTAATTATACTAGACACTGATATTTGTGCTGTTTTTAATCACAAAAAGAAATATTGTTCAGGAAATCCTACAGTATGTTGATTTAAAATGAATCTGTGAGTTGTAACAAACTATCAAGTTTTAAGTTTCAGCCTTTCAGCTGGGGTGAGCTGCAATCACACACACAAAACCACATTTCATAAAAGAAATACTGTTTAGATTACTATAATATAATACTATAATCAGATTATAATCAGATTATAATTGGATTATAATTAGATTATAGAAAAACTATAATCTAAAAATATTTAGATTATAAAGAAGGAAATTAAGAAACTGTGTGGCTAAAACTCTGGTCCAGAGAAGTGGTGGTTGAATGCTAAATTTACTAAAACTCAAAAAACAATAGTGAAGAGGAATCCCAGGCAATATGGGATTCATTCATTCCTGTCACCGATATTTATTGAGTATCTATAATGTGTCACATGCTATGCTAACAAGTGGGAAGGAAAATCGGATTAGACAGATAATTTGGGGCTTTTCATGATTCTAGGTGGGAGAAACATCCACATTTTCCCCTGTTCCCATTCCTTATTATAATATTCATCCTGCCTTCTTCCCCACCTTGCATGTAAAGCTTTATTTTGTCATAAAAGAGCAAGTGAAGTGGCCTAGGGGCAGGGTAATGGGTACTATCCTCTGAATGTACCTTCTAGCTTGAGAAATGCATGATGCTCCCCAGCCCTTCATAATCCAAATCCTGTATTGCTCATCACCTCCTGACTTCTCCATGTGTATACTGGAGCTGGGCCTGTTGCCCTGCAAAATTTGCACTTGACAGGCATTAAATCCTTTGTTCTGAACCTGGGATTGCTCATTTTAAAAAATGGATCTGAAAACTCATTTGGGGGGTTATTCTCACTTTATATGTATATATTTTCCCTTGAAGGTGGTAACATATGGAGCAATAATTATAGCAAGATTTTCTTCTATCATTATCATATTTAACATTTTTCCCCACATGGAATATTCATTTTTAAAATCCTTAGCCACAACTCAATGTTGTCCTTTTAAATGACAAAACCTTTGTTGAGTTCGCATGAGCTGTATAAAAGGGGTTTAGCTAATCGGCCTCACCCAGCTCATATATCATAGCAAACTGTTTCTCAGAGCACCTCAATCTGGTAGTAATGAAGATGAAACTATTGAAATTAATGGACCCATTTCAGATTTACCCTTTCAACTAGTTGTAAAGTCTGTGACACTAATCATCTTCCCCCTCTTCTTGTAGACAATATTTTATCTTTTTCCTCTTCCTCTTAACTCCATCTCTATCCTCTTTTACTTCCTCCTTTTCCTTCTTATTTTCTCTTATTCTTCTTTTTCCTTCCCTCCTCTCTGTCAGGACACATAGAGACTGGCATTGTATCTTTGATGATGATTTTATTAAACTCAAAAACCACAATACATAATGTGAATTTCCTGCTTCTTCTATCAGTCTGAATTCAGGTCAACTCTTCCTAAGAGATACAGTGTCGGGCCTCCCCGGTGGCGCAGCGGTTGAGCGCTGGGTTGCGAAGCTGCCCCCAGCCTCTGCAGCGACGGTTCGATCCCTGGCTGCTCCCCGGCCACTGGAGGAGGGTCCCACATGGCGCGCAGACCTCTCCTGCCGCCCGCTGCTCCCCTCAGCAGTGTGCTTCGGTCCTTCTGCCTGCTCTGCTCCCCTGCTCTGCTCCTTGCTCTGGCTCTGGTGAATTCTCTCACCCTCCTGCGCTTCTGACTGTACCCAGTGCATGTATAAACAAAACAAACAAACAAACAAATAAATAAATAAAACATGCCTCTATAAAAAAAAAAAAAAAGTATTAAGAGATACAGTGTCAATCCTCTTTCCACCAGGAGGTTGAGACCAATGGACACATTTCCTACCCACTCTCCTCATTTAATTCTGGTTCAGTTCCCACTTTGTAACAGAATCTTTCCTCTCCACTCCAAATGGGCTGGTATTCTCAAATTCTACAGCCCTGACTTCTCTGCTTTGCTATCTGACCCCTGCCATGTTCCACACAGTGTTATTCATCAACTTCCATGTGGATAAAGTTTAATCTACATAGGGAAGAAAAGGGGAAAGATAGTTCATGGTTTTGATCTTCTATCATAAACCAGGCAGTGTCAGAAACTTCACATAGATTATATCCTTTAATCTTAGCAACAATCCAAAACAGAGAGTCTCACTATCCCTTTTCTAAGTTGAGAAAACTGAAGTTTAGTAGGATTTGAGACATTTGACTCCACTCTTTGGTCTTGAACCAAGGTCTATTTATGCCAAAGGAAATGGTCTTGTTTCCAAACGAGGTTATTTCCAATCTTATTGCGTGAGGATCCCCATTTTTTAAAAGATTTGCTTATACCGGGCATAATACCTTACATGTAGGGCTATTCAAATATTCTTTAAAAAGATCTGGAGTCCAGACCAGAGATGCGGGGGGTGAGAAAATTCACCAGAGACAGATTGGGGAACAGAACAGGCAGACTGACTGAAATACACTGCTGAGGTGAGCAGCGGGTGAGACAGGAGAGGTCTGCTTCGCCATGTGGGTTGCTCTCTGGTTGGCCAAGGATCGAACTTGTGCTGCAGAGGCTGTGGATTGCTTCATAGTGCAGTGCTTAACCCTTTGAGTCACTAGGGAGGCCCTATTCAAATATTCTTGTTAATGATGTCTATGTTCTCCAATACCCCAGTAGTCTTAAGATAGGTACCTCCTTAAATAAATGTTAATTAATTTATTCATTGTTTGATTTTTCTGCATTACATTTGTTTATTTGAAAAATGCCAGGACTTGCCATAAGCTCCTGACACTGCTTGTCAGAAATGTAATCCATTCTCTGAATTACCTTTAAATATTCCCAGATATAAATTTTTAGGATGCATGTGTAGATTGTACATAAAAATCAACATATTATTGATCATAAATATTGTTTATTATCATCCTTTCTGGGTTTCAGATAATCTCCTTAAATATTAAGCACTTTATATTTTCTTTCTCCATTTCTATGTTCTTTACTTTAATCTTGCATTTTATAAATCTGATTGCAGCCCTGGAGGTTGTAGGGATTAAAGGGAGGGTGTTTGTCTGCCTAATTTATACCTCTAAACTTTCCTCCTTCTGGGACTACTGAAAGAAATAGGCTCAAACAATTAGCCATAGTAATAATGGAAGACAAAATATTATTCTGCCCATATCTTGGCTGCCATATACTATTTTTCTTAGCTGGTGCTCTAATCAAAGCAGGACCTGACTTGGGCCAAAGAGGGACTTGCTTTTCCCACTCTCTTCTCTAAATCTCTCTTTAGTAGCCAAACATCACCAAGGACAGAAGCCAAAAGATGTGGATCCAATATATTCCCTTCTTGGCCTAGTTGTAACAGACACAGTGAAGGAAGTTAGAGAAGGCTGGAAGGTCTGTTTCTAGGAAGCAGACTCTGAATATACCTGCTTAACACGTTTACCATGTTAGGAAGGCAAAGAAAGATGCAAGTTGGCTACCTGGTGTCAAAGGCACAGCCTGCTCTGTCAGGCTTTAGCCCATAGGGCAGAAGTTGGGGTGCTGTCTCCACACTTGGGTGTCGATGTGTAACACTCAGCGACCTTACTTAGTCATAAGAAAAAACAAATGACTTTATGTCTCCTGACTCTTATCAGTCATATTGAGAGCTTCTCCTCCTTGATAGAAATGAGTGAGGATGACAGGCAGCCTGGTCAAAGTCTCCTTTAGGGTAAGCACTAATTCCTATTGCCTTTTCTGTGCTCACTGAAAACTCCATTGAAAAGCTGAACACTTCAGGGCCTTCCCTGGTGGCGCAGCAGTTGAGCGCTGGGCTGCAAATCTGCCCGCAGCCTCTGTAGCGCTTCTTTAATCCCCAGCCGCTGGCAAGGGTCCCACGTGGCGCACAGACCTCTCCTACACGCCCACTGCTCCCCTTAGCAGTGTATTTCGTCAGTCTGCCTGTTCTGCTCCCCGCTCTGGCTCTGGTGAATTTTCTCACCCTCCCACATTTCTGACTGTACCCAGTGCTTGTATAAATAAATAAATTTTTTTTTTTTTTTTTTTTTAAAGCTGGCTATTCCCTGTCTACAGGCAGAGCAACCTGCACTTATTTCCTCCTAACTTTTTGCTGTTTGAACAGGGGGATGGAGAGCACAGCAGCTACGGGCTGGTCCTGCAGACGTGGCAGTGCAGTGGGCTGCAAGTGTGGGCAGTTGCCTGTCGGGCATTGGCCAGGTTACCTCAGTACCCTGTCCACATAGCCCAGCCTACTCATCCTTACATCTACATGCCTTTCATTCTAACACTGTATTATATTCCTCCACTGTGGTTTAAAAAGTGACTAGCTAAAAGGTTAGTTACACACCAGTCAAGGAGAAAAGGGCAAGTGGAGTTAGGAACTGTGGTGTCCAGAATGTGAGGCAGGTCAGGGCTCCAGCACACACACTTTGTGATTTCTTTTGTTTCAGCCTTCAACATGTGCCCTTGGCCTTGTGCTTTCTGTTTGTCCAGCTGATTGCCTTCAACTCAACAGCCCACACTCCCCTCCTCTGGAGTGTCCCCCAAGTGTTGTGTTTCCATCCTGAGCTAAGAATCATCCTTCTGTGTCCTGAGGTTGTGTTCTCATCTCTAGCATGTTATTTTGCAACTGCTTATTTAACTGCATCTTCCTCACTCCCACCTCCCTTGTGTGTGAGCTCCCCCAGGGCCACTCCTGGATGAGGTTTAAAGTTCACTGAATATCTTCAAGTTACCAGACTCTGTGGCAGACGTGTCCTATCCATTATCTTAATAAATCTCTGCACCCTGTCCTGTGAGGTGGATTTTATTATCTTTATTTTATGGATGGGTAAATGGTGGCTTAGAGATATTAAGCAGCTTGCCCAAGGCCATTTATTAAGTGGTAGAGCTGGGATTTGAAACCAGCTTCCTCTGACATTCCAGCTCTTGCTTTTCTTCTGGTGTTACCCTTCAGAGCCTCTGGTAGAGTTCGTGGGCAGTACTGACTCCGAGATTCATGGCTGGCCCAATTAATATCGCCGACTTCTTCGCATTTTCCTGACCTCCTATGAGGGGCACCTGCAGTTGTAGCTGAACCTGTCGAATTCTCCCTTTCCTGTTTCTGCTTCTAGGTTTCACCTGCTGACTACAAGATTTGCAACTCGAGTGACAGAGAGTGACTGATATCATCCCCACTCATTTCACTGTCAAGGGTTGGGCCTGTCAGCAGTTGGTGAATAATATGCTGGCGATGGGCACTGATCATAAATCGTTCCCCATTAGCTGTCACGGTCACGCTCACCTCCCCAAGTTGTAGAGTTCTGGATGGGCCTCTTCCTGCTCTCATGCTTACAGAAAAGAAAAAGAAAAAAAACCTTCACTATTTGATCATTTGATTTTTCTCTTGAGCAGGAGACTTTCTGATTCCTTAGTTGTTTACATTCTGTATTCTGAGAGGGAAATATGGATCATTTGTGATGGAGTACATACTCCTTTCTATGCTAATGAGGTATTGATACTTATCAGATTAGAAAAACAATTAGCAGCTTTATTTTCTTCTCTCTAGCTATCCAGTTAGAACAGTGACATATTTTTTTTGTTTGTTTATTTTTTTCTGGCTATTCTCTGCTTCTTCCTCCTCACCATTCTTTTACCAAATCTTTGTAGGCATAATTTATACTTATTATTTATCATATGGCATTGATCTCCCCAACTAGGTTGAGAGAAGCCCTTTCTAACAGGTGTCACCTTGGGATGTAGAACTAAGGTGCATCGAGGCCCTGTGAACCCTAGGAGAACTTGTTACTATTACTTCAATAATGAAGATTACGTGGATTTTAGCAGTATCTCCAGCAACATTTTTTTTTTTAAATAGAAGAAATTCCTGTTAAGTCAGGGCAGACATCCAGAGGCAAGGTTTAAGCATATGTAATCATCCCTTCCTTGTCCCTTGAAACCCCCCTTTCCTTTCTTTGAAGCCCCAGGTCCCTTAGCATAGGCTATAAACTTAATTTGCTACATTTACTTTAGAATTACTGCCATATAAATCTCCATACTGATGCTATTAAATTTAGGTTAATGTTAATTTGTTTGTCTATCCAGTTTTAGAAGAACCCAGGAAGGTGGGGGATTGTCTCTTGCACCCCTATAACGAAGTCTGAGTGTCTTATGCACATTGCCTCATGTAATCTTCACTATTGCCTGTAGGAGGCAGTATTTAGGGCAGCCACTCAGGACATGAACTGCCACCCTTTGGAACACTGTTAAAATAGACACCATGTGAGGAACAATGCCGGGTCTGTGGAGTGTGCTTTCCTAGCATTATTATCATGTCCATCTTAAAGATGAAGAAATGGAAAAGCAGAGAGATTACACAACTTACCCCACTTCACACTATTGTGGGTACTTACTGGGATTCAGACTTCGATAGCCTGGTTCCTGAGGCCACCTGCTTCCTCCTTTTGACTGCCTCTCTTACCCTGGCTCACAATATCACCTAGGAAAGAGAAAGTTTTGTTTGGCTAGGTGTCCTGGGTAAATGAGAGCAATAAAGCATTTTTGTTTCAGCAAACATTCTTGAAAATTTTTCAGAAATGACTACTGACATCCTGCTCTAGCAAGTCAAGTCTTCCATGAAGTATTATCTGAGTGAGGCTTCTGAAAACAGATAAGTTCATTCTTATATTCTCCTTTCATCTAAGAGGACTTTTCATGTAGATGGAGAAAGCATAGGCAATTTGAAAAGTCTTTCCATAAAACAGGACCGAATCCAGGCACCCAACTTTAAAAATTAATTCCTTATCTCCATGTGCAAGCTCTGTTGCGTTCACTAATATAGTGATTTTTTAAATTTTGACTTCTCTTTTCTTCCCTGTGCACTTTCAGAGACAGACTATTTTATTCCTTGATGGCTCAGATTTTAAAGAGTTGCATTGTGCCCCCCCTTTTCCATCTTTGTGATCTGCCCTTATCAGAGGCATCATTACTGCTACACCTTTTTAGAGCATGTTACCTCTCTAAAATTGTGATCATTCTCAAGGCATGATAAGTTGCAATTTAAAGACACGTCCACCTCATGAGCCTTATTTCCTTTAGAAACCATTCACCAGGGCACTGTGTCTCTATTTTCCCTAACATTAGATTCCTCTCCCCGATCCCATCAACTAGGCAATTCCATGTGTTCCTCTCCTTAAGGTCATGAATTCCAGACTGACACAATTACCTTCTCATCTGTCTTATTTCTAAATGAGCACTTTCTTTTTCTCATTGGTCAGAATTAAGCCCAGAATAATAACTTCCTTCTTAGCTTCCTCCTCCTTCGAGCAATCACATTTATCAGTAAGATAAGCTAAAGGTGCATCAGATACTGCACCTTTAACATAATTAGATCATTTCTTCTGTTGATGAGAATTGTGCATATATAAGCAGCCTATGTGAAAGAATTACTGAAATGATGCATTAATTTTCAGTTCACATAACTGTGAAATCATCCATACCCCAATCTAGCAGATGTCCTGGGCAAAGAAAATTGAATGTAGTAGGAGCAAGTGATAGGCGCCCCATGATGGGCTTTCTAAATATTTGTTTTAGTGAAATTCCTGCCCAAACCTTATAAGGCTTTTTTTCCCCTCCCTGCAGAACATTGTATCTAAGGATCTACATGGAATAAAGAAAAGTACAATTGTATTATTGAGCTGACATTGTGTGTATATAACATTAACTGCGTGGGGTATCCTGGCAGCAATTTAGAGTGAAGTTATGGGAGCTCACATCCTCCTCCTGCTGCCTCCCCTCCACGTTATCAAGTGATGGATCATTTGAAGTCAAAAGTAAACCCTGTGAGTTTCTATATCCAACTTAGGGTTGTACCAGAATTAATTATACCTTCTGCTACTTTGCAAAGGATTGTCACCAATAAATTCTAATAAACAGGAGTAGAAAGATTTTATTCATGCCATTCCAAAGAAATTAGAACATAGTAGTGTTATTTAGCAATGCAGATGTTATATTATTGTGTTGTTTATATGAAAATGGATATGGCATGGAGAGGTATATCAAATGCGTAGGAGAGAGATTTGAGCTGGGCTACTGTTTTGATTATGTATATTTATTCATAATGCAGAAGTCGCTCCATGGAACCTCTTCTCCTAAGATGGATTACCTATTTTTGGAAGCCTTATTCTATTTTTTTTTAATATTAAGATGTGTCAATACCACCCTGGTGCAATATTTATGAGTGCCTTATTTAAATTGTACCTTAATTGGTTTAGTCTCTGGAGTTGTAAGACATGATGCTAATACCTGGTAGCCAAGTGTGCAGGGAGATGATGTGACACTGTCGACTGGCTGCTGGGAAATGGGTCAGCTGTACAAGGTCTGAAAACAGTAATTGCATCGTGACTTGGATTTGTTGTTTTGGGCATAATTTGTTTTGCCAATAGATCACCCACTTTCTATTCTGACTACTCTGCCAGGATCATGCATCTATTTCATCTTATGTACTTAATAGTAGTATGTCAAAAAAAAAATCTATGTTAACCGGGGCCTCCCTGGTGGTGCAAGGAGTTAAGACACAACCTATGAAGCTATCTGCAGCCGCTGCAGCATGAGTTTGATCCCCGGCCAGGGAGCAACCCACATGGCACAGCAGACCTCTCCTGACTCACCCGCTGCTCCCCTCAGCAGTGTATTTCATCAGTCTGCCTGTTCCGTTCCCCACTCTGTCTCTGGTGAATCCTCTCACCCTGCATACCTCTGACCTGTACCCCAGCTCTTGTATGCATAAATAAAAATAAATCTTAGAAAAAAATCTGTTAACCAACTGATTAAGGAATTAAAATAATTGGATGACCTCCACACACGCACATGCACCTACACATACTGTTCTATCTCTTTCTTTTGTTTTAACTATTCATGGCATTGTGGTCAAAGTGACTTAGAGAGTACTTTCAATTATCAATATCATGACCCAACCTTTCATTAGTGGAATAGTCACACCCAAGTATTCCACATATTTCAAAAAAGAAAATCAAAAGTAATAAACCATAATAAAGAAATTCATATCTTAGAAATTAATATTCTATCTGGTACAGATTAGAAGGGTCTAAACCAGGAAAGGATGCCTTATAATAACTTTGTGAATAATTTTCAATGCAATGAATATATTCATTTACAGAATTGGTACTGGGACTACCAACTTGTCATAGGATCTTGTACTTCCAAGGTCCATTCCCACTCCCAATGACTTTACATATTCTTTGTATTATTGAGGTAACACTGGTCTATAGCACTGAGTTATAGGATCACACTTTCCATATAGATGTCACCATACCACACCCACCACTAAGTGTCCTCCACTGTAGTCCCTTGGGTACCCTCCCCACTTTGATCTCACCTTCCCTTCCCCCTCTGGTAACCTCAGTTCCACTGTTGGATTTCTAGAGTTTGCTACTGGTTTGGTGTTGTCTGACACTCTGTTTCATTATATTCCATTACCTTGTATCTCAACCAGATATATATAAAATATAACAAGAATATAAAATTAAATTCAAGTTTTTACCTTTATTCTTGTTTACTGTTTACTCATGTTACTATTATCTATTGTTGACACTAATATGCTAATTCTTCCAAGTCTGATCAATCTAGTCCTCCAATCTAGAATACCCTCCCTATTGTTATGTGTTTATAGTGCCAGGATTAGAGATCCAGTAGCAATTCTCCTATGTGTTTTTTAAATGTTTGGTTATTCCTAGCAACAAGGACTAACAAAAACCATAGAACCTTATAATTTTTGCATCAAAAGTATACATTTGTTCATGTTACCATTTCCCACTATTTCTTAGCTAATCAGTGAAAAAAAAGGAGGAATCTAGTTGAGTGACATTGGATATTTATAAATGAAAACGAAACAAAACAAAACAAAAAACTTCAACCCTCTGCTAGTAACTGCAACTGGTGAAAATAAAGGAAGGGACAGGAATCTCTAGATCCTCTTAAGACTGGGGCCCTTGGGCCTCCCCTGGTGGTGCAGTGGTTGAGCGCTGGGCTGCAAAGCTGCCTCCAGCCTCTGCAGCACCGGTTCAATCCCTGGCCACCGGCGAGGGTCCCACATGGCGCGACAGACCTCTCCTGCCATGCCCGCCGCTCCCCTCAGCAGTGTATTTCATCAGTCTGCCTGTTCTGTTCCCTACTCTGGCTCTGGTGAATTCTCTCACCCGCCTGTGCTTCTGACTGTACCCAGTGATTGTATAAATAAATAAATAAATAAATCTTAAAAAATGAAAGACTGGGGTCCTCTTCTTGAGAGCACATGGCAGGTTGCATTTCTTCATGAGGGTCCCCACAGTTGCAGGCACGATGGCCCATGTATCCCACCTTATCAAGTTGTCCTGATGAAGAGATGCAGCATCTGACTTTTCATGAAACTTCTTTGGGTGTATTTGTGATTTTTCTTTCTTTTTTTAAAGATTTATTTGTTCATATAAGAACTGGGGCATAGCCCAGAGGTGCAAGGGGTGAGAGGATTTACCAAAGACAGAGTAGGGGACAGAACAGGCAGACTGACTGAAACACTGCTGAGGGGAGCAGCGGGTAAGACAGGAGAGGTCTGCTGCACCATCTGGGTCACCTCCTTGTGCTGCAGAGGCTGCAGATACCTTCATGGCACTGTGTTTAACCCCTTGCGCCACCAGAGAGGCACAATTTTGTGATTTTTCATAAGTTACTGACAGGCATTCAGGAGGTTCACTTCTTGGACAATTAAAAATTTAAGGCAGGATTTGTAATATATACAAATATGGCAAAAAAATTTAAATTTCTACCACTAAGCTCTCATTAATTTAACCAGTGATGTGGTTGCCACCATCTGAGGAAGTGTCTCATTACATAGCTAATAAAAAACAAGAAGATGAAAATAATCCCCAAACTGAGAGAATTTCCAGCATTTTTTCTGTGTCTTAGTTGCTTTAGCCCCCAATTCCATCCTCTCCCTGAAGCCTGCACTGACCATTCCCGCTTGCCTCTCTTAGGTATTAAAAACATGTACAGCCACTCAGTGATTTTGCCCTACTTACACACTGCAGAGTCCTAGTTACGTAAGTGATCTTCTGATATTATCTCTGCTTTTTCCTTTCCCTTAAGATGTAAGCAACTTGATGCAGGAGAAATCTAGCAGAATCTTTCAGGGTATTAATATTCTGTAAAATTACGCAAATCCTGAGTTAGCAAATATGAAACCTTTGTTCAGGGAAAACATAGCAGAAGGGTAAAGTGACTTCCCTGAGCCCACACCTCTTATAGGTGCCAGAGTTGTGATTCGAACCCCATACACTGAGTCTGAGTGTCTTGTACTATGCTGCACTGCCTTTGCTGTCTCCATTCTCTGGGCATCTCTGTAAGAAAGGAAAACAAGAGGCCAGTGCATTCATTGTTTTATTTGACCTCAACTAAGAGATGAATGTCAGTGACTTACATTTTTGACTTACTCCAGTCATGTCCTTGCATGTGTGAAATGGACCCTCAGGTGTGTCAGTATTGATTTGGGTGTTACAAATAATTTTTGACAGTAGGTAAATTTGCGAATACATAATCCATGAATAATGAGGATTTCTTTTTATTTATCATATTTGCATGTCCCAAACACCAAATCACAATCCTTTGCTGGTGGTGATTGCTCGAAAACTGTATGTTCAGTGATGGGTTAGGTAAATGAATGAGACTGTAACCCCAGAAACAAAGTGAATCTCAGTTCATTCATTTATAAAATGAATAGATAATAATAGTATTGACCCTAGGGAGTTGCTATAGCCTGATGAAATAATTCGATATTTGAAATGAACTTGGAAAATACCTGGCTCACAGTGCTATGTAAGTGCTTGGTAAAATAACAAACGAAACCAGAAACAAAACCAAAACTTGATACATGTTCTGAATATGTAGCATTGCAATAGGCTCTTTTCACTGGATTTTGAAAATTAATATCTATCAGTTTGTATTTCTCTATCTTCACTTGAGAAGAAAACATCCAGCTGTCTTCTTTCTAAGAAGATTAAGAGAATCTATACACCAAAAATTATATGGATAAGTATAAACTTAAAGAAATGCAAAATATGGCTGTGATTGCTTTGTATGCAAGTCTGGCTGTCTTCAAAAGCAGGATATGGTCTCTTGGGTCTGTCCTACTTCTACTCTGAAACTTGTACTTTGCAGTTCACCCAGTACATGGACAGGTAGCAATTTGTTGTGACTTTTTCACACTTAATGTCTTTGAATGAGCTGACAGAGCTCACTGCTGCACTGCCAGGAAATAACCATTTAGGGTGGAACTGTATACATTTCTTCCCTTTTCCACCAATCAACAGGTTGTAACTTAAGATAGAAATGAGGCCCCTGAGTTCATGTTGGAAATGGGGGTAAAAAAGTAAGAAATGATAGGTTGTCAGCTTCTCTGAAAAGGTGCAAGGCATCAGAACTGAAAATAAAGACTTTTATTGCCTTGCAAAGAAGGCTTGGTAGCATTCAGATATTACCTACATCTGCTTTAATGATTCCATTTAAGCTGTCATTTTCTGCATTTACCTTGCAGCATTCAAAAGCAACTATACTTACATGTTCACAGGCAATGCATTGCCAGCATTACAAAAGTGGGTGGGGGTGGGGGGAGAAAATGGTATATGATGTATTTCAAAGAACAGTTTCCTTGCAGAAAATTAGCAGTGATTTTGAGGCCACTCTTAAAGAGAAATAAAGTTTCTTCAGAAATAAAAAGTGCTGACACTGAACAAAAGAGAAGGCAAGAGAGAGAGAAAGAGACAGAAAAAGAGATGGAGACTAAATTCAAATTCATTCTCCTGTGCTTTTGCTCTCTACCTTTTTGCTATTTGCTCTGAAACCTGGAGTAGCAAGGAAGATGGGGGTGAAGTCACCTTGCTTTTATTCCCAGCATGACCAGTCCTGATCAATAGATGAAACAAATAAATGTAGCTTCCTGGGGAGTTACTTGGCTGCTTCTGGAATTGGGGGTGATGGGGGTTGTTGTCAAGGAGCTATAAATCAGGTCCCAAAGTTTTTTCAGTGGTCCCTTGGAAATCCCACAGTGATATACAGTCAAGAAATGTAAATCATTTTGAATATGGCGATTTTGTTACTGCTGGTCAAATATTCTGAATCAAATGCTGCAATTTCTTCTCTAAATAGGCTTCATTTCTCAAGTGTCAACTTAAATCCCACCACTTCTGCCTCTGACCCTTCCAACCCCTAGTGGGGACTCTCTCCTGGGATATATCTCGGTTTTGGTTAAACTGACTCTGGGTCTGCACTTTTGGTACTGAATTAGGACATTAGCTTGCTTGTTCCTGTATCTGTATTTTCTTATATCACCAAATAAAATTAAATATTGTGAATTCAGAGTTAATAGTTTTTGAGGATACTCATAACATCTGCAAGGTTGTTTGCATAGAGTAGGTGTTTCAAACATTAATAGTCTGTCTGCTAATATTTATTAAAGATGTGCTCCAAATCTACACAATCTATGGAGCTACGTCTATTTACTTTTTGACTCTCTCTCTTCTGACTTTTATCTGTTAGGGGATTCTACTTACATTTTGCTTGCAAATGGTTCCAAACTCGTTATGTAAGTGCTCCAAATGAGCATGAGCTGGCAATCAGTTCAAGCCAACTTGGTTTCATGAAAAGAAAACTGGGCTTGTGACTAAGCAGACCTGGTCCATCTGTCCATGATTCTCTACTATAAAGCTTTTTAGAACCAGGAAATGGTGAATCCAATTTATGGTCTTCCTCAATACTGAGATCACGAAGTGTTCATGCTTATACAAAGTGGGACTTCATAAATCTCTTTTTAGTAAATGGATTCACTAATGGATTAATAAATTCAGCATCCTTGAACAATTTGCTTAGTTCTCTTTAGGTTTCCTATAATCATGGGGATGATGCTTAGTGTCCTTTTAATCTAAGCATATAATTCAACAGGTTAATAATTCTCAGGAGAAAACATTTCAATCTTTTCTTTTTTTTTTTTTTTTGGAATGAATACCTTAACAGAGGAGACAAGTAAAGATTCTGAAATAGATGATCTGACTAGAAGCAAAAGCAAAGAGGACATATTGTTTATCAATGCTACTCCAAAATATTGTATTTCCTGGAGGGTGAGACCCTAAGAAGCATGGATTAGTGATTATAGATTTTAATTGCCCATCTTTCTTGAATGAGAGGTGAAATCTCATATTAACTTGCTTTTGCTTCCAAATGCCAAGTGTAATATCTAGAATATAGTAGTTGTTCAATAATTACATTTTGAATAAATGAAAGGGAAGCATTAAATAGCAATGTCAGAAAGGTGTACCAGGTAGAAGGAAGTACCAGGCCTTCTTGAGAACATTTGGCATGTTTTCTGCCTCTTCTTTTCCCACATGGAGTGTAAAGAGTAGGGAAGAGAAGGGAATATATTTTCTATTGCTGTCTCCCTTCTCTAGATCTTTGCTGGGTGCTGGTCAATTCCTTCTGTTAAGAATTCAGGAGGGGGCTTCCCTAGTGGTTCAGGGGTTAAGCACAGCACTGTGAAGCTAACCATAGCCTCTGCAGCACAAATTCAATCCCTGGCCTGGCCCACATGAGCGCAACCCACATGGCACAGCAGACCTCTCCTGCTCACCCATTGTACCACTCAGCAGTGTATTTCAGTCAATTTTCCTGTCCTGTTCCCCACTCTGTCTCTGGTGAATCCTCTCACACACACCCCATCCCCGTACCTCTGGGCTGTATCCCAGTTCTTGTATGTCTCAATAAATAAATCTTTTAAAAAAAAAGAATTCGGGAGGGTTGAATCACATACAGTGTTATAAACCAATTGTTATCTTAATAAAAATATACATATTATAAAAAACACTCAGAAGGGGGAGCTGTAGACCTCACTCCACACTCCATCTTTTCACTTTTTATCAATTTGGCTACCCTGTTGGAGACAATTTGAAGAAACAGTTGCCATGCGAGTGTTAATAATTAAATACAGATTGTTTACTTTTTTTGCAACGTTTGCTTTATCAGGAAACAAATTTTGATTTTAAGGTTTTCATTCCACTTGAATAAAATTCAAAACAAGAGTTACCGAAGAATTTATTCAATGAATAATTTAAAAATACACACAGGTGTTTATCTGAGGAGAAGATACGTTTTAAAAAGAACAACTTAAAAACTGTTAAATAGATTGGACTTCTCAATTTTTTGGCTTCTATATATGAAATCCTATGTAATTCTTCACATTTATCCAAATCTTTTTCCCATGAAACTTTTTTTAAACAATGCTTTGCAAGATTAGCATTCTATGCAAAATTCTTTGGAAAAATTTATAATAAACCACCTCCCAGAGTCAATTCACAGAAGGCTGTAAGCCTCCATCCTGAAAATGCGTTGAAATGGAATAATTCTCCGACCTTTTTTTTTTATTTCAGAATTCACACAGCATTATTCATCTCAACCTGAAAGAATGTTCAGCACTAGTTTCTCTTTACCCAAACAAGAGAGAATATATTATAGGTGTACAATAAAATCACCTCCCTTGCATAATGATTGGTTTAGTTATTGATAAGACAAGGGACAATAACTCTCTGAACTCTGTGCTATAGCTCTACTCATCAGCCATATCCCCAATTTTTTCAGCTGCTTCAAAACTATTAATTAGTGAAGAGGTGTATCCTGAATGCAGTTATTTCCTGATTGCAACCACAGGTACCAGACCAAATGGATGCAAGCTGATCAAAATGGAATGATATGTATCCCATAAACATGGTGGATCATTTGGCTAGTATCGAAATTTAGACTTTAATTTTCTGCTGCAGCCGAAAGGAAATTTCAGCCAAATGTGGCAGAAACCCGGGAGGCACTGCTCGCCACAGGTGTTTAATCATCAGGGATGCTCTTGGGGAATCGCATTGACGGCTGGCCAGGCCGGCTCTACAGATGGGGAAAAGCTAGTGGGGGGAGAGATGCAGGTTAGAAGAGTATCAAAATTTGGACAAGTTCCAAAGAAAATCTCATCTCTCATTTCACACCTTTGCTATTTGCTGTCAGTCTCTCCCCAGAAAGCGTTATTACTTTGCAGTGCTCAACAGGGGCTGATGGGCAACCTCGACATTTCCCCTCAGCTTCGCTGCCTCGCGGATGGACTTCTTCATTAAAGCCCTGCACCACACTTCTGCCGGTTTAATGGGCATAAATATAGCTACCCAAAGGGGGGGAAACACTTTCCTATCCATGAAGATATTACATCCAAGAGACAAAAGGAAAACGTGCTAATTGAGAATCGCACATAGGTTTAATTACACAGATGCTAAAATAATGTAACTGAAGCGCCTTAAAAATATAATTATCCACTATGCAATGCTTGAGAGCATGCTTTATCTTTTGCCTTTAATATATATGATCAAGAAAAAGCCAACAAAAGAATCATTCCTGGGTAATTTGGGAAAGTGGGACATGTTTGGGTTTGAAAGATGTTTCAGAAAGTGGCTTGCATTTGGAAGGAATCATCAAAGCTATTTTGTGAGCAACTATACATAAAATCTTTCTTCCTTACCTGCATGTTCTTCAAAGGCACCTGGGATTAAAATAAATAATAAATTTTAGTGTAGCTCGAAACTGTATCCAATTATCTCCTCCACATAGTAGAGAGTGAGGGCTGCTGTGCATTTGGAAAAGCATACTGTATTTATGCAATGCCTTCAAGAAAGTCTGGAAAGTGCACCAATTGACTAAATATTCTTTCCACTTTTCCATTTCCACCCTTAAACCCCATCCAGTTGATATTATTAATACAATACTGGCTTATTGTAAGTTTTTCCAAAAGTTCTGTATAGAATGCTAATATATTAAAACACTGTTAAAAATAGATGATGATGTATTGCTTTCTATTGCCATTTAGTTTGTGTTTTTAGTATGTTTTATTTCCCTTATAGATTGTGCCTATATAGGGAATGTTTGCCATGGGTTATAGTATACTGGTTGATAGATGTTAATATCGTGAGTGGGCAGTGTATACTTCGGCTAAGAGTTTCAGCCAAGAAGCTAGTTATTTAACAGAGGGAGGCCTAATAAAACCCACTTCCATACAGCAATCTAGAAATGGTACTTAAAGAACTTCATAGACATATTTGCAGCCCTCAAAGAAGTACAGAAACTTTAAAAGGCACTGGAAAGAAATGGGCCAGTCACATGTGGAAGTGGATGGAAGCAGGAGATGGAATGCATGGAACTTCAAAGCCAACATGAGGAAGAGGACTTTGGGGCAGGTGATGTACCCCAAGGCCATGCTGGTTAGCACCGTGATGAACAGGCTGCAGAGGAGGGAATATGGGACAATAAGATTGGTGCCTGGACCGGACTCAAATTGAGGAAGGTGCTAAGTTTCCTTACCTCTTCTTCCTACCCCCTCTCTCACCTCCTTCTCAAGACTTCCAAGAGCCCTAAAGCAGAACAGAGGATTAAAAACTCAGACTCTGGAGTCTGTATTCTGGGGCCTCATCCTAACTACATCTGACACAAGCTGTGGCGCCTGGGAAAAGTCAGCTGCTGTCTAATCCTCTGTTACTTCCTTTGTAAAATAAAGTTATAATAGAATTCACTGGGTTGAATTTTGTGATAATTAAATGAAATCATCCAAAGAACACATTTAGAAGAGGGTCTAGACTGTTGCGAACATTCAAAAAATTAGCTGACAGTTCTCTGAAGCCCAGGCTGATTTTACTCTGCCAAACCTTGTATACATTCCCAACACCTTATGTGTGAACACTCAGAAGGCAGTCTGTAGCTTCCAGAACCTTGGAGGAGAAAGAACATTTTGCAAAGTTGGAGGAATCTTGGATTTAAAAACCAGTCTGTTGGCTACTCCCCCATTCTGCTAGCAGGAGAAAAACACAGCAGCTAAGAAATGAAGCTCGAACTGCACTGGACGGTAGGCAGGTTGAATAGTCACAGATGTGTTTACATTCACATCTAGAAGGTACATGGCTCATTACTTCAGGGTGAGAGGCTACTGCATACATGTGCATCTGCTAATGAATCTGGACCTGCCCCAGCAGAATGCCTAGGCAGTTATGTATTTTTGGATAATGTAGTATGTTTTGAGTGGAGTGAGGAGGAAATGAAGTATTTTGTTGACTGCTAAACATCCTGAAAAATTGATGTTGCTAGTCAGTAGTCTCTAGTTTTCTTATTGATACAAATGTAATAATAGCTGTCATTTATAGACTATTTTAAATGCATTACCGTGCTTATTGTAAAAGAGAGCAAGAAATTTAACATAAGTTTATGTTAAAATGTTATTATTTTGCTAGCATTTGATATTGGAAATTTCATGATAAACTTTTAATCTCAAGATTGGTTTGTTCCTATTCAGTTTTGAATCAAATGAGAAATCACTCTAAAGAGGAAACTTACAGCATAAAGAAATTTGGTGTTAAGCAGACCTAGTTTGGAGCTTAGCTCCACCTTTTGTCAGCTGTGTGACCTTGAACAACTTTGGTTTCCTGTGTCTCTGTTTTCTCCTGTCCAATACGGAACTATTAATACCTACCTTTGGGTCTTTGTAAGAATTAGAACTAATATATGTAAAATTCCTGGAGAAGCTGGCACTAAAAACAGTCAGTCCTTTGGTAGGCTTACTTATGATCCCATTTTATAACAGCTCTTATATTAGGCACTAAAGATACCTGTTGATCTTCACCAACATGGTGCCTGCACTCTCCAAAATTACTCTCCAGAAGGAAATGCCTAAGTATCAGCAAATGAAAGACTCAGTTTATCAGCGCTGATTCTGACTTCAAAATCTATTTTATAGGCTTGTCTGTGTCTCTCCTTCTCCACTGACCTGTCCCCACCAAGGTGGGACAGGAACAGTAGCACCTGTATGTTCACTTACAATTCAGTCTTCTCCAAAACGTTCCCAACTAGTGATCAGAGGGCTCCTTTCAGATTTAAATCAAATTATGTTGTTCCCTTACTGAATACCTACATAGAGTTTCCTGTTGACCTTGGAGACCTGGATTTTAGCAGGAGGTACTTCTATGACCTAAATGTTACTTTTTTCATCATTGAAATTAGTGAATTGGTTCAGGTAATCTCTAAGTTCTAAGTTCTGGAATTATACTTTGATTTTTTTTTCATGCAAAGATACCTTGCCAGAACTGAAATGATAAAGTTTCTATTAGTAAGTATGACCAGTGCTAGCTGCTGTAATAAGCACCCTCATTTCTCAGAGGCTCAATGAGTGCTATGGTGGTAAATAGCAAACAATCAACCACAAACATAAAAGGGAGAAAAAGCATTGATTTATAGCAGTTGCTATTTTGATGGGGTAAATACTCTTGACATCACTGATGTTCAGATTTAAAATAACTATTTCATGCCACTGTATAAAGAGGTGGGAAGAATGCTAACTATTGGTTTCTGAGCTAATATGAGCTGCCTCCAGCACACCATTGGACTTATCTCAGCAAAGTTTATTTCTATTCATGTCAGATCAACATAATTAGTGGGATACAGACTAAAGCTGTTTTTCACAGTCATTCAAGGGTATATTCAGTGTGTTGCTTCTTAGATCACTGAGGGTGTTGAAATCCCATGACACAGACAAGAGAAAAGATGGCGGAACATGCCACCTTTGAACTATCAAATCTGAAAGTAGTAATACTTCCATCCATGTCCCTTTGACCAGAAGTCAATCATATAATCACATGACCACAGAAAAGAGTAGGAAATGTACTCAAGTTGTGGGTCTAGGGTAAAGAAAATATAACATTGTCTTTCACAGAGACTCTGATAATTGGTCTGCTCAACTGTCTCACTTTTTCTTACACTAAAATGTAACTTTGTTTTTGTTTTTTTTAAAGATTTATTTATTTATTTATTTATTTATTTATTTATTTATTTATTTAGACAAGCACTGGGTACAGTCAGAACCAGGGGAGGGTGAGAGAATTCACCAGAGCCAGAGCGGGGAACAGAACAGGCAGACTGATGAAGTACACTGCTGAGGGGAGCAGCGGGCACAGCAGGAGAGATCTGTCACACCATGTGGGACCCTCGCTGGTGGCCGGGGATCAAACTGGCACTGCAGAGGCTGCAGACAGCTTCGCAGCCCAGTCCTCAACCGCTGCACCACCTTGGGAGGCCCTAAAATGTAACCTTGTTTTTGTTTTGTTTTGTTTT
Organism: Talpa occidentalis; assembly: GCF_014898055.3. Taxonomy (NCBI): domain Eukaryota; kingdom Metazoa; phylum Chordata; class Mammalia; order Eulipotyphla; family Talpidae; genus Talpa; species Talpa occidentalis. The sequence continues at coordinate 24,587,094 of NW_023601322.1, forward strand.
GTTTTATTTTCATGTATTTTTTAATTTAAATTTTTATTTTTTATAGTCCCCATACAATTACAACCCCCTTATTTTGACCCCAATCCCACCTTTCCCCACCCCCCACCCCCCATAGAGTGTCTCTGGTTCATAGTTGTTTGTTGATTTTGATATTTTCTTTCTTATAGTTATTCTTTTTACTGGTCCCTCATTTACGTTTTCTAGATTCCTGCTATGAGTGAGACCATCCGGTATTTTTCTTTTTCTTTCTGGCTTATTTCACTGAGCGTGATCCCTTCCAGCTTCATCCATGTTGCTGCAAATTGCAGGTGTTTATCTTTTTTGAATGCTGAGTAATATTCCACGGTGTATATGTACTGCATCTTCTTTATCCAGTCATCTATTTTGGAGCATTCGGGTTGTTTCCAAAGCTTAGCTGTTGTAAATAGCACTGCTATAAACATAGGGGTGCAGGTGCTCTTTGAAATTGATGTTTCTGTGTCCTTTGGGTAAATACCTAGGAGTGGAATTGCTGGATCATATGGAAGCTCTATGTTTAGTAGGTCAAGAAATCTCCACACAGCTCTCCATAGTGGTTGGACCAGTTTGCACTCCCACCAACAGTGCAGGAGAGTTCCTTTTTCTCCACAACCTCGCCAACGTTTGTTGTTGCTAGTTTTTTTAATATGTGCTATTCTCACTGGTGTAAGATGGTATCTCATGGTAGTTTTGATTTGCATTTCTTTGATTACAAGTGATGTTGAACATAAAATGTAACTTTGTTTTAAGATGTTGGAGTAATCTGTCTAAGTAAAATCCCTGGATGACTGTATTGCTGCCTACCACAAAAAGTACCATAAAGTTGGTGCTCAAAACAAACAAACATACAAACAAAGAAAACAACACTTCTCTTACAGTTCTGGAAGTCTTACAGTTCTGGAAGTCTTACAGTTGAGAAGTCCAAAGTCAAGTTGTTGGCAAGACTGTGCTTGCTCTGAAGTTCCTAGAGAAAAATACCACCTTACCTCTTCCAGTTTCTGGCTGTTGTTGATACTCTTTGATATTATACCTAACTTGCAGATGCATCATTTCCATTGCTGCCTCCTGTTTTACATGGCTTCTCCTCTGTGTGTCTCTGTGTCCAGATTTCCTACTTTGAATAAGAACAGCAGCTCTTGGATTAGAGTCCATCCTAATCCATTATGACCATACTTTTTTTCATGAGCAAAATTCCTACCTCCAAAAAGGATCAAATTGAAGGTGCTGAGGATTAAGACTTGAACATTTCTTTGTAGGACACAATTCAGTCCATAACATTAACTTCCTGCTTTTGACTTTTTGTACATTTCTGTGGACCTAATGTGATCATTGTTAGTATACTCTAAGGCTTGGAACCTAGAACCACAGTCACTCTAAGGGAGACACAGTCACTTTAGCAGGAAAGGGCTGTAATGAGATTCTTCCATGTCATTTTCCAATTTTTCCTGTGTCCTGAACAGGATAGGATCTAGTATTTTCCAGTTCCAGATTTATGGCCCTACTAGACCTCTGTGCATTGTCCTGCAATGAAGGGGTCATAGGGGACCTGCATACATGCTATTGACTTTGTTTCTTGGAGTTTTTGCCAATTAATGCTGTTTCAGAGAGGGCTGTGGCTACCACTTGGCCATGTATCCTGGTTTGCATGATACTTCTTAGAGAAGGCAACTCAAAATCTTATCTTCTAGCTGCAATCAAACTGATTGCATTATGGCCATTGAATATTGATGTGGCTCTTCTTTGGCTATACAGGAAAAGGAATAACATTTGTGCACCTCCCACATCAAATCAATACACTTGGTTAAGTGAGGACAGGGTTTTGTTAATTAAAACTCTCTTTTGGAAAGAGAATTAATAGAAAACACACAGACATCATTAGTCATATGTAGTGATGTTTTCTGTCCTGAAAGTGGGGAAATTCCTGATGAGACTGTGGTTCTGTTCTCTGGTAGGATTTCCTTTGCTCATTTATCTGTATGGTTCCTGAGACCTACCCTGGAGAAAGGACTTCTTCAGTTCATTACCCTTCCTGAATCATATGCAGTAAGTTTAGTAGTCATGGTTCTCTAGAGAAACAGAACCAATAGTGTATAAAGGAGAGTTCTATTGAAGGAGTGACTCACACAATTATGTAACTAAGAAAGCCCATGATCTGATATCTATAGGCACTTAACTCTTCCCCTAGTTCCTAACAGTCCCCCTTTCTGTAGTCAGCTTTATGGCATAAGGGGAGTAGTAATCCTTGGTGACTGAGACCTCGGTATGGTGATAGGGATGGTGTCCAGACATCATTCACTGGCTTGAAATTTGCTCCTCAATGTTCTTCTTAGAGACTCTAAATCTGTGTAATTTCTTTGTACCTTCCCTGCCATGCTTCCTACTTTAAGCTTAATAACAGTGACCTTGAAGTTTTCGGGTTGTCTCTAATTTTAACTTCATCACAAATTGAGTCTTAGTCAGACTTTGTTTCTCAAAGGCTTATTTGGTACCCCCTTGGCCCCTGACACACACACTCCTTGGGCCACCAGAAACAGTATTTGTAATTCGAGGCGCCATCTCATTGAACTCTCATAATTCCCTTTTCCTTCATAAACTCATCAGTTTTCTCTTAAACTCATCATTTTATTACAATTATTAACTAAATTCAACAATATTTTCAAACACATACTAACACTCTACTGTCTTTGCCATCTTTTTCGCCACAGCCATCAGCTCAGTAGATTGAAATCTTCCAGGTTATTGCATGTGTTGCAGTTGCATGGTTTGAATTGTCATTTATCACTGAAGCCTCTCATTAATCTCAGCTCTCCTGTTATCTACCATCTGATAGCTCAGTTGATGTCACACATATTTGTTATAACAGCCCTCCATTTTCAAGGTGCCCATTATATAACTAATGCTAACAGCTGGAACAAAACTCCCTAATTCTCAATGGATTAACACATTAAAGTTTATTCCTTACTCATGCAATCATGAGTGCAGGGGAATGGGAGGTACCAAACTTGGCTCCACATGATTAATCAGGAACTTAAGATCCTTCTATATTGTTTCACTGCCATTTTCAACATGTGGTCTCCAAGCTCACCACTGAAAAAAGAGAGAGGACCCACCTGCTCTTTGTCATCTCAGTCCGTAAGTAACCAATCTGTTTTCTCTTGTTCCATTGAGACACAAGGGAACTGGAAAATACAGTTTATCTGCATGGACTGAAAGAGGACATCCATTGGGTGAGCCATTAGAATGGTTTCTGCTGGTGATCTAATTGTCTGTTTCACTTATGATAAGAATAGTTTTGCTGTAGGTCATTTCTGAAGAGGGTATCAGAATAAAAGCAGAGTGAGAAATCTATTCAATAGATGAGAACCTAAATCAGAACCACCCAGAATTCAACACAGCTAGCATTTACAGAGTGCTCACTGTGTTCCTAACTCTTCTCTGGTAGCTTTCACTTTACCAAGACTCTTTTAGTACATCATCTATAAATGTCAGTTAGAAACAAAACATTCGAGGCACCCATGATTGTGCCACTTGATGTCCTATTATTTTGGGTGAAGAAAAATATCTTTGCCAGTAGTTAGGATAATTTTTACCACAAGGGAATACTTCTCCCAGAGAATCTCTATTCTCCAATTCTCCAATTAATAACTAGGTTATTACCCCAACATGTAAAATAAAAGACAACCGTTGTTTCTTAGTTAAATCCCTCTCAGGTTCAATTATATCTATTTCTTGCCCTGAAAATATAGCCATGCTATGCCCAGGTACTGGGGCATTATGATAACCAGATACTCACAGGCTGAAGCTGAGCTGAATAATACATGAGCACAGTGTCGCTCTGTGCCCTCCCTGCTCTCATTGAGTGAAGAGCTTTGTTTTTCAAAATCTCCTTTGGGAGGCTTCACAAACAACTGCTATTTAGCTCACAGATTCCAAAGATGATAGACAGAGACATTTTCCTGCAGGTATAGATAGCTTCCCTTTTGATGGTGGAAATCTGATTATTGGCAACCTCCCTGCAAATGACCCTGTCCAAAATCAAACAAAAATCTGAGATATTAAAACCAAATGGAAAAAAGACTGAGAGCCTAGCAAAATTCAAATTAATGCTGACCTCCACTAGCAGAATACATAAAATGGTATACTTATTAAGAAGCACATTTGAGTCATTTGGGGTTGAGAACTTTGGTTTGCTGATTTTGAAAGAAAGAAAGGAAAAAAAAAGACCAGCAGCTGCCCTAGTTTCTAGTTGGACACGAGAGTATTTACTCAGCACAGAGCCAGTCAGTGTTAATGGTTCTGAGTGCTTCTCTGGGCCTCTGGGTTGGGCAGGGCCAATTTTGGCATAAGCAGTGGGCACATCTCCTCGGATGGGACCTACAACACCTCCTCTCTCCCACCACCCTCTCTTCCTGGGAGCTTGCAGATCCTCCCCACAGTGCAGCGTGCAAGCTTCCAAAGCTCAAGAGTTTGGATCGATACCTAAAAGTTTGGAGGTTTATGAAATCTTCCAAATTGGAATGAAAACATCTCCCTGGGTATTCTGCAGTGCTAGTAAATGGAAATGAAACATCTGAGTGAAGGCAAAGCATTCCCCAGACCTTCATCTTATTTCCACTCAGATGTAATCCAAAATTAACACTTGCTCCAGACACCCAGCCTATTAGCACCAGGAACGATTCCTCAGCTTCAATGAGGAGGGCAGTGGTTGGGGGCCCGGGTGAGTAGTGAGGGGCTCCCCCACTTGGAATTCCACCCTGGTAACCCAACAAGAGACGTGCATTACCATTTAATTATAATGATGGAGCAGATGTGATAACAAGGTTGTCTTCTCTGGCTCTGTTCCTGATGTCACCACAAGGGTTTCCAGTTGTTGCTCTTTCTCATTTTGCGCTTTCTCATTAATCTCGGCTCCTCCAGCTGCCTCCTGCTCTCCTCCCTGACATGTCTGATCGGCCTTTGTGTGAGGCGATCGCAGCCTTTCAGAGAAGTGGCTGCATGGGGTTGAGTCTGCTTAGTTCGGCTCCAGCCATCTGTGCTTTCCTGCGGGCCACCTCATGCTCCTCTCCAAGCCCTGCGACTTCATCTTCCCTAAATGATTGCATTTAAAAAAAGACATTTCAAATGTGAATTATGCCTTTGTCATATTCATGGAAGGCCATTTTCTTTAAATTCTGTGACTTATTTGGAATTTGCTCCTGACTGCCTCAAGGCTGCCTCTTTTGTCTGTTTTCCTAACTACCAACCTGAATACAGAAATGATCATTGTATATCCGCCCCCCCCAACCCCAGTTCAGGCTTAGCAGACCCCAAATTAGCTGCAAAATAATGGATTCACCAATTTGACATAGACTGGAATTCTACACTTCTTCCTGTGATAGGAAAAACTGAGAAGAAGTTGATTTTAGTAAAGTTTTATATACATAGTTCACAAAATTATTGTGCTTGAGATTTTGAACACAACTGGGCATATGCCTGTTCTTAGTTATCTTGCTTTTATGGGAAAATAGGTGGTGAGGGATTATTGAAAATATGAAATAAGAGGATTTATGTAAACTCTTTGATGAGGGAAACATGTCTTTTTCTACCATATTTTAGGCCTAGTACTTGACACATGATAACCAATTGTGCAGTGAGTGAGTAATAAACTTTTTTTTTAATCATTGTTGTATGCTTAGTATGGTGCTAAGCTCTTTAAATATTTATGAGAGGGGATCTCATGTCAGCTGTCTAAAGCAAGACTGTTACACCATCCTTATCTGACAGATCTGAAAACTGAGGCACTGGAAACTTAAATGTGCCAACACTATTGAGCAGGTAATGTTGAAGGTTTGTTGGGTACCTAGACAAGTTATTTCAAAGCTTACTATCCAAGCCACTACACTTTTTTTTTTCCTGAAAAATGTGGAATTGCTGACCTCAGGGAGCTGATACTCCAAACATACTCAAGCACAGTCACTGATGAACCTGTTTGTGATACAGGTGACCAGAACTATAAAGGTCCAGAGATGCAAAGATTATGATTTCCAGTGTCTTAGCAGAGGATAGACAGGAGAAGTGTATATTTCAGTTGCAGTAACACCTGACACAAGCACAGGGAAACCATTTGGTGTTCAGAAACAGAGTGGAACCACCATTCCCTTATTTCATCTGTGCCTCTGCATGGTAAGTCAAAGACTCCTGCAACTTTCTGAAGACATATTAAGGCAACACCTTCTCCTCTACATTCTCCAGATATCTCATGTATTTTGCAACACGTGAATCTGACCTGTAAACTTACCACCTATAGTGGTCACATGCCATTACTATCAAGAAAGGTCATGCTAATGTGTGCACTGTAACCTGTTTTGATTGCAACAAGTAAATTAGTGAAGCGGCTTCCCATGTCATTTAGGTTGTGGTGATATCATTAGAATAAGGTGCTTAACCTCTGCAGGGCATTACTGGGAAGAAGAGAGCTCACTGTGTGTATACATACAACTGTGTGACTACATAGGGCCTTCTTCTGTATGGCTGCTAGGAAGCATCTAGAAACTACCTTTCTTTATCTCTCTGGATCTGGTTAGAGGGAAGGTACCAGATAGAATGATATAGCTGTATTAAGGGAAAAGAAAAAAGTAATGTTGGAATATGCTATGTTATGATATTTTAAGTTATCCGCCATGATCAAAGGTACCTTTACAGCTCTTAGCTTTTTATTTTGTTTGTATAGATAATTATTCTCATTTCTCTGATGCTTACTCTGATATCTTGTACATGGGGAACATACTTTTTTTAAAGATTTATTTATTTATTTATACAAGCACTGGGCACACTCAGAAGCGTGGGAGGGTGAGACAATTCACCAGAGCCAGAGCAGGGAGCAGAGCAGGCAGACTGATGAAATACACTGCTGAGGGGAGCAGAGGGCGGCAGGAGAGCTCTGTTGCGCCATGAGGGACCCTTGCGTCGGTGGCCGGGGATTGAACAGGCACTGCAGAGGCTGCGGGCAGCTTCACAACCCAGCGCTCAACCGCTGCGCCACAGGGGAGGCCCCAGGACCATGCTTTATAGTAATATTTTGTTTCTAGTACACATCTCTCCACATTTCTGATCCTGGCTGACAGATATGTAATGTTGAATATGGGTTTTCTGTTCAAGCCAAGGAGAACAGGAAGTGACTAAGAGAAAATGTTTCAATTTGGTAAGGTTATTAGGTGAATTATACCAGTTTTTCAAATAGGTGAATGTTCCAGGATGAAAGTACGTTGATATCAAGGACTGGAATAAAATGAATTTGTCTCATTGACATCAAATCCTTTTATTGGTTGAAGTTGTAGTAAAAAGTTCTCACCATCTTTGGACTAAGGTATCATCTAGGCAATGTTCTAGAGTTTAGCAAGTGAAGTATTGCATAGTCCCTTTTAACTACCAGCAATAATTTGATATTATGTTGTGGTTTTCTTTTGAGGTAACTTGGAGATATTAAGCAAGCTGCTAAGGATGTGTGCAACTGGCAACACAGCCCTCTCTTGAGGTCTCCCATTCGTCAACCATGCCCTATTCTTTTTCTTGCCAAGGAAATTTGATAAGTACAGAGCACTAGCACATCTAATAAAACTTTGGATTCTAATCTCATATTGCATTCTTCTGAAAATTACATTGAATAGATTGTTTCGGTTTTGAAAATGTTATCTATCAACAATCTGTTTAAAATCAACAAACTGATGGATGAACTAGGCTTGGAAGATGCTTTGAAATTCTTTAGTTATGTAACATTTTTTAAAAACACCAGTTTCAATGAAAGCTATCCTGATGCACACAGATATGAAACTTTCCTGATGCCTTTCTTTCAAACTCAATCATTTCCTTCTTGTTTCCCTTTGTCCCTGTACATGCATAACCTATAACAGTCTCTAGAAAATAAAGACGGTTTCTACTAGGCCTCGTGTTCCTTGAAGGAAGCTTCTGTATCTTGTTCGTCTTTTATTTCCAGTGATGTGCTTGAGGCATAATAACTTCTTAATAAATGTTGGATGAATAAATTGTAAAAATACTGAGAGGGAAAGCTCAGTAGAGACCTAAATTCATTCAGAGACTAAGGAAAGTCTTAGAATTCCATAAAAGTTTGACATAATAATCCACCCTTTCCGTACGATACTCAGATTGAACAATAAATTCTGATAGTGATTCACCTACTCTGACTTACTTCTTATTCTGGGGCTTGGGCTGGGTAAGACAAAGGTGGAAAATGCTTTTCAGTGTCTACTACATGCTTGGGGTTGTAACCTGATCCAGTGACCATAAGTTCCTCATCCTTGTCCTGTTTTTAATTTTTTGCACATAAAACCATAGAAAACCAGAGAATGACTGAGCTCAAAATGAGGTTTAGTAAGACATGGATTAAGCCACAGCCTCATTACTGTAGTAAAAACCAAACTCACCAGCACCATGACAGACTTCGTCTAGATCAAACATGGAAGAAAAAGGTGGGGTGAATGCAGTTTCTAGAAATATTGCCCCCCCTCCCATATGTCTTACTGATGCAGACTCTTGAGCCTTTTCCCTCCTTGTGCTCTCCCCAATATATCCGTACTTCTCCCCAGTTCAGGAAAAAGGTCTTTAGAACATGAGCTCCCTTCTCCATTCCTGTGCCAATGAATAAAACCCTCTGTTACTTGAAACTGTTTCAAATACCTTTCTTGGATTTGTTCAGTTGCTGGATAGGTAAGAGAACTCAACTGACCAGTAGCTAGGTGAGGAGGCACTTTGCATGCATTAACCATTCAATTCTAATAACAGTCCATCCATGTAGGTATTAGTTTTTCCAGTTTTTTAGATGCGTTATCAGAAGCTCAGAGAAGTTGATCTCCATGCTCAGGATCACCAAGGTAGAGGTGCTATTCAAACTCAGGCCAGATTCTTGTTGAGGCCTGTTTTCTTTCTATTTCTCCATCTATGTGACTCATCTTCAATACCACCTTCCCAAATTTTCCTTCTCAGGATCTAGGAGAAAGAGAAAATTCTGTGAGCACTGAGCTTTGGGAAGGACTGTCAGTGGGGTTAGGATATGGTCCTTGTGTGGCTCATTTACAGGCTGCCGTGATATACTGTTGTGACTGAAGATGAATGCAATGGAGAGAGACACAGATTTGAAGATTAGATTATTATTTAGAGGACTGTTGCTGCTCATTTTGGAGAGTTATAGGCTGGCTTGTACTCTATGTGCAGTTAAGGTCTGAATGCAGTGATGTCTCTCATATCAGGGGGTAAAACAAAGAGAGGAGCTGGAAGGTTAGTTTTTCTTCTTCAAATCCTCTGCTTGCTCTTTAAGATGGAGTTGCCATTGTACCCAGCAGGCACACTGGGCTGCAACATCCCTGATCTTATTCCAGCTGTCTTCTTGATCGACCCCAACTAGATCAATACAGAATACTCATACCAGAGGTCATTCCTTAAAGCTGTACATTAAGGTCAATAAAAGGAAACATTATTATACATAACAATGGAGAAGTTACAAGGTTTTTAGAAACAATTACATCACTGTATAGAGTTGAATAATACGAACAGTTTCAAGGAGTGAAATATATCTTTAAATATACAATAAACCCTGCAATAGTTAACATCAACCCCATCTAGGGAATCCTGTCCAAAGATACAATCAATGTCCTGATGGTAGAACAAGGTCAGGCATAATGATGTTTGTAAGTCTGGGTCCCAGATACCCAGGTGTCAGTGATTACATATTCACAGACTTATACACTTAGGACTATCCACTGGGAGATGAGTGGGGGAGCCAGAAACAAAACCACTTAACCCATTTCAAGTTTATTGTTGTTCCGGTGGTGTGGCTCTTGGTAATTTATGAGATTGTCTGTGGGGTTCAGGAGCTCTTGAGACCTCCCGCCTAATAAAATAGCCATGTCGTTTTTCCTGAGTGAAGGGACCGACATATATCAAGAAGTGCAATTTGTTTGATATCCTTTTGTACAGGAAAAGGAAAGGTTGTGGCATTTGTAGGTTAGTAAAAAGAGGGAGGAAGTGAAGGTATATAGGTATGTTGAGAGAGACCTTGCAGTTGAAAGTACATAAGGTTCTTTTGTGTTTAACATCTTGGGGGCATAGAATATTATACTAAGAAAACTAAAGCTTGAAGTTGGAGCTGTCAGTTTAAAGTCTTAAATTCTGTTCATTTTATGTTTCTTAAGGTTTCAGGAATACCAAACTAGGTATTTCTTTCTAATAATTGTCTAAAGTACCCTTACCTGAAAAGGCAAACTAGTCTGCTTTTTCTAATTGCAATAAAATCTATAATTCTAATTAGGAAAGAAGGCGCTCTAGCGAGTCTCCATTTTCTTCTGAAATTCTCAAAAAAGGGGCTTTGTAATCATATATTGGGTCACTTGATCCAATGGCTGTCTCTGAACAAGCAGTCTGATTCAGCACACAGCCATCCCAGGAAGGAAGATCCATTTGGTCTCTTGTTTAAGTTACAAATTATGATTTCTATGGACAAAAAATAAGCCTTGCTACATAACATTAAGGACATAAATAGGGCTTCCCTGGTGGTGCAGCGGTTGAGCGCTGGGTTGCGAAGCTGCCCGCAGCCTCTGCAGCGCCGGTTCGATCCCCGGTTGCTCCCCGGCCACTGGAAGAGGGTCCAGCATGGTGCGCAGACCTCTCCTGCCGCCCGCCGCTCCCCTCAGCAGTGTACTTTGGTCCTTCTGCCTGTTCTGCTCCCCGCTCTGGCTCTGGTGAATTCTCTCACCCTCCCGCTCTTCTTACTGTTCCCAGTGCTTGTATAAATAAATAAACAAACAAACAAACAAATAAATAAATAAATAAATAAATCTTTAAAAAAAGGGCATAAATATTAGATGATTCATAATCTAAATAACAGCTATGTCTGGATAATTTGATATAGGACATATAATTAAAAGTATGGGGCCTCCCCGGTGGCACAGCGGTTGAGCTTGGGTTGCGAAGCTTCCCGTGATCTCTGTGGTACCGGTTCAATCCCTGCACAGCTGCTCCCCAGCCACTGGAGGAGGGTCCCACATGGCGCACAGACCTCTCCTGCCGCCCGCTGCTCCCCTCAGCAGTGTACTTTGGTCCTTCTGCCTGCTCTGCTCCCCGCTCTGGCTCTGGTGAATTCTCTCACCCTCCCGTGCTTCTGACTGTACCCAGTGCATGTATAAACAAACAAACAAACAAACAAATAAATACATAAATAAATAAATAAATAATACATGCCTCTTTAATAAAAAAGTATGTCTGCATATGCTTGTGGTGTGTGTGCAAGTGTACAAGCACAAACATGACTGTATATATGTGAGTATGTGAATGAGATAGTAAGACCATAAAACTAAGGATTCAAGGGAGCACTGGGAATTTTGGGTCTGTCAGTTGACATAAGGGATTCTAATTAGGAAAGTTGAAATTTTCTTACTAAAACTGGGTGTTTCTTGTAGGCAAGACATAAATGTGCAAATGAATGTGTATTGAATCATGGACTTTTATAACAGCTTATTGATGCCCATGGTGTCGTGCAGTCAATACATGACATTTCATAGCAGTGTATAGGAAATTTTCCTTCTTAAAACTGTATGTTCTTCCATCCTCCCTCTTCCCCCACACTGGAGCTCAGGAGAGCTGGGAGTTTGGTTAATGCACAATTTAGAATAAAGAGATCTGGTCCTTCACAGTTTATGCTTCTTCTAGTAGAAATCATTATTCAATCCCTTTCTGGGGGTCTCTGATAATAGCAAGTCAATTTATTGGACAGCAGTTACAGAAGGAGCCTATTTTATTCATCTTTGGGGTTCCTAAGAATGGGAACCCCTGTTATTGGGCTGCATACTAGCCAGTATCTCTTGTGTAGTTCAAACAACTGCAGTAATTCTCCCAACTGTTGACTCAATAGCAGTCTTCAAAATGGTATTTTTTTAACTATGACAGTTGCAGCTTTCAATCCTAGATTGGATTTCTCTCTGTCCTCCCAGAAGATGTTTTAGTGATGTACCAGCTTTAGCATATGATTGGTAAGGCCTTGAAATAAATCCCCGACTAAAAAAGAGGTCTGGTAGTGTAGGATGGAAAAGGGCGTTCAAATTCACTAGTAAATCTAATATTCTGCTGGCACAATTTTTAAGAAAGGAAGGACTTGGTCTTCATATCTGTGTTCTAAGTTTCTTAACTCTCTCTCTTTTTTTTTTTTTTTTTTGGTGTGTTACTTCTCTATAGAATAATTTAATCGGATCAGCCATAACAGTTTTAGTTGCTGCCAATTTGTGATGTTTGGATTTCTCTACTGAAGTGCTGCTTGAGACCAGTGACATGGATGTCATGGGGTCTTGGTGTCCTGTGTACTTAGTAGCACCAACTTGCTATGATCTTGGGCAAATACCTTTCCTTCCAGGACCTAAGTTTTTTTTTTTTTCCTCTAAAAAAACCTAGTTTTTGTTCTTAAGTGACCTAGGAGGTAGAAAGGAGACTGGGAATCAAACATGGAGAATGACAAATACACGAGAAGACATGCTGTAAAATTAAATAATTACATGGAAGGTAATGCTCAATGAGTGGAAGTCTGTAGAGAAAGGCAGAAGGCAAGGCAGAATAGGCCGTGCTAGGGTGATGGAGAAGTAACCGGAAGGGACATATGCATTGAGACAAAGAAGAAAAACAAGTTGGCAGAGAAAAGCATGAGTAGGAGAGGTTCAGTGAGGCACAAAGAGCCAAAGTTTCTTTAGGAAACTTTGAAGCTTTCTTGGGACCATGGGGCCACTCTTGGGCACAAAGTGACTGTCACTTTGATCAACATGGCACATGTGGTCAGACGCCAGTTCTTATGGTATTGGGTTCTGCAGGGCAATGTGCAGATGAGTGTTGCTAAGATAATTCTACCTTTTGAAGATGTCCAGGTCCTCCTGGAATTTTTGACATTCTGAAAAGAGCTATTCACTAGATAAAGGTAGGAAAATTGTCCTCTGAAGATGCTGTAGGAATCCACATTATTTACCTGATAATTCACAAAAATTTTCCTGTTTATACTTGGGTACAGCTCCAACAACAACTGCGTGTTGTTCACTGGCTCAGTGAGTGTGGAGAGGCCAAGAGTATCTTTGCAGGGTTACAGTCAGGGGGATGCAAAGGTGATAGAGGGGTGTGTGTGTGTGTGTGTGTGTGTGTGTTCATGAATTAATGTGCTTTTAATTTGAATGACTGAAAATCTAAAAGAGAGCACATTATGGACTTGAGAAATCAGTTACATCTTTGGGAAGGAGGTGGAACATGAGAAGAATACAAACAGTGTGAATAGATGGATAGGCGTGGAGTGAAATATTCCTGCTGATGAGAAAGATGAGGTATAGACTCAAAGGAATGGAAAGTCAAGGTCTGTACAGGTGACAGCAAACCCTTCTTATATCAAAGTCCAATAAATATGTTCAGATGAGGAAAGGCCTCAAATATTAGGATAAAAGGAGGCATTATAAGCACATAGGTTAGGCTAGCCTGAGACTCGACACTGGATTCAAAGCTATAGATCTTATACTTTTACTGTTAACTACAGATCGCTTTGCATTTTACACAGTTTTCAATTCATTTCTACTCTAGGTATAAAGAAAATCCCTTTGTTTCGGTCTATAGATTACCATTATATATTCAATTATATTGTTTTTAAGATTTGTCAGTGATGGCTACTCAGATGGAAATTGTGTAGTTTTTTTTTTTTTTTTTCAGATTTAGTCAGTTTTATTGTAACATGAGGGCTGTATTTAGCTGCAAGTAATGCAAACTCGATTACAGAAGTTATTATTCAAACAAAGTTGTCTTTCTTTCACACAACAAAAATCCAAAGATAAGCAGTTTATAGGATTTGGTTCAGTGGTCTAGTGGTGTCAGGGCTGATTTTGCCATGATTCTGAGTTTTTCCCTTTATTGTCATAAAATGGTTCTAGCCATTATATCACAATCAAGGCAGGAAGAAAAGATGAAGCAGACACCAGAATTAGGTCACACAAACTTTCTTAGTCAAAGGGGAAGCTGGAAAAGTTGATTTTGGTTTTGCCGACAATTCACTGAGGTACAGAAATGGAGGTGAGGGAAGAGAACAATTTTTTTTTCACTGCCACAAATACCTGGGTATTTACCTAGTGATTAAAGGTGTTGTATTTTTTCAATATGAAAACATCTGTGCAAAGACAATAGTGACTGTCAAGGGTCCAAATAGTAATTTTATGTATCAACCAATTAAATTTTTCAACTTTTACCCATGTTTTATTATTTCTAAAAAATTTATAAATATCACTCACATTTCTGACAGTGAATCTGTTTTCTGATGATTATGATGCCATACATATGACTTCTTCCCCAAAGCTAACCAGTTTTCTAGCATAATTTCTGTTTTTTTAACAATCTTTTATTTTATTATTTATTTTAAAAATATTTATTCCTTTATTTATCCATAAAAGAACTGGGGTACAGGCCAGAGGTGTGGGAGGGTGGGAAGCAGAACAGGCAAATCCACTGAAATACACTACTGAGGGGAGCAGCAGGCGAGACAGGAGAGGTCTCCTGTGCCATGTGGGTACCTCCCTGGCTGGCGGGGATTGAACTTGTGCTGCAGAGGCTGCGGACAGCTTCACAGTCCTGTGCTTAAACCTTTGCGCCACCAGGGAGGCTCCAGTAATCTTCTATTTTAAATCATCATTATTTTCCTAACTCTTAGTATTTTTGTGTCCTTGATACATAGTTTCTTTCCATTCATTATTTCTAATTTTCACATACCTCAAAATAGTTGTTGTTGTCCCTGTTTTACAAGTAAGGAAACTGAGGCTCAGATAAAAGTAAGATATCTAGCTCAAAGGATGCACAACGGAAGGAGAACATATGAATTCAAACCCAATTTTGTCCACCCCAAAGCCCTATATTTTGGTTTGTATGTTTTTAGAAGTCTGTGTTGACATCTGTGCCACTGAAGGGAGTTTGTACCTGTCTATTTTCTAGATCCCATCTAGGTTAACACTATGATAATGAATTCAGGAATAATTTTTAATCTCACTCAACCTTGGATAATGATTACCCGGTATCAGAATGTAAAAGACCAACTCCAAGGACTGAGAAAATCAGAGCTTCTGAGTCTGCCTTCCATCATTGGCAGAAGATAATAATTAAGTTTTTAATGACTTTTATCTCTCCCTGTCTTCTTTTCCTAGTTGCTTTATTTTGAAGGTATAGTTTTCATCCTTGATGAGAATCTCCATGACAGCCTTTGATTTGGGTCTTGTTAGATCAGAAATACTGGCCAAATGTATTTCTACATTAAATGTGTATCTAGCTACCATGATGTGTCTGGAACAGTAGTTCTTGATACATTAGAATCACTTCAGAAGCCTGAAAAGATGCGGAAATTTGCTCAACCTCCAGAGATGCTGATTTAGCTGGTGTGGAGTGAAATCCAAGCATCAGGGTTTTAATCTGTTTTGTTCTCCAGCTCCCTGGATGAGTCTAATGCTCAGCTTGAGTAGAAAACCACTGGCCTAGATGATTAATAGAGGTACTAAGGAAGGGGAGGGAAAACAGAGCCCCAGAGGGAGTGGTCCTCAAACCTTTTTGTCTATGGACCATTTTATGGAGGTGTTGAAAGCAATGGGTCTCTTCAGAATTAGCAGAGATAATTGCACGGCTTTTGATGAGACACCAATGACTGAAAGCATAAAGAAATGACTAACGAGAGAGAAGTTATGTTTCTAGAGTAACTTCATTGTGTGTTTCCATGCCGCTTTTATTGTTTTTAAAGTACTATCATCCAAATTTACCAATGCAAAAAACTAAGACCCTTTGGGGATAAATATGTTAAGAGACTATAGTTTTAGTTAGTGGCAAAGCTTGAATTAGAGATTTGATTTGCTAAGCTTAGTCCAGATTCTTTTTGTCTTATCCTGGATGTCCTGGAGAACACCTCAATGGGGCAATTGCCCTTTGTAAACATCTCTGGGAGATTTCACAGGATACATGGATTTGTATTCTGGGGCGAAGAATAATTGATCTGATTTGGTCCCTAGATCTCATTTTGCAGGAGCTCTGTGCTAAACAATTTTCTCACAGCAGTATGAGAAGCCTGTTGTGTATTTAACACAACACTGTGTCAGCGGAGATATTTGCCATGGCTATTTTCAATTCCCGGGGTCTAATGCATTTCCTTTTTGTTTGGCATCAGATGCCCCTTTGTTTCGCAAAGTCCACTTCTTAGACATTTTTCCCCATTTTAAATTTTGATCCATCTGAAATCTTTACATTATTTTACAGCCATCAGTGCCTTTTCTCCAGGTTAAATTATTTAATGGCATTGTTTTATTGAAGGCTTCAGATTAGCTGCTGACACTTATTGGCAGAAAGAAACACATATTTCCATTGGGATATAGCATATTTTTTATTAGGGAAAAGAGCAACTAAATTGAATTTCTGTCTTTTACACCCTAGCTGTGGCAAATGAATACATCTGGAGTTTTAAATGACAATTTACCTTTATATCAAAATTAAGCATCAGTCACGTAACATCTATCCACCCGGCTTTCTCCTTCCTCCTGCGCTGACATGGTTTCCTTCCATCCTACCCCTCTCTCTCCTTCCTTCACTCTGCTAACCCTGGCCTCTCCAGCCCTTGATCTCCCCCACCAGCCCTCCTTCCAACTCTCCCCCTCTTTCTCTGTGCTTCTCCACCTGTCCCTCCCCCTCTTCATTCTAACTTGCCACATTTTGGTTGACTTATCTTCTCATCTTCCTAGTCTTTATTCCTTTGGGTTTGGTGATTTCTTTTTTTTTTTTTTAATTTTTTTTTTAATAGAGGCATGTTTATTTATTTGTTTGTTTGTTTGTTTTGTTTATACACGCACTGGGTACAGTCAGAAGCACGGGAGGGTGAGAGAATTCACCAGAGCCAGAGCGGGGAGCAGAGCAGGCAGAAGGACTGAAGTATACTGCTGAGGGGAGCAGCGGGCGGCAGGAGAGGTCTGCGAGCCATGTGGGACCCTCCTCCGGTGGCCGGGGAGCAGCCGGGGATCAAACCGGCGCCGCAGAGGCCGCGGGCAGCTTCGCAACCCAGCGCTCAACCGCTGCGCCACCGGGGAGGCCCTGGGTTTGGTGATTTCAATTCCAAATGCCACTCATCTCATGGAGTATATAAGTCAGGGATCTGAAAAGAAAGAGGAAAAAAATGAGGTTTGATTTTAGCTCCTTTTCTTTTTCTACAAGCACTTTTCTGGAGTTTTATAGAAATAGATGCAAAGGACACAAATTAAGCCTGTACCTATCCTGGAAAGTGAATGGGATGAGGAGCTCAATGATTATCTGGGTGCTCCTGCCTCCCCAGCACAGAAGCAAGTAACTGCAATTGGGTATTTGTTTTCTTATGCTTTGCAGAGATCCCCACCGATGTGCCTGGAAGTCTCTGTACTGCACTGCACCGGTACAACATATCTTTATATATTTGTGGAAATAATTCCATAGCCAAAGTCTGGCATTTGTTATCACATAACTTCTCAATGCCCATTTTCCAGATGATGTCAACAACCTAAGCACTGGTACGGAGGCCCCTCACCTGTGTGAGAGGAGAGCAGTCCTATCTGCGCAGAACCTGCAAACTGGTCAAAGTTGGTATTCTGGAATGGCATTCTCTAGCTGCAAATTCAAATGACGTGAGGTGAGCAGAGGGAGAGCAAAGTTGAGGGGATCTGGAACTTGTTTCCCCAGAAGGGGAAGCAGGATGAGAAAGCAGTCAAAAGGAGTTTTCTCAATTTATGAGCCTTAATGCTGGGGGCTCTTTGAGCCTCTTGTGCCTACAGGTGTGAGAGGGCAATTTGGCAAAGGACACCCAGACAAGGTGGGAGATCACCTCCTATGGTGATCGTATGTTTCCTGAACAAAGGCACTTAGCAACAGGCTAAGGGAAACTGAACTCCAGTCACTCTTCATGCTGCAAGATGGGCCTCAGCCCTGGAAAAAGGATGGCCATGACCTTGGCAGAAAGATTCCAGAGACTTCCTGAATTGGATCCTGCTCCTTGAACTCAGGTAACTGACCTGACATCTAGGGGTTTTCTAGTAAGTAAAACTGAGGCCCACGACCTGGAATCGGGACCCTCAATGCTTAGACTGAATTCACGTGTTCTTTCTACCTGCTGTTGTTCACTAGATACTATTGTGGATGGTAATTACTAAAAAGGATGAAATGCAAAATAGCTAAGCAGTCAACTCTTCAGAATGGTCTGAGAAGACAACCTCAGAAATTCCATTTAGGGAAGAATGTAACAATCTTGTGGAGAGCAGGCATTTTCTATGCCTGATTTAACCAAACACTTTTCAGCCACACTGTGCTAAAGACAGCATTTGACTGCTATGCTACAGGCTCTTAGTCTTAATGGTGCTGCCACCTCCGCTTCGCTGGGATTCCTCAGAACCTGCTTAGCCATGGGTGTAGTAATTGGACTCAATTATTCATTTCCGATAAATGAGCCGAGTAACTGGGAGTACACGGGGTAGAAGTGGGAGGTCAGCGCCTCAGAACTGACAGGCAAGACAATACCATGAAAGGCTCCCTGAATAGAGAAAAATAAGAGCATTTTAGGTGAAGATGTGTAGTCCTTGTTTTGGATTCCTCATTCGGTCTACAATTAAAACAGAGAACAGACCAGGGTTATGGGGGAGACTGAGAAAAGGAGTTGGAAAGAGATAGACTGAGGGCATTCCACACAGTGTCTGTTTAGAATAATAAACTGAGCTCAGACGAAGAGCTGAAAAATAAAGCTATAACACATGTCGAGTTGGGTTCTAGAATTAGGAGATCTATAAGCTACTAGGTGAGTCGAGTCTACAGATGCCAGATTTCTGGACCTGTAATATAAGTGGAATGTGTGTGAGTGTGTGTGGAGCTACAACAGTGTGAAGGAAATACTGCCTCCTCTGGCTGCCTTCCTAGCAATCATGAGACTCAACTGAGGAAGTGCATGCAAAAGCATATTGGAAAATAGAATAAACTACCATGCAAATGAAGGTATTTTTATGACTTTATAAATCCCATTTTTGTTCCTGACTTTATTATAAGTCTGTTCCTCCTATGCCCTCTCTCCTGTATTCAATCTCTTCCCTTTTTAACTACTGTCACTGTCTGATTTGCGGAGTGAATGTTTAATAGATAGACAACAGAGCTTTTATACAGGCCAAGGAGAAGGAACTAGAGGGACCACATTTTTCAGCATCTTTCCCTTGTTTGCAAGGGACCATTAAAAAATCCATTAATTCATTAATGTATAAACCTTCTCATTCACCATATCTTTACAGAAGAGCTGCTCTGTCGCAGGCACTGTACTAGACGCATTGAATTGGTGATGAATAAAGCATAAGCATCCTTTTGCAGCATCCCTTTGAAGAAGATCCTTTTCTTGGAATTCTTCCTGGAAAAATTTAGTCATACATATATCCTCTAAACACGTCCATTAATTTGCAGGACTATGTAGGCATCTTCTGGCAGAGCACATGTATTGTTTTGAAGGGATGGACTCCCTCCCCAACCTGTGTAAAAGTGACTGCCTATTTCGGGAGTACCTTTTGTAGTTGTGCTTTTGTCTCTCTTTCTTTTCCAGGAAACAGAATATTGATAAATCATGTTCTTAGGGAGTGAACCCATAATTTTTAAATTTCCTTTGGAAGTTAAACAGCCACTGTGTTGGACATATAAAATATCTAACCAGAAATTTAAACAGGTTAACAAGTTACTGACTACATGGACAAGGAAAGAACATAAGCTTGGACTAAATATAGATTCAGCTAGGAAGGGAGTTAGGTGCAAAGAATGAAAAAGGAAAATATGCACAGTAACAGGTGAGGTAGGGAGTTTAGGAAATGAAAGCAAGGAGCATATGTTCGGAGATTAGTCTGCCATGGCTGTGTTGACAGAGTTTCCATTCATATTTTAACATCTTCTATAAATAGATTAATCCATGGCAAAATTCAACAAATATTTTTTTGGAACTTCTCTGGGTAAGAATGTTGGGGGTTCACAGACTTTTGGGGGCATATATTGCCCTCAGGGAATTTACAGAATGACAGAGGATTGTGACACACACAAGGATGACTCTGGAGAATGTGAAAATCCAAAAGGGGGGTATGTCTAATATTCTGTGGGTGTTCGAGTGGAGAGTCTCAGGGAGAATTAGTGAAGGGCACAAGAAGGAAGTAACATTTGACCAGGAGAGGTATGAGATGATGGGAAAATGAATGTTTCATATGAAGGAAACAAATTGAGCCTAGAAATTGAAGGAAGTGTGGCACATATATAGGAAGCAGTGAGCTTCATGAGGGCAATGGTGGGAAATTAAAGTTGGGAAGGTCATTTTGGACTCAGTTACAAGATATGAAATGCCTTAAAAGCTAAAAGGCCCATACTTTATTCTACAGTCAACGAGGAGTCAGTGACAATTTGTGTGTGTGTGTGGTAATGTTATAATCAGAACTGCATATCAGGAATATTAATCCAGCTATCAATCAACAGATATTTATTGGGTGTCTGCTCATTGCAAAGTACTATGCTAAATGCTGATGAGAATGCAATAGGAATATGTTATATAATCCCTCATTTAAAGATCTTATATTCTGGCACAGGAAATAAATGGAATAAAGAATACATTCAAAGGATAAGTAATTATTGAGTTATTTTGCAATCAATATTGCAATCAATATTTGCAATCAATATAGTGGCACTAGTAACACTCTCTCCCATAATATTGACTGTAATCTGGAATCTTCATGTTGAAATTGTTTGTTACAAAATTGTCTCTTTGTTCTCAGTTTGTAATCTGTTAGCTGCGTCTAAATTGCCACTTGTAGAAGAGAAATGACATAGTAAATTTGAGGGCTGAAAATCCACTCCCCTGAGTGGATTTATAAAGAAAACCTTCCCAAGTCTCTCTCTCCTCACCCCCCCAACTGTGAAGTACATTTAGCTCAGTGGAGATTCTTTGTCTCAATGATTAATTGTATCTTGCACTGTCCTAGAACCTGATATTTAATTATCCTAAAATGCTTTATGAATATAGATTATGTGTCTCCAAGATCATGCCAGTGGGCCAGGGATGTTTGTTGAGTGATCTTTTCTCTAATCAGTGTAAATTTTGCCAGAGACAGGCAGCAATTTCCTTATTGTCTGACTTTGAGTCATGGGTACATCTGGAGAGAAGGACATGCCACCACAGGGTATCCTTTGTCTCAGACACAACTGGAATTTGTTCACTTTCACCAGTCTCAGCTATTAATTCTGACTGAGTTTCCTGTCAGGCACACACATTGGTGCATGTGCACACACATCAATGACAATAGACAACATACAATGAGTTTTGTTTTTGTTTTGTGTTCTGCTTGTTTGGGTTTACTTCTTGTATCCAGACTTGGCAGGGGAATCACTAGGGAATCGCTTGCCCTTTGCAAGTAGGAATCATGGGGTTCTCTCTTTGTTCACATCACCATCATCTTCATCACAAAGATATTATTGTCAATTCCATCATCAAAATCTTCCTGTCAAGGCCATGAGTTGGGTTCTATCTGGCTATTTTATTCACTATAAAAGATACACATTTATCATCCTTTATGGGTGAGAGATGTCACCATTAACCTCATATCAGCCTACAATCCTGTCAGGTAGTAGAACCAGATTGTGTGCTTGCAATATGACCGACTGGGATATGGAGCTTAGCCTGAGGCCTCAGGGCATAACATGTGTAAAGTTAGGACCTACACTTTTATATGGGTTAGATTCCACTTGCTCTGTACAGAACCCATCGGACTAATTGCCTACAGGCAAATAAGGAACTGAGAGTTCGTGTATTAGATGGTGATAAGGCACTAGACGTCTTCTGAAAGGAGCTGCTTTCTTAAACCTTTTTATTTTTGTATTTTACCTCCTTATGGGAAGTCCTTCCTTGTCTTTTTTAGCCATACACTGAACCGATCTTAAAATTGGCACAGATACAGGCCCACATCTGGAAGATATTAATCTTCCCAAAAGAACTCAGCCTGTGAACTGGTAAGAATTTAAATAAAATATTTGAAAATTAGATTCATTCCCTTGCTCTAGTATTTCTACAGGTATTTATACTTTCTGAGTTAGCAGCCACATCACTCAGTATTGTGTGGAAAGAGTTTGTAAAAATGTTGTGGGCTGACAGATGTTTTGAACCTCTCTATCTCCCCAGCTGCACCAGATCTAACAGCCTGAAAGTGATTTCCCTTTATGATATTTCATACTACATTGCAAATCTAAATTGAGGCCTGTTTCCTAAATACATTTAAATATTAGCTGAATATAAAAATGTGAATATAGCCAACAATCCATGAATACACAAATGTATTTCAAAACATTCTTCACCCTGAGAATCAGAAAATGGCATATCTGGGACAAGTCAAGATGGATACAAAAGACCAAAATGGAAACAAGCCGATGTGTATGTCTAAGCGTTACTATTGTGTCTATCAACGTAGTGCCTGGGCATTTTGTTGAGAAACATTTCTACTCCTTAATGATGATAAACTCAGGAATATACAGGAACAAGAGAGCTAATTTATAAATAACGTGAATCTCATCCATAATGGCCAGTATCGGGAGGCCATTATGTAGATGCATCCAGATCATTAAATGGCAAGGTTGGCAACATTACAAATTCTTTCTTCATGTACAGAGGCTGGGCAAGATGGGAGAAGGGAAGAGAGGGTAAAAGGCAGGTGTTCTTTTGATTTGTTTGTTTTGTAGATCCAAAATATAATGGGAAACTCTCAATTTCAGATTTTGACCTATTCTAGACCTCAGTATGTGTAAAGTCTAGTGCAGGTATTATACAGGTGCCGTGAAGGGGACAAAATAGCTAAGACGTAGGTCTTGATCTTAAGGAATAGGCATTTAGAAAGGAAGAAAGGGCTTAAATATGGAAGTAATTAACCACGTAATGTAAAATGTGACTGTGAGGGTGGAGATACTAAGCACTCCCAATACACAGAAGAAGGTATTTCATAAAAAACACCTTCAAGGAAGACTGCCTGGGAGATGAAGGGACTGACTTGCACTTTGGAGGAGACTGTGATTGTTGGCGAGAAGCTTGTAGATGGCATGTAGGGAACCCTAGAGTATAATGTGTGGGGGCAAGCTGAGTGATGCATTTTTAGCCACCGTCATCATGATTAGAACAGAATTTATATGCAAGTACAATGTGGGAAAAGTGTATCTCACCAGGTTTGAGCTAGATGGTGAAGGGCTTTGAAATAGCCAGTAAGGAGTTTATGTAGGCCAGAGGAGCCACTAAGACCTTCTTTAAGTTAAATAATTTCAAATGCTTCAGAGTTACATATCTGAGAGCTGGCAGGGATCCGTGAAACCATCAACTTCTAGTCCATCTTCTCATTTGGCAATTACATCAACCTGGACAGGTAATATTTCTTCTGAACCATTGTCATCCCCTAGTCAAGGAGATTGCTATATCCTTTCAATTAAGATGTTGACTCTTTTTGTAATCCGACTTAAACAAAGGATATTGTCACAAATTAGGGCCTAGTCCTGTTAATCTTGGACATGTTTATGGGGTGTCTTTGATTACTTCAGACACTCAAAAGTCTGGTGTTTGTCAGAAGTTGATATACTGGTCACCCTGCTGAATTTAGCACATTTTATAATTGTGATATATAAAAATGAAGTAATAACACTCCACTCCCTTACATGAAGATCCTTCTCACCCATCTGTTCTGATGTCTCTGTAACAATATTATGAAATTGTATTTGACATGATGATCCAATGATGATCAGGGTGATTCTCAGTGCAGCGATTTTAGTCTCATCTCCTGCATTCTTTTTCACTTCCCGACACGGTACAAGTTAAAGCTAGGTAAGCATTATTTCCTTTTTTAAGTACATTAAGGCTAGGTAGTGGGCAGCCGAGGGGATAAATTAATTGTCTGCTTAATGCAGCTGAGTGCATTATCTTTGCTAGAAGTGGAAATCTTTAGCTCCCAGGTAGTAGCACAATGGGAAAAACCAACCACCTACTTCGAAGGGATTCAAAATATGCAGAAGTGGGACAGTCAGAGGGGCTGTGGTTAAAAGTGAAATGTATGTACTGTTAAGATAGGACATGGGCCATGCTTTAGACTGTTCAATTCTTTCTTCTTTTTATTCATGTGGTTGCAATTTGGCCATTTTTGGCTCCAGAGGAGGTTGGACTCACTGCTCTCCAACACCCTTATTCTTTTTCACTTGTGTGTGTGTGTGGAGGTGTTCTGTGATCCCTAGAACTTTCAGTATGCTTTCCTGCAGGAGTGTCTGTGCATTACCTAGAATGCCTGCTCTGTTGTTCTTGCTCTATTTACCTTCCACCCACCTTGAAGGTAGGCCTGCTCTCAGACAATCTGTGGTCTTGAATACCCTCATTCTCATTGGTTTCACTTCTCAGCCACACGCAATAGCTGCAGTTCATGCTGCAATATTTGGAACTGCATTCCATATGCTTGTTCTCATTTCTGGTTGCTCCACAGAATCACTCATATAAGGATTTCTTTCTTCTTCTAATTTTGTTTAAATATCGAATCATAAGCATTCAACCCGGATTTGCATCAGAATTAGTGATGGAACTTTGCAAAAACAAAAACGCTGCACTCAGAGATGATGATTTTGAGAGTCTGGTTCTTTGCATTTGAATAAAGTCCTGCAGGTGATTCAGAGGCATAGTTAAGGTTCAGCAATTTTGATTTCATATGTTTTGTCTTGCCTATTTTTATTTTATGTGAGTAAATCTTTTCTTTGTAACTAAATTATGAGGCATGACAGTTTCATTGGAGTATTTTATCTTACAACATTTGCATTGTCAATAGTCTAGTATATTGCTTTGGCTAATTCACTTTGCAGAGATGTTGGGAGACAGGCCTCTGACCCCAGATCTGCTTCTTCGGGGTAGTGATTAAATAATACTGATCACAGTGACTATGCAAAGACCCTCCAGTCTGAGGGAGTATACACAGAGCATACACACTTCAAGAGAACACTATTTTGCCAGAACAGAAGCTTGAAGACATTTTTAGATATTTCTGTTTTAGAGTCCAGAATTTATACGAATGACAAGAACCTCTAATGAAAAAAAAAAAAAAAAAATGGGAAGATGTTCTAATGCACATCTAGCCCTGGCCGTCATGAAATTTACTTGAGAGAAAGATGGAGCTCCAGAGTCTCCTCAGAAGTTCTGAATAGAAACGAACTAAAATGAAGCAGAAAAAGTTGTGTATCCAGTTCTCCTGGTGGCTGTGTTTCTTGGAGAAAAAGAAGTAAAATCAAGGACCTCCCCTGCTGGCGCAGGTGGTTGAGTGCCGCTCTGTGAAGCTGTCCGCAGCCTCTGCAGTGCTGGTTCGATCCCAGCCTCTGTGGTTCTGGTTCGATCCTGGCTAGCCGGCGAGGGTCCCACATGGCGCTGCAGACCTTTCCTGTTGCACCCGCTACTCCCCTCAGCAGTGTATTTCATCAGTCTGCCTGTTCTGTTCCCCACTCTGTCTCTGGTGAATCCTCTCATCCTCCCGTGCATCTGCGTTTGGCCTGTACCCTGGTTCTTGTATAAAAATAAATAAATCTTTTAAAAAAAAAAAAAGAAATGAAATCAAGAGGGGAAATCTCCCCCCTCCCCTGGCCTAAGTCCTCCCTTTCTATTGTGGGATTTTTTCCATAGAGGGAGAGCACTGCTGCAGCAAGTACATGACCTGGAAACTCATAGATGTGGGGAGTGGTGAAGACTCAGTCCCCTCAGGGGTCAGGGCTGGTGACCGTCCTTGCAGCCTCTTCCACGGCCAGGCTATTCATACTAGACACAGACAGTCCACTTCTTACTCAGAAAGAGGCCTTGTGGCTGCAGTCCTTCTGCCCACCTATGACTATGCAGGTGCTCCTTCTTACCAACTCTCTCCCTCCACAGGGCAGCAGCCTTACTGCCTGCCCATGACCTGTACCCTGCCGGTGCTTCTCCTCAATGACCTCCCTCAGCAGAGACGGCTCTCCTCAAGGCTTCCCGCCTGCGACCATGCAGGCCTCTCTGAGCAAACCTATCCCTTTCAGGGCAGCTCTTTCTGCCCATTTGTGTCTATGCAAGTGTCCTTTACTCCTCTGTCCCTTTCTCTAATAAACCTGCTCTTCTAAATATATATATATATATATATATATATATATATATATAGAGAGAGAGAGAGAGAGAGAGAGAGAGAGAGAGAGAGAGAGAGAGTGCTTACTTGCCTGTAAAGTCTGTCTAAGAGAAAACTGAAAACAGATAGTCTGCAACATTGTCTTCAAGGATGGTGCCCCCTGCCTGTGTGCCCCAGGCTCCTGAAGTCTGTTCACCATCCCCTCTGATTTCAGCTTGGCTGTTGTGAGAATTTTGCGGGCCTGGCTTAGGGAAGTGAGCAAGGTAGAGCAGCAACATTTGCAAAACACTGCTCCTGCCTTGCTTTTAGGTCAGAAAATGTGCTCATCTGGCTCAGCTACTTTTAGGCTTCCTTCCTTCTCCCCCTCACAGCATTGAGGCATTGAGGGGAGGCCTATTTTCACATGCGCGCTCAGACATGCAGAAGCAAACTCCAAAATGAATTAACTAGAATAGCTCTATTAATTTATGCCTCGACAGTAATGACCTTAAGACACAGAAGAATTATATATTAATTTGTTTCTAGTGTATAGCACTGCTAAGTTAACACATTTAGGAGAATACACTTCCCTGTCTCCAGCTGTGAGGGTAAATGAGGCCGACTCCGGCTGGAAGAGGCGTCCCGGCGGCGCCCACTAGATGGCAGGGTGGCCTCAGGGATGGACTCTGCAGCCGGTGGTTGCAAAACACTTTGCAGTCATTATCTGCCACACTCAAAAACCGACAATTTTTCTCATGTTGTTCATTTGGAAATTATATTTAACTTATTTATTTACATGGGCACATACATAAGTTGTATATTTACAAACAAATATGCCTACACTGTCCGAGATAAGGGTGTTTAAGAAACAATGCGTCCCCTGCGCCAGCCTGGCTGACTTGTGCGAAATTTCCTCGCTCTGCAGACGCCCCGCTGCGCTCCACACCAGCGCACACACCACCATCTAGCCTTATTGATGTTGGGAAGGCAGAGATGTCTTTGAAAGTCAAAGGGCATAATCCTTTCTAGGAGGGAAACTGTTTTTAACACATGGTTTGGTCAGTTAGGGGCGCTTAGAAAAAAAAAAAAGAAATGCGAAACAATCAGCATCTTACATTCAAACTCTCCCCTGGAAAGAAGATTAAAAGTTAAACCAGATTAGAGATTTGAATTTTATTCAAATCCTTTCTCCCCTTTCCTCTCCCTGGTCCTCTAATCTCTCCTATTCTTTTACTTTCCTGCTTCTCTCTTTGTTCCTATTTCTATCAAATCTCCCTCCTCTTTCTTTTCCCATTTCGCCCCAGTCTCAATTTCCACATTCCCCTTTCTGGAGCCTTAATTCTCTCAAAATTTGATGCTGCCAACCTCTCTCTGATCGGTCTCCTTTTATGCAGTCCTTTCCTGTTAATGAATTGTTAACATTTCACAGGGAACAGTGACTGTGCTCATCGCTGCTCCTGGACTCGGCAGCTTGCAAGCCCCTTTCTTTCCCAGCAGAAAAATCACAGCTCTGTGCAGCTACTTGCCTTTGCAAATAGTTTTCCGGGGTTTACACATTCAGTATGCAGGCTAATCTTTCAGCTGACACAGCCCCCTTCTCCAGACAAGTTCAGGTAGCGCTAGAATTTCAGTTAATGAAGGCTTCTGAAACAGGGAGACTATATACATGACCAAGAAAAAAAAAAAAAACACAAAACAAAACAACAGCCATCCTTCTAAAATGCCTAGTCTTTGCAGATTTCTGCAGTGGGAAGATTTCAGGGAAATCATGCAAGCCGAGGACCACTTGACTGAATCTTAGAGTGAGATTCTTGGAAGCACCTTCTGCCTCAGTTGTCTAACAGGCAACTCCATAGCAAAATTGTAATTTTTAATGTTGTTCTTTTCAGATAAAATTAAGGTCATTTTCTTGATTGTCTTGGTCCAATTACATACAAGGTCTTCTGTCACTGTGCGTTCCTTCTTCCTTTTTGATTATAAGATACTAATTGCCTTATGAATCATGTGGGTAAGGAAAATAGAACAAAAAGTGGTCTCTAAATGGCATTCAAGATTAAAAAGTGGTTTCCACCTTTAAAATCCACATGAAGACTATGTAGGAAATTACATGCAATTCTTTATAACACATACAAATATGGTTATGCCCTGTTTTGATATATTACAGAATGTCGTGACCATTCCGGAAAACTGTATTATTGTCACATCTCTGACCTCACCCATAAATTTTAAATTTTACCAAGGAGAAACACAGAATTATATAGAGTATTATCCTCTACTTTTTTAGCTTGCAATATTGTTATTCATGATAATTAATGTCTTTGGCACTGAAAATTCTGAAGTTCTTTCAAAAATTTTCAGCAAAAGTTATGTTTAATTGGGGTTTCTTTGTTAAATATATTGTTGTCTTTGGTAATAGGAAAGCTCTGTGTAGTATGCTCAATACTTTTGTCAGGGGGAAAAGGATGTCTGTTCTGTAACACTTTCAGCTGTAAAACTTATCGCTTTAACAAAACATTCCATCCCTTGAGGTATTTAAATCCCTCCCCCTTTATTTTCCTGTGTTTTACTTCCTTCTTCCCCCTTTTACTCTTTACATCCTTCCTGTACATCACTGTGGTCACTAATGAGAAATTCATGTCAGCAGTTTTTAGAATAAAAAAAGAAAGCCACTGAATTTCCTTCTTCAACTTAGCATTTTCTCCAAACTAGAGATGCTGACCATCTCAAAACTAGTAGATAGGTGCTGACATTTTATAAATTTGTGCCCTTACCATAAACCTCCACCAAGTCCTCTAGATTATTTCAGGAAAATCTTTCTCAGCCAATACCGGACACATTTAGAGATCTAAGAAAAAATAAATTGTTCTCCTCCTGGTCTACTCTGGCATGCTTCCTGTTGTTAGGTGAATAATTGAGCAGTTTATTTTAATCAGGAGCTCTTTTCGGAGGGGGGTGATGGAGAGGGTTAATTGCTAGGGTAAAACAACTACAGGGGTTCTGCTTACTGGGGTGCTAATTGGGTAACAGGTGAACATAAATAGTGTGGAGAAGCAGGAAATTAGAACATAGGAGGAAAAATGTAGATGTTAAGCTCCACAATCCTTATTAAGTGTACTTTAGTCATTGGTGCTACAAACTGAGTAGGAAACTGTTTTTATCTTCAGAAATTCCAGGCTGTAGGGCTACCACTGGGATTGGCTTGGGAGAGAAAAGGAGGTGGGTTTCCTGTTGAGTAAGTAAACTCAGCTGGATCAAGAAGCTCGGCTTTGGGTTTTCAAGTGCCTTTGCTGAGTGTTGCAAGTTAAGGCAACTGTAAGTGAAGCCAGGCTTATTCTCTGAGCTGGCATGACCAGATGGCAGCTCATGGGCTGGGTCTTCGTGTGTCCTCTCAATGTTTGTGTCTCATTGGAGAACACCCAAGATGTTCATCTCACAAACAAAAGTTTAGATTTATGTCATAAATATTTCTTCTTTTAAAAAAAGATTTGTGTTTATTTATGCATACAAGAACTGGGGTATAGGACAGAGGTGGAGGGTGAGAGGATTCACCAGAGACAGAGTGGGGAACAGAACAGACAGAGGGACTGAAATACACTGCTGAGGGGAGCAGCAGGCAAGACAGGAGAGGTCTGCTGTGCCATGTGCATACCTCCCTGGCTGGGGATTGAACTCGTGCTGCAGTGGCTACAGACAGCTTCATAGGTTGCATCTTGCGCCACCAAGGAGGCCCTGTGTCATAAATATTTCTGACAAAAGAAACACCGTGTTTTGTTTCCACTCTCAGACGTATTGAACTGAGATAATATCCCTTCTTTTGCCTGCAGCAGGATAGAAAGAAAAGCTGGACCAATGCTCCTCAACCTTAGCTGCAAGTGAGAGTCACCTAGGGAGTTTCTAAAGCTCCCTCAGCTCAGGCTGCACCCCAGACCAATTAAATTAGAATCCTAGAGCATGGAACTCACACATCAGTAAACTTTAAAACACTCCAGGTGATTCTGATGAGCCAAGATTGACAGCCATAAACTGGGGAAAAAAAAAAAGAGTTTGGAAAAGAGCAACTCTCCTGTAACTATATGTGAAATAGTATAATTATTTTGTATTCTGGATGCTTATAAGAGATAAGAGGAGGTTGTGTACAGGGCTTCAGACTCATCAAAAGCTGATGCCATTCTTGTGCTACAGGCTGGGGGCATAGAGAGAATTAAGAACTAGATAAGGAGGGTCCCAGAGAAGTGGGAGAGGGGAATTGGTTTTTCTTGGTCCAGAGGAAAAGTGAAACAAAACAAAACAAAACAAAAAAACCCCTAAGAATGGTCTGGATTCCAAAGCACTGGTCCTCTCCAATTTCCAATCTGACAACTGGTTGATCATTCTTCACTGTTCCATTTTGGGGATTAGTTATTCTTCTACAGCTACACTCACAAATTACCACCAACTTGTTGCTTAAAACAACATAAAATTTACTTTCACATACTTCTGGAAGCCAGACGTTCAAAATCAGTGTTACTGTACCAAAATCAAGGTGTGGGTAGGCCCAATCTCCTTCCAAAGAAAAACCTCATCCCTTTTTACTCCTGGTCCTAATGGATGTCAACATTCCTTGGTTTATGACCATCTGTAGGGTAAAGAAAAATGTCAAGCTTTTCTGCCCTCCCACCATCAGGAGAGATGATGGATCCTTGCGGTCCTGAATGCAGGCCTGATGGCGGGCACCTGGAATAGGGTGTGGGCAGAGGTAGATGGGATTCACCTGGGCTAAGACTGTGCTTTTAAGGACGGCATTATGAGGACGCCAGTAGAAGCCAAGAAAGAACAGAAGCAGAAAGAGAAGCTGAGAATGAACAGAAGCTGAGAGAAAGAGAGAACACCGGAGAGCCCAGATAGAGTGAAGACTTGCTGGGGGTTGGGAGGCCTGACAGACTCCCAGCTCCCCAGCACCCCTGCCTGCTGTGTACCGGGTAAATCCCAATAAAAGATCTGCAAAAACCACTGAGGACTCTGACTCCCCCTTTTCCCAGTCTGCACGGGATCAGAGAACCTGCAGAGAATCTGTACGGGATCAGAGAACCTGCACCGTGTCAGTCCTGCCTCTACACCATCATTTTCAAATCTCTCCCTACTCAGCTTTCACACTGCTTTTCTGAGGGTGTCAGTTTCTCCTCAGTCTTATCAGGATTCATGTGCTTACATTTACATCCTACCTAGAGTACAGGATAATCTCATCTCAAGACCTTTTCCTTAAGTATATCTGTAAAGACCATACAACAGTTATTGGTTCCAGGGAATAGGACCTGATACCTTCTGGGACCATTATTCTGCCTGCAGCAGAGGTCTATGAATTCATATTACTGTTATGCAATATAAGGTTAATGCGTTTGATCTATTAGAGCGGCACTTTGCCATCTCTCAGCAGATGTCACCCTAGCCCTGAGACCTAGCTGAGCAGCCTCTTCCTCCAGCTCAGCCTAAATAAATGGCACAAGTAGTTGGGAAACTACTGGAACCTCCTGGTCATTGGTGTAGTATTGGCAAAGAGAACAGTAAAAATAATTACTCTTTTTTTTTCTATAAATGCTCTTTTACCAATAGTTTTAACCTCATTTCTTATAATCCTCTTCATCTGGGCTTCCTAACAGTATTAATTAATTAAGACATTAATTAATCCACCAGAAGGCATTTATCAAGCACTGGCTCTATACAAGATATTGTATAAGCATTAGAATGTAGAGATAAATATGGCAGGGGGGGGGCTCAATTCCAGAGAACTACAATAATTATAGTCCTCAGTTTGCTGTTAATTGTCACAATTACTTCTCCTCTCCCTCCCTTCCTTCCTTTCTCTACACTGGCTTCCCTAGGCAACCATAAAAATGTGTTTAAATATCTTTAAACGTATATGTATCCTTGTAGAATACATATTGTTGTTTGTGTGCATATGTAACTTTTTTTTCAAAACATTGTGCTATGGGACTGATAATACTTCTTGATTTTTTTAACTCAGCATTGTATTTTTAAGGTCCAACCATTTTGCTATATGTACTTTTTTTTTGGCAGTCATTGCTTATAATGCCTGTGTAATATTTCACAGTCTTCATCAACCACATTTTTCTTTTACCTTCCTTTAATTATGGACAGCTAACTTGTCTCCACCTCCCTGCTACAACACCTATCTCTGTACATGTCATAGAGATTACACTGAATCACAGAGTATAGGTTTACTTAATTGGACCAATTTGCCAGATTGCTTTCAGAAATAGCTCTTTTACTATCTCTTTACACTAACCGT
Organism: Talpa occidentalis; assembly: GCF_014898055.3. Lineage (NCBI taxonomy): Eukaryota > Metazoa > Chordata > Mammalia > Eulipotyphla > Talpidae > Talpa > Talpa occidentalis. The sequence goes on from NW_023601322.1 coordinate 24,619,563, forward strand.
GGAAGAGGGTGCTTTTCCCTCTATATTCCCAGTAACACTTGACATTATTCAATGTTCTAATTTTTGTTAGTCAAATAGGTGTAACATTTCTCATCATTTTAATCCCATTTCTCTGATTAGTAGTGAGCTTAAATACCTTTCAGCATACCTGGAGTCAGTTGAATTTCCACTTCTGTGAATTATATATTCAACTCCTTTGGCCATTTAAATTTTGATTCTCTATCATTTTTTGGTTGACTTGTAAGAATATATTTTATATTATAGAACTATGCTATCCAATACAATAGCAACTAGTGACTTCTGACTATTTGAATTTAAATTATCTAAAACTTAAGTAAAATTAAAATTCAGTACCTTTGGTCACACTAGCTATATTTCAAATACTTAATAGCCACATGTTTCTACCATAAGCACCATGCAGAGAATATTTCCATTATCACCTGAAGTTGGTTAAGATATTGCTGTTCTAAGGATATTAATTACTTGTTGATTTTAGACATGGTTAACATTTTCTCCAAATCTATCATCAATATTTTCTATGATGTAGCAGAGTGAAGGTGATTGGCCTATCTTTGACACTTAATGAAAATTGTAATCTATTTCCCCAATTCTTGAATCTGGGGTTATTTGATCAATATAATAGGGTAGAAGTGATGCAGTTCCAGTGTGTGGGTGAAGGACTTAAAAACTAGCAGTTTCTAATTTTTGTCTCTGAGAGGTTGGAATACCTTTGTAAGAAATCTAACCACTTTAGAGATGCCTGGAGGTGCTCTGGTCAATAGTACCAGTTGAGCACAGCCTACCAGTGTCTGCCCAGGCACCAGACATTTCAAAAAAAATTATCTGGGTTTAGTGCTCTGCTGAGTGCTTACCCAATGAATTCCACCATTGCAAAATGGAACAGAAAAATCCAAAAGAGTCCTTCCTGGATTCCAAACCCATGAAGTCATGAAATTTTATTAAGATGGGGATTTTAAGCCATTGCATTCGGAGCAATTTGTTAGGAAGCAATGGATAATGAGATATCTTTTTTGTTAGACAAAAATTTTGATGTAAGCAATGCAGTTAATATATACAATATTGCATAGCAGCTATGAATGGGAATGCCGTGGCCACTGTCAGACTGGAGTTTGGATTATAGCTGTGTCCCTTGGTCATATAAGACTCTGTCAGGTTGAATATGCTGTTTTTCACCCTCTTCATCTGTAACATTGTTTTATGGGTTTTTTTTTAAAAGATCTGTTTATTTATACAAGCACTGGGTACAGTCAGAAGCACGGGAGGGTGAGAGGATTCACCAGAGCCAGAATAGGGAACAGAACAGGCAGACTGATGAAGTACACTGCTGAGGGGAGCAGGGGGCAGCAGGAGAGTTCTGTGTGCCATGTGGGATCCTCACCAGCGGCCAGGGATCGAACTGGCACTGTAGAGGCTACGGGCTTCGCAGCCCAGTGCTCAACCACTGCGCCACCGGGGAGGCCCTCATCTGTAACATTGAAAGATTCATGCATCACAACACTGATATTGTGAGGAGGAAGAAGTGTGATAGCAGATGTACAAAAGCAGTTTGTACAGGGCCTGGCTCAGGAAGGGGAGGCACTAATTGAGGAATGTGCAAGGTACAGATGTAGTACAAAAGAGAGATAATTAACCCTGCTTGACCAAGTGAGGTGGGGAGTGACTATCAGTCAAGTATCCTGAGTTAAATGTTTGTTGGATAGTAACAGTAATACAGAGAGTTAACAGGCTAACTCAAGGTGGAAAAAATATCTGAGGCAAAGCAGTTATGGTGTGCTAAAGCAGACACAACGTCAATCATTTGTTCATCAAAAAATGTGCAACGATATACATATATTTTACATATATCTGTAAATATTTAATACCGTATATATTATATTCATCTATGTGCTCTCTCCTCTAGTATTTTTGTCTATCAATGAAAATACATGCTCAATTTTTGTGTAGTCAACTTTATAATATTTTTCTTTATGACCTTACTTTTGGTGTCTTGTTTAAGATATCCTCCCCAACTTCAAAGAAATACAGATATTTTGCTTTAGGATTTTCTAAACTTAGAGTTTTGCCACCTACATATAAATTTTTAATATATCTGGAATTCATTTTTGTGTATGATATGAAGTGTGGATTTGTGTTCACTTGGATAACCCATTATTATCATCCTTTTCCATTGATTTCTAATGCTCATGGTGTCATAAATCAAGTTTCCAAACAAGCAAGAGTCTGTTCTTTTCGACTATTCAATGCATCTATTGATGCATTATTACCACACTATTTTAAACTACTATAGAGTAATAAGTCTTGATATTTGATAGTTCAAGTTTCTTTATTTTTGGTTATTTTATTGAAAAAAAATAGAGACTTTTTACAGAAGTTTTAGTTCCAAAGAAAAATTGAGGAGAAATCACAGAGATTTCTCAGACTCCATGTCCTGATGAGTTTATACTCTCCTCATGAGAATGGCACATTTGTTGCAATTGACAAACCTACATGTAGCTATATTTTTATTTTCAATTATTGAAGGATTTTTGTTGTTGTTGTTGATATAGGAAAAAAGTTATCATACTGTTTAAATGAACAAAATCTGACACAAAACAATCAGGTTTCCAAATCTGTTAGAATTGAAGATATTTGTATTGTTAAAAGAATGGAAGAAAACATTTCAAAATATCTACCATGGTGATTTTTAGGTGATAAAATAGGCTATTCTCAATTATCTCTGTACTTTTTCATCTGGCTAATATTTTTTGAGTGTGATCACTTGTTCAGTATGAAAAGACAGTACATTTCAACAGACGAACATACGTTTTGAAAACATGTACATGCAAAGAAGTCATATAAAGAAAGAGCTCGTTCTTTTGAAATGTCTTGCATTTTGTTTCTTCTTCTGTCCTCTCACATCTGTCTCTTAGGACTTTCCTCTTGGCCACTTGCATTCCTGATATTTTCAGTAATTCTTGGCGTGAAGGCCAGATTGTTGTAGAAAAGCAGGCCCTACCAATCAAGGCATTCTTCATCTGCTCAAAACTGTGTTTGGGTTTGTATTCAGTTGGATGTAGACAGATGTGGTGGGATTTTCTTTCAGGCTTATATCTGTCTTCAATCCACTGTTTACTTATGGAACCATCTCTGCCTCTGGGGTTTGCCACCTATGAACACAAAACCCTTCACTTTAGCTTGAAGTTATGGGGTTATTTTTCAAAAATTCCTATATAATTCTATTTTCTTTGGATAGAATTGGTTGATGTTGACTTTTGTTTCCCTAAAGGAGCCAATATAATATTTTGCAGTCTGACTTCTTAGTGAGTCTCCATTCTTGCCCCTTGTTCTGAGCAGAAATGTCTCTGCTTGTGGGATCCAGAGGTCATCACATGTGTGTTGATGGCAGTAGTGGTCAGCATCCCCTTTGAATCCCAATTAGTTGATCCTGAACCTCATTCTTGAACAGTGATTGTATTGATCAAGGAATCTCTGTTATCAAACCAATTCTAATCTTAGGTCTTGGAAATGTTATAATCTAAGTGTATGCTGAGTTCAATTTGTTAAGACAAGTTCTGAAAGTCATTGCTTCTTAATTAGGTATGCAGTTGTCACCATGTTCACCCTCAAAGGTAAATTTCTACATTCTTGACACACCTCCTGGGCTCCTTGCTCTTTGGAAATGTACTGGGTCAGATGCCTGGAGGTTTCCATGTAATTTTCATTCTTTTGATGTCCTTTGGCATAATTTCATAATTTTGATGTCCTTTGGCAATGTGGCACTTTTCACATTGCAAACAAAAATAAATTTATATACCTCATAGTTTGTTGTAATGTCAGTGATTCTTTGCTCACTAATTTTTTTTTTTTTTACTTTCTATTTCATGAAAATATTGCATTCAGGGTTCTCAAAAACATGATCCATCCTTCAGTGTCACTTCCCACTATATCTGTTCCCCTCTACCTTATGAATTAGGTAAGGTAAATTACTAATTTACCAGCCTCATCACATTATATAACAAGATCACATTCTTTTTTTTTTTAAACATTTATCTATTTACACAAATGAGAACTGGGGTGTAGACCAGAGGTGCAGGGGGTGAGAGGATTCACTAGAGAGAATGGGGAGCAGAACAGGCAGATCTACTGAAATACAGTGCTGAGGGGAGCAGTGGGTGAGACAGGAGAGGTCTGCTGCGCCACGTGGATTAGTTCCCTGGCCAGGGATTGAACTTGTGCTGCAGTGGCTGGCAATAGCTTGATAGCGCTGTGTCTTTAAGCCCTGTGCCACCAGGGAGACCCCAAGATCACATTCTTTTCAGTCTTATCCCCATGTTATTTTCTTAGTCCAAAATATTCTTTGCCAAGACTTAAAATTTTGGAAGTATTTCTGGTCCCTAAACATGTCTCAAGTAAATTCCTCTCTTTAGGCAGATTCTACCTTCTGCTGCACTATTGTTCCTGCAGACATTTAAGTCATTCACAAAAGAAAGGGAGGAAAGGAACTTTTAGAGAGCTTATTTTAAAAATAACCTTCCTTTTTTTTTTTTTAAAGGAAAAACCCTTAGTATATTGACGAGCCCATCAAGTTCTATATGGCAGGAAATGAATCAAACTACAAATATTGATTAAGAAACATGTTTGTTGCTGATCAGAGATAACATTACTTGTAAAAATGTGCATTTTGGTCAATATTTATTCCTTCCTAAAATTACACAATTATGCTTTCTTCTCTTAAACTCAATTTGTCCAATTTGCTATAATGTAATTTCCTGTACCCTTGTATAATTTATTTATATGATTACCCTATCCTCTGTGGAAACTTAAACTGATATAACTTCCTTTGAGCAACATATCTGGGGCAGTTATGATCTGTTATCATCAGCTTAGGGAAATATCTTGCTCATGAGTTGCAAAAGCAAATGTGAGTAAACAATTGCTTAGAGTGATCAGTTTTTTCTTAGGGTAGATCTAGCAAGGGCTGTGGTGGACAAAATTTATGCTAGTCATATAGTTAAATTCCCCCAATCTTGAACATAGTTAAAACTAATCTTTGGTAATAAGATAATAGTAGTTAACAAAGTATAGGATTTTTAACTATTGTTTTTTGCCTAAGGCACATTGCAATCATTAATTGATTCATATAATGTATATATATTTATGTGGTAAAACAGCTGTTAAATGAATAATATGGTAACAGTGAGCATAGATCATGTTTGTTCAATGAGCATTTGTAATGTTTCTAGGGTGTGTACGATACTCTGCTTGTTGCTGAGAGAAATATAAATGAGTCAAAATGTGGTTCTGTAGGCTAATGTGAGAGATAAGATTTACACTGATGGACATACAGTGCTCACAATAATCATATGATATGTGATGTGCTTCAATTTCCTCACCGAGAATGGTCAAGGCAGTGAACTCAACTCCCTTTCCATTCTTCCTCCTCTTCATTTTTCTTTCTTCTTCTTCCTCTGCTTCTTCATTGTATGTGAACTGAAGTGAAAAGGAGCCCTAGGAATGTAGGATATAAGGAAATTTTACTTTCACACTTTGTGCTAAAGGTGAAAATTGACACAATTTTTATGGAAGGACAATTTAGAAGTATTTATCAACACTCTTAGATTTTTTTTTAACCTTTGATCCCAAACCATTATTTTAAGGATTTTTTTCTATGGGATTGTTATGGATGCAGATGTGAGAATTAACTTCATGGATGATAATTGTTGTTTATAGAAAAAAAAACTGGAAGCAACTTACATGTCCATATAAGGATTGTTCAATGAATGGTCTAGTAAATGATAATAAGTAACAACAATGATAATAAACAATAAGACAATAACTGTAGAACTAAATACATTACTGGCATTTAAACTGTGTAATAATAATAATAAACCTAATAATACAGAAATATACATTTAACATACAAAAGCAAATATATGCAAATTTGAATGTACCTAAACCTATACATATGGACGGAATAGCATGATAATTTTAAAAGGGATTATATGGCAGGTTTATATTCTTTTTTTATTTACTTCATTTGCCTTATTTTTATGAGGTTTCTCTATTGACTCTGTATTCTGTAATAATAACAAAATAACAAAAACTTGGTGTGGATGAAATCACAGACTGAAGCTCCTTGAAAAGAGAAACCAGCTCACCATGATAAATCTTTTAATATCGTCTTACTACTAAGGTGCACATGAAAATCCTGTGACTCTTGACCTATCTAATCTCAGAAGTTTATCATCTATTGACCTACATTGGATTTTCTATCCTGATGGGGCCTTCATCTGAATGTGAACAATAATTCAGTTAACTATTCAACCCTGGTTAATTAAAGAAAATAATATCATTCAGATTTATTTTGTGACATTTCCTGACACATTTCAAACTTCCATGATAATATAAAACCTCATAATCAGTAGGGGATGTTCTCATCTCTTGAAAATGCTGTGATAGAATGAGTTACCTGGTTGATGTGTGCTTAATGTATTTGTTTGTTCATTGAAATTGTTTCTTTACCCTGCTTGTTTTATCAAAAAATTAAATCAATACACTTCCATCCTGCCAAACAATAGTACCACAATTGTTAGATGACTATGCATAAGCACAAGTAACTTTTCTAAAAGCCCTTTCTCAATTGCTTTAAGGTACATGGGATAACAAGTGGATTTTAAGGTCAGTTCCCTGATTCAGTTCCCACTATTATTTATTTTCCCAGGAAGGGTTAAGGACAGGGGTATGAGTAAATGCTTAACCTATGCTTCTGCTTTGGGGAGAGAGGGGAGTTTTGATATGCATATTTGTCTATTTTCCTGGTGTAAATATTCCTACCATAGTTAATTTTGAGATTCCAGTGTGAAGTCACTGAATGCAGTTGCGAAGAGAACACACAATTAACTGTTGGAACTCATGAAAAGCCAGTATCACATATTACAAGTCAGTATACACTAGCTACATTGCAGACTAAGCACTGTATATGATGCTTACATGTACTGTTCTCTATACAATTCTCTGACACTTAGTGTACTGCAAAGTTCTTGAAGGGATAATGTCTTGTGCATTTTTTATTTTGTTTCCTCAATGTCTCACACAATGCTAGGCACACAGTGATGTTTATTTTTAAAAAGCACAGTGAAATTATATCAGTGTTAGAGTCTACATGGAAAAAGCATGTGGGAAAAGTACAAACTAAGAATTTAATATATATTTAAAGTATTTTTGTATAGGGTATCTTATAACACAACTACTCCAGCATTAGCCCTGTTTAAAATAATGCAGTAGGTACCAAATGATTTAAAAAAAAATAGCATTGTTATTTGGGAGAATTTGTCTTAGAAACAGGCAAAATGGAATAAAAATTTAAAAAAACACAGTATTAGTAAAAGAGAAATATTTCTGTGGCTAAGCTTAATGTCTGGAAAAAAAGCAATTCAGTTTCCCAATATTAATTATTGGGCCATATCCTGCAATTGATCTGCACATGTAAAAATCAATGCTAAGATAAGGACCTTCGTAATTGACAGGAGTAATTTTGAGGTATATATTCGTTGACATTCAAAGAGCCAGGAAACAATAAAGGCATTATGGATGAGCAAACTTTGGATTTATCTGAAGTTTTAATTACTACTTTTCAAACTTTTAAAGGGATTGGTAGAGGGAGAGGACAAAAGAAGCATATTATTGTATTCCCTGACTTCCAGGTTTGCAAAAGAAGAAAAAATATGTAACTGATTTTTAAGAGCACCTTACATTCGTTGAGCCTTTTTCAATTTTGCAAAATTATTTTGCATTCACATTTGAGTATCATTTGAAGCTCTGAGTAGAGGCCAGGTGGGTGTTTTTTTTTCAGTCTCTAATAGATTGTAAAGGACACCATGATTCTGTCCTCTGGCTTTTACTGCTATCTTTTTTTGTATTAGAATGTATTTTTTCCACGATAAATGTGGGTATGTCTACACTCATGTCAAGTGCAGAAAAAATAACCAGGGAATTTTAATAAGCTTATGCTCTCATGAAAAAAAAAAATCCTACTTCCCCTCTCCTCATTCCTCTGGATCCTTCCTTCTGGTTCACAACTCTCAACCTGGTAATCTATGGGGCATTCACGTAAGAAAACAGCACAGCCAACAAAAGAGAATCCACTAGTTTAGGGCTTTTTGCCAACTTGGATTAGTTATTTTGTCAATTAGTTGTGGTGTGCTCCAAGATTTCTTTCTGTAGCTCAGAAATTATCTGCCTTTATGCTACCCCATATCGAAACACTCAGATAGTATAGTGCTTTTTTATTTCTTTGGGGGAAATACAAATCCCTCAAATTCATTTTTTCTCCTTTTCATCTAGCTCTATTTTTAAACACTTCTATTTCTTTACCGTGCAAAGGAAATAACCTGCGACTCTCCTTCCTTATTCATTTAACTTTGAGCACGAAATAGAAATGTTAAAAATTAACAAGTCATTACCATATGTTTAATTGTACTCATCTGTATATTTTTCCTGCACAAAGTTTTGGAAACCACTCTGTCACAGAGAGGTGAAGAACAAGCTGGGCACAAAAACAATGTGAGTAAAACCAATTATTGTATCTTAGTCAAGGATTACTTTTCTCAAGGAACAGAATCCCACTAGCTTTGACTCAGTTAAAGAGGAGAGTTTACTGAAAGGACAGAACAAACCCTATCAGTCATAGGAAAGTCCATGAAAATGAGTCCTGCTCAGGGACCAATGGAAGCACTGGAAAAGATGGCATGGAGCAGAAATTGTCCCCTCAGCCACTCAGGGGACTGCACAGTGGTCTCCTGGCTTCTGTGCCCCTTTTATGCTTGAGACATTCTGCTCCGTCTCTTGGCTGGTTTATGCTGCCAAATCATGGCAGGTCCGCTCCTCTGCACTTTTTCTCTGCACTTCCATTTGCTTTGTTGGGTACTATAGCTGTGACAATACCGTCTCCTAATTTAAGAGCTGATCAACTTCAAATTGAATATTGTCTAATTCTGAGACGTTTTAATCTTATTTCTCACCTGGGGTAGATGTTCATCTCTGAGGCTAGAGTCAAGAGCTGTCACACTCAAGCTCAAAGGGTATGATAACTTCCTTAAAAGAAGAGGCAGTAATTTGGAAATTTTAGTACATGGGGATTAAAGAGTGAAAGTCAATACTGGAATCATTGACATTGTAACCTTGTTGAGTGTGCAGACATGAAGGACATAACTAGAGACAATATCAATTAAGGATAAAGATAGTTTGGAAATTTACATTATTGCATTTTATCCCTAGGTAAGTAGGATATGTTGTTGACAGATTTTGGATTGGGGGGTATTATGATAAAGGATATCTAGCCTATGAAGTACAGAGATTTAAACCATAGAAGAGAAGTCTAGTACTACATCAAAGATGTAGATAAAGTGTAGCTATTATATGAAATGTGATTTATATTTCTTTATATTATGACTTTTTATATGTTGCCTTTTTGCCCTGATATGGCAGAAGAAGCTCACTCCTCTCCCTCTCCTCCATTAGGGAGAACACTTTTAGTTCTCCTGTGTGCTTGAGTAACTTGAAAGATTACAACATATCACATCATTTTGCACTGTATTTCCTATATATTAACTGTGCCTCTCATTCCACAACAGACTGTACATTTTTGAAATGTTATATCTTTGCATCTCTCCATCTTGTCCATCCTTTCTTTTAATATAGTGCCTGACATCTATCAATAGATAGATGATAGATGATAATTCTCAATTCTGTTCAGGGAATGTTTTGCTTTTACTAATGATGGTTTTCAAACTGGATGAAAGGAGACCACCTTCTGATTAAGAGATTTGACAGAAAGGTCACAAGAGGTAAGGAAACTACTAGCAGGTTATGGAACCCATCCTAGTGAGAGTCCATAGAAACCCATGGCACTTGACAGGTGGCAAAGAATAGCAATGGAGAGAGATTGTCCTGAGGTCCAGAATGCAAAAGATAAAAATATTTGGATCTAGAGACACCCGATTTTGGTTTATCTTGAGGTATCTTGTGCAGGAGTGTGCGGGAGAGTCGGGAGGTCTGCTGCACCATGTGGATTGCTCCCTGGCCAGCCGGGGATCGAACTTGTGTTGCAGAGGCTGCAGACAGCTTCATAGGTTGCATCTTAACCCCTTGTACCAACCGGGAGGCCCTAACTTAATTTTTGTTTGTAGCCATTTTTTTTTTTTAAATTTATTTTGAAGTAACAGTGCATTATAACATTATGTAAGTTGTAGATATGCATCATTTTAAATCAGCATCTGTACATACTACATTGAATTTATTACTAAGAGTTTAATTCTCTCCATCATAGTTCCTCCCCCCTTCCCTTCTGATTGCCCCTGGTTTGGCCTGACAGTGTAAAATTTTATTTTATTTATTCTCTATATACTTCACTTGAGTGAAATCATAGTGTTTGTCTTTTCTCTGCCTGATTTATTTCTCTAAACACAATAACCTCTATGTCTGAGATTAGACCAACTTTAAAAGGTGGATCCAGATCAGAAAACTAACACTTAAGAAGATGACGTTGAAGAAGTTGATTTCAATATAAAGTAAGAAAATCTTTCAAGAGGTAGAAGCACCCAATCTCATTTGGTATTTCTTTCAGAAATAACTTATTAACAGAAAGTGTTCAAATAGGCTAATTATCTGAGAGATGACATAGAAATTCTTTCACTAGTTGGAAGGTTGTTCTAAATGCCAAAAAACTTTCCTAAGCTAACATTTTATGTTACATTGGTTGAGTTGAATTAAAAATCTTACATGCTTTCAAATGTAATCCACAAACAGTGATGTCTCTATTCTGTTGGGGAAATCACTAATCAGGTTGCATAGCTACTTCTTTGATGCATTTATATGATTTTTTTTTCCTCACAAAAGTCAAGAAGAAACATAAGAGATAGCATTTTAAATCATCTGGTACCTAGAGAAAAATATTTCAGAGAAGGAAGAATGACAGGCTTGTTAAGAGTTAGGAAGGCTCCCTAGAAGATTAGCAAGTATGAATCATGCGTCTAGATCAGAAGGGTCAGTTCAATAAGGCAAGCTTTAAAAAGGTCCATTGGTCTGATCCCCAAGAGACAGGTTATAAAATGACTGATGCCAATCAAATCTCAATTTGAAGGCTCTATGTGTGTGAGTGTGAGTGAGTGTGCCTGTGTATTTCAACCGTTGAAATGTCAAATCAAAACCAACGTCAGTCATCATGGTGTCAGTGTGGTGGAGATGGAGTTGACATGTAGCTGGAGATTGGGGAAGCTGAAAGGTCTCTTTAAATGTTGAGAATTTATCTTGGAGTATTGGCAAGCAAGAAAGGATTTAAAGAATAGCACATAATTCTAGACACTTTTATAACCAGAAAAGTTTCTTCATTAACAATAGAAGAATCACCCTTTACCATAATATTAAACCCTTTCCACACACTCTGCAGGAGACATCTCATTTTTAATTCATTTAATTACAATGCTATTGCTTCACCCTTTTGTTTTCTCTCTGTAATTTTACTATTGACAGCAGTCAGTCTTTTTTTTTTCTCAAAGTTCCCCAAACTGATGTTTGTTCTGTCCTTCATGTGATGTCTCCCATTTTTCTAAGGTTCTTATACCTTCCTTCTAATCATTCATTACAATGTTAGAATTAAAAAAACAAACAAACAAACAAACCTGCAATTATACCATACATTTAAAATCACAGCATGAAAAAGTAAAATACCACACCTATCAGATCAGTCTATCTTTTTTTTAGATTTATTTTATTTATTTATGCATACAAGAGCTGGGGTATAGGCCAGAGGTGGGGGAGGTGAGGGGATTCACCAGAGTGGGGAGCAGAACAGGCATATCTACTGAAGTACACTGCTGAGGGGAGCAGTGAGCAGCAGGAGAGGTCTGCGCTCCATGTGGGACCCTCGCCCCGCAGCCGGGGATCGAACCGGTGCTGCAGAGGCTGCGGGCAGCTTCACAACCCAGCGCTCAACCACTGCGCACGTGGGGAGGCCCTATGTGCCATTCTTACTGGTGTAAAGTGGTATCTGAGTGTGGTTTTGATTTGCATTTCCCTGATGATAAGGGATGTTGAACATTTTTTTCATATGCCTGTTGGCCATTTGCATTTCCTCTTTGGAGAAATGTCTTTTGAGTTCTTCTGCCCATTTCTTGACTGGATTGTTTATTTTTGTTTTTGTTGAGCTGTGTGAGTTCTTTGTGATCAGTCCCTTATCAGTTGGATGGAGTGCAAAGATTTTTTTCCCAATCAATGTGGTGTCTCTCTGTTTTGGTTAATGTCTCTTTGGCTGTTCAGAAGCTTTTCAGTTTGATGTAATCCCAGGTGTTTATCTTTGCCTTCACTACCACTGCTTTGGGTGATGAATCTTTAAAGATGTTTCTAAGATGTATGTCTTGTAGTGTTTTACCTATATTTTATTCTATATATTTAATTGATGGAGTGATTATAACCAAATAGGAGGGATCCTACATTATATCCCACATGTGATAAAGGAAGGGCTAGAAACCATGTATGGATAGAATAAATGTCCCAGTTCAGACTATAGCTGCAAGATTATGAAATAGGTGACATTTATCTTCAGTGTTCATTACTTCTCTCTTACCAGCATGTCAATGTAACCAAAGACCCATTATCCTCATGTTTCTCTAGGGTCTCTTCTGTTACTGAAGATAGCCAATTAATAGACTGATTGAAGGTATGGTATTTATAGGGTGAGTGTATAATTTATTGTTTAATATGACTTTTAAAACTGAAAGGGATTGCTATTAATTACTTCAGGAAAAGTATTTCATACCCCAAGACTATCTTGGATAAATGAGGATCTTAAAAATTAAAGACTTAATATTTAAGATACTCCTTTGAAGATACTTCAGTGTACATCTAATAAATGCTACCTCTTGCTTTGAGTGTTTTACTTATAAATAAATAAAAAAGACCAAGTGAGGGCCTCCCTGGTGGTGCAAGGGGTTGAACACAGCCATGAGGCTATCTGCAGCCTCTACAATGCGAGTTTGATCCCTGGCCAGCCTGGGAGCTACCCACATTGTGCAGCAGACCTCTCCTGTCTCGCTTGCTGCTCCCCTCGGCAGTGTATTTCAGTCAATCCGCCTGTTCTGTTCTGTTCTGTTCTGTTCTCCACTCTGTCTCTAGTGAATCCTTTCACCCCCTGCACCTCTGGCCTATACCCAGGTTCTTGTATGCATAAATAAATATATCTTTAAAAAAAAAAAAGACAAAGTGAGAAGACAATGATTAGGCCAAATTAATACATCACTAATGACATAATTTTAGATACATTTGCCCATGATAAGGAAGACATTTATTGATAGATTACATTTCCAGTACTTGCTGAGTTTTATACTTCCTATGTGTGTCTAAACTGGGCCTACATATGACCTTTCGGGATCACTGGGGTAGGTATATGTCCATGGGAATACACAGTCAGAAGAGTTGGCAACTACATTTTATTTCAGCCCATACAAACCTAGACATCTTGTCCTCACAATTAGGACCACGATCAAAGCTAAACTATATCCAGTGTAAATAATTCATAATGCACTTCCTTTTCTCTTCTCCCTTCCTTAACCCAAACTGAGACCCATTTTGTGTTCCATTGCTCCTTTGAGAAATAATCATCCACCACCTCAACCCTTTTCCCAATTTCTGTCTTTCTTGCAATGTCCGCTCTTTCAAAATACCTCATTATCTCCATTCTCCCACTGAGCCTGCAATGTGATGGCATTTGCCTTGCCTGAGGAATGAAGAGACAGCTTTTCCTCTCTCAACAATCCTGCACATTTAGATCTGACCAGAGCATTCTCTGGCTGATTCCAAATGTATTCCCTAGAAAGCGGAGAACAGCCCTGTTTATCCCCATTGTCATCGAGTGGGAGAATGTTCTGCCAGGTCTCCTGACAGATTTCCTAGGCAAAAAAAAAAAAAAAAAAAAAGGCTCTGTAGTGCTTAGAAAACAAAGCTATTTCAGGTTGCTTGGCTGTGAGCTGATAAACAAGGCCTGGGGTGAGAAATGCAACACACAAACACACACACACACACACACACACACACACACACACCACGGGCCTGCGGTCAGTTGAAGACAAAACCGACATATTTAGCAGTCAAGCCACATTGCTTTTTTTCTGACCTGTTGGCTACATATTCAGTTGATAGCTTCCTGTTACCTATCACAAAACAATAAAAATCTTTTAAGAAGACAGTCCAAATTGCTCTAATACCTTCTTTAAAGAGAACAAAAATGCAGAAAGTTAGCCTGTAGGGACTTCATTTTTCATAGATATACAATTTATGGTGTTTAAATATAAGTGTTTGATTTCAGGTTGAAACGATCTTGTCAAAAGGTACATGAAAGACATTTACGCTGGGTTCTTTTCTACTTCAGGTTATAGCTGATCCCTCTCACGTCTTTTATCCCCAGAACACTTGACTGGCACCTGACTTCATTTCACTTTAGTTCTGATTCGGGGAAAGCTGTTTTTTTTTTTTTTTTCTATTTTTCATTCCTTCTTTCTTTCTCTTTAATTTTTTTTTTGGGGAGGTGTTTCTAAAGATAGAGGGATTCAGGGATGGACAAAGAGGAGGTGACCGAGGAGATTTTTTCTCAGACTTGTTTAAGGGAGTAGCAAAAAGTCAGTAATGAAGATAAATAATATTTTAATGTAATATTACACAAATTCAAAATCAGTGCAACATTCCATGTTGAACAAAATACCAAACATTAAAAATTAAACAGGATCAGTTTTACTAGGTTTTTTTTTTTTTTTTTTTTTTGCTTTTCTTTTGGGCTCCACTGTGGTTTTGCTTGGCACTGCATGGATTGTAATGACAATAAGCTGGAATATGGGATGCCATTTCTGAAGCGCCTGCACATCTATTCTTCCCTCCTTTCCAGAAGCATGTTGGCTGAGGGCATCATGGATCAGAGTCAATGGAATCACTCGCATTCATTGAGTAATAATTCGTCTCAACCCATAGATACTACAACCACACAAAACATCCCCAAAGACACTACTTTCAGATTAAATAAAGAGAGAGAAGGTACAAAGGCAAACCGATTGGGCAAGGGATTACAGATCTGAATGGATCTGCTCACTAGAAAGAGGGAAGAGAGGAGGGAATGAGGGGCGTTGGAGAAGGGAAGGGATCAGGCTGTTGTGGAAGTTTCAGGGGGAGTCTCACAAGTGAGTGTGTGTAAGTGTGCAGAATGCTTGAATCTATAGTTTTCCTGGGAAGGATGCTGGCATTGGAATTGTAAACTGTAGAAGACTTTGGACAAGTTTCCTAGCCTGACTATAATGTTGTATTGCCTATGTCGTCAAATTTTCTGTTAAGATATCAGAATTGATAGTGGGGTCAGGTAGGCTTTTCTCAAGATATGCCCAGAGTAGGCATTTACAAAAAGGAGACACCTTCATATGGAGAACTAAAGGTCAGCGGAGACCCTGTGAGCCTTGAGAATTACATTACAGTACTGGACCAATGCAGACTATTTTGAAAGCAGTGAAGGCATTAGCAGCTTTTCCTCCTTTGTTCTTTTGCAATACTGTGATATCCATACAAAGGGGAAGCCACAAATTTCCTGCCCCACCCAAGGTAGGGTGGAGCTGAGTTGGGAGAAGTTAAGACTGAGGCTAGGACTTGGGAAGAAAGGAAGGAAAGAAGAGGACTAGGAGAAGACCCAGAGGAAGCACCTGGAGCAGAGAGACACAGGAAGAAGGAGTCATCCTTGCTTGGATCTGTATCAGGGGATCAGGAGACATGGAAGAAGACCCTTGAAAGAGACAGAGACATGGGTGAGAGACCTGTGGGGAGGCCGACAATGGCAGCCTTTATCTTGACTTATATTTTGATTTTGTTCTTTTCCTTCTAGACTTGTCTGGTCCCTTCTGCCTCCTTTTCTGTGGTTCCCTGCCAAAAAGTACCTTACCCCTGTGGCAAGGTTTTAGGCCTCAGTTGTCCTGCTTTGGGCCACACCTGTCTGTCTGGGCATTTATCCATGAGGGGATGGATAACTTGGGTGTTTAATTGAAACTATTTTAACTTTTCTTTGTTGCACACCAATTATCTATTACCTACTAATCATATTAAAGTTCTTTTCTATTGAAGGTCTTAGGCACTAAGACCTAAGTGACAGGACCCACTTAGAGAATGCAGGTTGGAGATTCCCAGGATGATCCTCATTCTGCCCACTAATGCTTTTTCCTAATCAAAGAAGAAATTACTGCTCCCCTTTTCATGACTTAGAAGGATGTAGTTTTCTTGTGGGGATGGGTGTTGTCTGGGTGCAGGTTTAACTATGAATATGTCCTCTTTATCTGAAAATCTCATCTTCACATGCAGCTGCCTTGGACCAGATTCTGGGAACTAAGGGGCAGAACTGACTGACCAAGTGAATCTATATAACATAGAAGGCAGGTTTTCTCAGGAGAGACACGTGGAGAAGGGCTTGCTTTCTTCTCAGCTGTGCACTTGAACCAGGAACTTGGGAGGAGTGAGAGACAAATAGGAAGGTTGAAAAGGGTGAACAATATCTGTGTTGTTTTTTTTTTTAAGATTTAATTTTTATTTATACAAGAGCTGGGGTACAGGCCAGATGTGCGGGAGGGTGAGAGGATTCACCAGAGATAGAGTTGGGAACAGAACAGGTAGACTGATGAAATACACTGCTGAGGGGAGCAGCAGGTGAGACAGGAGAGGTCTGCTAGCCAGGTGGGGTGCTCCGAGGCCGGTGGGGATTGAACCAGCACTGCAGAGGCTGTGGACAGCTTCACAGCGCTGTGCTCAACCTCCTGTGCCACCAGGGAGGCTCCCGTACAATATCTCGATTTGTACTTTGATTTTGCTACTTTTTTTTTTAAAGAAAGCTTTTTTTTTTTAAAAGATTTATTGATTTATGCATACAAGAACTGGGGTATAGTCCAGAGGCGCGGGGGGTGAGAGGATCCACCAGAGACAGAGTGGGGAACAGAACAGGCAGACTGATTGAAATAAATGCACTGCTGAGGGGAGTAGTGGGTGAGACAGGAGAGGTCTGCCGCTCCATGTGGGTTTCTCCCTGCCTGGCTGGGCATCAAATTCATGCTGCAAAGGCTGCAGATTGCTTCATAGTGTGGTGCTTAGCCCCTTGCGCCACCAGGGAGGCCCTGATTTTGCTTCTTTAGTCTTACGCTTTCCTGGCCCCTTCCACCTCCTTCCTATGGTTCCTTGCCAGAAGGTATCTTAGATTTGTGGCAAAATTTTGAGTCTCTTTGTCCCTGCTTTGGACCAATCCTATTTGATTGGGCATTTGCCCATGAAGGGTAAGGAACTAGTGTTTTATTGGCAAACTGATCTTTCCTTCTCATCTCCCTATGCACACTAATCTATTAAAGTTATTTTACACTAAGAATTGCTTTGTCTTTGTGCACATAGATGGCTGGACTCCATTACATTATGCAAATTTGGGGGTCCTGAGGTACCACTTGGTTGCATGCTAAACAAAGGTATGATAAAGCATCAAAGCTAAATTGGCATAACTTGGGGCAAAAGAGAGTTGAGGTTAGGCTTAAAGGTATATTTCCTTTTTTTTTTTTTTTTTTTTTAAGAGTTAACATTCAGAGCCCCTGAGGTTATTGAGGAATTTTCTTTCTGGAGTATTTATTTGTTTGATATGTACCTTTGCTAAAGACTGTGAAATTACCCAAAATTAATTTTAAATACATTAAACACCTGTGACAGGAAACATTTTTTGCTGGTGATAAAATTGGCAATAGTTCTAATATTATTGGCAGCTAGGACAGGAGTCCCAAACCATGATTATTGTGCAAGTTATTCAACTTCTGTTAGCCTGGAGCCACTTAAGACTGAAGAGATGACTTCCTAATAGAACATGGTTAAATGACAATACTGGATAATATTTACCTGGGGATCTCATTTGTATTCTCAGTGCAAATTCAGATACATCTGGCATTTCAGGGTAATTTTTTTTTTTTTTTGAAGTCTTTCTTCCTCTCTTCAGTCTCTTCAGGTTATTTTTTAAAATTAATTTCTAAAAATTTTTTACATCTTGTTCATTTTTAAACAATATTTGCTCTCCCCTACCCCCTCAGGTGTAGTCTCCAGAGAGTTTCCTTCACCAATGCACCCGTGCACCATCACCTCAGGCCCCTGTGCTCCTCCCTCCCTCTCTCTGATCCCTCTCATTTCAGGGTAATTTTACAAGGTGAGAGCAAGTTCTTCACGGGGATAGGGAGAAGTGGTCTTGAAACCAGGGTCCCACAGTGGATGGCAGTGCAAGACTGGTGTTTTCCCATTGCTTCCTAAGCAGGAGGAGATCTTGGAAAAATGGGGTGGTTTTCCCCATGGGGCCAGAAGTTGCGGCCTATGTGCAGCAACTCCTACCCCAGGGAACCAGTGTGTTTTGAGCGTGGAGCCCCAGGGGGAGTTTCCCACTGACTGTCCAGAGCACTGCCTCTGGGGTGCATCTAAGCTGCCCTGCAGCAAAAGTCTGCAGGACTACAGTGTGGCGTCCCAGTGCTGGTGGGGCTTAATGGCAGGCCCAGGTGTTAGCCTTTCTACTTTTGGCGCCTGGATCGTAGAATGGACCAGTCAGGTGAGAGGTAAATGAACCAATTGTGTTTATCAGCTCATTAGTTAATTGTTCATTGCCAGATGGACCAATTGGTCCTAAAATGATCCAATCAGTCCCTTGGAATTGAAAATGGTCCAATCCATAGGTATCAACTAGGGTGGGGGACCCAGAAAGAGGACACAATGCAGAACAGGAGTCAGCTTGTGAGGTTCAGATGCCCATTCTGTGCTCGGCCTCTAGGAAAGAAGAAAGAAGAAGCATCCAGCAGCTGACCTCTGTAGAGAGAAGGCAGAAAGCTTTTTAGCTATCAGGTGGCTGCACCTGCTTCCGTTCCTGCCGCTGCACGGCTTGAAGGAGCACCAAAGGCCCTGGGTCTGGTGTTTGTTGTTGTGTAGCCAACAACTCACAAAGAGCTGCTAGTGTATCTTACATCCCCTCCGGTGACCAGGTGACCAGCACTACTGGCCAGTGCTGCCCAATACTGCTGACAGGTGACCAGTTGGCTCTTTGGCTCTGGGTCACTTCTGAGAGCTGTTTGAACATGGAGTATGTAGTGCCATGAAGGCACAGAGCAGGATCTCTATTAACCTATGCCGATGGGTAAAGAAGGAATCCTGGAGCCCTCAGTGGCTTTTCCAGGCTTTTATTGAGTTTACCAGGTACACGGTAGGGGTGCCAGGGAGCCAGGAGGCTGGCAGGCCTCCCAAGCCTTAGCGAATCTTCACTCTTTCTGGGCTCTCCAGCATTCTCTCGTTCTCTCTATTCTGCTGGTTCTGTTCTGCTCTCTCACTTGTTCTGCTGGCATCCCCGTGACACCACCCTTATAGGCCCATTTTCAGCCCAAGTGAACCAACCTACATATGCCCTCACCCTACTCCAGGTGCCCGCCATTAGGCATGCATGCAGGACCACAGGGATCCATCATCAATGCTAATTGGCGGGAGGGCAGAAAAGCCTGATACTTTATTTACCTACAGTGCCTTTGACTGTCTGGCTTCCGGTGCTGCTGCTTCCGTTGCTCTCTGATCCAGCGTCTGGTGCTGTACATACCCTCAGAATGGCTGCGGGCTGCTGCTTTGTCGAGGTTTGTCTCCACAGCCCTGCCTGAGAGCACCTCCGGCTTGGGTGAGTTGGATTCCTGCCGCAGCTTCCCAGCTGGCACTTGCTCCAGGCCCTTGTTGGCGGGACGGCGCCATCTTGAGTGAGCAACCTTCTCTTTGGGACTTCTGGATACCGTGGACACTATCTGGGTGAGATCGCCAGCCATCTATGGCTTAGAAATTCTTTGTTTCCCCTGTATGTTAAACTGCATTGTTGTTCCCTGCGCCTGAGTGGACATGCAATTGGGCGTGTGGGTGGAAGCCCACAGACAGTGACGTGTCTTCTATTGGGCACTGTCCTTTGACCTGCTATAGAACCCCTATATCCCAGATTCAGTCCTCAAATCACTCTAGAAGGAAAGGTTTAATGTAGAGACTATGGTACAAGAGCTTAGAGCTGGACTGAATAGATGTTGAAAGGATCAGCTGCAATGACAAAGGTTATCTTGTTTGTTTGTTTTATTAAGGTATAATTGACATGTAACATTAGAACAGATCTTCAAATAATTTTTGGTTCAACTTTGTTTCCTTATAACATTGCTTTCATTGTGTGTCGCTTCATTTAACGTTGCAGTTTCCAAGAATCTACTGCTAGTGTTAGGTGAGGACTTAACCGTATATTAGTATATTAGTTTTAGGTGTACAAAACAATGATTTGCCATCCCCATACATTGCAAGATGATCACCAAAATACATTCAGCTATACTGTCATTACAAAGCTCCAAAAAAGTTTTTTTTTTATGATGAGAACCTTCAAGATTCCTGCACTTGACAACCTTCAAGTGTTCACATACATTGCAATGTCATGAACCATGTTGCAGTTCATCCCATCTATGCATTATCTATTTCACAATAGATAATTCTCCACTTTCACTGGACGTTTGTAGCTCATGAACCCTTCACATATTTCGTCCACCTTCTAGGCTGCCTCCCCTCTAGAAACTACCATTCTGTTCTTTGTATCTAGAGTTTTGTTTTATTTGTACTGCTTTGTAGATTCCACACAAAAGTCAAACCACATGGCATTTGTCTTTCTCTATCTGACAGATTATCTTTTTACCCAAACCCCTTTGTCCAGAGTCACAGGGTCTAGCCAAAGGGGCTTTAACTAATTATCAATTCAAATAAAAAGATTTAGCTTGGGAATGTCTGGTAAGGCTGAGCAAACTCAGATAGCCTGGCTGAGTAGCTTGATAACTAAAGGCTAGATACACAGGGGATATTTTTCAAAGCCTACACTTTCTGTTGTGCTTTAACCTGCCTGAGCTATAGGTGCAGAGTTCCACGGCGGGGGCGGGGGGGGGAAACTAGAGAATTTCAGCATAAATATGTGAATTCATGCATTTGTACATTCTTATATTCATATAGGCAGCAACTGCATCTCAAGCAGAATGAAGGATTTGGGAAGGGCTATGCTATTATTTATGTTCTGTGTGGTTTAAACCTAACCAGTTGTAGCAAGGCCTCTGATCACATTTAAATGCTGATTATGTAACCTGAACCTCCTATATCACAGACTTGGGAAAGAAAAAGGATGTGACTGTCCTGAAGCTCAGCACCTTTCTTTCCTTTGGGTTATCTGCCCGCCTTACCACCTGGGTCTTTCAGCTAGATTTGCCTCTATTGGTCTCCCATCTGCTGTGTTTTACATGGGCCTGACTGCCATGATTTTTTTTTTAATGGGATCAAAACTATACCTATCCTTTGTTCTGCTGGGTAACAAAAGCTCTTCTGAAAATTTATTCTGAGCCAAGACATTTAAGAGATAATTCTTTATAGATTATTATACCCATAGAAATTGTTTGTCTTTGATCAGGGCCATTTAAGATCTTGTCCTACAGCAGTTAATTTTATGATGCAAGTGTTAACACTTGTGTCATGTGGGGTGTGGAGAGAGAGCTCCCAGGGTGGGTGATGGGCTGGGCTTCTTTTCTTCTTATCAGAAAGAAAGTATTCCAGCGTGAAGAGGTGACTAGAGCAATCACTTGGCCAAGGATGCAGCTAAACTGACTTTGTTTTCCTTTCTGGGGATGGAACTGGGGAGGGCTTGGAGAAGAGGGGGGTGGGATTGCTTTGGATGTTTGAACTGATTCCCACTTGCTAGTTAAGAAATCACCCTGGCATAGCCGTTTGCCGTGGTATTTTTCACACTTTATCTAGCATCCCGTGTCTCTGTTGCCTGAGAACTGTATTTATATTTACACTGCGAAGCGTGAATATGCTGCTGTCCTTTGGGGAAAGGGATTCATCAAATAATCCTTTTGCTTGAGTATTATTAAGTGGACCATGGCACTTCCTCTGCTTGTTTTTGCTCGGAGCCCTTGGGACATGTGAGGTGGCCTTGTCCAGTTCAATGGGTTTCTGTAGGGTGAGCCAGATTTAAAGAAACATAAATTCAGTTGAGAGAGAAGGTAACATGGCATAGCTGAATAATGTGCTCTAATAGGCAAACCAAATAGTTAAATGCAAGATGCTTGCTGCATGCTAAGACTTAAGGAATGCATATTCAATGCAATGCATTATTAAATACAACATTGAGCATATGGGTACCCACAATTAATGTATATAAATAGCTGATAAAATTGCTCAGTATTAGAAAGCTAGCGGCAAAAATGACCTCATATGTCAAGCAGACAAGTAGGCAGCTACCATTTTCTTTGTACACCTTACAGATGATAAATTAGTTTTATGGTCTGCATGGGGCCCTTATCACACAACAGCACCAAGTGCATGATAAAGAAAAAAAAATGCCTCTGCTCAAAAATCGAACTGGAATTTGGAGTCCCAGCGGAGCTCATTTTTTAAATGTAAAGAATTTTAGCCCGCTTCCTTTGGGGAAGATTTATTGTGGCCAAGAGAAATGTAGATCTTGGTTATGTGTTTTGATTAAAACTTGATTTTTGTTTTTATTGACACCGGGTAGAATGTGAATCCGTCATAACTGGCTGCCTATTGATTGAGAGCAGTTTGGTCCAATGGGCACAGGATAGGAAAAAGAAGGGAGAGTCCTGACTTTTTTTTCCAGTTCTTCTACTAACAGGCAAAGCTGACCTTGGATAAAATTTTGTAACTGTTTACTAGTTCTCCCTGCTCTGTGGTAATTCCCTTTAAGCTGGTGAATAAACACTCTGTTTTAAGTTCATAGGATATAGGAGAACAGTTATTCAATGTACAGTTGAAGGGGATGGGCTAATTTTTGCTAGCATTACACCGGGCAAACATGATAAATGGCATTATTGTGTGTGTGTGTGTTTGTGTTGAGTGAGGAACCACTAATGTCTTTTTTAAAATATTTTGTTTTAGGGCCTCCCCGGTGGCGCAGCGGTTGAGCGCTGGGTTGCGAAGCTGCCCGCAGCCTCTGCAGCGCCGGTTCGATCCCCGGCTGCTCCCCGGCCACCGGAGGAGGGTCCCACATGGCGCGCAGACCTCTCCTGCCGCCCGCTGCTCCCCTCAGCAGTGTACTTCGGTCCTTCTGCCTGCTCTGCTTCCCGCTCTGGCTCTGGTGAATTCTCTCACCCTCCCGCGCTTCTGACTGTACCCAGTGCTTGTATAAATAAATAAAATAAATAAATAAATAAAAATAAATCTAAAAAAAAAAAAAAAACAACTTAAAATATTTTGTTTTATATAATTCTTACATCATTTTTCATTTTTGCACAATGTATGCATTTTCATTTTGGTTATATTCCCCATACAATTGCACTCCCCCTTATTTTGACCCTAATCCTTCCTCAACCCCTCACCCCTCATAGTGTGTCTCTGGTTTATAGTTGCTTGTTGATTGATTTTGATTTTTACTTTGAAAGAAAAAGAAAAATACCAGATGATCTCACTCACAGCAGGAATTTAGAAAACCTAAATAAAGGACCAGGAAAAAAACTAATTAATACAAAGTAAAAACCACTAATGTTTTTTTAAAAAACTTCTGTAGAAACCCAGAAAGAAACCAGACTCTGTGAAGGGGTTTGTGTTTTTACTCAACCTTCCTTAAGCTACCCCTATCTGCTAAACATAAAAATCTCATGTGCTTCTTTCCTACAATTGGAAACTTTGAGGTTCAAACTAAATTAAATATTGTGACTGAAATCAGCTACTATATAATAGAACAGAAAGCTGCTTTACTTTCAAGAGGCATGAGACCCACATCTTCCCCAAACTCTATTCCCCTGGAATCCCTGTTTTGCCAGGCAAGGGTCTCCTTAGTATTATTTTCAAATCAAATCCCATCTTTTGTTTCACATCAGACAAGCATTGGAGTGTGTCTGCAAGAGAAAGCATTCCTGAGCCTCTGGGATGTGGCTGAGACTTCAGAGGGTTCCATTCCTAGTTCAGGACTGTCATTGTCAGAGAAGGGCAGAGTGACAAAGGGGCAGTTAGTGGCAGAAAGAGGAGCAGCTCCAGGAAGAGTCTTTCCTTTATTCTCCTGTCTCTCGCCACCATTGTGCCATTCACCCCCTCACATCCCCTAGGATAATGATCTCTTAAAATTCTTTTTAAAAAGCTCACTTAATTCCTGCACATAATTAGGAGGACTGTTAACTGTCTTTGCATCCCACATGGTAACTAGAAGTGATGTGTTTGGGTCCTCTAAGGAACTTAGCAGGTGTTCACAGGAAGGAACCCTGCTCTAGGGTACACTAAAGGCAAGTCCAAGGCAAAGCCTTTGGAGACCCATTCCACCAAGGTGTTCTCTCTATAATCTCAGCCAAGCTTCCTCGTGCATTTTGATGTCAAGTTTCCAGTGAAATCTCCAGAGTAAATAAATGTTTTGCCTCAGGGTCTAGTTTTTTTTTTGGTCCCCTTTTCCAGTTGTGGGAATAGTGTGTTGGGAGCTGGTTATCCTGCTGAGCAAATTAAATATTTCTTCTTGGTCCTCCTTATTTCCAGTGTCTCTGGTATCTGATTCATCAATACATGCATTTCTTCGGTGTGTGTATCTACCAATCATAGTGTGAAGAACTGGTATGCAGACGCCTCATAAACATGCCGGTCTCCACACCAACTCCATTTCACCCTTCCTCACCAGTACTGTTAGGGGGAAAAGTACAGCCAGGCAACCCGTTCAATATCGGGGCTGCCCTATAACAATACCAGCATTTTCCTGTGCTTACACTTCTTTCCAGCTCTACAAAAATTACCTAACCTCTGAATATGTCACATCCTCTCTTGTATCCAAGCCTCTTGTTTATGTGGTTTTCCTGCCAGAGGCGTCTTGTCCCTCTTTTCCTCCTGACTCACCCCTTCAGGTGTCCAATGAATGAACTGTTTCTTCATGAAGGCTTCCCTAGACCCCTAACACAAGTTTGGATACTCCTCCATTAAAATTAACCCTTGATAAGCTTTACTACTGTAGCCATTCAGTTGCAATTCATCTCCTTTGAATTATGTGTTCCTTGAAAGCAGGACCCATCCCCACCATATATCCCCACCACTGACATAGACAGACAACACCTGAAAATATTTTTGACTGAAGGAATACAACCACAAATGTCTGTGCAGAAGAATGTGACTGGACAGTTGAGGGGGCAGGTTTACTTCCTCCTGCTGTTGTGGTTTAGGAGAGCTTGGTTTGCTCTCTCTCGAGAGAGAGACTTGAGGGATAAGAGAGTCACTGAGTGTCACCACTCCAACTCCCCCCTCCCAGGAGAAATGGAAGCAAGTCATGACTCTGAGTGGTCCCTGACTTCCCTAGTGGGTTGCTGGGACCAAATGGTGGTACAAGACAAAGCTGATGGACATTGGGGTGGGGGTGATGCTTTTGTTTATATGGGGGCTTTGTGCTTCTGCTCCTTTAACCGAGTTGCCCCTCTTGATGAGGGTTCGGGAGATCCTACTTCCTCCTGGGTCCCAAGTAACTTTTTTCAGGTCTAGTGCTTTTAGCAGGCACATGATCCTGCTTTCTGTAGAGATTATGGCAGCTGCCATTTTGACCTCGTGGGGGATTCAGCTTATGGGTACAAGTTATACTTGCTCTCTTCTACTGTTCTAGCCCTTTGGGTCCTGCACATTCTCTGGTTTGTGTTTCCCATTGGGAAATTGCCTTGTATCATTCTCCTTGCTGGCCACTCTGCTTCAGGTCCTGCCTGTTTGGAAAAATGGTTACCTACAAGGTGATGGGGTATAATCAGGAGTCTGTGTTTTGAAATACTTCTCTCCTCTTCTCCCTGTCTATTCCCTCTCATGGATTAAAAATCTTTGGGCATACTAGGTTTTGATTTACTTTGCTTTTATGTGTATTGTATGAGCATGAACCCTTAGAAAGGGCAAAATGGTTTGGGGCCTCTGGGTATCCAGATTTTTCCTGATAGCAAAAGAACTAAGAATCATGGAGAAGCTTTTACTTAGCAAATATTAAAAACACAGTTATTTGTAGGCTTCTGCTGGGACCTGATTCCAATGTATATTTATGTTACATATGTATATTTATGTTACATATATTTATTTTACAATGTATATTTATGTTACATCCCAATATCATTTGTAATATGAATGTTTGCCAGAGTTTTCTTAGATGATGTACATACATACTGTTAAAACCCTGTGAATGATGAAGAAAAAAAGGTTGTCTGGCCACTTTTCCCTTGAACTGCTAGATCAGGGAAATGCTGTATGACACCATCTAGGAGCTCCTGTGTGGACTGCTTATGTAACTGCTCGTGTAGCTCCACATGCCAGTTGCTATTCTCCTTGGCTGGCTGTAAACTTATCTTCACTTAGAGGAAATTAATCTGAATGAAAAGTCACTTTGTAGATGTGCAACTCCGGTCATTGACGAATAAAGCAGTCCCTTCTCAGGGGCTGCTAACCTTGCCAGCTACTTAACATTGTTTAGATCAGAGGACTCTCAGCCTCTGAGAGAAGAGAAACACCATGAATTCCAAACAAATGCCCTGTATTTTTTTTTAAAGTTTTGCTTGAGTTTATTTGTAGTAGTGGAGCTGATTTTTAATGGAAATGATGCCCACATGTGAGGTGCCTCTCAGTTGTTAGCTTCATAGTGTTGGAAATGGACAGATGCATTGAGATAATGTGATAACATTTCTATCCTTTATATCAATTTATCCTCAGGCTCTGTCCCCTTACCTCCCACAGCTTTTGGGCCCTAGAGACACTTATAAGGGGACAAAATACTTTGTCCTTGTTTGTTGGTAAATTCACTCCA
The DNA here is from genome assembly GCF_014898055.3 of Talpa occidentalis. Taxonomy (NCBI): domain Eukaryota; kingdom Metazoa; phylum Chordata; class Mammalia; order Eulipotyphla; family Talpidae; genus Talpa; species Talpa occidentalis. The sequence continues at coordinate 24,646,435 of NW_023601322.1, forward strand.
GAAAGTGCCTCTGACTAGGGGTTACGGATTGGTTTCTTTCCACAGAGATTCTAAATGAGCACATAGACACACATGAAAAAAGTAGAATTTATGCCTCTGAATATGGCTTGTAAGGAGGGAGTAAACCTGAATTTAGCAATCAAATTTGTTAAGGCTTCTCTAAAGCCTAAACTTCCAATTAACTAGCAAATCATCATCAGACAGCCAGTGAATGGCAAATTCATTCCATTCAACATCTTTTCAAAAGTGGATTTTGTGCACTTATCTCCATGAAAACCCAGCAGGAAGATTTTCCCTGGGAGTGCTCCTACATCTGCCTGTTTTTAATGACGGTAATGGCAAGCAATATTCTACAATTACTTTGGTGATCTCATTTCAAGCATGCAAATCATATTATTGAAGAGCCCAGCAAAAGCCATTTGTTCTTTGGAACCACCAGATAAGTTCTGTGGGGCGAGCAAAGGCCACTGAGAGAAGGCCAGGCCCTTGTGTCTCATAACCTCGATGGCACAGTGGTAGCATTTGCCCATCAAGGTCAAAAAAGATTCCTGATATAGAGACATTAAAGAAGATGTGAAACAAAAATTCTGTTCCTAAGAAGTCCATCTTTTCAATTCATTAAAGAAAGATTAGCTTTGTAACTCATTTACCTAATTAAAAATCACATCTAAAGAAAAATGTGGAGCTAGAACAAGCACAGGCTGCCAGTCAAGTTCGCAGAGTCAAAGTCAAGGCTCTGTTGAAGAGCAGGAGCTTTTTAATATACCACAAATGCTCTGGTGCCTTTTCCAATTTTCTTTACCTTCTAATTTACTCATCTGAGCTGTAATACAGAAATTCCTCCTCTACATGTATGTACAGGTAGCATAAATCATATAATCTCACAGTTTCCCTGTATTGGGATCTTTGAACCTGCCTCCCACTTCCGTCCCAAGCCATCTGATCACTTTCTGGATGTGGTGGGCACTGTGATGCTCAGATCCCCATACAAGAATAAAGGATCGTTCTTCTAAAAGAGGTGCTAGCAGAGTATTTAGCTATCAACTTCCTTTGAAAATTGCCTCTCTATCCCCTTCCTGAGGTGTTTTGTGTCCATGACTGATCAGTGAGGAATATCAAGGCTTGTCTTCTTGCATCAACACTATACCAAGTAGCATTCCATCCCATCCCATCCCATCCCATCCCATCCCAGTTCTCGGAAGGATGGGCTGAGATTTATTTTGAGGCTTCACCGATGTTTAGCTTTTTCCTCCACCCAATCCTGCTTCCCTTCTGTAACCTTCACAAGTGCTCTTCCCAAGAGGATTCCCTGGCAAACCTCATGTGCATTGATGTCCATTCCAGAGTCAAGCCAACATGAGGCCTGGATGAATCAGCCATTCTACTGTAAGCACTTCATTCTTTCAGGGGAAAATGTGTACTCTGTTAAAATTCCAACACGTGGTACAATTTTTAAGTCTGCTACACTTCAGTGTGAATGAGTCTCAGATATTTCTCCATAGAACATTTATTGGGTACCAATAATAGGAAATGATAGGCATATGTCAGCATCAGGATAAAGACAAAGAACCAGATGACTGGTGATACAGAGACAATCTCTTAACAGCCTTCAATTCCCCCCTGCCTCCAGGTTTTCACCTAAGCTTTTTCTTAGTAGTAAATGGCAGGGTAGCCCTCACTGTCTTTCAAGAATGGGGCAGTGAGGTTGCTGTTTTTTTTTTTTTTTTTTTTTTTTTTTTTATAGAGGCATGCTTTATTTATTTGTTTGCTGGTTTGTTTGTTTGTTTTTTGTTTATACATGCACTGGGTACAGTCAGAAGCGCGGGAGGGTGAGAGAATTCACCAGGGCCAGAGTGGGGAGCAGAGCAGGCAGAAGGACCGAAGGACACTGCTGAGGGGAGCAGCGGGCGGCAGGAGAGGTCTGCGCGCCATGTGGGACCCTCCTCCGGTGGCTGGGGAGCAGCCGGGGATCGAACCGGCACCGCACCGCAGAGGCCGCGCGCAGCTTCGCAACCCAGCGCTCAACCGCTGCGCCACCGGGGAGGCCAGAGGTTGCTGTTTTAAGTAATCTTTGGGCACAAAGTTTTATGCAAATTCTTTGCATCCAAGAAGAAGCATTCAGGGCAGCAACTCCTTCACTGTGGAATTTGTGGCATATAGGGATTTAGTAGCAAGACTTTTCATATCATGATGGCACCACTCTGCCCTTAAAGTGATGGAGGTCCTCTCTGCATGAAGGTGCTATTCTCCTGTTACAATTGACTGGCCTGTCCTACCAAATATCTGCTTTTTCACTTTCTACTTCTTTGTAACTTAATCTTGCTCACAAGTGTACAAGGTCTCTTTACATATTCTCTTTATGCAAACTGTCAACTTTCTTGCTCCCTGTTAATTATATGATTCTCTTAACAGCATCTAAGAAGAAGCATCTGAACCTTAGCTCAGTTTTTGTTCAGTAGGCTGCTGACAAGCTCATGAGTGGTTGCTCTAGTGTCCAGTTCCCATCTCATGACCATCAACCATCTATACTTGGAGGGCTAGGGAACAGTGATGAGTATGAGATGTGCAGGCTTCAGGCTGTGTAATCCGCTGGGTTGGGGGTGAGTTTCTCCTTAGACAGTAATACAGGTGGGCAGCTAGTATAGTCTGCCCAATCAGGGCACTATCATTGCTCTTGCCCTTGGAAGTTTTTGCCCAGATAATGTTTCTCATATGAACATTAAGGGCTTGTAATTTTCACCTTACAAATGATGGAGTGGCTTTCTATAGATGCTCTATTTGGCTGAAACATTTCAGTAGAACTATCAACAAATTAACCTAATGAGATCCCAATTGAACTGAAAACTTGATGTTGCAAAAAACTTAAGCAATGATCCTTGTTCCCATAGATCTTAATCATTTTGGCTATATACACAGAGATTGATCATAATGTAGTGACATTTGTAAGTGATAAAATTCTTTTTACAAGTACTAGATGCATGGTTTAGAAGGGGAAGGGGAAAGGAACCAACAAAATGACTCATCTTCACTGGCCCACAGTTGTAAAATAGGGTAGTAGAAACCCTTTTGGCTGGCATGATATGAGACAACATTATAAAAAGGTGGGAATTAAGTATTAATGGAGATATGTAGTTTCAAGAAATTATAAAACTTTAAGAGGATATTCCAGACCTGAGAAACTATAACAAGGGAAAAACCCAACTTTGTAGAAGTGATGCAGAAAGCAAGAGAGAATAATGGCAGATAATACCAAAGTGGGAAATTAGCAACCTATGTCCAAGTCCATTGTTAGTGCTTCCAGACCACTAAAGGAATCTATTGTAGAAGTTGTTATTTATTCAACTTTATCCACTTTTGACAACACGATTTTGGCCTGAGTCATAGGTAGGCACCAACTGTTTCAGTCAGCTTCTTTAACTCTTGGAAGTTTCTTTCACTTGGCTCTTCCTAAGAATGCACATAAACTAGGCTGAGGCTATGAAAACATCCACCACGGTGCTTAAACTCACTTACTGTTGTATTGATTTTAGTTAAGTGGAGTGAATATCATGATCTATACAGGGGATATAATGAGGTTCTAGTTACTTCTTGAAAGTTAGAGAAATGTTAGCTTGTTAAAACTGGGACAAATTTTTGTTTGGATCCAGTGTGCATTTTTCAATATTCAGATTCTGCTAATCCTTTCTTTGTATGCTTGTTGGTGGCAGTTTATACTGGGTGTAACCTCATTCTGTTGTCCCATAGGCAGGTAGTAATCAATTGTAGCCTATGAAAAAATGCTCAAAGTTACCTTCAGTCAAAGCAAAGCTTAAGGGGATTTGACACCTTGGTGACATACTCAACAAATTTTTGACATTAGAATGTACTCCCTTTGTTTGTGAGGTTCTGTGGTTCATTGTTGAACTCTCTGTTCCAAGTGCTTTGGATTTGCTAGGCTGCTACCCATATGATTGGAGTGTGGAAATGAAAAGGAAGGGTTGTTCATGTTTGTCTTTTTATCAAAAAGCGTAACTTACAGAATGGAATTCTGATCTGAAAACAGATTTCAAGTGTAGACAGCATCCCATCGCCTGTGAAACCCTACTAGAAACTTCCTGGCCTACTGTAGTTCAGAACATTTTGTATTTAATTTTTCAAATGTCTTTGCCTTGAAGAAAGGCACTCTCATTAAATGTTCATTGACTTGAATACTGTTTTCATCTAAGGGTTTAGGACTTGTTCTAGAAGACATGGAGGCGATCTACACTTTCTGAGCAGAGCATTTCATTATTTATTTACCTGTAGGCACTCCACATGATGTAATAGTCACAACAGTCATAGAAAACATTGTTGAGTATTTCAACTATATCATCTCAGTTAACCCTTATATAAATTTCATGAAATAAGTATATTATTATCTCCATTTTACAGATCAGGAAATCAAAGTATAGAACAAGTTCTTTTCAAATGTCACAAATGGATTCAAATTCTGGTATTCTGACTCTAGAGTTCATACTTATGGGCAAAGGACACCTTAAAAGTCATTAAAATAGTAATTATGTTGAGATAATGATAGTTCACATACTTGATTTTTTTCTTAAGAATCTGTGTGCACTAGTGAAAATCAGTAATTGTTGTAGAAGTTTGTTTTCAGAAGACAGGGGCTACTGGTTTTACTTTAAGGCTCTGTGTCAGCATGTCAACCTGGTTGACAGCTTGGCCACCACTGTTATCCCCAGACACATTAGAATTGCTTACAGCATCTGTCTTCTTGGTCTTTGAGCACCTGAGTTACATTCTGAGTGGTCATAAATGAGTCATAGAGCAAGTCCTTCAGCCATCACCCCTAACTGAGCTGCCACAATTTCTTAAGACATAGAGAGTCAGGGGAAGTGTTGATTCTGTTCTCCTGGACGCAAGTTCAAATAACCTACTGACCTTTCCTACCTTGCCAGCCTACTCCTTTCTTCCATGAATTCTCATAGCAACTCTCCCAAGTCTCTGAGAGCTAGGAATAAAAGTATTTGGTTATAGAAGGAAGACAACTGTGAAGGTATAAGATTAAATATTCTTGTTTCATTTTTTTTTTCTTAAGACTTACAACCCAAGGCACAGTTCTTTTTATGAGAAGCTACACTCTCATAGAGAAGACAAGGTTATTAAGACATGTTAAGAAGCCCCTCCATGCTCTAAGGAGTCACTTCTTTTTTTCTTTAAAGGGAACCAAAAATCCTCAGAGTAAAAACCATAACAACAGAGAATGCAATAAGCTGGTGACCATAGGCAGTATTGTCTATTAATGCAAGCTTGAACTAATCAGGCCCTGGAATGAATTAAAGCATGGTTTGGTGAACGAGTGACCATGTTCTAGGTGCTAACCCCAAAACAACAATTTATTTACATGAAATGGCTTAAAAAAAGTCAGATGTGCATGATCCCCTCCATTTCTCATTCTGAAATTTTGACTATTTGACATAGACTTTAATTTGATCATTTTGTGCCTTGACACATTTTGTATTTATTATCTGTCCTTTTTAAATTAAATTTAATTTTTTAAAGATTTATTTATTTGTGGATACAAGAGCTGGGGTACAGGCCAGAGGTGTGTGTGGGGGTGAGAGGATTCACCATAGAGAGAGTGGGGAGCAGAACAGGTGGATTGACTGGAATACACTGCTGAGGGGAGAAGCAGGTGAGAGAGGAGAGGTCTGATTCACTATGTGGGTAGCTCCCTGGCCGGGGATGGAACTCATGCTGTAGTGGCTGTGGATAGCGTCACAGTGCTGTGCTTCCCCCTTGCATCTCCAGGGAGGCCCTATGATCTCTCTTTTTCTCTTTAGTATGATCCTTTTGTTTGGCAGCAGTGTCCAGGAGGTTAATCTGGCTTTTAGCTTCTTCAGCTGGGAAATGATAGTCTCTTATCTGAATCTGTTGGGGCTCAGGGGTCTTGAGGGACTGTGGAGGGCCTTGACTTCTACGCAGGGGAGAATCCATGCAGAAGGCAATGAAAGTGAGTTAGAGATGAAGCTTTATTGTAGGTGATAGCACACCCCCGAGAGTAAGTACAGGCAGATTCAGAGGAGAATCTGGCGTTGGGTCTTAAGGCTGATGATATAAATACTTGCTTAGTTTGAGGGGGAAGGGGCTCACATATATGAGATCCTGAATGGGTTGTGACCCCTTCTGTTTAACAAAAGGGGTAAGAATTTACAGTACTTGGTATAATGAGATTTGGCCAATTTACAGTATTTGGTACAATGAGATTTGGCCAATTCTGTTTATCAAAAGCACTAGACTTCTAACCTCCTGTTAAAAGTTTTACAACTAGGAGCACCAGGTGTGAGAGGAACTAATAGGGTTTGAATCCAGCTAATAGGGTTTGAGTCACTTAGTTCTGAAATATGCACAGATGTTTTTCAGAAATACTGAAAAATGGGGAAATTAGGGGGTTGCAGCCATTGTGCTAAATTCTTGTTCTAACTCAAATTTCTGAGGGGTGTAGAACTCAGGGAGGGAGCAGTGTAGAAAGTGAAGAAGTTACAAATTTCATTAAATTCAAGAGGAAAGTTTGATCATGTTACCAAACTCAGAGTATAGAAATAGATATTGATAGTCAGAGCATAGGGTTAAGGTGGCAAACAAGTCTGAGAACAGACTTAGGTGATCACCAGGAAATGGATTTCTATCTATAGCTGGCCTTGGCTTTACTGCTGTGTGGTGAAGTGAAAATGTGCTGATAATTTTAAACGACTTGGAAAGGGAGAGAAATTTTGAACAAATGGGTCCCCTTTCCTTTCTTTACATATCCTGTACTCTTCATTTGATGTTTATTATTTACTGCATTATTAATAATTATCTTTCATGTATGCACTTCTTGATTCCCTAATTTATAGCAAGCTCCTGGTGGGCAAGAATCTTCTATGTATCCCACACTACTTACACAGATTGTCTAGAACATCTGAAGAGCGCAGTGAATACTTGTGATGGATTGATCGAGACAGGTCATTAGGACTCACTGCTATGAGCTGTCTCTAGCTGCTTTGAACAGATGGTGGTAGTTTTGCCCATTTAATATGGACATTGTATGAGGACAGGACCTATCCCACCTATGAGTAGGAGGCAAGATAGTGGAACTTGGACTCTGCATTATGGTCACTTTAGATCACATTAGACTAGTCACAAAAGGGAACTTGGGCAGCACAGAAAAGACACACGAGGAAAAGGCCTTCTTTATCCATTGCTATTATCATAGGATGATGCTTTATCTTAATTTTAAATCTAATAGTGTTTTTTTTTTTTTTTGAGTACTGAAAATCTATCAGCAAATGTTTCATTTCTCTGACCAAACTAGAATCTTAAAGTAGGTAAGTCAGTTCAAAAGGTCCTTATTTAGGGTAAGGTTTTTCATTTATTTATTATTATGCTATTGACTAGATAACTGTTTTATCACCATGGAGTTTTTGAAATCTTTATTAAATACTTCATCCCATATTGGCCTCTCTCTGATCTGATCTCATGTAATTCAAATTACTTGAATCCTTCATTTTGGCATTTGATTATATGCAATTGCATCTACAGTATATTTTTATCTTTTATGCTACAGTAGATAGTAGATATTACATCTTTTTTTGTTTTTATCCCCAGAATCGCCTAGCAAAAAGATCAGATACAACGGGGTTTTTAGATTAAATGTGTAGTTTTTGGATTAAATAGTAAACAGGAGGTAAGTTGTATGAGTCCTTACATCTGTTTTGGGACCTAGGCAGTTATTTAACTCCTCTTATTTGATTGCAAGCTTTTCAAGGGCTCTCCATCTGTTCAGAATATGATTTTCCTTAATTCCAAAATAGTATCATTCAAGCTTTGTTTGTTTAATAAATATTTATGCCCCTTGATGACCATAGTTTTTAGGATGAGGGACTATGTGTGTAGCACACTGAATGTAATAAATTAATAAGCAAAAAATAAAACAGCAGCTTCCAAGTAGGATGTCTTTGCCTCATTGCTTTTTAACATTAAGCTCAAAAATGGGAGCTTCAGAGCTCAGGAAATAGTAATGGGCTGAGGGGGCCTCTTGCCAGTAGGTTGCCAATTCACAAGTATCAAGTCTTTACCTTCTGATGACTGCCTCATGGTCTGAAAAGGTTTTGTGTAACTCCTTGCTATGGTGTGTGTGTGCAGGGTGGAGACATGCCGCGGCCATCTTTTAAAGCTGACTTCCTAGTTAAATTAATTACTATTTCACTGAACCCTCTTAGCATTTCTGTTCAATCATTAATGTGTAATACAAACACATATGTTATGCATTTTTCCTGTTGACAAGCTGTTCTCAAATTGCATATGTAAGAATCCTGAGGGAAGAGTCCTTATGCTCTCTTCTTACCTGGGATGAAGTTTGTCCTCAACACAGGGCAACACCTTACTGAATGCATCCTTCATTGATGACCAGTTTCACTGGAAAATACTGGTTCATGAAAGAGTCCACCTAAAGAACAGTGTGCTAATAAAATTAGAACTTTTCTGTCCTTTAACTTCTACATAGTACTCTCTTTCACTTGTCGATTCTTGACTAGCTTTCTCTTTCTCTCTAAAGTGTTTTGAAGTCGACATTAAATCCAACTGATTATTCTTAAAAACCCAAACTTTTCTACATCTCCAAAAGGTGATTCAGTAAGATCAGTAAGAGGGCTTTCAGGCTTCACTCCTCCAAATATGGCTATCGTATCTTTAAAGTTCCCAGAGTGAAGACCTTTGACACCTCAAAGCTGTCAACCTGATACTTTTTAGCAACGTTAATAAAAGCCACTAAACAACAATGACAAGCCCCTGAAATAGATTCATGAGTTTGTGGTGGCTAAGAGCTGGGTTTGCTAAAAATAAAGCTGTTTCTGCTCCCTCCATCATCCTTTTTCTGCTAGACTATAATTAAAGTCCACATCTGAAATTCTTACTGAGCGGCAAAGTCCCATGAGTGATTGGCATCTGGCATCCAAAAATATTCCACAAAGAACAGTATTCTCAGTGGCACATCTGACAGGCTTGGCTCACTTTCAATGCTCCTGGCTTCCTGATGAGTGGCAAACCAATGGATGAACAGGAAGATTGCTTCAGCCAATATCAATCAATCAGTTGGTTTTTCCATCAATGGCTTAAAGCAATTTCCCATGCCTTCCCTTCACTTACCCCACACTGGCACATGAGAGAAAGTGATAGGAGAAAAATCAACCTCGCTAATTGGAACACTTTTTGCCTTGCCAGTGCTGGGAAAGAGGACCCCAGCTTGGTTGGGAAAATATGATTCCCTGGCGAGACCAAAAATTTCACTTGCCTGCTGGTCCAAATAGCATTAGTTTTTGCATAGGAATTCCACCCAGTTAAAGGACTTTTTTGTGATTTCCCTGGAAGGGAGAGATTAGTTTTATAGAGGAGGGGGAAAGCTTTTCCCATCATTTTGTTTTTCATGCTTGTGCCATTTGCATGAAAACTAGACAATGTGTGATTGCACATAGGTTACTTCTCATAGAATCCTAAATAAGAATGTGTTGGACAATGAGAGGCATTTTTTTTCCTCTGAGCAGTCAAACATACCTAATCATATGAATATACAATGAGATAAAACACCAATCTTGCACCAAAAGGTTTTATGATTTTAAGTAGACTTGTGCTAAACTCTTATCATAATTGTAATTAGAAAGAGCGGGCCAGTTTCCTGCTGGCTGTGCTCACATTTGACATGTGAACAGTATGAGGTTAGTGCCTGTGCTGAATTCTTAATTTACATTAGTTTAGAGTTTCTGTTTGCTGTGTTGCAAGTTAAGAGTTCATATGAAATAATGTTAACTCTGCTGAAAACAAGTATATTATCATTCTCTATATGCTAGAGGCAGTATTTCAACCTTTCATTGTATGAAAGTGTTAGTATATGATATTAAATAATAGAATGACCTATCAAAGGGAACCCAGATATATAAAATAAAATCTTAGGACAGAGAAATAATTGAAATGATTTGAGATGCATGTGATTCATCTGGTGAGATCAGTGGTTGTGGTATAAATTTCTGCAACTAATCAAACCCATTTCCTAGGACTTGCTTTATCACTCTGGCAAAGCAATCCTAGGAACAAAACAACAGCAAAAACAAAACAAAACAAAAACAAAGGTAGAAAAACAAAACCAACACGATCATTCTGATGGGGAAAAAGTCACAGTGATGACTTCAGAAGCAAGTAGAAGTGGAATGCCAGTTAGAGATGTTTTCTGCGCAACCAATAACAATTTATGCTTCACTTGTATCATTATATGTGTTTCAAATAACCTTTGTCTTCAACAAATGGCAATATTTGACACAGATGCTGAGGACAGGTATTGTCTATTATATAGCAAGGTCATTTTTCTGTTCCTAGTCTACTAGAAAGATGAATATTAGATCTAGAAAAGTAAATGCTGTCGTTCTCTGTCCTCAGATGGAGAAGATGTGATCAAAGAAAATTAAGGTGTGGACATAGAGTCCCATAGGCAATTATGAAAAATCAAAACTGGAATTTGGGTCCCATGGACATAATCCAACTGTACTTTCTAAATTGGACAATGATTAGAAGTATGATAATAAATAGATTATGAAAAACAAAGGGTTGCCTTTTCTACTTTGCATTAGTATCATCAGGTACCACCATAGATACACTTGAGACAGTGGTTTGTTCAGACTGACTTGTTTTATGTTTGAGTCTAAGCTCACTAGAGCTAATGAATTTTCAGTAAATTTGTTAGTTGTTTGATGTCATGATGGTAACTTGAGATCAACTATGGTGGGAAAAGTTAGAATCCACCATCTCAAAGAAAACATTTGCCAAATGTTGACTAGAGGTATATTTAGGGAAGATAGGAATCTTAGTTATTGGACCAAGGCCTAGAATGACATATGCCATGTTTCCTTGTGTAACTATTCCAATAATGCTATATACCAAAAACTTGTTCAATATGAAAGAAACAGTGAATTCCACTCTAATATATTCTCATAAAAAATAGCATCATCTATCAGAGACTGAATAAAGCCATTCTAAGTATTGGATAGATGTGTTCTGACTCTGGAAATGAAGAGAGATGATTTCTGTTCTTCATGTAGGACGAACATGTCATTGTCTCTTGGAGCAATCTAGGAAGGAATTCTGAAACAAATTTGCTAAAGTGAAAAGTTCAAATCTGTCCCTGGACAGCTCTTGGTTTCTTTGTCAATGGGAATGATATTTAGAGAAGGAATCTATTTTAGGACTGTCTGGAGAGACAAAATCTTAAGATATTCTAAAAGTGAGAGAATCACCTACCTTAAAGGTAGTAGGGTATTCAGTGGTGAGCGGGGACTGGCAGGCAGGGGCCCAGGAGGCTGAATGTATATATGTCTTCCCAACTTTACATCCTGTGACAACACTATGGGAGCTTAAAATCAGTTATGATTGGACTATTTACACCATGAAAAATGACAAAGACTAAAATCAGAGTTTTTTTTTAATTAAAAAAATTTATAAAGTTTTTAAAAAAAGTTTTCAGAAAGATGTTTAAGATTTAAACATAAATATCACTGGTTATTCAAATATCTGAAAATTAAAATCACAGACAGTAATCAAAGTTTTATTCAGAAATGATATTTTCTTTTAAGGTTATTATTTTAAAATCATTTTATTTAAATAATTTAATTATGAGTTAGAGGTCTGGTAAGACAAGACTTATGAAGTAAAGCCTGTATAGTAGAGTATGAGAATTCTCTCATCTCAAGATATAAGTAAATCTAATGAAACAAATGGTTATGACCATGGTGAACAATTGGGCTGTTACTTAGCCACCCATTATTTAAGATTATTTAACCTTTTTTTTAAGACCTACACTATAACCTACATTATGATAGATACTTTATGAAATGTAAAAGGTGTACAAGTTTGACATTAGAGTTTTGTCTATCAAGTAAATCAAATACTTGGCGAACAGACATATTGCAAAAGGCACACACCATACATATAGTAACAGTTGAGAGGAAAACAGCTAAATATTGGGTACTATCATCAGACAAGGACTCTGGTGATGGTGAGACTAGACCAGAATCTTTTTTTTGTGGGACCCTCGCTGGTGCCTGGGGATCGAACTGGCACTGCAGAGGCTGCGGGCAGCCTCACAACCCAGCGCTCAACCGCTGCACCACCAGGGGGGGCCCTAGACCAGAATCTTAAAGAAATAACTGTGTTGAATAATATTTGAGACATGCAGAAGTGATGGCAAAGTTGATCAGGGGGCAAGTAAGTCTAGAAGCAAGCACAGCACAGGGTCTATTAACAGACATTCCTGGTAGGAGTGGAGGGTAGATGGGTAACAGTGGCAGAAAGAGTGGGATATAGAAGAAAGGTAGCAGGAGGAGGAGGGTAGAGCAAGTAAGTAAAGCAGAAAAGGGCCAGTTACTCACTGCCAGGCATTATATGAAATAGTCCTTATATGTAGCATGTCAGGTTGTTAATAAAACATCATGGTGCAGATACTGTCCTCTTTCCCTAGATGAGGAAACCAGGAGTCAGATAGGCTCGCTGAAATCCCAAAGTCACCAGAGATAGAGCTTGGAGCCTCTCTCAACTCTTCTGACTGTAGGTCAGGCTCTCACCACAACACAACTTACTCTGATGCTCTCTTTTTTGTTGTGTTATTTGTTCCTTATGTCGTTGTTCATTTTTGTACATTATTTTGTTTCTCCTCTCTGGTGTAATCCCCATAAATCTACCATTATCACTCTCCATTTCTTTCATTTCTTTCTTTTTTTTTTAAGATTTTTTAAATTTATACAATAGCTGGGGTACAGGCTAGAGATGCGGGAGGGTGAGGGCATTCTAGGGACAGAGCGGGGAGCAGAAATGGCAGACAGAACAAAAGAACTGCTGAAGGGAGCAGTGGGCGCGACAGGAGAGGTCTGCCTCCCCATGTGGGTATCTCCCTGGCCGGCTGGGAATTGAACCCATGCTGCAGAGGATGCGGACAACTTCACAGCACTGTGCTCAACCCGCTGCATCACCAGGGAGGCCCTCTCCATTCCTTATAAACCTCAGCAGATTTCCTAAAATAATTCTTTAGCTAAGTGCCAAGAGAAGAAGGAAAAACGCAAGTAGGAATAAGGGAAATTGACCCAGCTGCACCAGTCAAGTAAACATGTAATAAATGACATGATTTAGTATGGACACTCTTCGAAGTTTGGGTAAAGGTTAAAGTTAACAAAGGTTAAAGGTTAATGCAGCTTCACTCCATTATTAGCTGAAGGGACACCAAGGGTGAATAGCCACATGTTAGAGAAGAAAAGAAGTTAGAGTCATTGAAATGAAAGGAGACCAAAGATTCAACTAAAAGAAAACCTGAGCATTTATTATGAACTGTACCTCTAAATCTTTCCCAAATGACAGAATTACTGCAAGTTAGCTCACCAGGGAACCAAGGCTACTTTTGACAGAACTATACAATGCCTTGGTAAAGATAAATGGGGTGTAATTTAAGTAGTCCCAAACTTTTCTGCAAGCTTCAAGATCACTGCACATTGTTGGATCTGTTCATAATGGCCTGGACTGTATCCTAAAAATACCAGTGGGAGAGACTCAAGCGGACTGGCCAGGCTAGAAGAGGAAAATGAAGCCATTTGGATTTGGCTGAGGCTATGGATGGTCTGACAGTTTGCAATTTATAATTCTTTTTTTTTAAGTCCTTTTAACATTCTTTATCTGCCTTTATTTGCTCAACAGCCCTGTGCTGAAGTTCACGCTCAGCTTACCACATTCGGTGAAGCACACAGCAGTGGACAGGGGAATTTAATCTAGAAATCAGCCTGACTTGTCTTCACAATGTATTTTAGCTTCCAGGGCTGTGCTATGAGGATGCATAAGCAAGAACCCTGTCCAGGTCAGGTGGCCTGAGAGCCCCGCCAGCCTCCCTAACAATGCCTTTTAGGCAATGCTGTCAAGCAGACTCCCATCTTCTTAACTGACAGGGATGAGCATTTTAATAAAATGAGGTTCTGGTTGTTTTGAAGCATGAAGCCTCCTAGAAAGGAGAATCTGATCAGCTTTTGCCATGCCTTTCATAATTGTGAATCCTTCCATCTGACTGCCTGTAATTCGCCTTCCCAGACATTCAGAATAGATCATCCTCACTTCGAGCTGTCTCAGACACATTGCTTGGGATTCTTTCAACCTGCCTCGTACCTTTCAGGTGGTAAGGTGGCAGGCGTCCAGTCTCTGAAGAAAAAAAGCCTTCATTGTTCATTGTGCCACTGTATCTTCCAACCCTTTTTGTTATATTCTGGAAACCTATTTGCTTTTTAACTGCTGCCACATACTGGGAAAACATCTTTATCGAGCGATCCTCAATGCTGTGGCTGGAGTCCTTTTCATCAGGGGGCCTGTAAGTCCCTGGCTGAGATGAAAAGTCAGAGTGTTTCTCTCCACCTGGTCATCTTTGTGTCAAACTAATTTGAATGTCATTGGCTCTTGTGCTGCTTTGTTGCTGAAAATTTCCGGAAATTGTCACCATCTTCCCAGAAGACATAAGTCATTGGCAAATATTCTCAAATTGGAATTCCTTCTGGTTCTAAATACAAGTGTCACATTCACATTACTCTACAGAAGGGTCTTTTCCAATATAAAAAGGATATTCTGGGTCAGGCATTCAGTGGAGAGGATACTTGTCCACATTGACAGAAAAGCCCTGTAATCTCTCTCCCATATTGCCTATAGTCTCCTTTTCCCTTCATTATATAAAAAAGCTTGATTCTACCAACTAGGACTTAATTTGGATGCCAAACGTTCTCTGTCACTCAACATGTGCATGTAAGCCTGCCTTTTCAAAGTGTGCACAATGCTTTGAGGTCAAGAAGGCATCAGTCATTCACACCTAACATAGTACTTTCCTCTTGAAACACAGCAGAGCCCAGCTGCACTAAGGAATATAGTTAATAATGTGGGGCAGGGAAAAAGAAAATTTAGTAGAAAGCAAAAGTGATTTTGAACAAATAACTCTCTGAGGAAGGCAAAGCTGATTAGGCAGAAGACAATTCTCTACAAAGAGGATGAGTGTATTGAGTGTCTGGAAAACCACGACAGTGAGTTCACTGGATAGAAGAGAGCTGAACAGAAATAGAAGTCACCCCAAACCAGTTTTAAAATTTATCAAATTGGAGAAGAGAAGGACTACAGACATTCAGGATACTATAATTTTATCGATCCAATAAGTTAGTATAACCACTTCTTTTTCCCATGTGTACTAGTCCCAGGAGAACATCACCAGCTTGCTACACATATCCCTCAGCCCCCTGCTTCAGTATCAAACCTGCTTTTTTTTTTTAACTCTTTCTTCCAGGATCCATAGCTACCCACACAAAGAGGGGACACAGACCCTGTATTTAGCCAACATTTATTATTTTGCAGATAAAGCATATCAACATAATTGGTTCAAATTGAGTACCTGGGCCTCCCCGGTGGCGCAGCGGTTGAGCGCTGGGTTGCGAAGCTGCCCGCAGCCTCTGTGGCGCCAGTTTGATCCCCGGCTGCTCCCCGGCCACCAGAGGAGGGTCCCACATGGTGCACAGACCTCTCCTGCCGCCCGCTGCTCCCCTCAGCAGTGTACTTCGGTCCTTCTGCCTTCTCTGCTCCCTGCTCTGGCTCTGGTGAATTCTCTCACCCTCCCGTGCTTCTGACTGTACCCAGTGCTTGTATAAACAAACAAACAAATAAATAAATAACATGCCTCTATTAAAAAAAAAAAAAAGAACAAATTGAGTACCTGCTGGAGCTGAGCAGGGAAGTACTTGTTACAACCATCAGATTTCATCGAAAGATGTTTCCATGCTCCTGTGTCATTTAATCTACAGAGCATCAGCTGTATCTACGTTCTTCTTCTGGACTTGGACAATTTAAGGGTTGACACCATTCTATGCTTCTTCTCTGTGTCTTGCACAGAGTGGTGATGATAAGAACAAACATTTATTGAGAGGTTGCTATTTGTTGAATATGGGATTGAATACATTGTGGGAATTATCTTATTTCAGCCTCACATGACCTTACAGCATATGTGCTATTATTGTCCCATTTGGCAAATGTGAACACCAAATCTGGTACAGTTACATGACTTGCCAATGTTCTCATTACTCATGTATAAAGACCACAATTAAGTTCAGATTTAACTGATAATCAATGCCAATAAATAATGATAATGATGACTATAATAATAATATCAGTAAATATTATTGTTGAGTACTTATGCCAGATTATTAATTTTTGTGACATTTTTAATTGCGATACCACTGGTTTAAAGTACTATATATGATTTAGAGATAAAGGTTCAGAACTCTGCAGATGTATGTAAACAAATCACATCTATCACCAAAGCGCTCATAATCTTACCTGATAGTCCACTGGATCCTCTCTGTCCACTTTTCTCCTGCATTACCTATAATTCTGCAGCCATTATAGTTAGGATATGTTTTGGTTTAGTTTTGTCTGTTTATTTTGTTTCTTTGTCTTCCATGTACAAGTGAAGTCATCCAATATTTGTCCTTCTTCGGACTTGCTTTGCTTAGCATATTCCCATCCAGTTCCATGTTGTCACAGTAGCAAGATTTCATCTATATAGCTGTGTAGTATTCTACTGTGTGTGTGTACGGAGTATATACATGTGTGTGTACATGCGTGTATGTATATATATATATATATATAATATATATATATATATTTGCAACATGCTCTTAACCCACTCTTCTGTCCTTGGGCACCTAGGTTGTATCCATAACGTGGTTATTTTAAATAGTGCTGCAATGAACATAGGAATTAGTGTTTTTGAATTGTGTTTTGAATTGAATTAGTGTTTTTGTATTCTTTGGATAAATACATATGAGTGGAATTCTGGATTATTAGGTAGATATATTTTTAATATTTTGAGGAAACTTCTCTGAACTTTCTCAAAGTTGCATTATGTATGACACATATGTTACTTTATCTTACCAACTAGTGATATATATCCTCTGAATGACATCGAATAGTTGTATACACATTGTCTGAGGATAGAAAACTCCTGCTCTCTCCATAACTCTAATCAGGATATGCCTGGCTAGGTATATAATAACCAGGTATGTGTATGTTTATTTCAGGTCCTGCATTATCTACAAGTAGGCAGAGAGCATATATGACAATTACTAGATGCTGATGGGGAAACCATTTTTGGCTTAGGAATAGGCTTGCTCTTGTTTGTGAAGACCGAATTCAGTATCTTGCTTGTTTGATTTTCTGAATTGAATATGCACATTTATTTTAGCAACAAGGCCTGGTTGCTCCTTTATACTTATGAAAGATGAGAAGTTTGGCTTCCAGACCTTAAACTTGCTCATGATACTTAGATGATAGGTAAAAATTTGCTAGTGTGTCTACTCACTTGAAGAATATGCTACACCAAGTAATGAAATAAGGATTCAAAACCCTCTGTTCAAGTATTTTGTGTGGTGTTTGTTGTTTTTAAGAGCATGTGTCTGCTTTCAAGGAATTTCTAGTTAGATTATGTAAAAACATGTCTTTGTGCAGTAAATTTAATCTCTTCCTTAGCCTCTTGCCTCTGACAACTTGAAGTAAATACTTTGACTAAACACTTTGCCCCGAGTGTCTGGTAAAATAAGTTATCTCAGCCTAAAAGGAGAAGAGGGAGCCTGAAATTGCATTTATTAAGGAACTCCTTCCTACTCTCAAGAATCTACATCCCCAAGCTCAAGAAATAGGAGTATTGCCATGGAAATTTATAGATGGTTTGCAGGGATACTAAAGAGGGTATATAATTCATCCGACACTTCAGTAAACAGTGGAGACTATGAGAACTGTTGCAAGAATGTATAATGATGTATTGGATATGTATATTACTCCAAGATTGACATTAGTTTCAGCTGCTAGAAATGAAATTGTACCTTGTGCTAGAGGAAATGTTAAAAGGACTTGAAGACTACCTTTGTGCATTGCTGTATAATAGAAAGAACAGAGGCATCATGAAAATGAATTTTAAAAAGTGACTGGCAAAGGAAACCAGAGGTAAGATAAACCTGAGACAATGTAGGGAATTCAAAGTAAAGAAATTACTTTGTGTGAAAGAGAAGATAGATAATGATATTTAAACACACATACACAAAGTAAAATTGCCAGCGTCTCTGTTGAGGCTTAGTAGGGCATGATTTATGAACAGAAGGGCAGAATATGTTATTTTTTTTTTTAATTTTTTATTTAGAGGCATGTTTTATTTATTTATTTATTTGTTTGTTTGTTTGTTTATACATGCACTGGGTACAGTCAGAAGCGCGGGAGGGTGAGAGAATTCACCAGAGCCAGAGCGGGGAGCAGAGCAGGCAGAAGGACCCAAGTACACTGCTGAGGGGAGCAGCGGGCGGCAGGAGAGGTCTGCGCGCCATGTGGGACCCTCCTCAGGTGGCCGGGGAGCAGCCGGGGATCGAACCGGCACCGCAGAGGCCGCGGGTAGCTTCGCAACCCAGCGCTCAACCGCTGCACCACCGGGGAGGCCCAGAATATGTTCTTAAGATAGTTAAATGGGTAGCGACGAAAAAAGTTTTACAGCTTCAAAATGTCTATAACTGTAAAAAATCAATGAAAATTGGGCGTTGGATATTATGGGAAGTATTTGAATTCAGATAAGAGAAATTAGACACAGAATCAATGATGTAGCAGGAATGTGCTGCAAAATACAGAGGGAAGAAGTGGACAGTGCTTTTCAAATATAGAGCACAGATTATCTCTATTAAAGATGGGATTAATATATATATATATAAGTGGGAATTTTGTATATATATATATATGTATGAAAGAACCATTTTTGTGAGAAGTTAAAAGTTAAGGCTATTTACTAAACATAGTCTGTTACTCTTATAATCTTTATCAAACACTGAAGGAAAGTTATATTGTGGATTGGTTTTGAATTTAAAGAAAGTAACACAAACCATGGGACAAAGTGATCAGAGCATATTGGAATTCATAAGAAAGAGTAAGAAAGAATACTAGCAAAAGAGATCAATGTGGCAGGATAAGATGGTGCATCAAACTCATCTGCAAAACTGAAAACCCCACATACTTTCCTCACCCATAAATGATAATGCATTTGGATCTTTGGGGTGTCAAAGTGGCAAGGGGTGTGGAAAGACCCTGAGGGTGGGTTCATTCTCACTCAGAGAATCTGTAATGCTAGACCTTTCTCTGTCACTGACTGGATGCAAAGGTGACTCAGATTTAGATTCCCTGTTTGACCAAATATATACATATATATGGACAATGATGTCAGCAAGAGGTCTTACTCAATTTTAATTGGGAGTGGAATTTGGGACAATACACTTTTTTGGACTGTAAATATCCCTGGACATTTTTCTTTAGCCATTCAGGAGAAGAGACTTAATATAGAAGTACTGGATTTCCATTTTTTAGGCATGTTGATAACCCAGCCAGTCCTGTCTATTTGACCATATTTATAATTTAAATTCATGGAGCTGTTAATACTAGCTACAAGAGAAAGGCTGACCCTGTAGGTTGGTAGCTAATTTGGGCAGAGTGTTGGTTAGCTAGATTTTCTACATATGGATTTTGAGTTGCTGGTAGGACACCTAATTATACCTGGCACTGGATAATATTATCAAGGAAGAGAGTCAATGACAAGGGAGATCCCACAAGAGAAGCTGTTATTGATTTTGCTGGTGGTAGAGTTTCAAGAAGAGGGAAAAATCGGGAGTATGAAAAAGAGATAGAAAAAGAATAAGACAGAAGAAACCAGGAGGCTCTTCATACTACAAATTAGACAAAGACCATTAGATTAGTGTTGAGACAATTGCATGGCTAAAGAGAGGATGGGAGAGTCTGAAACATAATGTTCAGATTATATATTCAGAGCATGAAGAGTCATTTAGAAAAAAGTTGACTATACTTGTTTTAAAATCAGGTCAAGTCAAAGATAAAAAGGATGGAAGTAAGAAGGAAGTTGTGACTAAGAACAAATGCAAAAGAAAACCATGAAGCTTTAAAAAAAAAAACTCAAGAAAGCAACATCCTAGGCTAAACTGAGGCTCATAGAAATATTTTTAATGACCAATATTTTTAAAAATTTTTTTGTAAAGATTTATTTATTTATACAAGCACTGGGTACAGTCAGAAGCGCAGGAGGGTGAGAGAATTCACCAGAGGCAGAGCGAGGGACAGAACAGGCAGACTGACGAAGTACACTGCCGAGGGGAGCAGTGGCTGGCAGGAGAGGACTGCACACCATGTGGGACCCTCGCCCGGTGGCCGGGGATCGAACCGGTGCTGCAGAGGCTGCGGGCAGCTTCGCAACCCAGCGCTCAACCACTGCGCCACCAGGGAGGCCCAATGACCAATATTTTTAATGACATGCACTCATCAGAACAATGAAAGAGCTCATGCAATATTTGAGGACAAGAATATAAAGGCAGTAGAGAACAAAAACTAGATCAATTTTTGCTTTGCTTCTATTTTTTTTTAAAGATTTATTTATTTATTTATACAAGCACTGGGTACAGTCAGAAGCATGGGAGGGTGAGAGAATTCACCAGAGCCAGAACGGGGAGCAGAGCAGGCAGAAGGACCGAAGTACACTGCTGAGGGGAGCAGCGGGCGGCATGAGAGGTCTGCGTGCCATGTGGGACCCTCCTCCGGTGGTGGCCAGGGAGCATCTGGGGATCGAACCAGAGCTGCAGAGGCTGCGGGCAGCTTCGCAACCCAGCGCTCAACCGCTGCGCCACCGGAGAGGCCCGCTTTGCTTCTATTTTACCTTTACATTTCCTGACCAGCAGATTGGATCTTCACCCTTAGGTGAGCTCTTTTTACAGTGACCTGAACCATTGTTCTTGCTTCGTTTTGATAAAAACCTTTATCTGTTTATGGCTCTACATTTACAGATTTTTTTTTTAGTGGAAATGTATGGATGTATCATTATATTTGCATATATACAATATCTTTGGTGTATATTTCTTCAGATCTTTTACACCTCAAGGTCAGTAAATTGATGTAGCTCAAGGTCACTAGCACTGCGATATGCAGTGTATTGCTTTGACCTTCATGAATATGCATCACACTCATTTTAGACTTAATTTTTCTTTCTTTCCCTTTTTGCATTTAAAACTAAAACCCTAGGAAAAACCTGAGTTCCTGATTTTAGTCTGAATGTGATCTGAAGGTAGTTAACCTTGCAAAGAAGGTAGAAATGAAGACAAACTTTCCTACTGGCCTCCTGATGCTTCTGTGTGAATTGATGGATCCCTCAAGGATGAATGCGACACCATGACAAGTGTGGGGGGGAAAGTTATGCTGAAGCTGACATTCACAGGGTGTATTAATTATAAGTATCCATCTCCCTAGTGATCATGTACTTTTTTTTTGCCCAGGAAGCAAACCGACCAAGAATTTTACTTTTGATGGAAATGAAGAATATTGAGAAAGTTCTTGTTAAGTTTCAATACTTTTAAGTTAAATTCATCTTCACGTTAACTTCAGAGATCTACCAATCTCAAACTTATGTTACAAGGGGGAAGGGTCAGGGCAGACATATATATTTTCTTTTTCTCACAATACTGCATAGTGCTTAGAGCCCCAAATTCATTTAATTTGAATGGGGAAAAGTTGACCTTTGTTTTGGTGGCTGAAGGGGACAACCTTATTTCTGTTGAAGTTGCTGGAGAAGTGCTCTTTTGTTTTATTCTAGGTTGCTGAATTTAGTTATGAGTGCGATGCAGAAAGGAGAAAGAAAATTGGCTGGGAGTGGTCATTAGCACCTTTATAAGATGAAGCTTCAAAAAGAATGGAAGGCTTGTGAACACCACCCAAGCAGGGGGATCAGCTCCTGCGGATTCAGGATTCAGAAACAGTAGCTTCTTTAGAAAGGAAAAACAAATATGTATGGGAAATGCACTCAGTTTGAGTGACTGCCACGTTTTGGGCCAAGATGTAACAAGAAAACGGTGTTGACAGTATGTTCACAAGGAAGCTCTGTGGCCATAAACTACATATATATTTATTTACTCTTTTCACACCATTTACTGCTATGCAGACATAGCTTTAGACAGCCTGTCTGGCTAATTCAGGTCAAACTCAATGCATTTTCTCAGCAGGTTCCTTTGCATGAGTTAAGTGCAGTCCACATTTCACCTGCACACACATATTTTAGTTGTTCTGATTTCCATATCCACTGGGGACTCTGAAATTATGTCATTTTCCTAAGTTGATCCATTATTCTAAGTGGACTTTGGTTGCTGCTTCTGTTCCTGTTAGTATTATTTGTTCATTTCTCTCCAGGTTGCTTTACAAGAGCAAAATAGTAGGCTTTTCTTAATTTGGACAAACAACTTTTTTTCTTATCTGAAGTTTCTATGTAGCCCTTTTCCATTTGTAATGAACACAGTTATCATAAGTGAACAAGCATGAACAAAAAATCTTTGACTGGCAGGCCAAGAAGATATTTCTATGTTTTTAAACAAATTGCTTTTGTGTGTTTTCTATTTATTGGCATGAACATATCAAACTTTGAGGATTTTCCTGAAATTGTCAATCCCCATTTTAAATTCATAGCATTTCAGTCCTCCAACATTTCTTTCAACTTTCATCATTTGCATGTAACACTTAATTTTACTATTTTTGTAATATGAATTTTATAGTGTTCAGGAGCTCTTTTCTTTTAGTCAAATGTTTTCCTACTGGAAAATGTCACCATGTAGATAAGTCACAATAAGATCAACTCATGAATATTCACAGGACATATTTTGAGTACTGTATTACCCACTTAATGCTCTTTTACTGGCTAGATCACCCATATTCCTGATTACTTTCCCCCATTAAATCCTTAATTGCTATTTAAACCAGGCAATTTTTCACAGTAATTCTTGCCCAGTATAGTGTCCTGGTATTGCCACTTGATATTACATATGACATATAATTTCCTCGTATTCTTAAAATTTATGTGTGATTCAATTCTTGCTTTGCTTTTTAAATAGGGGTCTTTAATTTTTTTTTAAATTCATTGACCATAATTTTCCAATGTCTGAACTGTTCTCAGAAAAGAGATCCTTACATAGAAGTTCTTTAACATCCCTCTTTGCTTGAATATGTCTTCATTCTTTCGCTTAGAACAAAATGTTTTGCATTTTCATTTCTTATACTTAACACTGGGACAACCATCTTGAACTTTTTATTTCTCAAAAATCAGCAGCTAGTAAACTTTTTAGAATTCTTATTTCTCCCTAACCACTCACCACTCCTACTTTTGCTATCTGGCCACTCTTGAAGCTACTGACTGAAAATGTGAAAAATCTTTATTAAATGTCTGCAGAAGTACAATAATATGCATATCTTTTTTGTTTCTGTTTTAGCTAATGTTTCTGGAGAGATTTACAAACTTCTGGGATTGTTGGTTTTATTGGTGCAGGTAATATTTAGTAGAGTTGAACTTGTCTGCCAATGACATTGTAAAAGAGAAGTTTAAAGTTTCCATTAAGTTTAAGGCTTGATCATGTAGAATTCCCAATACTCAATCGATTTTGACCCATGAAATATGGCCAAAAGTTATATTTTAACCTGCTTGGAATATGTGAATTTGTGTGTGTATGATTTGTTTACTTGAATAATTCAGGTTATTGTTCTTTACATGAATGTAATGTATTTCATACTCTAGGGGATTCATTAGAATATAGTATTTTTTTTCTTAATACAGTAGTACTAGATTTAGACAACTTGGGATTGGTGATATATGTCTGTGAGCTTGTTACTCATCTAATAAACACAGATAATGCGTCCATTAGATAACCAGTAAACTGTCCAAGTCAGTCACTTGCAAAATGATGGGCTGCCTTCAACCATGGGAAGCCTGTATGGGTCAGCACCCTCTGAAAGTTTGAGATCCCAACAGTTTCACTCCCCATATTCTTCTTGTCCTGCTAAATCTCTTCAGAATGCTCTAAAATGAGATCGGGAAAGACAACTACGCATACCTACTTCTGCTTCTGTCTCCATGACTTTTCCCCAAAGAAAGATGCACCAGCAGTTCAGAACAAAATCTTAATTATCCAAAGCCACTTTCTTTAGTGTTTAAATTCATCAGATAATTGCTCAATTATCCACTTTGTTTTGTCTGTGTAGATATCCTGGCTCAACTCCATTAACCAACTAATGTACACCAAAGATGAGAAAATTAGGAGATTGTGCCTATGTTGATATTTCTGTTTTCACCCCAATGGTTTGTCCGTATCACTGATGTCTGCTGTCCTCATTAAGGGTTATCAAAGTAATGTTCATTGCAACCAGCAAATAAGTTCAAGTAGGTATTTATTCTTTGACTGCCAGCTTCAAGAGACATTGTTTCTATATTGGAGGAAGAAGGGTCTTTTTTTTTTTTTAAGATTTATTTATGCATACAAGAGCTGGGGTATAGGCCAGAGATGTGGGGGGTGAGAGGATTCACCAGAGACTGAGTGGGGAACAGAACAGGCAGATTGACTGAAGAGCACTGCTGAGGGGAGCAGTGGGCGAGGCATGAGAGGTCTGCTTCGCCATGTGGGTTGCTCCCTGGCCAGGGTTGCTCCCTGGTATTGAACTCATGCTGCAGAGGCTGCAGATTGCTTCATAGTGCGTTGCTTTACTCCTTGCACCACCAGGGAGGCCAGTAAAAGTATTTTTTAATACCAGAAGACATTTCAGATAAGAAAATCTGAACTTCTGGTGAGAATATAAGGATGGGTTTGAGCAGTGTTACAAGTTCCAAGAATGAATTGTTTCTAATGGGCCACCGTGTCAAGCTCTTTCAGCTGGAATTAATGAGTCCCTTCCCTCATCAAAATCACCTCCACTTACTTTGTGAGAATGCTAGCACCTATGAGTTTTGATGACAGTGGTGGCCTCTGATTTGTATTTTGTTATGCCAGGTAGCCTATAAAACCATGAAATCATTTTGTTGCATAGCAATTCTTTCCCCTTCAGGGACTTGAACTCCAGCTTGGATTGGATTGCCTGCCTGGCCACTTGGGGGCATCTTGTGCCCAGTTTGACACAATTGAATGATCATGGGTTTGGCTTCAAGTTCTACATTTTGTCTCTTACAAATTAAAAGAGATAGGGAAAGTGACTTCTTTGATCATCATGTCCCTTATAGGTAGAGTTTAATAGACATCTGTTAATGTACAAGGAACAGGCACTAGTTTTCATGTCTCTGGCACCCTATAGTTGCCAAGCAGTAAGTGCATTTATTATTTGGAACTGTTTTGGCCTAGCTATCCTGCCATAATAACTGTTTTGTTTCCCTTCAACTCTGGTCTCTTTAGCTATTGAATATTTTATTCCTTGTTTAATGTCTACCACACAATGGGGTATTGAATAGAGGGATCAAAGCATACATGTGGATAGAGGGACAATGGAAGGATTCCTGACCAACTCCCTTCATTATTTTCTGTTAGAACGCAGCCCACTGAGCTTCTGACTTTCTTCAGAGAGACCACAATCTCCTTTAGTGAATTTCCCCATGTTGCTACCTTACTTTTGTGCCTACACTGTTCCTGATATTCCTTGAGCTGAGACAGTGTGGTATATTAAACACCATAGGAATTGTCTGGCAATTAAGGCAGTCTTCTTTAACTACAGAGGAGTAATGATATAGCTAGTTCATAATTATCTTGACTAGAGAAACATTTAAAAAATATTAACTACTTTTTAGGCTTTTGGGGTATTGACCAAGTAAATGCCCCTAAAGTAAAACTGTAAAGTGGACAACAGGAGCAACTTGATTTTATATGTGAGCAAATGGGCTTAATAAGCTAGATTGTGACAGCACAGAACCACCCAGCACTTTGGAATATTTGGAATATTTAAATGCTGCAAGTAAGAATGAGAATATAAACATGGGGTATCATAAAGTCTTCATGTTGTGACCAAGTCATTAATTTTCCCATTTACTATTTTGAAATCAACAATACCTCTATTTTGTCATTCAGAATCCCTAATTAGGTGTTACTATTGTCCTCTTCTTTGTTGTAACAATCATGGCAGATACCTTAGGAGAAAGGACCCATCACAGAACTCTGTATTAGATGAGTCTCTTTTGTTCCAATTATCTAAATATAGACTGATAGTCAGTGGTCTGCCTAGATTTCCACTGGTAGTTATATTCATGTAACCTTAGAAACCACCATAGGAAATAGAATTTTTTTTATTAAGATATAATTTACATACCATAAAATTCACCCATTTTAAAGTGTACAATTCAGTGATTTTTAGTACATTCACAGGTTGTGCAAAACACTATATAATTACAGAACATTTTATCACTCTGAAAAGAAACCCTGTATTTATTAGCAGTCACTCCACATTGCCCTCTCTTCACAGCATCTGGTGACCACTAATACACTGTCTCTCTGAATTTCCCTATTTTGAACATTTCATGTAAATGGAAGGACACCTTATATAATCTTGTGCTGCCTTTTTTTAAAAACAAAACAAAACAATTATCCTATGTTTATGCAGCCACTGAGTTTTTTTTTTAAAGATTTATTTGTTTTTTATTTATTTATACAAGTGCTGGGTACAGTCAGAAGCGTGGGAGGGTGAGAGAATTCACCAGAGCCAGAGCGGGGAGCAGAGCAGGCAGAAGGACCGAAATACACTGCTGAGGGGAGCAGCGGGCGGCAGGAGAGGTCTGCGCGCCATGTGGGACCCTCCTCCGGTGGCCGGGGAGCAGCCAGGGATCGAACCAGCGGTGCAGAGGCTGTAGGCATGTGCTGCCTTTTTTTTTTTTAACATAGCACAGTACTTTCTGGGTTCACCTATGTTGTTGCACAAATCATCACATGCTTAATCCATTTTATATTATCAAATATTATTCAATTATATGTTCTAACATATTTTGTTTATCAGGTGATAGACACTGGTTTCTTTCCATCTTTGATTATTATGAATAATGCTACCATGAACATTTGCGTACTTGTTTTGTGTGAACATGTTCCAGCTCTTGTTTTCTTTTTGAGGAGCTGACAAAGCATTCTCCAAAGTGGCAGTGCCATGTTCATTCCCTTTAGCAATGGGAGGGTGTTTCAACTTCTCCACATCTTCACTAATACTAGTCATTGCTCATTTTTTGGTTCATAATCATCTTAGTGAGCAGTATCATTTTGTGTTTTTGGTTTGCATTTCCCTAGTGACTAACAATCTTTAACATTCGTTCATGTGCTATTTGTCATTTTTATACCTGCTGTGAAAAATTGTCCTTTCAAATGGGTTGCCAATTTTTTGATTGGGTTATTTTTTTGTCTTAAGACCTTTAAGTATATTTTGGATAGTAGAACTTAATCAGATTTATGATTAGCAAATATTTTCTTTGATTTTTTAGTTGTCTTTCCACTTTGCTGATGGTGTTTCTAGCTTTTGATTTTGATAAAGTCCAATTTATCTCTGTTTTCTTAAGTTGCTTGTGTTCTTTTTTAAAGATTGATTTATTTATGCATACAAGAACTGGGTTACAGGCCAGAGGTGTAGAGGGTGAGAGGATTCATCATAGACAGAGTGGGGAACGGAACAGGTAGGCTTACTGAAACACTGCTGAGGGCAACAGCGGGTGAGTCAGGAGAGGTCTGCTGTGCCATGTGGGTTGCTTCCTGGCCGGGGATTGAACTTGTGCTGCAGTGGCTGTGGATAGCTTCATAGGTTGTGTCTTAACCCCTTGCACCACCAGGGAGGCCCCTTGTTGCTTGTGTTTTTGAAGTCTTAGGATCCATTGCCTAATCCAGGGTCATAAAGGTTTACTGCCATGTTTTCTCTTAGGAGTTTTATGATATGGGTTCAGTCTTTAGGATTATGATCCATTTTTAGTTAATTTTTACATATGAATTGTTGTTGGAAAGATCATTTTGTTGCTATGTTCTTGAAGGCACTGTTTTTTTCTCCATTGAATTGTTTTGGTACTCTTACCAAAAATCATTTGACCAGAAATGATGAGAGCTAACTTAAGGACTCTCAATTATTTTATATTGATATTTGTGTCTATTTATGCTAGGACCAGGTGTCTTAATTTCCTTAGATTTGTAATAAGTTTTCAAAATTGGAAGTGTAATCTTCTAACTTTGCTCTTCTTTTTCAAATTGTTTGGCTATTCTGAATCTGAATTTCAATGAGAATTTTAGCATCAATTTGTTAATTTCTACAAAGTCAACTGGAATCTTTTGAAAATTATGTTGAATTTATAGATCTATTTGGTGAGTATTGTTACCTTAACAATAGTGTTTCCTCCTTGAATTCTGGCTGTCTTTACATTTGCTTAAGACTTCTTTAATGCATTTCAACTATGTTTTGTAGCTTTCCATATGTAACTCCTGTGTCTTGTTAAATTTATTTATTTTTATTTTATTTATTTATTTGTTTTTGTGGGACCCTCGCAGGTGGCTGGGGATTGGACTGGTGCTGCAGAGGCTGCAGGCAGCTTTGCAACCCAGCACTCAACTGCTGCGCCACCAGGGGAGGCCCTGTTTTATTACATTTGATGCTGTTGTAAATTGAATTGTTTTCTTAATTTTTTTTTTTTTTGGATTATACAGTATTACTGTATGGAAGTTGAATTGATTTTAGGGTACTTATGTTCTATCTTGCAACCTTGTTGAACTTGTTTATTATTTTAGAATTTTTGGTAGATTCCTGAGGTTTTTTTATTCATAAACTTACATAATCTTCAAAAGAAATACTTCTCTTTTTTATTGCTTTTTCTTGTCTAATTTCTCTGGCTCATGACTCCAGTACAATGTTGAATAAAGTGTTGGGAATGAACATCATTATCATTTTTGCTGAATGACCAGGATAAGCTGTTAATATTTCACAATTAAGTATGATGCTTTGAGTTTTTAATAAATGCTGTTTTTCAGGTTAAGGAAGTTTCCTGCATTCTTATTTTGTTGAGTGTTATAATCATGAAAGGGTATGGAATTTTATCAAACCCCTTTTCTAAGTCTGTTGAGATTATTGTATGCTTGTTGTCCCTCATTCTGTTAATATGGTATAGTACATTGATTTTCATATGGTGAGATAATCATATTCTTTTGATAGATCTCAGTTGGTAATTGTATATAAGCCCTTTTATGTTTTGCTAGATTTGGTTTGTTGATATTTTGTTGAGGATATTTCCAAATATGTTTATAATGTTATTGGCATTTATAGTTTTCATTTTTTATAATGTCTTTATTTGGTTTAGATATCAACATGTTACTAGGCTCATAGAAAGAGTTGCTATATTTTCCCTTCTATTTGAGTAAGCATTTTTATAGGGTTATTATTAGTTCTTTAAATGTGTGATAGTCTTCATCAATGAAATCCACTGGGCTTATACTTTGTGGGAAATCTTTTTGGTAACTAATTCAACTTCTTATGTCTGCTCTAGTTTTTCAGTTTTTCTTATTAGTTTTAATAGTATGATTGTTATTAAGAATTAGTCTAATAATAAAAAAAAATAAAGAAAAAGAAAAAAAAGAATTAGTTTATTTTATTTAGGCTATCTATCCTATTGATATAAAGTTGTATAAGTCCTTAGCTTTTTTTTAAAAACATCCTTGTTTATTTCTTATTTTTTCTTTTAAAGATTTTTTTTTTAATATTTATTTATACAAGCACTGGGTACAATCAGAAGCACAGGAAGGTGAGAGAATTCACCAGAGCCAGAGCGGGTAACAGAACAGGCAGACTGACGAAATGCACTGCTGAGGGGAGCAGTGGGCGGCAGGAGAGGTCTGTGCACCATGTTGGACCCTCGCCCCATGGTCGGGGATCGAACCAGCACTGCAGAGGCTGCGGGCAGCTTTGCAGCACAGCGCTCAACTGCTGCGCCACCAGGGGAGGCCTATATTTTTTATAGGGATATAATATTTTATAGATTGATAATAAGTTCCTTACTGTCATTCTATTTTTATTTATTTATTAAAATTTTTAAAAAATTTTTAATTTTTTTTGTTTTCCAAATTTTATTCAAGAACTCATACAAAATATTCCAGGTAAATGAGCTTTAATCTTCATCTTCCTCCTCCTCTTCGTGCTGGTTAATCTGGAAGTAACGTAATTCGTAACTCTCTTTGCTGTTAGCAACTACGCACAACCAGTCACTTAGATTGTTCTTCAAATATTTTTTGGTGAGATATTTCAAATTCCTTTTGGAGAAAGGCACCTCGGAAGTTACAGTGATCTTGCTCTTGCTCCCCTCCACCGAGATTTCCAGCCTTCCTGTTCTCTTTGATGCGCTTCTGAAGAAACTGCTCGAAGAAGTTGGCAGCATCCATGATTCCATCTTCTACGGGGTGGGTGCAGTCAAGGATGAAATTCAGAACTTGCTTCTTTTTTTTGCCCCCCTTCGCCACAAGTTTTTTCATGGTGGCGGCAGAGGCAGAAAGGGAGCGGGGCGCACTGCCTTCTTTCTATTTTTATACGTGATTCCATCTAGAGGTTTTTTTTTTTTTAATTTTGTTGACTATGAGTAAAGTTTATTCCAAATATGAAATGCAGGCAGGCACTCTGTTGAAAATATTTCTGATGAATATTAAGCTGTTCACAGATTCTTATAGTAAAAGTAAATTATTAACTATTTTCTAAAATAGTTTATAGTTTCTGGGAATTTCATTGAAAACTTTATAAATTTATAGTTTCAATTTGTATTTCTTTATGAATTGCAAAGATCGGAAAGTTCTATCAGGGGCCTCCCCGGTGGTGCAGCAGGTTGAGGGCAGTGCTGTGTAGCTGTCTGCAGCCTCTGCAGTGGGTGTTCTATTCCCGGCTGGCCAGGGAGATTCCCACATGGCGCGGTGGACCTCTCCTGTCTCGCCCGCTGCTCCCCTCAGCAGTGCTTTTGGTCTGTCTTCCTGTTCTGCTCCTCACTCTGTCTATGATGAATCCTTTCACCCTCCTGTGCCTCCAGCATGTACCCCAGCTATTGTATATATAAAACATAAATCTTAAAAAAAAAGTTCTATCAAGCGAACTTTCATACATTTTTCACAGTAAATTTAAGCTATAAAAATCTGTATGTTAATTTTCAAAGGTGAATGATGCAGACTTTTCTTGGTAACCTGTATTCTTGAAATCTGATATTTACTGATCTAAAGTGGATTCAACCTACTTATTTGTAGTGCTAAGACCATTAATTGTAGTTCCTTCTGTAATTGTGGATTGGAGGTTTTAATCCTCCCCGTCTGTCCTCCTACAGAAGGTCCTTGATCTGTCTCCTTCATAACTTGGAACTTTTCCATTATTGTTATATTTCCCCTAAGGTGGAATTTCCAGAATTGCATGCTGAATTCCAGATATAAAGGCACCATGGTTCTGCAACAATACAGGATTATTTTCCTTGTATTGTGGAAATTTTAGGCTATGAGAATATAATAATTCTGTGAAGAGAAAAGTAACAGAATGGTGGATTTGTAATCTTTGGAAATAAAGAAGAAAGTTTTCTTCTATTTTCCTAGGAACAGATAACTCAAACAAAGATAATAGAACATCATCTCCAAATGCTTCTGTGATAAAAATACACATTTTTGGTGAGAAGCTCCTACTGCCTACCAAAAGTTCCTTCTGTCTAAGATCAGAATCCTATTTAAAGTCTGCATGCTCCATCATTCATCTTAGCTTTCTTATTTGCATGACTTCTGCTGCTCAGTAGCCAAGTGGAAGATTAATCACAGAATTAGCATTTTCAAATCACCAACAATCTCCTTTGCAGATGTGCAGTTATATTACTGAAGTCTGTTGTTTTGCCCTACATTTATTGTTAATAATTAATGTACATTTCTGGGTGAAATTATGTGCTATCACCATCTGGTTAATTTAATAGAAATAGTCAAATCTAAAGCACTTTATTAAATATGTTGGAAATAATCATCATCATTACTATAAAGTAGCAAGCATCATGTTTTTTCAATAAAAAAGCCAGAAAATAGAACAATTCACCGTATGTCAACTTTGTTACTTTTACTACAAACCAATTTTTTATAAAAACCTCTCTCCTTGCATTATATAGTCATTGTGGGAATTAACAGAATGCAAAGTTCATAGATTAAATGGTAGGCTATAAGTACTCTATTGAGTTTTCAGTAAAGAACTCAGATAATAAAAGTAAACTGCATCACATAGGTGAAGAGAAATTATTTTCCACCTCCTCATATTAGTCTTCATATTGAATATCAAATGAAAATTCTAGAGAGTAACAAGAATATAATTATTTGGCATTTTTCTTCTTGGAACTGTCTAAGGAAAACAAATGGTATGAGGTAAGTGTTCCTTTCTGAATTTGTAAAGTGCCAATATAATGAAGAAAACATCATTTAGCCATTACACAGTATGTCCTTCTTGATAAATTTTTCTCTGAAGATTAAAACATAGATCAGCACTGTATTTTTAATATCATCTTGTTAATGTTTTACTTATGTAATAGAATGCTTAATCTTCATGTCAGAGACAACAGGTAAGCTCCCAGGAAATCTCCATCCCATAGTCAATATTGCCCTTGTCTTAAACACTGGGATTCCTATAAGTAGCTTTTCTCCATAATTTAAATTATGGGAAAACATTTTCTTCCCTTTTCTTCTCATTTGCTTTTTACTAAGAGGAGTCAAGAACAAAAGCATGAGGTTGCATATCTCATATTCTGTTGTGATTTTCTTGGCGGCTATCTCCCAAGTTAATGCCTGGCCCTCAGTGGTTCCCAGTTGTTCTTCTCTGAGTTGTAAGTGGTCAAACTTTACACTGAGATCATATTCTGTGGAGTTATGCATTGTAACTAGCCCCCCAAAAGATCCTAAATGATTTATGATTATGAAAGGAGCATATAGTAGTTACATGATCTCATTTTTTTTGTGAGATTTTTGTGATCTCAAGGGCACAGTCCATGCCCAGAGAGGAATGAAATAGAGGTGATTTTCAAAATAATATTAGCTCTCAATTGTTGACCTTGAGGTATGTGCTAGCTGGCATTGTCGATGTTTAATTGACATAGGATATCTCTTAGGAAACTCCATAAAATCTCTGTGAGGAAGGAAATATTTTTAAACCCATTTTACAAATTGGGAGACTAATGTCCAGAGTGATTAATTTACTTGGTTAAAGTCATATAGCAAGTAAGTGAGGAATTGGAATCTGAATTTAGGTAGACTAAGTTTCCCACTATGGTTTTCTTTATTGGTAGTGGCTTAGAATCAGCTATGACCAGATTTTTTTCCTGAGAATCTACGGTGGAGCCAGAGGGTATTTATTTATTTATTTATTAATTTTTTATTTATTTATTTATTTATTCATTCATTCATTCATTTATACAAGCACTGGGTACAGTCAGAAGCACAGGAGGGTGAGAGAATTCACCAGAGCCAGAGTGGGGAACAGAACAGACAGACTGACGAAATACACTGCTGAGGGGAGCAGCGGGCACGGCAGGAGAGGTCTGCACTCCATGTGGGACCCTCACCGGTGGCTGGGGATCAAACCAGCACTGCAGAGGCTGCGGGCAGCTTCGCAGCCCAGCTCTCAACCACTGCGCCACCAGGGGAGGCCCTCCAGAGGGTTTTTTACATTTAAAAATCTATTCCAAATTCTACTGCATGACTAGGGTTCAGAACTCAAGTTCCATATTCTCAGGGGTTAATTTAGATTCAGATTAAATCATCAGCAGGGATATCTACACTGTACAAGTGCATGAGCTTCACATGCACGGTGGCTGCTTCTTTCCTCACTGTGGCCTTGAATGGAGATGGATATCATGTCATTGGCAATGAGAAATTTTCAATAAAGAGCAAGTAAGCGACCTCACTGAGATGTTTCACTTTATGAGCAGCATACCCTGGATATGAACAGAGTTCCATTAAGTTCCAAATTCAGATCTGTGTCCAGAATATCATAGTGCAAATAAGTTAGCAATTATTTACTGTGCAGTAAGCATGTGAAGGGGAAGGACATATAGATTACAGTAAATGTTCTCAGAAAATATATTGTTAGACATGACTGTTAGTGCTACAAATTCTGCAGTACTGATCAGAGTGCTGAGGAATTCTGAAGAGTGATTGATGGTGATTTTATATTACCATTGCATGGTTATGGGATACCTCAGAGAAAAGAAATGAAACATTAACTTGGAAAAAGAGTCAGAGTTCAGATCTTACTCATTAAATAAAAAAAAAAAATACAACACAAGTATTTAAAATGTATAGGCAATGTGAAAATTTAACCAAAATTCCCACATTTGTACATTTACTTTGGAATAATGGTGAAGGATGGATAATGGCCTCACATGATTATCACAGTCACAAAGATTATGATTTTATTAGACACCAGCATAGGAAAAACAGGGAAATATTCCTTTTTTTATTTGTGTTATAGTGTCAGGTTTAGGAAAAATGTTGATGATTTCTTTTGGCAACCATAACTAGACAGCTTTTTTATTTCTGACCATGCTATGTGCCAAATAAAATGTGGGGCAACATGTCAGTTTTGTGCTTCCATGGTTTCATGAATGAAATAGTTTTTTTTTCCTGTTTTTTTTTTTTTACTATTAAGGAAAGTAATTTAAGCACCAATGCCATTCGACTGAGCAATTCTTGATCACAGAATTTATTCAATATTCTTTGCATTACGGCACTTATATCTTGACTAGTAATTTGAGCCTCAATTCCCAGGGATCTTTGCAGCTCTTAACTATCAAGTAGTCATATTCTTTTCAGGTTCAATTTAACATTAATTATACATCATCACTTATTCACATGTGAAAGCTTTTATTTCACACCTACTATGTGCCAGCTTCTATTCTAGGTATCGAGAATTATTAGTGAATAAAATAAATCCCCTGTTTATATAGAACTTAATTTCTGTTGGAGTTTATGGGGAAGGACAGATAAAAAAATAAGTAAATAGACAATAAATCAGATGACAACATCAATGGAGATAAATGTAGCAGGATAATCAGGAAGGGAAGTCAAAGTGTGGCAGTATTTTTTTGGGAGGGTGAGATTAATGAAAAAAGAGGGATGGAACATTGAAATATCTGGAAGAAGAGACTTTTTGACCAGGAAAATGGGTAGAGAAAAAATTCTGAGACAGAGGTAGGCTAGGTGCCTTTGAAAAACAGCTGGAAAAGTAGGAAAACTAGAGCACAGTGAAAAAATAGGGAAAAGTGAAGAGATGTGACTAGTGAAGCAGGAGCTAAATTAAATAGAATCCATAGGCATGGGAAGACTTGCCATCTCTTCTGGTGAAATTGGAAGTAAAAGTATTTGATTAGAGGAGAATGATTATCAGACTGAAGTTTCAAAATTATTATTTTTTTGAAGATTTATTTATTTATTTATACAAGCACTGGGTACAGTCAGAAGTGCGGGAGGGTGAGAGAATTCACCAGAGCCAGAGCGGGGAGCAGAGCAGGCAGAAGGACCGAAGTACACTGCTGAGGGGAGCAGCAGGCGGCAGGAGAGGTCTGCGCGTCATGTGGGACCCTTGACTGGCGGCCGGGGATCGAACTGGTGCTGCAGAGGCTGTGGGCAGCTTCGCAACCCAGTGCTCAACTGCTGCCGGGGAGGCCCTGAAGTTTTAAAATTATTATTCAGATTTCTGTAGGTAAAAGTTGGGAGACAATCACGATGCTATTGTCTGGGTGTTTGTTTGTTTGTTTGGCTGAGGAATGATAGTGGTAAGACCAAAATTGTCAGAGGTAGAAAAATAATTATACTGTATCTATTTTGAAAATAGAGCCAATGGAAGTTGTTTTGGAATTAGAGGTAAATTATGAATTAAATAGCGGAGTCAAGATTTTATATCTGAGCACATGGGAAACTACCTACCATTTCAGTACATAAGACAGTAGTAGGAACAGGAACAAGGATGGGATAACTTTGCAAGTATTACTTTAAACAGGTTAAAGTCTGATAATACCCCTTAAATATAAAATTGGAAATATAGAGAAAGTAGTTATAAGATTGTGGGGTTTAGTGATGAAGTTTGGCATGGAAATAAATAGTATTTAGATAAAGCCTCAGGCTTAGAAATGATTTAAGACATGTGAAATAAAGAAGATATCTAAACTATAAGTTCTAGAGTAGCCCAATGCACAGCATTTGGTAAATGAGGAAAAATTAGAAAAAGAAATTGAGAAGGAACAGATAGCATACTAGTAGATGGAATAAGAGAATAATGTCCCAAAAACAAAAAAAAAAAAAAAGGAAAAATTTCAAGGAAAAGTGAAGTGGTGGTGTCCAATGCTGTTGGCAGAAGGAACTGCATAACTACTAAAAACTTGATCATTAGACTTAGCTTGTAAAGGTCATTATTGACTTTATAAGAGTTGTTTTGGTGAGTTTATCAAAGGTTTCCAAAGGTGAGTTCTTATTTATAAAGATACATTTATTTTTTTCTTAAGATTTATTTATTTATGCACACAAGAGCTGGGGTATAGGCCAAAGGTATGGATTGGGGGGCATAAGGGGTAGAGGATAAAACAGAGACAGAGTGGGGAACAGAACAGGCAGACTGAGCAAAGTACACTGCTGAGGGGAGCAGCAGGCGATTCAGGAGAGGTCCACTGTGCCATGTGGGAAGCTCCCAAGCTGGCGGGGGATCGAACTCGCGCTGCAGAGTCTGCAGAAAGCTTAACAGTACTTTGCCTAACCTCTTGTGCCACTGGAGAGGCCCAAGGATACAATTATTACCTTCTTTGATAAATGAAAAAGTTCCTCTTATAGATCTTTCATTACTTTCTATTTATAGATCTCCTGAAGCCTTGATCCTGTATAAAAGATTTGTTTTGTTGAGTTTAGTAAGACACATGAACTAATTTCCTCTCCTGAAAACTTTTCAGTGGACAAGGTCAAATACAACATGTTGAAAGGAAAAGAAGGAGTCAACCTGTCACTTGATCTGTGATATTCCAAACAACCAATTGAGCTGCAACTTTACCCACAATGATTCAGAGAGATCTCATGCAGATACAGATGGAAGGGCTGAGGAATAATGCTTTAAAATCTGTATATTTAAAGTTACTCAAACTTTTCCTAACACTTAGATAAGAGGGAAACAAACCATCTGAAAGATCATTATTATGAAGTGTTTTGAGAGTTTGCCCATGCACATGATTAATTCTGAACACTTCAATTATGATAATGGAGACAGTAACGAAAGTCCACCAAGCAGGGGGACCTTGCTTGGTGAAGTTCTGTGTGGTTAGCAGCTGAATCATACACCAAGAAACATTCTGTAGCAGCAGGGTTAGGGACTCATTTGGGGTGAAATTAAGTCTGTGTAATTCCATAATGAGTGCTCCTTACCTGTAGCATCTTACCTTTCTGCATATTCAGGGGATAATAAGTATAAATAGATGGATTGTCTTAAAATATCTGAACTAAGCAAGCAGACCTCTGAATCAAATTTTGATTTGCCTTTGATTTGACACCTGTTTCCACTCCAACATCTCTTTCCCCACCTAACTTCATTTCTCCATAAAGTCAGTCATCACTGTTCACTTGATGGAAGTTTCTTTTATTCTAGAATTTTTGCATTAGAAGGAATCATTTAACTTTTCTTGACCTTACTTTCAGCTTTTTAAAATAGAAATTTGGGTTAGCTGATCTGTATGGTTGCTTCAGGTGCTGAAAATTATACATTTTATGGATATATGTTAATAAACATGAAATCATGCTATTAGATATGAAGACTGACTTGAAATGCTTTTTTTTCCCTATAAGCGCAAGAATAACTCTATGATGGTGCTCAGTCACATTAGAAAAGGTTACACAGTATCTCATAATCCTGAGATGTGGTGTGTAATTATCCATTTGCAAAAGGCTTTCTTTATGTTCTGTTTCACAGGGAAAGTTAGAGCAAAGTGAAAATAAAGTTCTGCAATTATGAAATCTGCTCACTTGGCTCTTTCTGCTCCTGAAAGTAAATTCTGTGTTAATAGAGAAAAGTTAGTTAGTGTAACAGACCCCTAATTTGTTACCATTGTAATTATTTTTTTTCAGACCCATTAACATTTGTGAATGAATTTAATGCTCAGTAAAATGACGATATCAGCCATGGTCTGATCCAGGCATGGCACCAGCCTGCTGGGATAAGAACCTTTTAAATTGCTTCTAATACAGCTAATTTTCACTTAAAGAGTGTCCTTCTTTAAACCTTTGGAGACTTGCTTACCTGAGATTAAATGCTCTGCATATCACCAAGTAATCATTCATTAAATCATTTAATATTTATTAAGCACTATGTACAAGTGCTGTTCTAAACACTAGGGATAAAGCAGGGCACAGGATAGACATTAAAGAAATGACTATAAAGTGTGGTGCTTGTTATGACTGAGCAAGTAAGATTCTAAGGAAATACTGTCTAAATAAAAAATGTACTAAGGAAACAAAGTCTGTATTTGTCTAGGAAAACTCTAGATAAAGTGAGATTGAAGCTGAAACCTGAGGATGAATTGGAGTTAGCTGTGTGAAGCATGTGTCCGGCTATATTGTGTGTGCCTGCATGACTTATTGTGGGAAGAGTCCATTAAGGATTAAAATAGGGAAACAGTATGGGCAAAGCGGATAAAATGTAGCAATAACAAGAAATCCAGCAGCGGAGCCCAATACTAATGGAATATTAAGGAGGTGGAGTGTACCAGAAGGAAGAAAATTGGTGAGAGATGAGACTGGGGTTGTGAGTAAGGGGAAAATGGGGGCAAACTCTATAACATAATGGGAGTTTTGTATTTAATCTTAAGAGCAATAATAAGAGGAAAGACAATTAGAAGGGATTGATAGACCATTTCGGAGCTACTGTATATCTTGTATTGCAGAGGAGAAGCAAGGGGTAAGGGAGGGAGCAGGGAGATCACTTAGGTCTCTTGTGCCACAGTCCAGCCAATAATAACATCTTGGACTAGGCAGTGAATCTTAAGTAAATGGGCAAGATTTAGGAGTTCTTTAAGAATCAAAACTACCAAGAATTGATTGTATGTAAGGAAGGAAAGAGAAAGAAGTGTCAAGGATGACTCCTGGGTTTCTGGCTTGAGTGACTGAACAGTTGTATCAGATAAGATATTGATACTCACTAAGAGGTGCAACAGAGGTGTGTTACTGAAATAAGAACACGGGAGAAGTTCAGGGTTGGGGACAGAAGATGCAGGAGGGAGGGTGATGAATTCAGTTTTTGGACTCTTTTGAAATTGAAGACAGCTGAGGCATCCAAATGGAGATGCCACAGGAAAGTGGATATGAGAGTCTATAATGCAAAAGCTAAATATGGAAGACATGACAGTCATTAGTATGTAGATACTCTCAATCTGCAAAGTTCTATTGTGGTGCTCACCTTTGAATTATACATGTGAGTATTTCTCATCCCCATATATACAGAAACACAGGGGCCTCTTCCTTATGTACAGAAATGATATTACCTATTATTTTGCCACTTCCACAGCCTCTAGCTCAGTGTCTTACACAGGGGCATAGATGAATGATTGCTAAATGGAATGGTTTTCTATGATCAGCTGACTTTCTCCACCCACTGAGTTGGCCATGACCTACTGAGCTCTGCATCTTACTTTTCTTCCTGTGCAAAGGAGAACTCCTCTGTCCTTTCCTAGTTTAAATCCTGCTTTCTCATTTGGGTCTGGTTTTTCATAGCCTAGAGAAGACAGTATAACATACAAAAGGAACCTGAACTGGAGCTGAGTTGCATAGAGCAGTATCAGTGGTGTTTCTTCCGAGTTGGTAATCCTGAACATGTCACATTATTTCTTTGGACCGCTGCTTACCCATCTGATAAGGAAAAGGTATCTAAGATCCCTCCCAATGCTAACAAACTCTAATTCAATTTTCCTCCTTTTAATCAAATATATCTATTATTTATTCTCTTATATTTTGAACTGTGCACTTTGGCACACATATTTTCAAATGTGTATTTACATACATTATGTGTTTTCTCAAGTATATTCAAAATTCATGAAGAGTCTTACTTTCTAACATTCCACACAGCCTCAGTCTAGTGCAGTGATCACTACAATACAATGCTTGATGCTGAATACTGTTGACCACAACAGCGTCACAAGTACGTATATGATCTCAGTCCTTAATTGTCCTACTTTTGTGTCATGCAGCTCCAACCCAAGATGGCATTCTGGGAACAAACTGGGTTAAATTATGTTATCTCATATTTTTTTCCAGGGCAATTTGGATGATAATCTCTCTGGAATGCTGTATGAGGATTTCTCGAGTTTTATTTAAACGGTGAACTTTCTTCCAACAATATTTTCCTATTGTTTCTCAAACAATAATTTCATAATTTCCAAAATATTTAGAAATCAAATGAGAAATATGGAAATAGTCATGGAATCAGAAACCCTTTGACTGCATTTCCCCTTTCTGCCCCCTTTTCTGAACACTTGGGTAGAACTTTAGATTTCTGGAGAGATTAGGGGATCTAAGTTCTCAGCTCTTTAACCCTATAATTCTAAGCACCAATGGCTGGTGTGACTTATCTCTGTTTCTCTTGTACTACCAGGCTTATGCCAGATGTTGTGCGGGCTTCCTGAGATGAACAAAACACACCCTTGCCATCATTTAGCAAGATAACCTGCTGCACATGCACAAGCTAGTGAAGAGCCACTTGTATCAGTGCTGCATATTTTCTGTCTGTGAAGGAGTTGAAGCAGGTGATTCTTGCATCCTCTTCCAGTTTCCACATTCTATGATTCTGAGTGTCAATGATGTGGCCATGCACATTAAGTGCTTTGAGCTCAGGAGTAAAACACTATATAAATTCAAGGAC
Organism: Talpa occidentalis; assembly: GCF_014898055.3. Taxonomy (NCBI): domain Eukaryota; kingdom Metazoa; phylum Chordata; class Mammalia; order Eulipotyphla; family Talpidae; genus Talpa; species Talpa occidentalis. Next base: position 24,687,250 of record NW_023601322.1, read on the forward strand.
CATTACGTGTATAATCACAGCTGCTAAGCAGGGACAGATTCCCTATTTACATGATCTCCTCAAGAAATCCCAAGGGAAATGCTACTGGGATCAAAACATTATCACCCCTTTTTCCTAAAATAAAAAAGAAAGAAATGCAAGTTCTTCCTGCTCCCCAAACCCTTCCTAAATATGCCACTGTGGGCAAATCATTCATTTGTCATTCAGGAAAATATCCCAAATAATATTCTCCCCTGATTCAAATAAAACTTGCAGTGCTGGGCTGTGCTGTTTGCCAGAAGTGTGTCTGGGTTAATTGCACACCTGCATTTTATTTCAAGTAAATTGCATGGAGCCCCCACTCTGTGCCCCTCACAAAGCAGGAGCCCACCTGTCTGGAGGCTTTTTGGGCAATGAAGGGCTTCAGGAAAAAATTAGTCATCCTCTTTTCTTCCCTGTGACTTCTTTGACCTTGAGACTTCTAATGGCATCTCAGACAAAATGAACATAATCTAATGGACAGCGGGGAAGAGGGAACGGCTGGGTACATCTGTCGTATTACTGGGCTGTCTGAACAGTCAATGAAGCAGGGCCAAACCATAAGAGGCCTGTTCAGTTTAGCTCCAGGGTCTGCAGAGAAGGAGCACAATCATTTATCTTTATTTACTGAACTCTGCTTTCTGTTTAAGAAAAAAAAAATTGACAGGTTGACAAAAACCCGCGTTGGTGCTGCCCGCTGCCCAGAGATAAATGCTATTTGTGCTCTGGAGAGTCAAGGACAGCTCACGATGCCCTTTAGCTGGTTTCAGTAGGTGCCTATTATGTGGAAACAAAAGTGCCAAGGCATCTGGTTCCTCTTTCTCCAACAGGATCTTCACATCCTCCCAAGAAGGATCCCGTAGATGGATCCACAAGTAAGAAGTCTTGCAAAGAATGGGATGGATGATTCCCCAAGGAAGCAATCCATTTCAGAAGAATTTGGGAGTGAGAACCAGGGGACAAAGATAAGAAAATGTTGCATATCCCATAGCTTTCTTTATAATGAAATGATGGGGATCTACCCATGACATCCTTTACAAATATATTCTGGCATACCAATCGGAAAAGGGCACAAATAGCGCATGTTGCAGCTGCATAGGAAATTTTACTCTGAGCTATAAAGCTGGACTTTAGAAATAGAACTTTAATGTTCTAGCCACCCGTGTCTATTTTTTGCTGGACGATGCTGGTCACATCACTGATGCTTACTGTCACACCTACAGCTTACTATACCTCTGTTAGAATAGTCATCACCAAAGTGGGCTTCCAGTTTCTTAGGGAATGAATAAGATTTCACCAGGCATGGGGAAAATATGTCATCTTTTAAAATTCCCATTTGTTTTAGATGTTTAATATTATACATCATGTATTTATATAATAGTATAGATATATAATTTGTGAAAAAATTTATACAAGCACTGGGTACAGTTAGAAGCGCTGGAGGGTGAGAGAATTCACCAGAGCCAGAGCGGGGAGCAAAACAGGCAGACTGATGAAATACACTGCTGAGGGGAGCAGCGGGTGGCAGGAGAGGTTTGCGCGCCATGTGGGATCCTCGCCCAGTGGCCGGGGATCGAACCGGCACTGCAGAAGCTGCAGGCCAGCGCTCACAACCCAGCGCTCAACCACCGTGCCACCGGGGAGGCCCGATTTGTGAATATATAAAAAAGAGTAACTATACTAAGACTTTTTTATAGGTGAGAAGCTCAATTAAAATAAACTGGAGACCATCTTGGTTACTTAGGAATGCGTTATGCCCACCGAGGCTAATCTTCCAGGCAATTGCTCAGAATCAAGATGCCATAATATGCATTACATAAATTCTGTATAAAGTCGTATCTTTATGCCCTGTGGTTCTTGAAAGAGTGCTACACATTGCAATTGGTATTACATCACTCTTTTCCTCTCCAACATAATTCATGTGTATAATATTAAGAATAGTCACTTTCTGCACTTGTCACTTATCTCATGTCATCTACATAACCAAGTCACTTGTATGATAGATGCTGAAGTCGGTGGCCAAGTGGGGAAAATATAGGCAACTCGAGGCTGTGATTTTGTGCCTGTTGGCATAAAGGTGTCTTAGAGGGCAGCAGAGGCCTTGTGTGCCACAGTGAACCTGCTTTGGGGTACTGAAAAGACCTATCGGTTTTCATGCACTTGGCTGGTTCAGTGGTCCACAGTGAAGGAAGTCCTTTAACTACAACGAAAAGGAGCAAGTGTGAGGTGCTGGTGTTTGTCGGTGAAGAGTTATAAAATTAGGGGATTAATCGGAGGTCTGGACAGAGGCAGAGCCAGCATTCTGAAGTTGGAGTTGGTGCTGTTTGTCTTGCTGCAAGAGGAACTGCAGCCCTGGTTGGAGCCAAGGTGTAATGCCGGAGTGTAGGATGAGTGCAGGCAACATAAGGGTGGAATCCAGCACAGCAGAAGCTCAGCAGAAAAGATTGATGAGAAGCTGGGAGGGACTTGCTAACAAAAGTCATTACCTCATTACATGATGTTGATGAGCCAGACATTGCGGTATGGGTAGAAGAGGTCACTCTTCCACCAAAGAGTTTATTTATTTATTTATTTTAAAGATTCATTTATTTTATACAAGAACTGGGGTATAGACCAGATGCATGGGAGGGTAAGAGGATTCACCAGAGACAGAGCGGGGAGCAGAACAGGCAGATGTACTGAAATATACTGCTGAGGACAGGAGAGGTCTGCTGTGCCACGTGGGACCCTCGCAGGCTGGTTGGGATCAAACCCGCACTGCAGAAGCTGCGGACAGCTTCACAGTGCGGCACTCAACCTCCTGTGCCACCAGGGAGGTCCTACCAAAGAGTTTAAATGATAATGATCTCAAATGAGTTTGCTTGGGTTTACTACTTATCCATGAATTCTTGGCAACAGAATTTGGAGAAGAAGGCAGGTATGTTCGTCTGAGACAAAGCTGGCAGCTGTGGAGGCCAGTAGGGTAGGGGAAGGCTATGTGTCTGAAAGTCACTTTTATAGTTTGTGAACCGCGGTGTCTGCTGGCTTATAACACATCATTGTGTCAGGTTTTGTCATGTTTAGGGAATTCACCTTGACTGATGCAGCAGCATGGGCCACCAGGACCCGACGCTGCAAATCAGAGTCATTGAAGAAGCAATTTTATGAACATAGTCTTGAGTGCTGTGGATGTCACAAGCCCCAGCAAGCCTGGCTGCCCTTGCTCTGAGATGTTTGCTAAAATTGTTTGCTAATATTTCCTATACCCTTAGGGAATAAATAAACACAAGGATATTTTTATTGCATTAACTAAGAAAACAATAAATTTGTTATAGAGAATAGCTTATATATTTCATCCATTTACTTAATAATTTACGTAAATAACAATTTGGGGGATAGTAATGAGTATTTTCTGAAAATGTCTTAACTAATTATTGTTTTCTATTCACTTTGTTATAATTGAATAATTCAACTCATAGCTGTTAAGAATAATTATTTTGAGATATTAAACATAATCACCATTTTCATCCTTGATGTTTATTTCTTAGATTATTTATGTAGTTATTGTGCACCAGTATCCATGATGGCTATATTCTTTTATTCATTAAAATCAGCTCATGATATTAGTTTTTGTTTCTATTTAATTTAATAAGTACTGAACATTTAGCTGTATGTGTAGCACTCTGTTAGGTGCTGGAATGGGGGAATGCATGCATTATGGACATTCAAACAGCATGCCCTAGGGCATGTTTTGGCTTCAAAACAAACTGCAATGTTTGAGGCTTTAACACCAGAACAGGTTATGTCACTTTCATTTCAGAATTCAGTGCAGATCCTGGCAGTTTTCCTTGGAGGCCAGCCTTTGGCACTGGCATCAAGGATTCTTCCATCTCAAGATTCTGCCATCTTCTTTTTATTTTTATTTGTATTATTTTTATTGGGGTAATGTTGGCTTATAATATTGAATATGATTAAAGGATACAGGTTTATACTGGTTCAGATAAATGTTATCACACTGTATCTACCACCAGATCACCCATAATCCTCCACCATAATTGACTGGGATTCTTCCATCTTGTACAAAAAGTTTCCAAGGCCCCTGTGGAGGGAAGCAGAACTAGAGGGTCAAATAGAATGGATTTCAGGTTTAGACTCAGAGGTAGCTACTTAACATCTGAAGATGGTCCATTGACCTTTTTCCAATCACCTTTTCAACTTACACTTCTAGTAACTAAGTTTTCCAATCACTTCCTCTGGTACAATAGAATTTAGGCATGTGATCTGCCTTCCAAGTTGTGTTACAAGCAACAATTCTGCCAGTGTTTTTTCCTACTGCATAACATCATAGCCCTCTTTCCAAGCTCACGTCAGTTTTATTGTCGCTCATTGCTCAGTTGCGATATAGCAACTGTCACATATTTTAGGTGTTAGTTACAGCTCAAGGTTTTCTAGACTATTGACTATACATAGGCCATGGTTCAATAACCAATAAACCCTAGAATTAGAATGAGGGGGAAGCGAAGAGTCAAAACTGGAAATACCTGCAGACCCCAGGCCACAAGAGAGTGAGAATAAGACATGATATAGGGATCTTACCCCTGCAGGGGCATGCAGGTATATAACAGGTGAAATTGAGGCAGGGTGACCTTTTAGAAGATGACTACTATAACCTGAGAAAGGTTAGCAAGAGTCTAAGTCAAGGTTGTGTGGAAGAAAGGAGTGAGAGAGAAAAAAAAAAAGGAAAGCATCTGAGAAATATCCTGAAGGAAGAACATCTGGCTTTGTAAAGAAGTCGTCAATCAAAGGCACAGGTCCTGATTCCAATTACTCAATTACTCTTTGTTTAATTTCCCTTCTCCTTCCTGCCTCACTGTAAGACAGAGATGATCTGATTTTGCCTATAGATTTTTTAAGTTTATTTTGAGAAGCACATAATATTGAATAAATGAAAATGTTTTGTAAACTATAAAGTATATATAAAAGTTAAACCATTAAATACAACAGAAACAATTAAAAATGGCTCTAAAACTTTGTTTTTCGGAAACTATCAGTAGCTAAAGAAAAGCAGAGTGTGGTAGTTAGAGTCAGAAAAATGGGGCCTCCCTGATGGCGCAAGGGGTTAAGCACCGCACTATGAAGCAATCCACAGCCTTTGCAGCATGAATTTGATCCCTGGTTGGCCAGAGAGAAACCCACATGCCTCAGCAGACCTCTCCTGTCTCTCCCGCTGCTCCCCTCAGCAGTGTATTTCAGTCCATCTGCCTGTTCTATTCCCTGCTTTCTCTCTGGTGAATCTTCTCACCCCACTGCATCTCTGGCTTGTACCCCAGCTCTTGTATGCATAAATAAATAAATCTTAAAAATAAAAATAAAAATGGAAGCTAGAAGAGCAAGAGGGATTTGATAGGAATAGGTGGAAATTTCAAAAACTTTTGGAGAATACTTGAAATGAGAAATCTCTTTTATTAGTATTTGTGAAACAAACATAAAGATTATATATGTTAATGGTGTTTTTATTTTATTTTTTTAAAGATTTATTTATTTATGCAAGCACTGGGTACAGTCAGAAGCGTGGGAGGGTGAGAGAATTCACCAGAGCCAGAGCGGGGAGCAGAGCAGGCAGAAGGACCAAAGTACACTGCTGAGGGGAGCAGCAGGCGGCAGGAGAGGTCTGCGTGCCATGTGGGACCCTCCTCCGGTGGCCGGGGAGCAGCCGGGGATAGAACCAGCTGTGGCAGCTTCACAACCCGGCGCTCAACCGCTGCACCACCAGGGAGGCCCCATTAATGGTGTTTTTAAATACCACTGAGCTTTTAATTATTGTCTCATCACACTTTTTTCATTTTATAAATTTTAATATTATTCCCTACTACTGTTTTCTTCTTTTGTCCTGGGACATCTTCAGTAAATCATTGGGAATTAGGAAGATGTTGGTCAAAGGGTACAAACTCCCAATTAGAAGATGAGTAAGTTCTGGAGATCTCATGTACAGCATAACGATTCTAGTCATATGACTATGTATAGATGATTATGTATTTCAAATTTGCAAAGAATCTAGACTGTAAGTGTTTTTACCATAAAAGAGGCACGTGTGACATGATGGGGCAGAAGCATTAGCTACGACTGGTAGTAAACAAATTTGTGATATATAAATGCAGCAATGGACACATTGTACAACTAAAATTTATACCATGTTGTATGTCAGTTATATCCCAATACAGTAATGACAAACCAATAGCAACAACAAAAAGCATTTTGACTTAGGCAAAAGTGATGGTCAATGTTTCTCTAAATCTTTGGAAAGATGCTCCCCTATCTTCTCTGCTACTATAGGTATACATTAGTCCTTGTTGTCTCAAACACCACCAAAAACATGTCTTTACTCCCAGAGATAATATAATCAAATTCACATGAAATCATGTCAGCCAAATAGAAATTAAACTCTTTTTTTTTTAAACTCTTTTTATGCTCTAATACTCTTTCCCTTCCCCTCATCCTTTAAGGTTATCATCACTTAACGTATTTACTTCTAATGGCAGAATTTTAGGTAATATCAAAAGACTATTGAGCAGGTATTTTTTTAATCTTAAATTTTTATTAATTTTCAAGTTGTTATAGACTATCAGATTGGAAGAGATTTAACTGATTGTATCCCATGCTCCATTTGTTATTTTGGGACATACTTGATAATTCATGAAAAGGTTATTCTTAGGGAACACTTTGGTATCCTCACCTATTACTTAGTATATTAGAGCATGAAGTGATGATTCTAATGATTTTTGAGACTAAACATAAGGATGCTGAGAAAGAAACTCATCGGGCATGAGCAGGAAGAAGTGAACCCTGCTTTGCAGGCGATCTGATTTCCTCACTGAGGAAGATGAGTCTTCTCACTTCTCACTGAAGAAGACTCCTTAGATGAGTCTTGAAGCTGAATCTTCTTCCACAGGCCATTCTCTCTGAGCTCTCAAAGGAAGTTAAAAACTTTTTTTCCCTTGCTGGGAAGTGAGGATTTTGTGGCAGAATTTTTTACTTAGTAATTAATCTGGACCCCAACAGCGTGGAGATGGTGAGAAAGGGACCCTATTAAGACTTGATATTAAGTTAATAGCAGGTGACAGTGACTTCATCAAAAGCCCAGTGCAAAACATCAAGTAGATGGAAATTTCAGTTCTGGTACATTACTCAGCTGAGTATCATCAGACCTGCTTACAAGGGTCATAAAGATTATTTGTACATTAAAGAAGGGCCTGTCTATCAAGCTCAGTATGAAAGAGAAGCAGAAAAATTACCATCTTATCAAATGCAAAAAAAAAAAAATTCAGTGCAATTGCACTAATAACCAACACTCCAGAAAATTCAAACTGGCTATTATTCATTATTTCTTTAGATACAAATTCTCTCTCTCTCTCTCTCTCTCTCTCTCACACACACACACACACACACGCAGAGGAATGAGTGAGGGATTGTTGAATAGAGTCCATTATCACTTCTATATCTTACCTATCAGGAAAACTACAATGGGGGGTTGGGGTGGGAGGGGCAGCTGAAAAGATGGTATTGTGATTTAGATAAAACTTGCTAGCTAAATAGATGGCAAGGGTCACCTGGTGAAATGGAAACTGGAAAAGCTAGACAAATATAAAGAAAAACACAGCCTCTTTGGAATATTAACCCCTCTGATTCATTGTGTAAGGTCATCCCGCATAGATCAGAGGTCAGGAAACAAAGCAAAGGCAGAAAATGTTTGAATACAATTGTCACCAAATGACAACATTTTCTACCCTGTAAAGTTAAAAGTACAAAAAGGGTGATTCAATTATGTGTTCAGGATATGCAGGAATTTGGGAGGTCATAGGACACCCATTTCATTTTGAATGCTCGGAACAATCATGTAGCAGGAGGAGGAACTGCCTTGTATTCTCTAAGGCGCAAGCCCTCCATTAAGGAGCACTTCTGTATCTTCTGAATAGGAAGCTCAGAAGTTTTGTGCAAGTGGTTTGCAACAGGAATATCTTTGTTTCTTACCTCTGTCCCTTGGTACCTTCTATAAGCCAAAAGGACATTTCTGATTAATACGGTAATTAGATAGTTATTAAAAACAGTAATCATCTAGAAATTATTTTGGTGCCATAAACATCCCATCCAGAGAAAATATTCGAACATTTAAAAGTTGAACATTACAATTGGCTTCGTATGCAAGAAGCCAAAGGGGACATAAAGAATTTTTAAGTTCCCCAGAAAGCACTCACATTAAGAACAAGTTGTCGTCTTGATCAGGTTGGAAGTTAGTGCCACACATCCGATAGATTCCCCTTGTGGCCAGTAGCAATGAACCAATTTCTATTAATGAAGAGCTCATGTTTATGGCTAATATAGGAGAAAATGTACTGAAGGGGGAGCTCAGTCATTCATTGGAGATAGCTTAATTCTGGTAATTTCCAATTTCCAGGCTTGTTTTAATTTGTTATCAAAGTAATCACTCATTCCGACTGGAGTCAGAAATAGCTTTTTGTCGACTGTAGCCTGACAGATTATTCAGATGTAACCCCATATTTTAAAGCTCACCTGCTCAGCATCTGTGATATGTTCCTAAGTTCCAAGAGGTATGTTTTTAGCATCAGAGCCAAGTCGAAAAGAACTGAGGCTGCTTTACTGTAGTTTTCAGAGCCAGGGAGCATATTTCATGGCTCCAAATCCCCTGCTTACCTGCTTGAAACTCACAAAGAGCAAAGTATGATGCAGAGCCAAAAATGTGTGGATGGAACTTTCCGAGGGCTTCATCTGCAGACCCAATCTAATCCTATAAGTTTCCTTGTCCACCTTGCCACAGGGAAAGTTTATCTGGATCTTACTACAAACAAGAACCTATTCTTTTGGGATTGCCCTTGGCTTTCCTAGTCCTGCGCCATGTTCCTTTTGATCCACAGTATTCATTTACCCACAGTGTCTAGGAGAGTGGTCAGCTAAGTCTGTTTGGCCAGCTGCACAGAAGCTCAGCAAATGATGCTGTGCAAATACTAAACACTATTTAGAAATCAAACTTTGAGGATGTACTGGATTATGCAATTTACAAAAATGATTCCAGCACTAGAAACTTGGATGTTATTTTGCATTGTTTTAACAGGGATAAAATGATAAAGTAAAGGTTCCTAATCAGTGCCCTGCTCACTTCAAAAACTAGGGGGTAGAGGACAGAGTGGAAGCATATGGAATTTTATTTCCATATTCTTTGGAGGTGCTAAAAAGACCACTTCCAGAGGCGATGAACTGCAGCCTTGCTTTGTTGACCTAGTCACATTTATATGGCTAAGTAAGGTTATAGTGGACATTAGAACTCTGATTCATAGCTAGGGTTTCCTTGATATCCAAAGAAAAATAACTGTTGAGACAGATGGGATGGAAGGGCTAGGAAACAAAAATTAGAAGGTCGTGGGGATGTGGTGGGAATTAAATGGGGAGTGGAACACAAGGGATAGGACAGACATCTGAAAGACCCACTGTTTTTTCCCAAGTTTGTCTTCTCTGTTGATTTAATGGAATTTCCCATCTTTTAAAGCAGAGTAGGGGAGGAAGATGGTGAAAGTAGATAAAGGTGATTGCTATTAAAACCACAACTTCAGAACATGCTTTCTGAATATATATAAAACCACACAAGCAAACACAAACCACAGTTCCCTCATTGTCACTGAGTAGCTTCCAGGGATGATAATGAAGAATTGTCTCCTCTTTATTGCTTTGGCTGATGCTTGAGTCTGTGGCGCCAAGAATCTGGATCTCTCAGAGCCAGGCAGTGGAAAAACAATACATTAGCATTAAATAATGGCATCTCTGGTGCCCGATTGCAACAGAGGAAGGGTTAACTGAGCTGGGGCTTTGTACAGCGGGAACTTCCATCGATAATCTCTTGTTTTTCTAGGCTGGGAGGAGAAGAGAGAAGCCTTGGGGGAGGAAAACACAGAGTGCCCTAATCTTATGATAAAAATAATATGATTCCTATACCTGCTATCTCTCCCCACCAGGTTTCTGCTCTCTGTGCAGAACACTAGTAATGCCCATAAATGTCGGTTAAAATAAAAATTTCTGTTCCGTTAAACATATGAAAAAATATGTTGCATTGAATACAGTTGGTTTGGGAAATCTGTTTTTACTCTGCCTAACCAATTTTCCATACTAGTGGCAGCTGCCATAACAGGCAGTGTGGCCAGCTGCCGTTGGCTCCCCAGGAGGGTCAGGCTGACCAGTCACACTGAGTCCACTGTGAGTGTGGGTGTCTGCACATTGGGCTGACCATGTTCACTCAGGTTCTCAGATATGCAGTTTGGCCTACCTGCTCTGAAAATTTCATGTGGATTTGTGTTCTCAAGGGAAACGTCGTCTCCTTTGTTTGCATTTTAAGAAGTTGAAACCACACTGGAGTGCCCTAAGCCAGGGTACATCCCGCACACTCTGAGACATCAAGTCAGTGTGTGTTGATTTCCAGTCTACGTGGTAATAGAATCTGGCTGTGCTAATTCACACCAGTGGATCAGGTGATGTGGGAACCCCTGTCTCCCAGCTGTTCCACTCATGCAAAGCCCCATGCTAGGGATGCTGCTCAATTACTAGCATCTTCCACAGACCAGGAGTTTGCCCATGTGATCTCCTTCATAAGGCAGTTAATATCTTTTCCTCCATTTTGAGAATAAGGAAACAAGTATCAAAAAAGATACTTGTTTAGGGTCATGTCCTCTACTAAAAGATAACTCTCCAGTCCAGTTCCTTACTTCCCCCATTTCCATAGACATGGTTCCTCAGCCATGATAGTTCCACTAACATATTATTTTGTTGCTTAACTGCAGGTCTGTGTAGGAATTTCTGATATAGGGCAGGGTGAGGATCACCCCAGGACTCCCAGACCTGCCTGTTCTAAATCGGTTCTGCCATCCACTGCATCAAGACAAAACATACTCTCAGTACTTAAGACCTTTAATGGAAAGGAACTCTAATACAATTATTGAGCAACAAAGAGAAGAAAAGGGGAAGAATAGATAAAATATTTTTCACACAAAACACCCAAAGTTATCCATTCCCTTGTGGCTAACTGTCCAGTTAAACAGGGGTAGACCAAAGCAGAATCATTGTGGCCCACAAGCTTGCCACAAGTCTAAAGCACCTTCTGATGGGGATCCATAGAAAAGGGGCAGAAGGGGCCGGGAAAGTCTGGAAGGAAAAGAGCAAAATCAAAATCAAGATAAAGGTTGCCATTGTTAACCTCTCCCCAGGGAGGATCTAACCCACATATGTTTCAATTGTATCCTTTCATGTCCCCCAAGTTCCTGGTATAAGTCCAAGCCAAAAGCAAGTATGGCTTCTTAACAAGTTTCTCTGCTCCATGTGCCTCCTCCAGGTCTCTTTCTTGATTTTCCTCCTTTCTTATCACAGTCTTCTCTTGCTTCTCCTCCCTGCTCAGCTCCACCCTTTCTTGGATGGGGCAAGGAACATTGGAACCTCCCCTTTTCCTGGGGACCACCCTGTTACAGTACTTCCTTCCCATGAAATTCTTTTTTTTTTTAATATTTATTCATATTTATTCATGCTTACAAGAATTGGGGTCTAGGCCAGATGTGCGGGAGGGTGAGAGGATTCAGCAGAGACAGAGTGGGGAACAGAACAGGCAGATTGAAATACGCTGCTGAAGGGAGCAGTGGGTGAGACGGGAGAGGTCTGCCATGCCATGTGGGCAACTCTACCTCTGGTTGGGATCGAACACACTGCAGAGGCTGCAGACAGCTTCACAGCACTACCCTCAACCGCCTGAGCCACCAGGGAGGCCCACCCCATGAAAGTCTTTTCCACCCTCTTTCCCTTTGCTTAGCTGAAATTCACTTTTCAAGATTATTTTATCATAGATAAATATCAAACAAGTAAGGGAACATAATTTATTTAGGGCGTTGCAATGGGAAGGACAGTTCAGATTTAGTCTTTCCAGCTGACTTTGTTAAGGCAAAAAGATAGGGATGGACTGATTATAGGTCAGCTGAAATTACAGTTAGGGTAACGTCAGAAGTCAGAAGTCTCAGTTGGTCTGCTGAATAAGAGGTTAGTTATCTAGTTAATTTAATTTTTTTTAAAGATTTATTTATTTATTCATGCAAGAACTGGGTAAAGGCCAGAGGTATGTGTGTGTGTGTGGGGGGGGATGGTGAGAGGAATCATCAGAGACAGTGTGGGGAACAGAACAGGCAGACTGACTGAAATACACTGCTGAGGGGAGCAGCGGGCGAGGCAGGAAAGGTCTGTTGGGCCATGTGAGTCACCTCCCTGGCCAGGGATTGAACTAATGCTGCAGTGGCTTCATAGTGCTGCGTCCTAACCCCTTGTGCCACCAGGGAGACCCCTATATGGTTAATTTTAAAAGGACAATTTCTAATCTTACTAATTCATGAGACAAAGAATGGGATTTTTGGAGGGTCTGTGTCTGAGTTTTCAGCAGATTCAGGTAAAAGTGACAAGGCCTGGGTTTGGCTTTGTCACAAGCAAACAAAGGAATGATGTGTAAAACTTATGGGAGGTGGGGAGGGAGGAGGTAGCTGAAAGAAATTGTGGGCCAGAACATCTTGTTTCAGTCATAGGGAAAAGTGCTATTTATCGTGATAAACCATTTCCCAGAACACAAAATGACTATAATGACTATTGCTGTCTTCATGGCAAAGGTAAAGTCCAACATTGTTACATTTCAGGAATTTTCACCCTGTTGTTACAGAGGCATCTCTAAAAAAGGAGGGGGTACCATGTTCCCTGCCTCCACTTACATGCAGCTGCCCTGGATTACAAGTCTCAGGGTGCCTAAGCTGGATTTCCTAAGCAGGGGAACTAGGGGCAGCCCTGCTTGGTAAATAACACATGTGAGCCTGGAGCTCTCTTGCTTTTGTTGTCTAATTTGCACTCTGGTACTGCTGGTTAGCCAGATGGATAGTATTTGACCACAGTTGGTCAATTAATCCTCTCTCTGTGCTCCCTTCTTTGTAAATAAGTATTTTTTGTTTAAATTTCTCTCTGCATGTTTACTTTTGGGTCTTGTCACGTGGGAAAGGACTTCTACCCAGGACAACTTTGGGGGTACCCTGTAATCTGGCATCCAGTCTAGATTAGCAGCTTCCTCTAGTTACTTCCCAAGGATCCTGAATCTGTGTGCATCTCACACTCATTATACTGTAATTACTAATGTGTCAACTTGGTTGATTTTCCAGTCACCCATCAACTTGAACAAAATGATTGTGTCCTCTCCTCAGTAACCACGCCCAGCTCAGTGCCTGGCTCACAGGAGACACTCATTCATTGTGGATGTAGACTGGACAGGTACAGACTGATGGGGGTTTCAAGTAAGGGGAAACTTTGAACGCAGACACAGTGGGTAAACCTGGCAGGTGTAAGGGGACTGGGTAAAGATAAGGCTGGAGAGGAAGAGGAGTTCAGGATCCCTCGGTGCCTCCTATTGTGGGGGCCTTTCCACTCCATTCCCGAGTCTGGGCAGAGGATGCCCTTCAACACACTTTGCTGATTTTTCCTGAGTTTGGTCTTACGTGATCCTGTGCTGTCACTATCACCCTTTCCCCCGTGGCTGATTTTTCTGCAGTTCTGATGACACTGCTGCCAGAAAGTTTTTCCTGGCAGTTCAGCAAAGGGAAACAGAGGGTATTGTATTCCATCAGCAGCACATGAATCCCTTCTCTTCTCACTGCTTCCGCCCTACAAATATTTATAGATATCATTATGCCTCCCCTAGCTATCATTTATCCAAGCGGTAACGGCACCAGTCTTTCCATCTTGCCTCATAAATCAACCCCTCCTGCCCCTGCAATCATCTCCCTGCTCCTCTCTGAACTCTCCAGGGTCTGTCGACATCTTAATAAGGTACCCCAAACTGAAGGCTCCACTTCACCAGGGTACCAAAGCAATTACCAGCCTATTAGGGGGATGGCATATGCTAAAAAGACATTTTGGCCTTGTGGATGCCATAGTGGAGTTCAAGCTCATTTCTCATGGCTACTTCTTCCCTCCTGAATGCTTTCTGTGAAATTACTGTCAGTGTGCACCCCTCTCTCTACCACCTGCCGTCAGGAAAAGGTCAAAAGTAGGCAGGCGTTTCTTCCAGTCTCTCCCCTCTCGTTCAGGTCTCCCTTTCCAATTTAAGCTTTGTATTCTCGGGTTTTCCTGATCGCCCATGAGGGGCCCCAGATTTCTCTCTCAAACCCAAACATTTCCTTCTCCTGGTCCCCTCTCACAATGTATCAATTGCGTTTTAAGTTTGAAATGACTTGCGTTCAAACCCCAGGGCTAATGTACTGGCTCAGTGGGGTGACTTTGGGGAAGTTATTTAACTTCTCCGAGCTTCGGTTATCCTGTCAGTAACCTGGGGATAGGAATTATATCAACTCATGGACGGTTGTGAAAATTAAAGAAAAATATATAGTAATAATACTCAATTAAATGAAGTTGATGTTATTGTCCTCTTCCTTCTCATACTGTCTTTTCCAGTTTCTTATTTACATCTCGTGTGGGGATTGAGGTCACTGAATCATAAACCAAAGAAGATGAAACACACTTGTTTCAATTACTTATACACTCAGGGGAAAGGTGACTTTAAAGGTGGCTTTTACTTACTCTTTCTCTGAACTTGTGGAGGGGCTCTCAGGTAATTTAGAATTGCAGAAGAAACCCTGATTGACTTTTTAATTTACTAATTTTCATGAGTTTTGTTTAATCAAGAGGAAGAAGAAAAGGAATCTAGAATATGGGGGCTCAACTAAGAGATATGCCTTCTGAAGCAGCCATGATACTGTCTAGGACATTTAAATAAGAAATAGAATGTGTCTGACAGTATTGGAGAACATTCAGATATGTGAATGCATGAAGACTATGTGAGAGGTACCTCTACAGGTGTATCAGAATCTAATTAGTAAAACAGCTTCCTCTAGATTATTCAATAACAGGATACATTTTGGACAACTAGTTAAAAGATTTTGAGCAATGAAAAAACTAAATGGTAAAACTGTAGGCAGATGCTACTACTCCAGGCCAGGGATGACCAAAGGACATGGTGTTATCTCAGAACACAGAGGTTGGGACAGCCTGGAAGGAGCTGAAACTTCTTCGGTAGCTACAACCAAGCAGGAAAGGCAACTCTGCTCAAGATGCTTGACTTGGGGAGTGAGAAAGGATGCCCAGACCTCTTGTTTTTCTACTCTCCAATTTTCCACCTCTGGCTGAATGTAGCCTGAAACTTGTTGGCAAAAAATAAAATAAAATAAAATAACTAAAAAGTAGGGTCCTCCCCTGGTGGCACAGGCAGTTGAGCGTAACACTGTGAAGCTATCCCTAGTCTCTGCTGTGAGGGTTCCATCCAGCTGGCAGGGGAGATACCCATATGGCATGACAGACCTCTCCTGTCTTGCCTGCTGCTCCCCTCAGCAGTGTGTTTTTGTCAGTCTGCCTATTCTGTTCCCCGCTCTGTCTCTGGTGAATCCTCTCAGCCTCCTATGCATCTGGCCTGTACCCTGGTTCTTGTATGCATGAACAAAATTTAATATTTAAAAAAAATTATAAATCAGCCCCCATAATGCAAAGTAGAGAAGAGGAAGGTAGGGACTGGATCGTAAGGCAAACTAATGAGTCAGTGATAACCAGCTCTGTATATTAGCACTATATCTGTAATCACACTTGACAAAATGCCCAAGGGGTTTAGGGACTAGACTAATAGCTGAAGGTATCTTTATCTCCATCTCTATCCCTACCTCTATCTATTTGTTTCTCCCTCTAACTCTATGTCTACCTCCACCTCACACATTGGAGGACATGTGCTCTCCTCGAAGAAAAAAGACAACTCTGGATCCTTAGCCTTCTCTTCAGAAGACAAATCATAGAAGTTATATGAACAGGGTAACATTTTGCCAGTTTTATTGAGACATAATTGGTATATAACATTATATGAATTTGAAAAATGCAACATAATGATTTAGAATATACACACGTACAAATGATCACTATAGCTTAATTACAATTCATCACCTCATGTAATTACAATTTTTTCCTTGTGGTAAGAACTTTTAAGATCTACTCTCTTAGCAATTTTCAGATATATAATACAGTATTGTTCAAGAGTAGATTTAATATGAATAATTGATTACAAGTTAAAAAATGGTTACTACTAAAAGGGATAAATGGGAACTCTAGGGAGTAACAGGAGAACAAGTACAGGAAGCAATAACTTCCCCAATGTAGGGAAAAAAAATGAACAAGAAGGAACTTGGTAACTTGAGACTGAGATACAGCTCCTGTTGACCTGCTAACAAAGAAGCAGATGTTCTTTGCAATATCCCTGCTCAAATATCACACAGAAAGTGGGGCTAAAACAACAGAAGAAAGGTGTGTGAAAAGTAAAGAATTAATAAATAGCCAGTACACCTATCAAGTCTTAGTGGTCTGGATTTTCATGGTCAAGTTTATGTCTTCCATTTTACCCTTGAAGCCGTGATTACCTTTTAAGCCATAAAGGGTAAAATTCAAGCAAACACAAATCCTTATATTTGATTAAGGCTGCAACCAGGAGTGTAACTGTGAATATTCTACAAGTCTTGAAAGCCTCCACCAGGTATGATTCATTACACTGAGGGCTGCTAAATAGGGAGTCTATCTTGATTGAAATAACATGAGGAAATTCCCCTGTCTGGGCAGAATGCTCTAGAAGAGACTTGGGAAATTGCTTCCTTTCCTCTTTGCTTATCTAAGTCAGATATTTGCTCAGTTCAGTTGAAACCCCATCCTCCTCCCTATTCTGACATCATCTTTCCCTCCACAAAATTCCTTTTTTTTTATTCTTTATTCTGTAGCATTATTTTGAAGAATCTGAGGGTGTGTGTGTGTGTGTGTGTGTGTGTGTGTGTGTGTGTGTGTTGTTATGGTACCGAGGTGAGTCTTATTTCTAAACAATGAAAGCTCAGTGCATGATGTAGAATTTAGGGATTAACCTACTGGCCTGGAAACAAATAGGAAACAGACAAGAGTCTATGAAGCAAAAACCCAAGCATTAGAAAAATATCCTTGCCTCCTCTTCTGTCTCAGAATCTTGAGCAAAGACTTTTACACAGTGAACTCAGGAGTGCTCACAGCATCCCCTCTGATTAGCAGTGCTCTCCATACAGGAAATTATTCTTATTCTCAGCATCCAGAGAAAATGCTGGTTCTTTTTGTACTGTTTGTCCTTGCTAAACAAGTGTGAGAGATGGGAGATCTATCAGGGCATCTCTTCACCATCTTTTCAGAGTTGCATTGTTCCCAGTACAATACAATCTTTTCTCCCAGTCTTTTGTCTGTTCAGGTTTTTTATTTTGAGATCAGAAACCACCTGCACTTAGTTGGACAGATTGTCCCTGACTAATAAATCTGAGTCAGGACCTGCTTCTTTGTACTCATGCAGAATTTCAGTCTTTTTATTTTTCTGAGACTGGTTATACCTAAATGTACTTTCTCCAGTGCCATTCATTAGCGTTCCTATTTTGCTTTATGCACAGGAATATTCTTTGGAAGGGTGGATGGCAGCGATTGTTTTAGGTGCTGTGTTCCCACACCCAACACCACTGTAATTTGGGGACAGAATGTGTTTAAAACTGATAGAAAAGAGTCACGATCCCAGCTTATACCCTCTTACTTTCCCCTGTCTCTCTAATCTCCATTGTAGAATGAATTACAATGTCCCTTTCCCCATCTCTGCTCCCTTCTTAACTCCCTAAATATTTTTAACTGTTATCTGTGAATTTTACAAAATACAAAGGTAACTAAATTCATCTGTGAACCTTGGGAAAACAGTGGCTGTTGCAAGCTGAATATCTACAATTTTGCAGGAGCTCTTAACTCTGTTTTTACAATCACAAGTCTAAATAAGAGTAGCCCCCATTCTACAAATAAAACTTAGAAAGATTGTGCTATGATCACAAAACTTTGAGACTGAGCCAGATACATCTCAGGTTCTCCCAAAGCCTGTGTTTTCCACTCGTCTATGGTCTGAGCCCATGTACTGATTAACGTGTGCTTACTGCATGGCAAAAATAAGTGTGGAAGGGGGAAGCCCACCTCTCCCTGGCTGCTGGTGAATGCTGAGGAAGAAGATGGTTGTGTGGATTCCTCCTAGTCCTTTCCCCTTTGTGGTTCTTTTTGGTAATTTTTTTTTAAAGTGAACAGTAGTTTTTATTTTTATTTTTTATTTTTTGCATTTTCATTTTGGTTATATTCCCCATACAATTGCATCCCCCCCCTTATTTTGACCCTAGTCCTTCCTATCCCCGCCCCCCCCAATAGGGTAAATTTTATAACTCAACTTTCCTTTGGGGAAATGATTGGTAAGAGGATTGGGCCTCCCCTGGTGGCGCAGGTGGTTGAGAGCCGCACTGTGAAGCTGTCCGCAGCCTCTGTTGCATAGGGTTGATCCTGGCCGGCCTGTGAGAATCCCACATTGTGAAGCAGACCACTCCTGTCTTGCCCACTGCTCCCCTCAGCAATGTATTTCATCAGTCTGCCTGTTCTGTTCCCCGCTGTGTCTCTGGTGAATCCTCTCACCCTCCTGTGCATCTGGCCTGTACCCCAGTTCTTGTATAAAAATAAATAAATCTTAAAAAAAAAAGATTGGTAAGAGGATTGTTCAATGATGATAAAGTGACTAGTTACAAACAGGTGCAGGGTTAGTGTTTGGAAGAAGAATGTGTTCTTTCCCTGTATTTTCAGGGAACCAAATGGGATCGAAGGATGCCCATCAGAGGGAGAATGACTGAATTAGAACCAGGAAGTTCGATTGGTCATTAGATCTTCTCTGATATGCAATTGCCCTGTGAGGAGAATCCAGTTTCCTGCTAACGGGAGTAGCAAGCAGAGCCCAGACCTCTATGTCCATCCCTTCTCTCTCTAAGACTCTCTGACAAATAATTTCACATTCTCCCTCAGGCTCCACAATTCAGTTCTCAATGGGCAGCAATCACTCCTTTTAGTGATCATTTATTTCTTTTAGCTTATGGTTGAAACCAAGAGAGTGGACACTCTAGGAGCTCCAATTCCTAGATAGATTTTGTATAGCCTAGTTTAAGGAAATCAATAGACTAGCATGTGTTCACAGTAGAGCAAATACACAAGGAAAGTATCACTGACCTGGTATTTATTAAACAAGCTGCTGGTATATTTTTTGGTTGTGCTGTGTCTAGGGGATAAAGAAATTATGCATGATAAGATATTTTAAACACTGCAAGTGGGCTGGCATCTGAGGTGAAAGCAAAATCAGCTATTAGAGAAAAGTGGAAATAGTTTCTCTCAGATAAACCCAAGCATCTTGGAAATTTGGTATTGAATTTAGAAAAAATCCAATATTTTACATTGTTGCCTCAACTTGAATTTAGATTTCAATTAGTTTACAAATAATGAATAGCCAATCTAGGAGTGAAATCCTAAAGACTTGACCACAAAGAAAATCCTGAAGGAAGATTCTACAGTGACTTTTTTTGTATCACTGATGAAGCCAAAAAAAAAATATTATTACTATTGGATTTTGGTCATTTGTGACAGAAATAAATTTAACCAACTTAGGTTTAAAAGACTAAAAAATGTGGTCATTTATTCCTTAAATTAACCTACCACTCTTCCTAGATTCTTTTCAACTCCATTTTCTGGGGAGTAGTCAAGGATTTATTCAAAATCATGCAATGCCTAAAATAATCATTATTCCCTCTATTATAGGTGGTATTATATCCGGGGCCCTCTCACTTACAGGCATGTCTGTCAAAGGGACCATTTTTCAGACTCACGGTTCCCAAGACTCTGTCACTTTCTTACTTACAGAGGCCCAAAATGGAAACTATTTTTCTTTTCATTATGAGCTGTCACTTTTTCATCTTGGCACTGCAATGATAGACTTTCATTCATCTTCTATATTACCTTTCCTGAAACCTCTGACACAGACAGACACAATGCAAAATGCAGGAGATCTTGGAGCATAAGTTGGCAATTTTGAGGGAAGGCAGCAGCTTGTCTCGCTCCGTTATTTTAAATATATATTGAAAACGCTGAGAATCCCTATGTGGTAGACTGGAAATGCTAATGTGCCATGCTCTGTTTTTCCCCACCCTTACAATGTCTGCTCCCTGGCCCCAAATCTAAGTGAAGAGTTGGCAGAGGGCAGGAGAGTTGCCAAGGCTTTTCCAGAGTAGAGGGCAAGGGGAAAAGTTTTCTCTAAATCCGTGAGGATGTGAGGTAGAAGGGGGGAATGAGGGTGATACTTTCACAATTCCTTCTGCCATTACTGAGGAGGACACTGATTCTTGTGTGTGCGTTTGGCAACTCCAAAGACGGCGTAAGTTCCCTGTCAAATCCACCCCTTCTCACTATCCCAGTTACTTAATAGAAAGGGTCCCCAAGTCAGGGTCCAGGCACACTTGGTGTCTCTGCTGTCAGTGGAACTCCTCAGAGGAAGAACTCCTTCTCCTCCTCAGTGGGAGAAACATGGAAGACCCCAGAGAGAGAGGGATAGAAAGAATAAGAGAAAGTCAGATCTAGTTTACTCACATGGCCCACAAACAAAACTGAATTTTGATTTCTTATCTTATTGACAAATAGAAATATCCAACTGAACAAAAAACCTTGTCATGTTTGTATTCTAGAGACAATCAAAGGAGAAAGAATATCACATCCTTGATACATTTCTTAGGGAACACAAGACAAGTTATAATGAAATTGTGAAAATACGAAATTTGGTATCCCTTGTTTTATTTCCAGTTGAATCTATATTTTTTTTTTTTTTTAATTAGAGGCATGTTTTATATTTATTTATTATATTTGTTTGTTTTTATACATGCACTGGGTACAGTCAGAAGCGCGGGAGGGTGAGAGAATTCACCAGAGCCAGAGCGGGGAGCAGAGCAGGCAGAAGGACCGAAGTACACTGCTGAGGAGCAGGCGGCAGGCGCGCCATGTGGGACCCTCCTCCGGTGGGAGCAGCCGGGGATCGAACCGGCGCCGCAGAGGCCGCGGGCAGCTTCGCAAGCTCAACCGCTGCGCCACCGGGGAAGCCCTGAATCTATATTTTTAATGGATCAAAATGTTCGCTGCTGAGCACACTTCTGCAGCAAAAGAAGCAGGATAAGGATGTCCATCAGAAATGACACAATATCATCACAACCCAGCACTGTGAAGTGGGTCTCATAACAGTTCTTAAATTCTAATCTCTGAGTGGCCAAGTTTCAGTTATATAAAACCTTATCAATTGGTATCTTATCTAAGAGTCTCACTTTACTTTCTCAGACAGATTTTTTTTGTCCTCCAAGTAGATTGTAAGCTATTTGTAATCATGGGTTGAGTTTTAATATAGTATCCCCAGGGTGAAACAGCTCTTAGTTAATGCATGTCTACTGATAGAATAGAATAAAAGTAAAAAGTTCTGACCAGAGACATTGCCCACTTATTTCCAATTCTGATCTTAGTATGAACCATTAGAGGTATTGTCTTTTTACCAGAAGGGCCTCTAAAACCATGAATTGGAATGTTTTTAGGTTAGGCATACTCTTTTCAATTCTCCACAATCCTCCTCATATGTTTAATATTGTTATCTGTTTGTTTCAGCTGAGTTTAAGTTTTGTATTCTGTTCCATCTAAGGCCAACATTCTAACACCCCACTGCTCATAGTGTTTTCTGATTTGTTTTTGTTACCTTTATTTTGGGTACTTTTGAAGCTGACAACAAACAAGGACATTCTGCCATTCATAGGTCTTAATCACCTTAGGCCTGCCCTCCACTGACTGCCACTCAGCCATACCTAGAGAACTTGTCCCACTTTGTACCCAAATGGACCAGCATCCTTTGTGATTTCCCCCTTCAGGGGAGTGAATAGGATGATCTGGTAAAAAAGCTGACAAGCAACTGGGGATGTGCCACAGAATTATAGTCTCAAATGTGGAAGGACTGTCCAGAGCAAAAAGAAGCATGGTGATCAAGAAACTACAAAGCATGAAAGGATGCAGGTTAGGATTCTCTATGCTGTACTGAGATAAATGATGTTTTTGAACCTGACAGCAATTATATCACCAACTTTCATTCTGATAATTAATCATATTATGCCCTATCACATCTCTTCAAGTAATGTTGAGGTCTATTATTTAAAGATTTCTCTTTTTTAACCTTCCAAGCTTTTTCTTTAAAAGAAATTCTATAATTCTATAAAATTATTCTATACAATTATTTAGTAACTAAATTCTTTCTAAATGATACATTTCTATGATATGTAATATGTCTGATGTTACAGCTCTCTATTTCCCGGGCTTTGATTATTGTGACTTTCCTGCTAACACTTGAATTGTTTTTTCTATCCAGTCCAATCTTTCATCCCTACTGGGTTGATTTAACCAGATTCTTTGCCTAATTAATGGGTCTAAAGTTTGAGTTTTGCCTGATGAATGACTTCTAGAGATCAGTAAGTCATTGTATCTATACATAATATTACATTGTGCACTCAGAAATTTGTTGAGAAGGTAGATCTCATGTTAAGTGCTGTTACTATAATAGTAAAACACTTTGAAAATAAGTAAAAGTGTATTTTCATTAGAATTATTTAAATCTATTGAAAAATGCATATATGCATATATAATTCAATAAATATGTAATAAGTATAATGACTATGATAAATTAAACTAATTTTTTTCAATCTTAAACATTAAGCAAAGAAGTCTCAAATGAAAATTATTGAACACAATCCAGCAGCATATTCAAACAAACACCACAATCAAAGAAATTCCATGAATTTAAAGATTGTTAAGTACTGCACTAGCTGTTAATACCCTTCACTGTATTAACATCATAAATTGAAAATTACATGGTTATTTCTAAAGATGAAAAAGTGCTTTTGATAAAATCAGTGCAAATTATTTAATTGAAAAAAATCTTCAAAAGAAGAGGTGTGATCCTAATTCAAATCATATAATGTAAACCAGTATTACTTCAGCAAAATAACTAAAAATCTACAAAAATAGAAAATAGGAGTAGATGTATAATACCTAAGCATAATGAAAAATATCTCTCTCAATGGAGCTAGTATCTGTTCTTGTTAAAAAACTCTGGAGAGGGCCTCCCTGGTGGCACAGCGGTTGAGTGCTGGGCTGCGAAGCTGCCCGCAGCCTCTGCAGCACTGGTTCGATCCCTGACCACCAGTGAGGGTCCCACATGGCGCATAGACCTCTCCTGCTGTGCCCGCTGCTCCCCTCAGCAGTGTCCTCCATCTGTCTCCCTGTTCTGCTCCCTGCTCTGTCTCTGGTGGATTTTCTTACCCTCCCATGCTTCTGATTGTACCCAGTGCTTGTATAAATAAATAAATAAATCTTTAAATAAAAAATACTGGAGAGCATCCTATTAAAGTCAGCAACAAGAATTCAGGTCTGCCATCACCATTTTCATTTAATATCCTGAATGTCCCACCTAGTACAATTAAACAAAAGGAAAAATTGAGATAAGATTCAGAAAGAATGAAGAAAAATATTATCATAGATGGAGTTGGATTTTTAACCTCAAAAACTCAAGAGAATTAACTGAACATCTGTTATAAAATGTATGAGAACTTAGTAAGTTGGCCAACATAACATGTTTTCATAAACATGTTCACATACACATATAAAATCAAGTTAAAATATCGGTGGAAATTTTAAAATATCAGTGACAATTTTAAAAATAATTTTACTGAGATGTAATTGAGAAACAATAAACTGGAAATATTTAAAGTGATAATTTGATAAATTTTTGGATATATGCATAGACCCATCCTTACAACCAAGATAATGAAAATATACATCACTGCCTGAAATTTTATAATGAAATAATTTATATAATCAAAGAAATACAACAAAATGTAATTCATAAAAGCATGGGATATGCATAAGGTAAAAAATTGAAAAATTCAATTTATATGATAGATGAAAAAGTGTATTTAATACATAAAGAGTTTGTACAGCTCAATAAGAAAAAAAGACTTATAATCTAATAGAAAACAAGGGAAAGAGGTTAATATGCAGTTGATAATGATAGAAATAGTTTTTTTTTTTTAAATATTTATTTATTTATTTATTTATTTATTTATTTATTTATTTATTTATACAAGCACTGGGTACAGTCAGAAGTGAGGGAGGGTGAGAGAATTCACCAGAGCCAGAGTGGGGAGCAGAACAGGCAGACTGACGAAGTACACTGCTGAGGGGAGCAGCAGGCGGCAGGAGAGGTCTGCGCGCCATGTGGGACCCTTCTCTGGTGGCCGGGGAGCAGCCAGGGATCGAACTGGCGCTGCAGAGGCTGCAGGCAGCCTCACAACCCAGCGCTCAACCGCTGCGCCACCGGGGAGGCCCGATAGAAATAGTTTTTAAGCATAATGCTTAACCTTGTTGAAATTAGGCAATAGCAAATTAAAGCTATAATGTTTATCCCTTTCCATATAATAGATTAAAAAAATTAAAAACAGGTAACACAGCATATTAATTGTATAAAGAGAAAAAAATTCATTTTATTGCTGTTAGAAAAAGGGTCTTTATGGAAGACATTTTGGGAATCTCATTTAATTAAAAAATCACATTCCATTTACAGGATTTCTAGGTGCTTATTCTTTAGATACAGCAGCACATATAGTAAATGATCTATGTGCAACAATATTTTTTTTATCATTGTTCTAACAGCAAAAGATTAAAACTCAAATGGCCTAACATGGGATTGGATACATAAATGATAGAACATCAGAAATGTAATTTTATGCAGCTATTGACATAAACTAATGCATGCACATGGCACAAAATTCAAAAAGTCTGAAAGAATATACAGTATAAAATAAGTTTATATTTTTCCAGTACTACCAAAATTGCACATTTTCCTTTTAAGTCAATCATGCCACTGATGATATGCATTATTAAAAAATATATATACCATACAATATGCTTGGGATATCATGCAACTAATTAAAGGAAAGAATATGGCTATATATATAATTATAAGAAAAATTTTCAATACAAAATTTAGTGAAAAAATAAGGAATACTGTATATGACATGTTATCGTATGAGCAAATGCATAGATAATATCTACAAATGATACTCTCTAATACATATCTCTAATCACATCTTACTTCAGCTGGGTACACATTTTTGAGGTCATGGATTCCATCATCAATCAGAATTCACCTCTTTATAGGTCAGACTCAATGAATGGTTTCTTGGTCTCCCCAATAAACTTCATTTAAATAAAACTTGTTCTTCATCATGAGGATGACAACTTCCTCATCCCCAACCTTTCTACGGCATATGGCTCCCTTCTACTTCCTCTGTTCTTACCCTCCAGTCAGTACACTTGAAATTACTTACATATTAACATTGCATTTCATCGAAGTCATCCTAAACTGGACTAATGACTCTGGATCTTATGCATCAGAATTAACTGGAAGGCTTGTTCGACAATAGATTGCTGGCCTCCTCCCAGAGTTTCTGATTCAGTATATCTCATGAGGGATATGTGAATTTGTTGAGTACTTTCAGATGATGCTGATGCCGTTAGTTTGGGAATCATAGATTCGCAACCACTGACCTTTAGCGTTGAATAGTGATATAATCCATCCCATACCCAGTCTAAGTTTAAATTCGTGTTCTACGTGTGTAACCAACTTTGCATCTTTGACTGACTGTATGCCAATTGGAACAAACGCCTTTCTCCATATGGAGAAAGAAAATTGACATTTGGTGAAATTTCATGTTATTTAGTTTGGCTTTCTTTTCCAGGGAAGAGAATAGAGTCCCTTTGGGTCATGTCTAAAATGCCCGAAGTGAGCATGGTATTAAATGTTCCAGGTTCAACTTTTTGCTTAATATTAGGGATGTACATTTGTGTCATTTTTTTTTCTCTTACAATTAAAAGAAACAGTTGCAATCATTTAAGAAGCAACATACATGAGGTGGCTACTAGGCAACCTTGGTGTTTTTGAACGTAGTTATGAATAGGGAAGACCTATGCCTTTATATAACAAAGTCGAGAGTCTTTTTCTCTTCTATTATTTTTCTTTCTCCTTATAATAATCAAGCTCATGATTCATCAGCAGCAGAACAAATTCTATAGGTACAAAATTTTGGCCAACCACAGTTAATAATAATGGTTTAGGGAATAAAGCTAGGAGGACGTTCCATGATACTCTTTTTTCTTTGATACCCCTCTTTTTATTATTTTTTCCATCTTAATTTTCCCTGTCCCATGATGATCTGGGAGGAGGATAAGCCTAAAACAAAATCAAATCAGAGATTTCAAAATGGACAAACGCAGGTGGGGAGACTTGTAGTTGGAAGCTGGTATGCTAGTCATTATGCTTGCATTTTAAGACAGAATTCATTCATGTGTTTGCTTCGGCAGCACATATATTAAGACAGAATTCATCATTTAGGTGCAGGAGTGAACTTACTAGGTTTCATCCAGTTGCAGCACTGTAAAGAACTGCCTCAATTTTGAATCAAGGCCATATTCTTTATGAGTAGTACCTAGTAAAGGACTGAGTCCAGCAGGGTTCTTTGGGCCAACATTGTTCTAACCAGTGAAGAACTCGTCTAGTGCACTATCTTTGTTCTAAGCTAACCCATTGGGTTAGCTGAGAATTTGTCAGATCTGTATCACAACTGAGGCTCTCCTTGACAATCCTGTTTACTCTACTCTTCCTTCATAGGTGTCATATCTGCACAGAGTCTGAAGGTGTCCTGTTTTCTCACTTTATCCTTTTAAATTTCACAGGACTTAATTCCCCCTAATAAATAATTTGTACTTCTAACTCTAAGCATGAGCTACTCAGAAGTCCTACTTGACACATCTGGAAATTAGGAACCTATGATTGTTCAAAGAAGGTGATGTGACTTCTTAATGATAGATGGAAATGGGAGAAAATGCAACATAAATGAAAGAGAAATTTCAAAGTGCAAATGAAAGCAACATTGGCCATATCAATTTTTTCTTCAAAGGATACCAATAACTCACTACTGCCTACAGGTCAGGTAGAAGCCCTGTTCAGTCTCTTTTGTAATCTTTTTCCATTTTGCTTCCTAAAAATTTCTCTTTTCTCATATATACAAACCAGTTGTTCTACTGACTTTAATACACAAATGTAGGTGCAGAACTTTAGATCTAAGGCCAATTTTTCTACCCTTTTTTTCTATTGTTACTTAGTTTTTTAAATCTATGATATAATTTAGCTTATAACTCACAAATCATTACTGAATTATATTTTGGCTTATAATGTCTCTTTTTTAAAAGATTTATTTATTTATGCATATAAGAACTGGGGTACAGGCCAGAGGTGTGGGGGTAAGAGGATTCACCAGAGACAGAGCAGGGAACAGAACAGGCAAATTGACCAAAGTACACTGCTGTGGGGAGTAGTGGGCGAGACAGGAGAGACCTGCTGCACCATGTGGGTAGCTCCCTGGCTGGCTGGAACGGAACCTGCGCTGCAGCTGCTGTGGATTGCTTCATAGGTTGCATCTTAACCCCTTGTGCCACCAGGAAGGCCCGGTTTGTAATGTTTCTTAGCAGTAAAATTTTCTCCAGCTTTTACTTGTTTGTCTGATTTAAAAAAGAAAAATTATGGCGTTATCACACTGTAGGTGATTCAAAAGCATATGATCACACCTCTTCAGATTCATGTCACCACACCACATCACACAAAGGCACATATAACCAATCACCAGGATTGTGCCCCTCTCTGTTTTGTTTTCCACCCTTCCCCTGCTTCATCTTATAGCTTCAATTCTGCCAGCAGATTTCAAAGGTTTGTTACTGGATTAGATTTGTTTTGTTTCTTTATAGTCCACATATTTGTGACACCACCCAGTGTTGTCCTTCTCTTACTGACTTATTTCACTCAGCACAACCCCCTCCAGTTCTCTCCAGGTTTTCACAAATGACAAGAGCTCATTTTTTTTGTTTATAGCAGAGTAGTATTCCATTGTGCATATTTACCACATTTTCCTAATCCACTCTTTTGTCCTTGGACAGAGATGGTTTCCACAACTTGACTATTGTAAACAGGGTTGCAATGAACATAGGAGTTGATATATCCCTTCAAATTAGTGTTTTTGCATTCTTGCATTCTTCAGATAGATACCTAGGAGTAGAATTGCTGGGTCATAGTGTAGATCCATTTTTAAGATTTTGAGAAAGTTCCATACTATTTTCTATAGGGACAGACCAGTCTATACTCCTACCAACAGGTAAGAGTGTTTTCCTCCACTTCCTTGTCAACACGTGTTGCTCCTGGAGTTTTTAATAGGGACCATTCTCTCAGTTGAGATATGGTATATCATTGTGTTTTTGATATGCATTTCCCTGATGCTAAGTGATGGTGAACATTTTTTTTAAGATTTATTTATTTATTTATACGAGCACTGGGTATAGTCAGAAGTGTGGGAGGGTGAGAGAATTCGCCAGAGCCAGAGTGGGGAGCAGAACAGGCACACTGACAAAATACACTGCTGACGGGAGCAGTGGCACGGCAGGAGAGGTCTCCATGCCATGTGGGACCCTCACTGGCGGCCGGGGATCAAGCGCTCAACTACTGTGCCACCAGGGAGGCCCACGATGGTGAGCATTTTTTTTTTTTTTTTTTTTTTTTTTATTAAATTTTATTTTTATATTCCCCCATACAATTGCCCCATTCTGACCCCAATCCTTCTCCCGCCCCCCACCCCCAAAAAGTGTCTCTGGTTCATAGTTTTTTTGTTGATTTTGATTTTCACTTTCTTATATTCATTTTCCTGGTCCCTTATTTAAGTTTTCTAGATTCCTGCTATGAGTGAGACCATCCGGTATTTTTCTTTTTCTTTTTGGCTTATTTCGCTGAGCATGATCCCTTCCAGTGCCATCCATGTTGCTGCAAATTGCATGTGTTTATCTTTTTTGAATGCTGAGTAATATTCCATGGTATATATGTACCACATCTTCTTGATCCAGTCATCTATTTTTGGGCATTTGGGTTGTTTCCAAAGCTTAGCTATTGTAAACAGTGCTGCTATAAACATAGGAGTGCAGGTGCTCTTTGGAATTGATGTTTCTGTGTCCTTTGGGTAAATACCTAGGAGTGGAATTGCTGGATCATATGGAAGCTCTATGTTTAGTAGGTCCAGAAATCTCCACACAGCTCTCCATAGTGGTTGGACCAGTTTGCACTCCCACCAACAGTGCACAAGAGTTCCTTTTTCTCCACATCCTCGCCAACATTTGTTGTTGCTAGTTTTTTTAATATGTGCCATTCTCACTGGTGTAAGATGGTATCTCATGGTAGTTTTGATTTGCATTTCCCTGATTACAAGTGATGTTGAACATCATATGTCTGTTGGCCATTTGCATTTCCTCTTCAGAGAAGTTTCTTTTTAGCTCTTCTGCCCATTTTTTGACTGGATTATTTTCTTTGTTGTTGCTGAGTCTCATCAGCTCTTTGCAGATTTTTGTTGGCTATCTGTATGTTTATGGAGAAGGGCCTATTTATTTTGTCTGCCCATTTTTTTATTGAATTATTTTCTTTTTGTTGGGTTGGATGAGTCCTTTATATATCTTGATTATTAGCCCTTAGTCAGTTATATGGTGTGCAACTATTTATTCCCATTTGGAAGGGTCTTTCAGTTTTACTGAGTATTAATTCCTCTGTGCAGAAGTTTATTAGCTTGATGTAGTCCCATTTGTTTATATTGACTTTTGTTTCTCTTGCCATTGGAGATGAATCCATAAAGACATCATTGAAGTCAATGTAGTGGTTTTGCCTATTCCTTCAAAATATTTTGTTTTCAGGAATTACATCCATGTTTTTATCCATTTTTAGTTAATTTTTGTGTAAGGTATGAGATGGTGATCCAGTTTCATTTTTTTACATATAACTGTCCAGTGTTCCCAGCACCACTTGTTGAAAATATTCTCCTTTCCCCAGTGTTTTTCTTGACTTATTTATCATTGAGTATTTTGAATGCATTGTTCCATTTTCTCCTTGCCTGAAGGTTTTCCATTGAGAAGTCTGATGTCAGCCTGATGGGATTTCCTTTATAGTTTACCTGCTGCTTTTCCCCAGGCACTTTCATTATTCTTGTTTGGTCTTTAACTCTTGGTAGTTTAACTACTTACTATGTGTAGGTTTCATTATATTTAGATAAACAGGATTTTTTAACCTCATGAAATTGCACATTTAATTTTTTCCCAGGTTTGGGAAGTTTTTCTCTATTATTTCTTTGAATAATTCCCCATTATTTTTCTATCTTTCCCTTCTGTTAACTTTCCTAATAGACTCAGAGAGGTCTTTTTTCCTTCATATTTCTTTCTTTTCCACTTGTGTCTTTTGTGCATTATGATGTTTAAGGTCTCCAATTTGGTCTTCTATTTGGTCTAGTATGTTTCTTCTATTTGGTCTAGTAAGCTTTCAGCAGATTTTAAAAAAATTTCTTTTATTGAATTGCATACTGAAACTCTCCCTTATTTTCTTGTTTAAATTTTCCATTTCTGATTTCTGCTCATTGATTTTATTTCTATGTTTTCTTTTTTCTATATTTTCTCCCATTTCTTTGAATTAATTTATCATGACAATTTCAAATTATCTGATAGGAAGATAAGCTCTTCCATATATTTACAATTGGGTCCTGGAGGATTATTCCTTCCTTGTGGTATCCTAGTCCTTGAGTTCTCTTGATACCATGTATTAAGGTTTTATCACTTATCCATTTTGCTGTTTTACATCTTCTCTCCAGGAGTTCTGCATCCTTCAAAAGTAGCAAATGTGAGTTTCAGGGGAACCCCAGAGAGTAAAGTGGGTCCAGGTGGGAACAACTCCTGACTTCTCACACTGGGCACCAGCAACCAGGGAGTCCTTTGTTTTCAGGCTGTTTTCACTGTGGTTACTTGTAGTTTCTGACTACACTGAGTGCAGTGGTCATGCTTGGAGGAGGACTGGGGACTTACCTAACTTTCTGCAGCCTGTCCAGATGCCTTCTGCTGATATGGCTCTAAACCACATGCCTGGAGGACCTTCACTCTCCCACTGTGCAGGGAGGCAGACACCATAAATCTTGACATTTGTAGGCCTGCACTTTCGTCGATGCCTCAAGGTAGACATACAAAAATCCGTTGGGCAGCCTGAACTCATCTTGGCCATGTACAGTTATTCCTTGTACACTCTGAGTGAAGTCAGGATGTTATAAGCAGGGAGAGGTGTGTAACCTCCCTGGCTGCCTACTGTAGAGGCTGACAATCCTGGAGAGTCCAGGGACAGATGAGTGACTCTCCCCATTGCCAAAACCAGTCACTGGCCATCTGAATGTTCTTGATTGAACAGTTGAACAGGTTATGCTCTCACTGGGAATATGCATTCTCCTTCTTTTGGCTAGGGCTTCTAGGGCTAGGGACCTGTGGGGGGACGGGCAATGTCCTTGTTGAAGGCACTATTCTTTTTTTTTTTTTTTAGATTTTATTTATTTATAGAAGAACCAGAGTACAGGCCAGATGGGTGGGAGGGTGAGAGGATTCACCGAGACAGAGCAGGGAATAGAACAGGCAGACTGACTGAAATACACTGCTGAGGGGAGCAGTGGGCAAGACAGGAGATGTCTGCTCTGCCACGTGGAATTCTCGCTGGCCAGCCGGCTGGGATCGAACCCGCGCTGCAGAGGCTGTGGACTGCTTCACCGTGTGGCGCTCAACCACCTGTGCCACCAGGGAGGCCCTAGTCTTGACTTATTATTTCTTAATCTTTTTCATGGTCTCTTGGTTTTCTCTTTGTATGAACTTGTCCTAAGGTCCTCAGCTCATTCCAGATGTGGCTGCTCCCTCCAGATGCCTAACCTCTGTGTCCCTCAGGGAAAATGATATCTCAAGAATCCTGTTCATCTGTCATCTACCCTCTTTCCTCTCCCCAACTTTTACATTTTAAACCTTATAATGATGGAGATTTGAAATTCCAGGAAATAGAGACTGTGTCTAATAGCACTCTGATTGGCATAAAAGTAGGCACCTAACTACTGTGTTAACTGCACTGATAGATTCATTATGCCCCTGGACACTAGTAACTAATTATAAAGAAAAATATGTTATTGTTTCTTAAATAACTAAAACTTTAAGTTGAAATACTAATTTTTTTTCCATTTTATTATGAGGTAATGAGGAGGGGGTGATTTCACAATGAATTGGGAAAAGGGGAAATATATATATATTATTGATCAACTTTTGGAGTTCACATTAAAATTCTAGGGTAGATAGACCAGAAATCTAATTTGCTAAATTATATTCCAAAGTATCTTGGAAATATCGAAACATATGCTTCTTTGATTTAGATTAACAGAGTTCCCTACTGCTATAGCAGAGATAAAATTTCCTTTTGCTTTTTTATTTGCAATTTCTATTTTAGAGCTATCAAGGAAATATGATTTTCTTTTTGACTATGTATTCTGCAGGTCATAGCATCCCCAGTAGAAAGCAATGGATTTTTTCTATTCCATAAAACATCTGGAATCTGTCTGGATTTCACAAAATTGGAGAGATTTAGTTAACTTAGATCTTGTACTTTGCATTTGTTCATATTTCTTTCTTTAAGTTTAAGCTCAATTATTACAGTCTGATGAGTTTTAAGTGTTCAGCTCTATTTTTAAATTTAACACATGATTTGGCAGTTTGCATAGGGATTGACAGACATTTTAAATATATCAATAGAAATCTTTTTTTTTTTTTTTAAGAAATGGATTAATTTGCCTGTAGTAAAAATGTCCTTTCTATAGTATCAAAAGCCACTGTGAGATTGGGCATAGTGGTAATATAATTTATCTGTTCACTGACAGGAGCTAAATAGTTAAGATGCTTTAAATAAAACAGGTCACCATCTGTTTTCTTATTTTCTAGCCTAATCACAAGAGAATGAATTCTTACAGAAGTCACTGTTTGGTAGGAAACTCCTTCGCCACCTCTTCTTTCAGAGCCTGCTCAAATCTCACTTCTCCAGAAATCTTTATCTGTTTATTGACTTCATACAAAGTCATCTTTCTCTAAGTTCCTGTATTAGATATAATCCTTTCATAAAATCAGACACTGCCTTAATTTCCTTTTCCTCCTCTCTCCCTCCCTTCTTTTCCCCTCCTTTCTTTCCTCTAGCCCTTCCTCATCCCTCTCTCCCACAATCCCTCCTTTCTCCAACTGTGTCTGGACTTCCATCTTAAAGGGCGTGCTCCCAGAACTGCAGGAAAGAGTTTGCATAATGGGGGATGAGTAAAAAAGAGGTGCTTAAATATTTTGTATTGATTTGCTGAATTGATTTTTTTTAGGAACCTCTCAAATCTCTTTAGCATTCTGTGCATAACCTTGCTCATGCATTTGCATAACTTTAAGGGAAAACTCCTATTCCTATGGTGTGCATGCTCCTATATATACCTGAATCACAGGTAAGCAGCTGCAGGCAATTGCTTCCAGGTGTTTACCAGAGGAAATCACTGCCTGTCAGTAAGCTAGTGACATATCAGGGCTAATTTCTCAAAAGAAATAATTAACTCTCAGGAATCATGGTAATGTATTTTAGGAGAATAAATCTTTTTCTTCACTCTCTCCTGTAATGATGTTCGTCCGTGCACAAATACACATACCTGTGCCAACTCACACCTTTTCAGGGCCTCTTTGTTTGTAACTGTATTCATTATTCAGAGTCACTGATAGAAGTAATGTATATGCAAAAATTCACTGGCAGAAAACAGGTGGTCAGTACTTTAATAAAATAAAAGCAAAAATAAATACTACAATACGATTTATAATTAGGCCTCATTGGAATGAATCTAGAGACTCAAATAGTCTCTCACAATGGATTTTGATCATATATTGGGATTGTTCAAGGATGAGCACTTGTAATATCTTCTTTCCAGAATGCTCAGTTTAGAGAAAACCAAAGGGCTATAAAGAAAAGTGACAATATTTACTTCCCCATCTAAATAAGTTGAATCAGTCCCAATGTTCATGTAGTGAACCCCAGAATAGCCTGCAATTCTGGAGTTTTATAGAAGTGTCTAAAGTTTAACTTATAGTAAAGTAATAACATTAGGATGTCTTTCATTTAGAGAAAATCAATGAGCAAGTTCCTTGGAAAACCCTAACTTGATTCCTGCTATATCTATTGGACTAGTTAGTGAGGACCTGGGTAGTAAACATTTATCCTTTTGAATTTACCTCTACAACAATTATGAAATCACAACTTAATTCATTGCACATTTCCACTGGAATGTAAGAAAGTTTTACTATTGTAGGGTTTGTGATGAGAAACTACCTATATCTTCCAGGATTTGGAAACTGGTCCATGACTGTAATCCTCAAACATTAGCATGCAAAGAATCACCTGATAGGATCCTTCGACCACAGTGCTGTCACAATCCTGTAATCTCCGGGATGGGACCTAAGAATTTGCATTTCTAGCAAGATCCTACATCTGCTGCTGTTGCATCTGGCCCATTTGGAGTATAAAGTGTACATATATTCATCTGTGATTATCCCTCCCATCTAACAAAAGTTTATAGCATCCATTAAATAAATATTCATCAATTGCTTGCTATTTCAAGTAGAAAGAGTTATACAGAATGCCCACTGTTTTCAGTGATCTCATGATTTAACTGTAAGTGGAATTTTTTTAAAAAAGAACTCTGAGGTTTTAAAAACATTAGAAGCTAAATTGCATGGTACATGTCATCCTGCTATAAATGAGAACACAGAGATCTCAAAATGTTGCAGTCAGAATTCAGATGGGCCAAGAACTCCTCCGGCTTTGCAAAATGTCCAGGATAACAGATTATCTGAAATAGGAGACACAACAATTATTAACACTCAAAAGCAGGGCACAAGGAACAGAGTAAATGCATTTTGAATGCAAACTCTTAAGGCTGTGGGCAAATTAAGTTCATGAGAACCAAAGAGAGAAACACAGTGATAGGAACATTCATTGGGGTTTTTGCAAATGAATAATTACATTGCTCTTGACAAATAGTGTTTATTTTGCTTGAAAGCAAAGCTTCATTCTCTAGAGATAAAACTTTTAAAATCAAAATATCTTTAGAATATTAAACCTGTCTACTGGTTAAACCAAAGTCATTGCAGCTTAGAGCATGTACCTTAGAAAATGGAAACTCAGTGTGTGTTCTCATCCCTTCCCTTCTATAGCACTGGACCTCTGAAAGAGTCTCTTTGTGGAGAAGGACAAACATCTGCTGGTTCCAGCTGGTTCTTCTTGCTTATAATTATAGCAGTAAAGTAGAGTAGTAAAAATGTATAAGCATTTAGGTCAACATTATTAAAGGTAAAAGGGGTGATTTCTTGTTTAGTGTAACTGTAACTGTCAGACAGCACACCTACAAAAATAATAATAAATATTGAAAGGTGCTGGGTGCTTACTTATTATTTATGGAATATTAGAACTAAAAGAGGCAATTGGGGTGAGCTAGGCTAATGACTGCTTCTGCCAATTTGTCAAATAGAGTTCTAAGAAAGTGAATAACTTGTCAAAGATGACACAACTCATTAGTGATCCAAGTTCAAACTCCTATCTAGCCCAGTTATTCTAACCCTGACCCTGAATCTTTAAACCAACTGTTCTGTCTTTTTCAAGCATTGTGTGAACCTCATTCACATACAATCTTGTAGAGTTGAATCATGAAATGTTTTGTTTACATAATTATGGTTGGCTATAATTTTTCAAAATGTTTGTGAAGGGTTCAACTGACAAAATTACTATTGGTTGGCTGTTTTTGAAACTGGGTACGTATTCAGAGGATTCAAATCACAAATTCATGCTGAAAGCCCCTCTAATTATTAACTGGCATGTTCGAGCACAAAAGAACTCTGTGTCACTGAGGCTTCTTGCATGTTTATAGCTCTAGCTACGGCAGAATGGGTCCTTGTAAATGTCACAGGAGATAATAGTTGCAATGGAGAAGAAAGAAAATGTTTGGAACTTATGCGAAAAGACCAAACTGCTCCCAATCACAGGACTGGAGAGGTCAAGTAAACATCCCGAGGGCAAGAGAAATGGAACTTCCCCACAGTCAAGAAATTAATGCTGACACCTAGTCAGCTAAGTAAAGTGCAGAGTGCAGAGAGCTGGCCTGGCTATATTTTGGCTCATGGATAGAGCTGTGTGTGTACAGTCTAAAGAGAAACAAGGGTAAAGATCATCTTGTCACTGTAAATAAAAATCACCCTGTTGCCTTTGGGACCCAGAGCTCAGTTACAGTCTGGTCAGTCCCAGGCAGGCCATCATGAAGTCATGGTGCTGTTAGGTGATAATACAGGAAGACAGGCATTCTGGCAGCAGAGTGGGAGGAGGTGGCTATGACACTTATGTACAATTACATTAATGAACATGAAATTTGGCTCTATGCAGGCATTTCTTCCCAGGCTCTGAATTAGATTTTAGAGGGTAAAATAAAAGATAATAGAAGTCTTCTCTTCAACACCATTTTTCTTTGGTTATGCTTCCATGGATATGTCTGACAAAAGTCTTAAGTATTCTGGTTTATTAAGCAACCCATGTGCACTAAAAGTAAGTGTTGAAGGATACATTTTTAGTAGGACAAAGGTTACTAGTGTCTTTGTCCTTTAGGGAGGTTACACCCTCAAACTGAGTTCTTCAGAATGTTTTTACCTGAATTTGGACTGTTTCTAGAAAGCCAGATCTGCCCATTGGACCTTAAAGGGGGAAAAAAAAAAAACTGCAAAAGTGTTTGGCTGGACCAAGTCTATCAAAATCACTTTTTGAATGTTTTTAGGGTTTTTCCCGCACTTAGTAAGTGACTCTTCCATAAGGTCGGTCATGTATTTCTGGGGTCCAGAGACTATGTTGGGCTGGGATTTGGAGAAGGGGGGAAATCGAAAACCAAAAAACAAAAACAAAATCCCTCTGAAAATACTGTAGGGAAGATAAACAACAACAAATAACAAAAACCAAACCAAACCACATGGTAGGCAAAATAATGATTGACAAAGACCTGTTCATTTATTTGATAGGCATTTGGGAGGCAGTAGAGACATCTAGTTAATTCCTGGGATGTGTGAATATATATTACATTTTATTACAAAAATGGGCTTTGAACTTTGTAGATGTGATTAAAGGTAGCCACATGAGGAGATTATTCTGGATTTTCTAGGTGGCCACTGTTATCTCCAGGGTCCTTAGATGCAAAAGAGGGAAGAAGGAATGTTAAAGAAGAGATGACAGAAACAGACTCAAGATAGATGCGATTGCTGCTTTGGAAGAGGGAATAGAACTACCAACCAAAGAATGCAGGCCACCTCTAGAACTGTGAAAGACAAGTAGCAGATTATTTTCTAGAACCTCCAGAAGAAACATTAGAGGATCCGCCTAAAACTTGATTTTAGCCCAGTGATCTTCAGAACTGTAAAAATGATAAACTTCTCATGTTTAAGCCACTATATTGGTGATATTTTGTTACAGATAAAACAGGAAACTAATATACAAACACCTACAGGAGGAATATGCATCTAGAGCCATGGCATTGCTTTGCCACCAGATTGTATTAGGTTATATCATTAATTCTAAAACTTGGTATTAATCCTTTTGTAAAGACTGGGTGCGCTTGCTATAATCTATTTGCAATTTCCTCTTCCTCTATAGTGGACTAAAAAATAGGAAACAATAATAAAGGAAAGATTGGCTTATTCATTGTTTTGACTTTGTTAAAAGTTGAGAAAGAAAAATTCATCCCACTGTTGAAACTTTTACAAATTGGTTTATCTGGAATGATATTAAACCCCAATTACCTGGCTCTATAGTTTGCAGAAATGTGAGAGAAACAACTTTTCAGCAATGGTTTAACTTGAAATATATTTTGAGCTCTGCTGAGAACACATACATATCCCTTCCCCCAACACTTTATTGACTAATGTTTACAAAACCTTTCCATCTGTGTCATTTCTTTTGAGCTCCATCACTGCCACTCTGTCACATAGATGCTATTATCTGCATGTCAGAGATAAAGAAATGGGAGAAATGGGATTAGAACACTAGAATGCCTTGACCTTGACCAAGACCTCTGGGTCACTGAGAGCTGGAGGGGGATATGATTTGGAGTCGAAGGTCATGCTCTCTTCTCTTTACTACATTGCCTCAGGGTCTAGTTCCCAGCAGTGGACCTGCCTGACTAAATTGATAATATTTTTCAAAATCTCTGTCTTCCTAAAAAGAGTAAAAAACATTTTTATTATTTGGGAAGAGGAAGATGAGCCTCAAAAATAAAGATTGAACTTTTAGAATTCACATATTCCAGTAAAGCTATCTCATAATTATGAAAGGTAGACAATTGCTTGCCATTTACCTCTTATGTAGACCAATCTCAAATCATTCTAGAGACCACTCTATCCCCATTGTCCCAATGTGAGAAATCATTTTAATTCTGTGTACAGAAGAGCACATGTATGTATTTCATGTATTCCAGAAACCCCCAAAGGTTCTGTTCTGTCTTCCTTTGCACATAGGACATTTGCAGATTCTTCCTATAGCTACACAGTGGATAGCACAAGATGTCACACACTGCAGCCACATTGTAATGGAAGGTCAGCTCTTTTTTTGTTTTTTTAAATGCCTTCTGTTTTAATAATACTTTCCTTGTTCTAACTTTATTTTTTTATTTTATATTTTTTAAGATTTATTTATACAAGCACTGGGTACAGTCAGAAGTGTGGGAGGGTGAGAGAATTCATCAGAGTGGGGAGCAGAGCAGGCAGAAGGACCGAAGTACACTGCTGAGGGGAGCAGCGGGCGGCAGGAGAGGTCTGCGCACCATGTGGGACCCTCCTCCAGTGGCCGGGGAGCAGCCGGGGATCGAACCGGTGCCACAGATGCTGCGGGCAGCTTTGCAACCCAGCGCTCAACCGCTGCGCCACCAGGGAGGCCCGGAAGTTCAGATCTTGATGGCTGATGCCTGGCTGTAGCACCTGGGAGCTAGCTTGTAGAATATCCTGTCGAATTCAATGACAAGACAAAAGAAAACAGCCACATACCATGTTCTCCTGAGGACAGAGACCCTGATCCTAACCAGCAGTTCCTGTTTTCTATCACTGAGAATATAACAAGGAGGACTATAACTTATTTCAGGAGGTTGTGTCTATCTAACCATGATACAAAAAGAATATTAAATTTTGTCCTTGATATGAAGGCCTTTATTTATTTAATAGATATGTATTTCTTGAGTAGCAACAGTAGACTAATTCAGGTTTTGGCCTGTGTCCTTGATCTGTTATCTATAAGCTGTGTGAACTTGGTTTAGATGTAGAGCTATAAGAAATTAATATGGAAGGAATTTGTTTCTAGAACTGTGGCATTGCTATGCCACCACATTGTATAATCTTAGCTAAATTAATTCCAAAACTTGAGAAATACATGAGCTTTTATATGTGAAGTGTTTAGCGCAGGGTCTGGCCCAGAGTAAGTGCTTATAAAACATTTTTTTTTTTTATTGGACAGCCACTAAGGACATGGATTTCTACTGTGTATAGAGGGTACAGGAATAAACGAGACCAGAAGCACACATCTCCATGTCATCCCCATACTCTGACTCTTTGAATACGTTCTCATTACATTTATTTGAAATCACTATGCTATGCCTATGCTTATGCTTCCTGTCCCAGGATACCCTTTGGCAAGTATATGTTCTACTCAAATTTAACATAACCATACATTTGATAATCCACCATGATTGCTTATTTCTGCATACATTTCTTTATATGCTGTTTGTGTAAATGGAAATGTTTCTACCCATCATCCCTATTGAAATCTGACCAGACTGTCTGGCCCATTTTGGAAAACACTTCCTCCATAAAGCATCCCTCGCCGCTGCAGTCTCTACCCTCATAGTTAGTCTTCCCCTTTTGAGACTCCCTTGGCCCTTTTTATTTGTGTTCTTGTGGTATTTATCACTTTCTATTTGGAAGTAAAGTTTTTTAGTCTTTGGTTTATCTCTGCCCCTAGGTTGGAAGGTGATTAAGGGGGGGTCTATGAGTAATTCTTTATAGCTTTAATTCATGTGCTGCTGGTACATCATAGGTGCTCAATAAATATTTAATGAATAAGTATTTGTTGAGATGATGGATGGTAAACATATTTGTATTGCTTAGCCCCATCTTCTTAGGTGAGCACATGTGTGTAATAGCACAAAATGATGTGATAGGTTTTAATGTTTGGTTCACACAAATCACACAAGTGCACACCTCAACTGAGAAAATATATTTGAACAATGGTCACACACTTCCTGTATACCTGTATATTAGAAATATTGTGATGTTTTGCTGGTGTTTTCAGCTCTGACCAACCTCTAGGTGTCCTATATCTATACAGAGTGTCAGTGTCATAACAGCTGAAGAGACATGGGAATCCTCTGTGACTGAACCCCAGCTTATATGATCTGCACCTCTTTCTCCAGAGAGTATGAACTAGGAAAAATAGTCTAACTCTGAAAATATTAATCGTGAGCTGGAGAAAAGAAGAGAATAAATCCACCCATGACATAAATCAGAGTGAATTAGGAGAGAAGACTAAATGGACAGGGGCCAGAGAAGTTGGTAGTTTGTACATGTCCCCAGCCTATGTCAGTTGCCTGAGTTATTTTGTTTTGTTTATTCTTTCAGAATCATCAAGGTGCTAGCTTCTCCTTCTCAGTGGAAATAATTTTAGAAGATGAAATCTGTCCCCAAGCCCTGTTTCTGACACAGTTACCATAGAGTAATCAGCAAATACTGCAGTCTTTTGCAGCAACTTGAATATTACTCATGTCAATGTAATATTTCCACTTAGCCTAGATGCAATTCATTTTAATACTTTTGTCTGAAAAGAAAAATGTCTTCGATTTTTCTGATCACACATGGGTTCAACTATGTATCAATTCATTTTTAAGTTCAATATTTGTATTCCTGATTTAAGTGCAGACATAAAAAATAAGAGAGAAAAACTACCAATGAAAAGAGCAAGTTGCAAATAGAGGCAGAAATTAAAAGTTCATTGTCTAAACAAATTATGTTTAGAATTTCAGCCAATTAGTTCAGATTTAAAGTGAATAAATGCTGACAGTTGTGATGTTGATTATGAATACATTTATATTTTATTTTTTTTAAGTTTTATTGTTCTTGCTGATAGTGTGCTTTTTCTTCTCTTTCTTTAGGATAGGGTCAAAGTTTGTGAATATGAAGTCAAAGAAATTTGAAGAAAGGTGATTCAGGATTGGAATGATGGATTGATGAAGTCGACAGAGCCTGACTCCTTCCAGATCACAACTCTTCTTTCCAGAGATCTCAAAGAAGGAATCTGCATTATTACAGGTATTTCCCACCTTTTCAAGCTAGTTATGGTGCTATATTTTTCCAAAGAGCTACATTAGTACCTGTTTATGCTAATCAAAAGAAATCTGAGGAATATTTTCACTTCCATGACAATAGGCAAAAGTGAGGTGGTATACTCTCTTATTTCAAGCCTTCTACATAAGCCGCAGCAGTCCATGGATTTAGACCTTTGATATGGAGACAGGCAGACACAGAAGAAAGACCTTAGTGACCTGCCTGGTCTCCTGGATTAAGCCAATAAGATGTTAATACAGGATGTTCTTCCTTTCTCGCCTATACACCACTATCCTGTATCTCCCACCGCCCCAGCCTCCGTCGACTCAGCCTAACGCCATCACCATCTCTGGGTCTTCCATTGTGCTCACTGTCTTCCTGACTCAAAAGTGTAACTACATGTATATACACTATTTCTGTTTTGCACAGGCTGTGCTCATCTCATTCCTGCTTTTACTTTATGTTAGTGTTATTTAGGATTCATGTATTATTTGATATAATTTGGTAGGTTATTTTGAGGGTTTGGAAACACTCAAAATATTTCTATGTAAATTAATGGTAATAGTCTCATCACTTTACATCATTTTTTGTCTTTTATGTTTCTTTCATCTTGTAGGAGAAAGAGGGGAGATGAAAAGGGGAAAGAGATGGAGAGAAAAGGAGGTGGGGGGAAAGGGGAGGAAGAGAGAAAGAGACAGACTTTATGAAAATGACTTAACAAAAGGCTTAGTAGACTGTACTGCTTTGGATAACAAGGGCAATTTTACTGAATCAGTTTGTCTTTGTGTTTGCACATGAATATTTCACTCCTTTTACATTACTTTGTCGAACTGTACCTTTGGATATTAAGAAATACTCCTTTATTACTGAAGATACTTCTGTCTTTAAGTCTACATTGACTTATATAACATCTGCTTTCTTATGCTTTTTGTTCTTTTATGTTTTTTATTTGCTTATTTTCCCATCCTTATGTTTTTTTATTTATTTATTTTCCCATCCTTATTCTTTCAAACTCTCTAGTCTTTTTATTTTAAGTGGACCTTTTCTAGACAGCATATGCATTGTCACACTTTGTACATCCAGTCTGACAATCCCTATATTTGAAAGTTCTATGATTGCTTACATATTTTATTAAATACTGAATAAATTACAGAGGATACTTATAAAACAGGCCTGCAATATAAAAAAATATATAAGAAACACTCAGGTTGACCACCACCCAATTTAAGAATTAAAACATCACAATTAAATTTGAGACACCCCATGCACTCTCCCTTCTATCTATTCCCATTCCATCTGCCCTGGAGAAACATTAATCTGAATTGTGTTTGTTTCTCTTTATAGTTTTACAACAGTTGTTAATATTCCTAAGTAACATTTTAATTTTCTATATTTTTAATTTTTATAACCATAATAATATTTTTGTGCTTCTATGATTTGCCATTTTTACCCGTAAGTATGTTCTGAAGTTTCATCCATGTATTTGCATGAAGCTGTAGGGTATTTTTAAAATTTTTTATTGCAGTATTGTAATCAGTTTAATAACACAATGATCTATTTTATTGTTGGACATTTCTCTTGTTTAGTGTTTTGCTTTTATAAGCAGTGTTACCATGAGCATATTTTTATTTTATTTTTTAAAGATTTATTTATTGATGCATACAATACCTGGGGTATAGGCCAGAGGTATGGGGTGGGGTGGGGTGAGAGGATTCACCAGAAACAGAGTGGGGAGCAGAACAGGCAGATCTACTGAAATATACTCCTGAGGGGTGCAGTGGCAAGACAGGAGAGGTCTTCTGTGCCATATGGGTCAGCTCCCTGGCTGGGAATCGAACTCATGGTGCAGTGGCTGCCAATAGCTTCTTTGTGCCAAGACTTAACCCCTTGCACCATCAGGGAGTCCCCAGGATGTGTTTAACTTTTTATTAAATTATCAACCTCTTTCCAAAGTGGCTATATCATTTGACATTCTCATCAGAAATAGAAATAATTTATAGTTGCTACACATTCTCCCCAACACTTGCAATGTGAAGTATTTCTAATCATAGACATTCTAATCAAGGTGTAGTGATATCTCATGGTGGTTTGAATTTTCATTTTCCTAAATCCTAATGCTTTTGAACAACTTTCCATGTGATTTTTTTTTTTCCATCACTATACCATCTTTGGGGAAATATTGGCTCCTTGTATTTCTCATTGAATTTGGGAGTTCTTTATTATATGCATTGAACATTGAATATGTAAAATAAATCTTGGATTCAGTTCTTTATCAGACATTTGTTTTGCAGATTTCTCTCTTAGTTTGTTGCTTGTCTTTTCATTTTCTAAACACTGTTTTTCAAGGAGGACAAGTTTTGAATTTTGATGAAGTTAAGCCACTTTTTAAAAATTATGAGTAGAGAATTTGATGTCATAAGTAAATAAATAAATCTGTTTAAACCAAGGTCACAGGGATGTTTTTCTGGAGCTTTGTTGTAGACATTTTACAGTTCTAGACTGTACATTTTACAGTTCTAGACTGTACATTTAAGTCTATGATTTAATAGACCCATGATAGACTTTTAGCTAATTTTCACAATGGTATGAAGTTATTTTTTCTTATTCATTTTTTTTAATTGCACTTGGATATCTAATTGCCTCAGTACCACTATTGAGAAGATTCTACTGAATTCCTATTAAGACTTTGTCAAAAATTGTCAACCATAAATATAAAGGTCTAATCTACTAATTATTGGTCTGGTTTGACTTTTTGTTTTCTCTTTGTCCAAACTATTGCTGCTGTTCCTCATTTTTCCTTTCCTGGCTTTTCAAAAGCCAATAAAATACAACTTTTATATGTCTTTTTTAATTTACCTATTAGATTTTTAGTTATATTTATATTTTTAAAATGATAGCTGTGGTTTACAATGTTTT
The DNA here is from genome assembly GCF_014898055.3 of Talpa occidentalis. NCBI lineage: Eukaryota > Metazoa > Chordata > Mammalia > Eulipotyphla > Talpidae > Talpa > Talpa occidentalis. The sequence goes on from NW_023601322.1 coordinate 24,731,566, forward strand.
CTTAATTTTTTCACAGTCTATTTATAAATAATATTGTGTCATTTCAAATAAAATGTAGGTATTTTACAGCAGTAATATTTCACTCATTCCCTAAGGTGACAAAGTGTGGTTTTCACGTATTTATCTGCTTGGGATTCTTAGATTTTTAAGCTGATTTTTTTCATAAAATTTGTTATTATTTGTTCAGATATTTTCTGCTCCATTTTCCACTCCTTTTTCAGTACTTCAATTACACGTAAGTTAGGTCTCTTGATATTGATGTGCAGATTTCTGAGATTTTGTTCATATATTTAAACTATTTTTACTTTGATTAGTTCTATTGCTCTGACCTTAAGTTTTATAAATTTCTCTTCTGTGCTCTCTAGCTCACCACTAAACACATTCAGTGAATATATTATTTCACAATTTTTATTTACCATTTCTAGAATCACCAGTTGTTTTATTTTCTGTTTGCCATCCATTTACTCAAAATGACCATCTTTACTTTTAATACCGAGAAACATAAATAACTGCTTATTTACCAGATTTATTGACATATAATTGACAAAATTGGAAGATATTTAAGTTGTACATGTGAAGATTTGATATATACATACACTGTGAAAGGATTCCCCCCTCAAATTAATTAATTCATCTATTGCTGCATGTATTTACCTGTTTTGTTGAAAGCATTTAAGTTCTATTCTTTTAATAAATTTTGGTTATATAATGCAGTGTTAGCAACTAAATTCATTAAGTTATATCTTATATCCTCTGACCTTATTCAGCTTTTAATTAAAAGTTTGTATCCTTTTATCAATGTAATGTCTTTTAAAATCCCTTGCCTTACTAATTGTAACATGTGGGTGTATTGGAATCTGTTTCTGTTAATTTTTTTCTTTATTATTTCATTTTTCTCTTTTGCATTTGTAGTAATATTTGATTTTACGCTACATAGAAGCAATGGTAAGTTGGTGGGAACCTGGATTATAGTATCTGAAGAATGTTGACTGTTCTCCAGGTGGACAGCTAAGTTACTAGTGGGCACTTTTTATTCTGTCACATTTGATTTTATTTGTTAAGGTTTGTGTGTTTGGTTTTGTCATCAGTTCTAGAGTGTTGACCTTACTTTATGTTATTCCTAAAGTAAGTCCTTTCTGGGGTTTTAGCAGAATGTATGTGAAACTCAGTCACTTAACTCTTGGCTAGACTGAAAATCCATGAGTTGGTATGTTTGAGTACTTTATTTAGGGGTGAGGAGAAGCCTGAAGTTGAAGTCCCCTCTCCTTCATTTCCAGGGAACATTTTAGCAAGAGATGTGTTAGCCTTGAGATACTGGTGGTGCTGCCTGGTTGCCTAGGTGAGGATGACATAGGTAAGTTGGAGAAAGGGCATCATTTACAAGTTTTCAAGGGGCAGCATTGCCAGGTTTGACAGAAACTGCAGTGCAGAGTGGCGGGGAGGCAGCCCTCTCACAGACAACCTGCTCAGCTGTGGTGGTGGAGAGGCAATGCCCCAAATATTCCGTAATTAAACTCCTTCACAGAGCTTAGAGAGAAAGGGCAGATGTGTATTTATTTCTGAGCCAATGGGAACTGAAACTCATCCTTTGGCCACCCAGAAATAACTGAGAGATGGTCAAAGACCTTGGGGTGTGGGGCAGGGGAAACACGAATAAGACTGTGCTGTTCTTTGGGTATGGCTCTGGGCCAGAAAGAAATTATTATTAATATTAATGTGACCTGATTTTACCTTCAGACTGCTGAGACTAGGAAGTTCAGGTTACACATAGTGCATTTATTTTACAAAGCTTTTCCTTCTCTTATTATATTCCTATTAAACCTGTGATTGGGACTATCCCTTGGGTTTGCCCTTGCATCTGCAGCTTCAAGGCCAAATCTCACTGTGTTTAGAACTTCGTCCTCATCATTCTCAAAAGGAGCCAGGTTATGGTGGATATCAAAGGAATCCTTGAGAAGAGATAGCTCACAACAGGAATGGAGAGGTAGTGCTCACTCTTCCCCTCATTTTGGGTGGTGCTGGCAAAATGGGAGAAAGTTTAGTGTGTGTGGGTGACAGCACACTTAGCCTGACCCTCTGTTTTGGGTTCCTGGGTTTAGGCATGTTGGTGTGATGGAGAAACCCTAGAGGCATTCCCAGGGAGTTGATTTTTATGAGGGCATGAGTTTGTTTCTAGCACTAGAATGTTAGCTCCACATTAGGGGTTGATTTGGACCACTCCCAAATGCAGATGTTGAGGCCTCAACCCCCAGTACCTTGCACTTTAACCATATTTGGACATTAAGTCTTTAAGGAGGTGATTAGTTTAAACTCTTTTTTTTTCAATATTTATTTATACAAGCACTGGGGTATAGGCCAGAGGTGCAGGAGGGTGAGAGAATCCACCAGAAACAGAGCAGGGAGCAGAACAGGCAGAAGGACCAAAATACACTGCTGAAGGGAGCAGCAGGCGAGACAGGAGAGGTCTTTCATGCCCTGTGGGAATCTCCCCTGGTGGGAATCGAACCAGCACCACGGAGGCTGCGGACAGCTTCACAGCGCTGTGCTCAACCCGCTGCACCACAGGGGAGGCCCCAGGAGGTGATTAGTTTAAAATTAAACTAATCCAATGTGACTGGTATCCTTATAAGAAGGGGATGGCTATGTGTAACTGGTGGCCCAATGTATGGTCAGGCAACAAGAGGGCAGTGTCTGTTAGACATTCCTGTGTAGGAATCTTGTGGCATCACTATTCACCTAAGAAACAGTATCTACTGCCTGCGATGTTAATTTACCTTATTTTGTCTCTCTACCTATTAATATGACCAAGACCTGGCATTAGTCGCTTAAGTATCATAAGCATATAGTTAAGTGTTAGAGTCTAAAGTGTTCATGATGATGATGGTGGTGACGGTGACAAAGGAGAAAGTTCTGACATTGTACTGAGCCCCTGAAAAAAGTAGCCCTAAACCACTTCATTTCATCATGTCACTGCACCAGGAAAGTAAACTGTTATTTTCAATAGTAGCAATTGTGACCATACTGTTACCAAATGTCACATTAGTGTTCATACCCAGGCCACATGCTCACATAGCATCCTTCAGTATCTCCAGGCATCTGAAAGAAATCAAGTCACCATTTCTCCATTGAAAAGTTTCCTGAAAGAACTAAGTGAGGGACTAGGGGGAAAATATACCTTTGTTTGGCACTAAACTCATAGTGAATATACAAAGCAGAACTTGCAGGCTATTTGGATGATGATTGCTTATAGAATTGCTAAAGCATGCCATCTTTTCAGACGAGTCTACCTGAGAAATTCAGCTCCAGTACACCCGAGGAGTGACTGAAATAAATGAGGAGATGGGAAAGATTCAGAACTGCATCAAGCTTAGCCGAGTCAGGGGAAGTGAATCAGATAAATACATTAACACACACACACAGTGACGGATGAGGCAGATGACATTTTATGCTCCTTTAAACTGACTGATGAAGATCAGACAAATTAGAAATAGCAGTGGACAAGTTCAAAAACGTCTTTCTAGTATGTACTGAAAAGGAATCTTAAGGAGCAGAGATGTGAAGTTGTCAGGGAAATGGAATATGTGGTAATGGAAAGAATATTCCAAGACTCACATCCCTGTGCCCAACTTTTATCAACATTAATAGTTGAAAATATAATGTCTCAAAATATGGTATATTATTTTTAAAGGCTATCCAAGCAATAAAAAGTAAGGCTGTGTCTATGTAACTTGAACATTTTCAACACTAAGAAACTGCATAAAACCTTATAGATATTAGTTTCCTATTCTTTTTCATATCATGGAATATAAAGTTATTCATTTAAGTCATGATTCAGATTTTGAGCACTATCCCTTAAATACTACTAGCTCTGTATTCATTTTGTCTTTATTGTGACTAAAGATGATTAGATGTCAGTATTTACAGAAAAATACAGATATACAATATTTAATTAGATTTCAATTGTATTTAGGCTATAGAGGACTCTTGATCCTAAGTTTTCACAACCAGTTGACAAAAATTCATCTCCTAACTTTCTTTTGTCCTCTGTGTATGCATTGCTGCATGTGTTTCTGATGTGTGTTTGCTTTTTGTTATCATGGAAGGTTAGAAAGTGGAGAAATGAGTTGTAGTGGCAAAAAACCTAAGAAGTAGAACTGAAATATGTAGGTGATGGTAGTCTACATTTTGAAGGTGGATTAATTTGGGGAAGCTACTGGCGAAGTGAGTTAACCTATAAGTGGGGAAGAAAAAAATGCAAAGGTTGGAGGTTGTTGGTATTTCCTCCTTCCTGAGTTGTTTTGCTCTGACTGCAAAGCCCTCATGTTGCTTCGTAATAATGAACTTGACCCTTATGGATGGCCAGACACAGCAGTCATTAGCTAATGAACATGCAGTCAGTGCATGCCTAAATAATCCCATACAGGTGGGAAAGTGAACTTTAAGCTCAAAGCTAGTCAGAAATGGAATCACAAATCCTTATTTTATACAAAGATATGAAGGGTCATTGCACAAAGTAAATAAGTGTGATAATTTTTTTGCCTAATGAAGGACATTGATTAGATAGGAGAAATAATTGCTTAATGAGTTTCCATCTGAAGTTTTCTCTTCCTTCCTTTTTTCCTTTTTGATCTTCAAACAACTGTTTCTAACAGCTGTGATCTGAAAAAACTTATTTTGAGTTTTACATTCAGGAAAGCTTTTGCTAACAGTTTACTTCTTGAATTATGAATTCACATGCTATAGAAACAACCTTTATGAAAGGTAGACTAACACTATTTTTTCTTTTTATTATGTTTTTTTAAAAGATTTATTAATTTATTTATATAAGTGCTGGGTACAGTCAGAAGCGCAGGAGGGTGAGAGAATTCACCAGAGCCAGAGCGGGGAACAGAATAGGCAGACTGACAAAATATACTGCTGAGGGGAGCATCAGGCGTGGCAGGAGAGGTCTGTTGCGCTTTGTGGTACCCTTGCTGGTGGCCAGGGATCGAACCGGCGCTGCAGAGGCTGCGGGCAGCTTCGCAGCCCGGTGCGCAACTGCTGTGCCACCAGGGGAGGCCCATAGACTAACACTATTAAAGAAAATATCACAGCTGTATGTGCCAGTTTGGTTTAGTAAGGAACCATAAATCAGAAAATACATCACAAGGGGCATTATCACTACTTATCTGGAACAAACACAGAACATTCCAGATTGAAGAGAGTTCAATATGTCTGAGATGTGAGGGTTGTATGATAACGGTAGAAGATACTTTGTGATGTTTAGAGTGTTGGGGCAATAGTGGATCAAGAGCAGTTGGTGTTGCTACCATATTATGTAGTGTCAGGAAACCTTGAGATGAGAGTGGTAGGCAGAATCCAGAGCATGAGAGAGTAGGCTGCCCCACTAACATCCACATTAGCCTGCGGTTGAAGGGTGTTCAAGGTCAGATTCATATTTTATGAAGATTACCACTCACTTTAGTGGAGAGTTATGAATTATTTTTTTCAATTGAGGTGTATGGCATGGCATGTTGGCCATGAAACCACTTAGAGACAAAGTCTGTACACTCACAAATTATCTAAATAGGTTGCTTAATTACTAAAGATCACCATAATACTTTCTCCATCACAGTTGGGAGAAAATGAATAGATTCTGCCTTTGTCAGAGAACTGCTAAAACATCAAGGAAGGTAGACTCTGAAGTGCAATTTTTGCTTATAATTTTATTTTATTTTTTAAAGATTTATTTATTTATGCATACAAGAATTGGGGCACAGTCCAGAGGTGTAGAGGGAGAGAAGATTCACCAGAGACAGAGTGGGAATCAGAACAGGAAGACTGACTGAAATATACTGCTGAGGGGAGCAACTGGCGAGTCAGGAGAGGTCTGCTGCACCATGTGGGAAGCTCCCTGGCTGGAGATTGAACTCACGCTGTAGTAACTGCAGACAGCTTCATAGGTTGTGTCTTAATACCTTGTGGCACAAGGGAGGCCCTTTGCACATAATTTTAAAGATAAGTTTAAAGATGTAATTTCAAAGATGGAGAGATAATGGGTATCATACAAGGAAAATAACAACAAAAATATCTTCCTGTCTTCCCTTTTAATATCAACTAACAACTCAATGCATAAATAAATATTTATTCATTACATAGTACTATATATTATGTGAATAATTATAGAAAATAAGGAATAAATAAAGACCCATTGCTTTTCTAATGAAAAGTTAAAATTTTTATTTCCCTACTCCTTATCATTGATTCTTTAGGGCAGATGGAATATGAAGAAAATCTAAGATATTTACCAACACGCAGCAGACCTCTCCTGTCTTGCCCACTGCTCCCCTCAGCAGTGTATTTCAGTCAGTCTGCCTGTTCTATTCCCCACTCTGTCTCTAGTGAAACCTCTCACCCAACTCCACACCTCTGGCCTGCACTCCAGTTCTTGTATGCATAATTATATCTTTAAAAAATGTATTGACCAATAAAAGAAGATGTCACAGTGGCTTAGAAATAAACCAATTATGACTTCATAATTTTCTAGCCAGTGGAACTTGCCCTAGACCACCTCAATCCTCTGGATATCAAAGTGGGAGCTGGGGAGAGATGGGTTTAATAGCTTGCTCTAGGAGTTTTCCTGCATTGGTTGCCAGAAAATATATGGTATCACTATGTAACTAATGATTATAAAGTGTTTGAAAAAACAGAAAAGTACAGGAGAGATTTGAGACCCAATAAACCTAAATAAACTACTTATGAACTGGAATCTGGGTTTGGGAAAAGAAGAAATGTGACTTTGCTCAAATGTCATATTGAAAATTTTAGGATACATCAACTGGGGAGGTCATTAGATACTCTCTTCACTGTACTTTTCTCTTAGGTATAGAGTAGATAACAGCATTTCAGAACAGAGATGTTTGGTCATATTATTGAATTACAGGCCTGGGCACAGGAGCTATCACTTACCTACTGGCCAGGTTTGGTAATTGCTTCCAGAGGGGCCTGATCTTCTCCAGTGAGTTGGAAGGCAGCAACACAATTACTTATCAGCATTTATAGTCAAAGGTGAGAGAAACCACACAATCCAGACCATTGTCCAATGTTTTGATGATAGATAAACCTTCTTATCTGGAGGTGATTTGGTGGATAGGATACAGGGTAAAAACCAAAGCCAGCCCAAACCCAAATTCCTGAGTGATAATAGTGCAGGGAACCATTTTGGAATCATAGTGCTGCTTGCTGGACATCATACAGTATTGGATGATGTCTCAGCCTAGACACTAACAAATGCAATGGATATTTGACAGGTGTGTGTGTGGGGTGGCTCAGTAGTCTAAGACAGGAACCTCTACTTTTCAAACATCAAATTTCCAACTTGCCTACTGGTATAAATAAAGATAAAGCTACTTATGATTGATGAGTCATTCATTCACTCACCCGTTTAGGTTGGTAGGTATGTTTTGGAATTCATTCTGCTAAATTTAGGAGGTCATGATTACAGATGAACAAAATAAGAGATAATAAAAATTAACTGGCAGTCAAATTGTATTATTCCTGTCATCCTACTTTGCGTTATTTACCCACATTTTGATCTTTGAGACAATTTCTATTTAACATCTAAAGATTTTTTTTTTTGTTGCCAGGGATAATTTTTAAATTGGTGGTAGATATACAACTTGATAGTCCTATTCATCTCCCTAATTTTCTCCCCTTATTTCTCATTGCCAAAACAGTTAAATTTTCTAATAGCATGTAGAAACACCTAAGGAGTAATAGGAGTCAGAAAAGACTCCAATATTAATATTTTTCTTTTAATGAATTTTCTAATCTTTTGAAAGCAAGTGAGTTATCACTAGTAATGACAGTCCATACTTGTTCCAATGCTGGCCAAAACATATTTGTATGTTTCGTATTATATTTGTGTAAAGAATTCTCTCTCTCTCTCTCTCTCTCTCTCTCTCTCTCTCTCTCTCCCTCCCTCCCCCCCTTCTTCTCTCTCTCCCTCTCCCTCCTACTCTCCCTCTCCCTCAGGAGATGTTGGTATGTGGTAGCTATATACATTTTCAAAGAAATGATGCATGCCATGAATAATTGTTTGGTTCCCTGTAGTTATGGGCATGATGAAACTTTTCTGTCCTTTATATACAACTTCGTGAAGCTATCTGCAGGAGGACTGTGAATCTCTCTTGTTTTGCTGCATGCTGCATCCATCTTATATCGATAAGTGATGACAAATAGGATAAAAAAAAAATTACCCAGCTGTTTCAACAGAAAAATCAGGCAATTATTTGTCTTAGCTTCACTGTTTTTTATTCCTGGAATGTGACATGAAACTCACCTGTCAACTTTTCATTTTAGATTTGTTTTTGTTAACTCTTAATCCCATTGCTTCATTTCTGTGTTACTCTATTTGTCCATACACTTTCTGCTTGAATTCAAACTGTTTGTCAAATGTGATAATGGGCAAAAAGACTCAGCATGAGAAGTTAGCCTTCTTGTCTTTCAGCATGTTCTCTGGATGTAATTTCCCTAATATTAATGCAACTGTGCATTTGACTCACAAATTCCAAAGCCCTTCAGAAGGGCATTGTGTCTTCATCACGAGCACAGCTTTTGCTGTGGTTCCAGTAATCTTCATTTTATGGCTCAGGCTCATTCTGAAGATGCACAACTGGAAAAAAAAACTTGGCCACTTTATTTATTAGAGGAGACTCACTCATATTCTATTTATGACCTTTGCTGCCAAGCTGAGGAAGCCCCAAAATGAGCCGGGACCTTGAGGCATCAGGCTATGTCGCTTTGCATCCCTCAAGCCTGCATCTCTGTCCCTGGCACTGTCACCAGTCACTTTCAACCTTTATTTCTTTTTCCCTTTCTTAAAAGTCAACTTTTCTTTAAAAAGTGTTGCAGAAGTTTGAGGACAAATCTGAAGTGTCGATGGTTCCAGGCTCTTCCCGTGCAGTGGCAGTTGCTCTGTTTGGCCTTGTGCAGGTCATTCTAGCTCTCTCTACTTCTGCTTCCCCATCTGTTAAAAAGTGGATAATAATATTTGCCTCACTGGGGTGTATTTATGCTTAATTACTGTAATTGCTTGTAAACAATTTTCTATCCTGGGATAAAACATATGACTGAAGAACAAAAATTAGAGGAGACAATTTTGTATCTATTTATTTATTTTTTTAATTTATTACATGACTGTCTTTTCCCAGGCAGTTTATTCCAACAGTGTTCATTGGAGCCTCTCCAGGCAAGGGGCAATGTTAAAAACAACAAACAAACTATCTTCTCTGTAGGTCGGTTTTCCCCGTCTAGTTCCAGGCTGCAATTACTGTGTGATTTTTAAATGTCTCTGGATTTCAGATATTTGTTTCCAAAGGGTAAGATTACCTGCCCAGACTATCTTACAGAGGTGTAAAGTGTATTTCATGAACAATTGATATTAAGAATAATTTAGGAAATCAAAAGACATAGCACTTTTACTCAACCATTTAGTAGGAGGATGAGCTCTAATGTATTAATGAGAAAATAGGTTGTTGGCTATGTGTCAGATATCTTATACAAGTTTATTATATTATCTACATCTTACATATTTTTACAAACAACACATTATATACATGCTTACTGATTAAAGTAGCTCCCTAAAAGTTACCACAGTGCCCAACACGTGATCATTAGTATTAGTTAATAAAAATTAGCTGTTATTAGTGATTTTATTATTTTATACATACCATTGGAGGTATATATGATAGACTATAATCCCTTGAATTTTCCTCCCTCACCCATATTGTACTAACCCTTCATAAAAAGAACAACATTTATAATACTGTTGAGAGATGCTAAGAGTCTAATCACCAGTTTCTGATCTGCCCTATTCACCTTGGTTTTTCCAGAAAACTCCACCATGATAGGTTTACTCTTCTCCATATCCTCACAAAAGGACATTTGCTAAAAATGTTCATTAAAGTTAAAATTAACTTTCAGACTTCTAACTCCAAGGGGTAAGAATAGTATAGAATATGTAACCTGAAATTTTCTGGGGAAAGATGAACGTATGAGATGGAGATGAGGCTTGTGTGAGGATGGGATGGGAGAGAAATTGCCATATAGTAAAGTGGACTTTTTCCTGGAGAGTCCTGCAGGGAAAAACAAATTCCAACACAAAAACTTGTAACGATATGTAGCTAGGGAGTTCAGTAGGTAGGTAGATATATAGATAATTTATAGAGATATACATATCTTACTGTATGCTGGTTTTGCTAGAGTGAATGGGAAATAACTCAGCTTGTCAAACTCAGTTTGATTGATTACCATGTCTGAGAAGGGGACAGGAGGTGATTTGGGGAACAAATTACTCTATGCTCATTAAATCCTCTTGCTATATAGAGACCCATTAACTCACAGATTATATATAGGTGGAGCTTCACATTGGTAAGTACATATTCTAGATGCTGAAAATTTTCTTATTTCTCAAAGAGGGAGAAATTGGATCAATACTGGGTGCAGAATTCTGTAGAACTGTTTCAGTAAAGTCACCTAGACTGAGTTTTTAGGTGCAGATTTGAAATATTGCATTTATATAGGGCTGTTGACTCCTGGAAATTGCTTCCTTACCAAAACAAATTTGTGCCTGGGTGAACAGAGAAACTGGAGTGTGGTGTTGAAAGGACTCTGTGTCTATGTGCAGAGTAGGATTTCAAAGTCTTGTGGACCCAGAGAAAAATGTGGCACACCCATCAACATGTATGGCCTGTGCATACAAAAGGTGTTTAAAAAGTGCCCCTGGTACTTATCGCTAACTTGGGAATGTGAGTTGTCTTGAAGTTAGTATGAATGCAGACCTTATGAGCCCCATCTCGCTATGTGATTCAATTTTATTGGCCAAATTTGTGCATCACCTAAAATTATCTGTAGCATTTCACACTTGAAGTTAGCCTTTGGTTAGTATCAGTAGTGCATCAACAAGTATGGAAGCCAACAGGCATGAGTTGAGTAAATCTGAGTGGAGTTAATCTACTATACCTATTATGCATTTCATTGTATGACTGAAAGCTCCTAGATAGGTGCAGACAAAGCCCCCTATCGATTCCTTCTCTTTCCTTCATGATTTTGCATGCTCTTGCCTAAGACCATTATCTAAAACACTGTCTGCAATTAATCTTCAAGGCAGCATGTAATCAGCCAAGGGCTACAAGATCAGGGTTTCAAATAGTCCCAAATGCTAAGGTTTGGGACATTAGATGGGGGAAACTTGGTAGAGAGTTAGCTAAATGGTCAAGCTTCTTTGGGCAAAGTGGATTATTATGCATGATGAGTTGGGACATGAAAACATGAGCACATAGGATATGAGTGAATGTATTTCTTTATAATGTATCTGTCCATGGAGGCGGGGGAAGCAGGAGGGAGATTGGAAGGTGAACGCGTCCAGATGCTGGCACGCAGTAAAGCATTCCTGGCTGTTAGTTCCAGTAGGTCATTACTGCATTAATTTGGTGTTTAATTAAATGCCTGTGCAACAGACCATTTATTTGTTATCTAATATTAGCTTTAGTTCTTATCAATTAAATGCTAGCTAAGGGCTTGATTCACTTACATTTTATGTCCCCTTATACTCTTTTCAGAAACAACAGCCAAACCCAACAAGGCCTCACTGTGTCTGTAAAGATTTATACACCTAGATTTTAGTGTGGGGAATACAATATGCTGGTGTTATTAGGCGAGAGTAAAGGAAATAAAAAGAAGACGCCATTTCATTTTGAGAAAGCAATTACCCAAATACAAGGGCTGTGATCGCCCTCCACTTACCACCCCCCCTTACAATGGGAGATATTAAGGGCAAGGGGGAGGCTGGGAGGCTGGAAGGGGCATATATTCCCCATCCTATGTTGACATCCCCACCCCCATTCCTTTCCCTCTGTGCTGAAAGCAAAGGCTGCTGACTTTCCCTTTGCCAAATTTCTCATTCCCTTGTGTATATCTGAGCTTTTTTTTTTTAAGATTCATTTATTTATTTATACAAGCACTGGGTACAGTCAGAATCGTGGGAGGGTGAGAGAATCCACCAGAGCCAGAGTGGGGAACAGAACAGGCAGACTGATGAAATACACTGCTCAGGGGAGCAGCGGGTGGCAAAAGAGGTCTGCGTGCCATGTGGGACCCTCGCCTGGGGTCCAGGGATAGAACCGGTGCTGCAGAGGCTGCGGGTAGCTTTGCAACCCAGCACTCAACCACTGTGCCACCTGGGAGGCCCGTATATCTGAACTTTTAATGGGATTAGTAGCACCACTAGGAAATGAATAAAAATTTGGGAGTTGTGTACTTACTGTCAAGACAATCAAGTTGCATTTCTACTGAAATCTTATTTTGGGCAAAAGGAGAGCAGAAAGGCCAGGAAAGGTGAGAGAGAGGAATTCCATATGACAATGGAAATGTTGAGACTGTGACCCAAGCCAGTTTTTGCTACTGGCCATTAATTTGCATATCACCCTCAACATTTTCCCCATGCCTACGGTTACAAACCACCTGCCTGTCATTTATTTTGATTTCCTTCAAACATAGCTGTTCTTTTTAGATTAGAAACTTACTTTAAAAGAAACCTTGATTTGGGCCTCCCTGGTGGCGCAGCGATTGAGCGCTGGGTTGCGAAGCTGCCCGCAGTCTCTGCAGCACCGGTTTGATCCCCGTCTGCTCCCCGGCCACCTGAGGAGGGGCCCACAGGGCGCGCAGACCTCTCCTGTGGCTCGCTGCTCCCCTCAGCAGTGTACCTCGGTCCTTCTGCCTGTTCTGCTCCCCGCTCTGGCTCTGGTGAATTCTCTCACCCTCCCGCACTTCTGACTGTAGCCGGTGCTTGTGTAAATAAACAAATAAATAAATGAATCTTTAAAAAGAAAGAAACCTTGATTTTACTATCTCAAATATATAACTAGTATTACTTTCCATTAAATGGCAGAAAGAATGAAAATAAATGTAACTAAACAATATTATTAATTTATGGGGATATACTATTAACTGTCAAAAGCTCTGAGCTTCAAATCTGCAGACTTGAGCTTCTTTGTTAAAAAAGGAGAAAAGCAAGTGTTAGAGAGGTGTTGAAGACGTACAATTCCAGACAGAATTTACCCTTGGTGTCATCAGAAGAATGAAAAGAGAATTGAAAAGGGAATAACTTTCTCACTATGTGATTCAATTTTATTGGCCAAACTTGTGCATCACCTAAAATTATCTGTGGCATTTCACACTTGGGGAAATACTGCTGTAAGTCACTAGAGTTCAGTTCTAAACTTATCAGACGTTCCAGGAAAAACTCAAGAATGATTTCGGATGGAGCAATCAAAGAGGATAATTGGACACTTTGAAAACCAATAGTTTTTTCTGCTATAGGGAGGGTGTCAGGTGAAGGAACATTGCAGAGTGGAGCTCCCAGTGGTCATAGCCATTCATGCCCGAGGCCCAAGAGTTGCAGCCCCTCCATGCTCAGCCTGAATTGCTCCTGTCCTCTTGTCCCATGATGGGTACAACACCATGCATGTCACCCTACTTCATCATCAGTCCATAGCCTTTCATGCCTTGCAAAATAATCAATTAAAGCATCATCCATTTCAGGGCCCATTTTGTGGCTAGTTGTTAATATCTTTGGTTAGTGTCAGTAGTGCATCAAACCAGAACTTGTCATATCTTTCATCACTTACAACTAGATTAATGCATGTGTGACATCAAAACCAGTGCATTTTGAAGAAGAGATATGCTTAGAGTGCAGAGAATTCTGGAGAGCAGATATGGTGGGATTTTGTGGAGAGGTCTTTGTGTCAGTCTCACCCATCTGCACTTGCAGGACCAGCTTTCCAATGTTCTGTGTACATTGGTCCCACATGGGTCTTTTTTCAGTTCTTAATCATTTCACTCTCAAGGCTTGAACTCTTTTGTGGCACATTACTCTCTAGGTACAGCTGAAATGTAAGTTATCTTTAAATCATGTTGATCCTGTCTTACAGTTATCATATCACTTGACAACACTTGAGTTCAGGAGTCTGGGAGACTAGAAGAAAGTAAGACAAGATATTAGATCCCTAGGCCTCATTCAGGTTAAATAAATGTTAGCAAGAGTGACTTTACTGTAGGCTCATGGAGAAAAGTAGATACCAAAAGAATATAATAATATTCCATCCAGGTAATAGTCCATCTGGAGATATTTAGAACAAATTAAAAGATCTCTCAACAGGCAGGAAAAACACAGTTTTGGAGAAGGGCATGTAGATGACTTGTAGAATTAAGGTGAAAGAGCTAATTGGTAGACAGCCAGCATGAGGAAAGCCTTTCTCAGAAGTTGTGAATTCCCACATCTTGGGCTGAGGTCCACATGGGCACTCCTGTGTGGGAACTAACCAGAATCTGTGGTCCTAAAGGATTCAGAGGGACAGGTATAGGATAAAGACTGGGCCCAGTGGTCAGACTGAGGTATATGACTTGGTAGCAAAAATCAAACAAGGTTAGACTTACCATTAGATACTGGAACAGGATTGTGAGGAGGAGTAAAGAGAAGAGACTGTTCACGTCAGACAAGGACTAGGTCAGACCACTCACCAGGCCTGTCCACTCCTGTGTTGACATGAATCTGTTATCATGGTCCTGGGAGGTGATGAGAACTTGTGTTTAAGAGAACTATGGCCAAGGGGGTCAGACATTCTAGAGGAGACGATAGAGTGAGAATGCCACCTATAAGCCAAGAATAGATTAATCAGGGGCCATCTTGGATAAGTAAACTCTAAGGAAAGGCCTTGGGAAATATTAGTCCAAACCAGTCCATTGTCATCAACTTCCTCTTCTTCCCCACAATGAATGACTCAACTCACTCCTCAGTGATGTGTTCATTTCTCCCTTTACCTAATCAACAAATCTTTTTTTTTTTTCTTTCTCATTTTGAGAGTTGTATTTTACCTACCCCATGTCTGGTTGCAGATCTTTTCTTCTGCTTCACAGTGAACGTTCACCTTTCTTTGTATATGTTTGGCCTGAGTAGCCCTCCATTGAATCACCTACTCTATTGCTTATCTTGAAGTTACATCCCATAGCCAGGCCATTCCTAATATCAGGGGATGCAGAAAGCATATCTCCACATGACTATATTTGTACCAGCCCTGTTATCTTAGAGCTGCTCCGAAGCTCCACTGAAATAAAGGTGGGGAAGTGCTCCATAAAATTCAACATGCTTTACAGTTCTACGAATGTTCCTCCCTTGCAATTATTTAGTTAATTGTTGAGGCCTTGCTTTGCGTTGTTTATATAGACGTAACTGTGGCCTTGGTTTGCTCAGCCTGCAGTGTTCCTGGCTGCTCTGGAAGGAAGCTCTCTCCTCCTGGAACTGCTGACGGAGCCCCAGCCGCAATGGTGGCAGCAGGTGGTGCTCCGATAATGTCGGCTCTTGTTGAGGTACAGGAAAACAGAGCAGCTGAAGACTGAAATCTGAGAGATAGCAGGAAATGAAAAATGAGGCGAAGTTATATCTTCTGTTCCCTCATAAAGGTTCCTGTGACAAATGGAATCACAGGCATCACACAAACTGCCTTACTGAGCTACTGAAGGCCTGAGCTATCTTGAAGGCAAATATCCGTTCTCTGGTTATCTGTGGGAAAATAATAAGCAATTGGTTATGAGAGAGAGAGTGAAAGAAAAGAAGGGGGGGGGGGGAGAGAGAGAGAGAGACAGAGAGAGAGAGAGAGAGAGAGAGAGAGAGAAGAGAAACAATTAACAAATATAGTTACTATGTACAGCATGAAAAAAATGGCCATTTCTACCTCCATGTTAACATTTAAATATTTAACTAATGTCTGTATGTCTGTGGTGTTGCTGAAATAGTGCTTCTAACACAAGGCAACATTCACTAAGTTGGTTTTTCTGGTTAAAGTACAAATTTTGAGTGTGTGAATTCAACCCATAAGTGGCCATACAAATACACTTTCGATTTCTGATGTCCATTGTCAAGACTGACATTCAACTAAAGATGCTAATGTCTAGCCTTTTGAATAATGGTGTGAACATATACTTCTTTCATGTATTTTATAGTTAACACTAGGCTCGAAATTCATCTTTTCCATCCACATGATGCAAGTATAAATGCATAAATGTGCAGTCAAGAAAAATAATCTCTTTGGCTTTCAATTTATTTGAAAGTAAATCATGATACAATTGTGTGCCTGACAGATGCTAGACATTCAATAAATATTTGCTAAATAAATGAATGAACATACTCTTAGGAGGGCATGGTACCAAAGTAAATTCAGTTTGTCCCTTGCCATATTTACATCCAGAAAAATCAAGTCAAAATGAATAATTTAGAATCTTAAAAGAGAAATAATTTACAGAATGTCATCCATAAGCAGGACTGTTCTTGAGGGCAATCGGGAAAGAAATGGAGGAAACCATTGCATGCCTTTGCCAGGAGAGTGGGGAGGGTTATCATCCGATCTCTTCAAGCACCATTTAGTAAACTGTTTACACAGCTGGATGCAAACTCAAATCATCATACAGAAATTTGGGTTATGGAACACTTCCAAAATAGCCTATGTGATACATCGATTCACTGTATCACATGGGGGGGGCATATCTGGGTCTTTGCAGGCACAACTTTACCTGAAGGAATGGAAATATGTAGCTGTTCCATTTTATCATGGTTCATTATCAACTCTGTCTAAATTGGATTTAGAATTGTCTAAATTGGAAACTTAGGAGCAGCAGAATCATTGGAAAGACTGGGCAAATAGACTGCAATAATTTAGAGTATACAATCTCTAGGTTGAATCAAATTCTGACACCTTTGACAAGACACAACAACCATATAATACACCTATACTGCAATTTATATATATGCATGTAAAATAATATGTGTACACAAAAACATATACAAGTTGTATTATTGTTATTATTAGGTAGCATTTTTGATTTAGGGATATAGGTTTACTTCTCTTCAGATATATGTTACCATCCCCCACCCACCACAAAATCACCCACCCAAACCTCTTCTACTATAAGCCATTGTGCTCCTGTCTTCTTTGCTGCCCTCTCCACCCTCTCCCTCTTTAGTCTCAAACTACAGTCAGATTTTTAAGAGTTTTTTTGGTTTAGATTGGTATGTTCCTTTGTTTACCTTGATTACATTCCAAATATGAGTGAAACCACCCAGTATTTGTCTTTCTCCTTTTGACTTATTTCTCTTAGCATAATCCCCTCCAGTTCCATCTATGCTATCACATATGGCAGGATTTCATATTTTTTTTTTAAATCACTGAGTAGATTCCATTGTGTTTTTTCCACATCTTCTTACTCCACTCATCAGTTTTTGTGCACTTAGGTTGTTTCCATAACCTGGCTATTGTAAATAGTGCTGCAGTGGTCATAGGACTGCAGAGAGTATCTTCCTTCTTATTTATTTAATCCCTTATTTTTCTATACTGATTAAAAGAAAACTGACTGCCTCATTTTAAGTTTCTAATTTTCCAAGCACCCTTTTTTTTGCTTTTTGAAAGTAGACACATAATATCTATAAAAGTACTTTGCCTTAGTCATGATCAGACTGCCATTTTATTTTTCATGAAAAAAAGGTTATTTCAGGAAACATTATTATAGCAGTTTCTCCTTAGCTTAAGTGGATCATTGTTAACTGAAGATGGACACGTAGAAGGCATTTGAGGTTATGTTCACTTACATAAGGGTATAGAAGAATATATTTAGTATAATGATTCTGATAATGTATATATACACAATGGACTAGTATTCAGCAATCAACAAAGATAAACTCATGCCATTTGCAGCAACATGGACAGAGCTGGAAAGGATTATGCTCAGTGAAATTAGCTAGAAGGAGAGTGATAAATACTGGATGGTCTCACTTATATGTGAAATATAGAGAAGCCAAAGAAAGAGTCAGGAAAAGACAAACTTTGAAACATGGCCATAGCTTTGGAGCTTTCAGAAGGGAAGGGGGAGGAAGGATTAATGGGGGGTAAGTGGGAGGAGAGGACCATGGTGGGGGACTATGTGTGTTTCAGTGGTGGGAGTGTTGTGATAACTAACCTGAGGGGGGAAATCCCATCCTGTCAAAACACTAGTGAGGATATAAAACAATGATACTTCAATAAAAATAAAAATGAAAAAGTTATGCCTTAATTTCCTTATAATGCAGGATTTATATATTTGTGAAGAATATTAAATGATATATTTCATTTAAAATACTTGGCTGAGCTTCTGTTGAACAATATATGCTATGTTAGTATTTGTTATATGGCAGTGAGAGCAGGTTCATAGGAGGATATGGTTCAGGCCTGAGGGACTAGAAGAAGTTGCCTTGGGGAGGTATATTGGGTTGATGAAAGGGCAGATGTGGATCCCTTAGGTGGGGAGGCCTTTATATATTTAGGAAACTAGAAGAAGAATTCAAAGGTAAAGTACTGTAAGAAAGAAGGGCCTCCCTGGTGGCACAGGGGGTTAAGATGCAACCTTTGAAGTTAACCGCCAGCCACTGCAGCATGAGTTCGATCCCTGGCTAGGGAGAAACCCACATGGTGCAGCAGATCTCTCCTGACTTGCCCACTGCTCTCCTCAGCAGCGTATTTCAGTCAATCTGCCTGTTCTGTTCCCCACTGTCTCCGGTGAATCGTCTCACCACCTCCCCCTCCCCCTGCACCTCTGGCTTGTACCCCAGCTCTAGTATGCATACAAATAAATCTTAAAAAAAAAGTAAGAAAGAAAATGCTAACATGCACTGGGACTGGAACATTAAGGCAGACCCTGTGGGACATGGTAGGGGATTTGCATTTGATTCAAAATACAGTAGGAAATTATTGAAAACTTTTGAGATGGAGAGGCACATGATATAGCTAATTTTTAAAAGTCACTTTTACTTTTTCTTTTAAAATGAAGAAAATGTATATTGGGAGGTCATGAAAGCAGGGGAGACCTGTGAGCAGGCTCTCCAAGTAGCTGAGGGGGAAGTGTAGGTGTCTAGGATTTGGGTGTTGGTTATGGGGAAGGGATGAGATCAAAGAATTGTAGACATAGTTTGATGGTAGAAGTGACAAGACTAGGTGATGGGTCAAATATAGGGACAAAAGAGGAGAAAAGAGAAAAGCCACACTCTTAGTTTTCTGATTTGAGAAAGGATATGGATAGAGAAGTCATTTCCTGAGATGGGAAACCTGGTGGAAGATCAGGTTCTTTTTGGACACGTCAAGGAGGAAGTTGGATATGAGTGTGAAACCTGAAAAGTTCATACAGAGAAGATACATTTTGGGAAGAATCAAAATGTAAATGTCATTAACAGCTATGGAAATAAAGGAAGAGAGTTTAGAAAACAGAGAAGTGGGTGGGAAGCCCCCAAACACCCCAACATTCAGCTTTCTGACAGAGGAGGAGAAGCCTACAGAAAATTCAGAGAATGAGCAGTCAAGGAAGAGAGAGAAAAGCAGGGGAGGAGGTGTCCTGGAGGTCAAGAAATTAAGGGATACAGGAAGAAGGAGCTGCATCCAGGGCTGCTGAATTGTAGAGCAATACCAGTGGCATGTTCGAGGGATGACGGGTTGGATTGGGTTGTTGGGTGAAATGCAGCTGAGGAAGCAGAGACAGTGTGTCAGGCAACTCTGATAACAGATATGGATGAGCAGTAAAGCAAATAAATTACACTCTAGTGGGTGGAAACTAAGGTCATGAGATCTCTGTCTTTTTGTTTTCTTTTGTTTTTGTGACGTAAGAGACCTCATGTTCATATACTAGCATAACAATTTTGTGAGAACAGTGCAGTTTATGATGAAATAGATATAAAGGGCAATTGTGACTCTGAAGTCCTTGAGAAGGTGAGGGGATTTGTGATGCAGAGCACACTTGAGAATCCCCTTGACAGAGGAGAGATACTTAATCACCTGAGACAGAAGGAAAGATTGGGGAGAGGGGTATTTGCATGAGTAGGTTAAGGGAACGTGTGAAAACTCCAGCCAGATGACTCCTGATTTGATCAACACAGTATAGAGTGAGATTTCTGAAACTTATGAGAAGTAAAAAAGGAAGTAAAAAATGTCTTTGATGAGAACAAATGAGTGAATATTGTAGAGAAATGCAGTGAGGTTGTCAGGTAAGGCTGGGTTTCTGTTTGAAGTTGGTTCTCATGAATTTATAGTGACTTGCCATCCAAGTTATAAGATTCATGAAGATACATAGGAAGATCTTTCAGGGTTGGAGTGAAAAGTTAAGAAAAGACATAGAAATAGAGTTGAATATACTTGCAAGGAGGTAAGCATGCTGAGGAGCCATGGAGTCTGTGCGTTTAGGAAACAAGCCCAAATAGGAAGGGGTGATGGACAGAAAGAAAGTAAGATATTAGATAGCTGAGTAAAATAAAATTATTGTTTTAAAGGGAGACTTTATTTTTTAAAAAAGATTTATTTATCCAAGCACTGGGTACAGTCAGAAGCTCTGGAGGGTGAGAGAATTCACCAGAGCCAGAGTGGGGAGCAGAACAGGCAGACTGAAAAAGTACAATGCTGAGGGGAGCAGCGGGCGGCAGGAGAGGTCTGCATGCCATGTGGGACCCTTGCCCGGTGGCTGGGGATTGAACTGGTGGCCGAGGATCAAACTGGTGGCCGAGGATCGAACTGGTGGCCAGGGATCGAACTGGCGCTGCAGAGGCTGCGGGCAGCTTCGCAGCCCATCGCTCAACTGCTGCACCACTGGGGATGCCCTTAAAGGGAGACTTTAGAAGTTCACTAGTTGGAGAGGAGATTGAATCTAGAGGATGCAGTATTCCAAATAGTGGTCTAGAGATTGCTGCCATTTTTTTTTTTGTTGTTGTTGTTAATTACAAGGTCCAGACTCTGATTGTGAGCATGTGTGAATTAGAGGAAGTAAAGGAAAAGGACATTGGAAATGAGGGGTAAGGAACTGTTGGATGGGTCTCCCATGTGGACATTCAGCTTTGGAAAATGCTGGCAATAACTGGGATGGAGAGGATGGTTGTTGCCCAGGTACTAAGTTCATTGATGATTGAGGGGTAATGACCAGGAGAGTGGAGGAGGGCAACAAAAGGACTGGGCAGCTGGGTACTATAACCCATTATAAGAATGAAGAGCAGCAGTTATCTAGAGTAGAATTCGTTGTCACATCTTTCCCCTTCTGAATCAGAGGTTCAAGGTGTGTGGGGAAAATGGCCTTCTGATAGGGTAATAAGTGTGTGTAGTCTGAGCGTCTAGAATCATACTGAGAAGTCTTGGTAGGCTGCTCCCAAAGACTTTACACAATAGGATGGGGTAAAAGACAAACTGGATAGTGGGCTTCATGGATGTTTAAACTAGTCAGGTAGAGAAGTAGTGGGCAGTGCCCTGGAAATAGAGGTGGGAAGATGTTTGATAAAGTCCCCCTGGATCATAGAAGCAGGCAAATAATGTGTGCACTTTTATGAAACCTCTTGGCCATATGCAGTATTTCCTATTGGAATTCTTTGTCATATGCAGGGCAGAAAACCTGGATGCAACAGGGAATGGGAAAAGCCACAGTAAAATGCTATTTCTGACAGATGGTCTTGGAGCACTCTATGGTGGATATTTGGGGGGCTTACCAAGAGCCCTTGAGCTGATAGCATTAAAGTTCTGGCTCCAAATTGAGTCTTTCCTTGTCTCTACTGCTCTGCATTTTAGCCTTGATTAGTGCCTTCTTTCTCCAGCGACATTGTGACAAGTGAACCGAGTCTCTGGAACCAGTTTACCTGGTTCAAATCCTACTCAGCTTCTTACTAGTTGTGTGAATTGCAATAAGATATTTACCTTTCATATGCTTCAGTAAAAGAATGATGATAATATTTACCTAGTAGGAGGTTTGTAAGACTTTCATGTGTTATATGTGAAAAACTTTCAGCGCTGCATGAAATGGAGTAATAAGCACAGATACTCTCCCCTTCTGCAAAATTTTAGTTATGCCGCTTTGTTTTTACAAAAGATTTACCTTAGTACCTATTTTCACTAACCAGAAGAAATCTGAAGATGGATTTTTGTTTTTACAACAAAAGGTGAAAAGTGAAAAAAGTTTTCACTGTTTTGCAGCAGCCACAGTGGTATCCGCGGGCTCCTTTCCTGGGAATAACATTCAGTATCTCAGCATCAGGCCACCATAGCTTTGAACTTTACCTGTGAGCATCTGTGTTTTATTGCAATTTATTTTATGCATCTGTTAGCAATATGTATTCTCAGGTATCAGAAAGACCTAAAAGTGCTCAGAAGGGTGTCATGTTTAATGTAAAATGGATCATAATGAAGTATTTTGATTATGGTGAGTGATCACCATTCCAACTTTCAAAGACTCAGCATAACCACACCATCATCAGTCTTCCAGTGTGCTGACTGTCTTTCCAATTCCGGCAAGTGAAATAACACCACATTATGAATTATTTCGAATTTATACATTTTACATACTTATGTTTATTTCTCCCATCTTTTCTGCTCTTACTATATGTTATTATGTTATTTTAGGTTTTATGTATTATCTGATATGATTGGTTAACCTACTCTTTTTTTTAAGACACAATTTATTTATTTATTCATTTATTTTTAAAGATTTATTTATTTATTTATACAAGCACTGGGTACAGTCAGAAGCGCAGGAGGGTGAGAGAATTCACCAGAGCCAGAGCGGGGAGCAGAGCAGGCAGAAGGACTGAAGTACACTGCTGAGGGGAGCAGTGGGTGGCAGGAGAGGTCTGTGTGCCATGCAGGACCCTCCTCCTGTGGTCGGGGAGCAGCCGGGGATTGAACCGGCACTGCAGAGGCTGCAGGCAGCTTCGCAACCCAGAGCTCAACCTCTGCGCCACCGGGGAGGCCCTAACCTACTCTTTACTTCTGGGAATGCCAAACATTTTTCCATATCAATTTAATGGTATTTACTTCTTCACTTTACACAATTTTGACTTGTGGAAGCTTTCAAAGAAATTCCTTCATTTTGGATACTGGAGGAAATCTGTACTATTTAAACATATCTGTCTATTTTCCCAGATTCATTCTGGAATTGAGACAAAAACTGTTTTCTTGATTTAATTGCATCAGTGGATTTCAAACAAAGTTTCTTAAAATATGAAGTTTTCAAAATGTTTAATTCAATATGTATATTAAATTTAGCTTAGTGATATTCAAAAAACCTATAATAAAATATACAAACTTAATGAATATCCTATATATTAAATTGTCTATATTAGTACATGTATTAATTTTAGTTTTCCAATTAACTGATTTTTTTTTTCATAGATCTTGGGATAAACTATTCCCATAATCTCTTTATGATTGCAAATTATATCTTGGGTGAGAAGGTAAATTATTAAAGTGGATTATATTTTATCTATATGAAACATGGTTTCTTTGAGTCAATATATTTGAATCAAATACAGAAAAAAATAGATGAGGCTGAAGCTAATATAAAATGAAACCATATTTTTGTGGCATTAAAGTAGTTTTTCATTAACTGATTTCCAAGTGAATGTTTTAAAACTGTGTTTATAAGACCAAAAAAAAATCATACTAGTTATACAACACTTTTATCTATTTTCACTTTTTGCATTTAATAAAAGACTGAAAAATTCATTGCTTAAATGAGAACATGTTTGATTTCATTGGGATAACTCATCATTATAGTGATAGTCTTAGGTAACTGAAAGAATGTATATAGATATTGAATTTATACTTAAAATGCAAACTTCTGGTGAAGTTCAATTGTAATTAATCCCTTTGAGATTTTTGATTCATTTTTTTGTGCTGGCATTTGTTTTCTAATTCAAATGTGAATGTATGTAACAGGTGGGAACTGTCTGATGAGAAAATTAACATTACTTGATATTAGTCTATCAACCCAAGAGGTGAAATAGTATGACTTCATTTACCACGGCAACTTAGAGTGTCCATGAACAGCCTGAAATACTTGAACAATAGTTTGTGCTCTTGGAGTTAGTGTTTTCCCTATAATCATGTTGACTTTTCTAAGTAGAGCATTCCAGAAATTGCCTAGCACATTAAGTAGCTCAGAGGGCTGGTTCTGTCACTCAACCCAGTGACTTTTAGCAAACTCTGATAGGTCTTTGACTCTTAGTCTTTTCATCTGACACATAGGGATGATAGCAACTAACAGTCACCTCATCATGTTGCTCAGTGCACTAAGTAAACTAACTGCATAAATGATTTAGGCTAGGGCATGGTAAATGCTCAATCAATATGGTTAAGATTATTCCCTTGTGTCTGGCTTATTGGCCACTTGCACTTAATTTGTTTCTGAACTTCAGTCCTAGCTCAGTCACTTAATATCTGAAAGATCTTGGGAAAAGTACTTGTACTGTCTAAGCCTCAGTACCTATGTCATGAGGTTATTGCCAATATAAATTGAATTATATATGAAACATATGAAAATGGTACATGTATATACACACATGTACATCCATTGTGTGTGCATGTGTGTGTGTGTATGTATGTTTGTATATACATGTGTCTTACTCTGAAGGGTGATAAGAAGTCCCTTCAATTTTCTCTATAAAGTGTGAATGTGAGAATGAATCTTTTTTCAGTGTTGCTTGACGTTTTTGCTTTTCGAGAACGCTCATAACAGAATTTGTAATACTATCCTCTCTCTTCCCTTTCTCCCTTCCTTCCATTTTTCTTTCTTCTTCCTCTCATTGCTGCCTCCTTTCTCCCTCTGATTTTCCCTTTTTCTTTTTTCTTTCTCTTCTTTCTTCTCTTCTTTCCCTCCCATCTTCCCACCTTCTTTCCCTTTATCATTTTTCACTGGCAGCTACTAAATAAGCAGCCTCTCCTGCCTCCATGGGGAGTGTGAGCGACTGCTCTCCGCCATCCCCAGGGCCTCGGTGTCCACTCCTTCTTCCCTGTTGAATGAAGTCTGCATTTTATCGGCCTTGCTATTCTTGGCATAGAGGCCAATAAAATGGCGATAACAAGTCCCAAATCCCAGTCTGCCGGGAAGCTTCGCCTTGTCAATGAGAGATTAAAAAATAATGGCTGTAGCCTCAGCAAGGCTGACTGCAAGCAATTTTAAAAAGTCCGGATCAGACCATCTGGCTTTTCTTCTTTATTTTTTAAAGCTGTTTTTTTTTTTTTTTTTTTTTGCTTTAAAAACAACAACAACAAAAAACTCTAATCCTCCATAAGGTCTTGAATTTCCCTCATTAAGTTTTATAGCTTGGAAATGAAAAGGAAAACGTAGGTATATGGTTCTTGACTCCTGAATTTAATCATCGGAGAGTCCCCTTTGAGGTCATTGGATTACAATTAGATTGCACTTTGTCAAAAGCAAATAGAGTGGTTATGTCTTGGAGTTCAAAACCCACGAGGGCTTCCTGTTCAACAGTTCCCTTCCAGGGCTTGACAGAGGAATTTGCACCACTGGCCATTTTTCCCACTGTGAATTGAATGTCCCCGGAGCACCAGGTCTCCGAATTAGCATTTTCTACTCCACTGCTTTCTCTGGGGATGAGTGAATAGCATCTCCTTTTAAAAGCACCCCTGTCCCTCACTATCCCTGTCCCAGGCAAGTGCCCAGAGGGCAGCAGGGCACAGATCACATCTCCCCAAGCATTTCCACTTCTTTCCTGCACTGAAAAAAGAGGGCGACATCCTTTAATGACTATTGATGAATCCTGATGACATGATATCAGGTGGTAGTAAGATTAGATAAAAGGAATATATTTTCTGAGGGGTTGGGGGTTTTCAAGTATTATTTCCTTACATTACTCAAAAATCCTGATATACAATTTCTCATTCCCTTGAAAGTCTCAGATCCCTTTCAATGAGGAATTCAGTTTTATAATACACAGGGCTCTCTCTGTCTCAAGCACACAGACACAAACCCTACAGAGGCCAGGTGAGATACAGGAGTACGTACAAAGGTGGGATTAGGCATCACAAGGGAGCAGGGGGTACTTTGGACAACTGGTTGCTCCCGACTTGTAGCGACCACCAGTCAACTTGTAGAGACCACCAGTCAACGCTGCCATTACCAGATCCCCATATGAGGTCAGAGCTTTCATTGTTTTTAGCAGAAGTTGAAAATCTTGGCTAGTATATAAAATCTCCCAATCCTTAAGCAGAACCTCTTATAATTATTTTTCATTTTTAGCCCTATACTGGTCAAACAAAACATACTTGTGGGTGAGATCTCTGGGCTATCATTTTTTGACCTTCGATCAAGAGCAAATTTTATGTACAACTATTCATTTTGTCACTAAATTATCTATGTTGTTGTTTAAATATTTTATTCAAGGATTTTTTTAAGACAAAAAAATGATTTCCTCTTATACCAGCCAAAATATTTTTTGTAGAATTGGACCCAAGATTGATTCTCTGTTAAAATAAAATTTAAAAATGACAAGACTTGTGGAGTAGGATTCCTGGGGTACACTGGTGAGTGGTATTTGTGTGATACTCTGAAGGACAGAAAGATGGTGAGAATATGATTTTCTATAGCACCTGGCATCCTTTTTTCTATATGAACTTTGGAAACCCGGCCCCTACTATTAGCTGTTTCCAACAGTGGTCCTTTAAGAGATATTCCTGTGAATGCCACAGGCTATTAGTGTACATCTTCCACTGTTTTTTTCTGTGTAGCATTACTTCCAGAGAGAAGTAGCCATTGAAATCTAGAAAGTTATGTCACATGACCAGCTTTGTCTTGTCAGTCCTGAAATGGGGCACCAGAAGCTATAGCTTGGGAAAAAAAAAAAATCCCCAGGTCATGTTGATGCAACTCTGTACAGGGGATGTGCAGTTTGCATAGTGTGTGTACAGGCTTCATGCTCTCTTGGGGAGTGGCATTATGGATGATGGACTACTTAAAACAATGTAGTCTCCTCAGCTCTCCCCCCAAAAACCTGCAAGTTGAGATTCCTAGAGTAATTCCCTCCATTTCCTGCTTCCACTCGCAAAGCTTCAGCTCTGTTTTATACATGTGTATACAGTTACACAGAGACCAACTATTCAAATTACAAACAAGTTGATTTGGGCTCTTCTTTGTGTGTATATAGTCTGATTTTTTTTTCTGGCTCTTAGTCACCTAAAACAAGATTAGCATCTATAGCACATGGTTTTATCCCTTATCCTGATTTATGTCATTAATTATGACAACTACTTTGCAAATCATTCAGGGCAAATAGGATGTCCTACAAATCGCTCTTGTTTCTTGTGTGCTCTCTCTCTCTTGAGTGAGTGAGTGTTCTTCACTATGCATCTACTCATTAAATATGTTTGCTGTCTGTGTATGATTCTTGTCTTGCCCTCAAAACTTGTAGGGATAGCCCATAGTTTCTCACAGGTGTGCAGTGAGTACTGTGAGTTGCCCTCTGTATATTGGGAAGTAGAGATGGGTGGGATTTTTGGTGTTCTTTCTACAGGGCTGTGGGGGCGGGGGTGACACCACCATTCCCCAGTATGTCTGCAGCAGCACTGCTGTTAGAATTGATTTCTCCCAACATACTGACCCCTGCTCTCTCCCTACAGCAGGGGGTAAAAACACCACCTCTAGTGTCAGATGGCTATTTGTCACCTTGTTGCTCTGATAAAGTCACATATCCATTCTGTGCCTCAGGTTCCTCTTCTGTAAACCATGAATTGAAAAACTTCCCCTAGACTGTCAGGAGGATCAAATCAGTAGGTACATATTGAGTGTGTGTCCTAGGATTGGCACTCAGTCTGTACATCATCAGGACTGTTACTATAATTTTTACCAAAATATGGGTTACTCTAATCCCCAGCCTTTGAGAGTTCCCCCTTCCTTTGTCCTTATCTCCATTCCACCATGTATTTCATTTCAATACAATGGTCCGTTTTGCCTGGCAATCCCCAAACCTGAAATTAGGTGTTCCACAGGGTAAAACTCCAGAGAAGGACCCAGATTTCAAGACTCAGAAGAAACTATCCATCAGGACTAGATTCCTTGATTTAAGCAGCTGACTTAAATCAGAGGGCACGGCTCAGGAAAGAAAAATGCCTGAAAAATACTGTAATGTCAGATCAAGGGAATAAACCACAAGATCTAAAATAGACAGGAGTCAGTTTGGTCTGGTCAGGAGAGCATATGAAGCCATGTCACAGATCAGGACCCCAGGTGAGGAGCTGTGTCTACCCAGTACTCATGTGTTCCCTGGAGCCATTCTCAAGTTAGACCGTACTAGATAGTCTGAGCCAGACCATATGCAGAGTGTGCTGTCTGGTTCTGTACAACCTTATAAACTGACCCTAGAGAAACCTGCTTTTATCATGTAGACCTGCTCAGTACTATAAATTGGTCTCAAATGTTAAATATTGCCATCACATGAAAATTAAGTTTGAGCTGGCTCCATGCTATATAAGGCTCAGCAAGATAGGCCTTGTTCATCCTAAGTTCTGCTTCCACTACAAAGATAGGCTGAATTGCTGCTTGATTCCGGAGCCTACCGGCCTCATTGCTGCCTCCGAGCCGTGGCCCAGGTTCTCTCTCTGGAATCCACCTCTCCTCTTTATGGCATCTTTGGTCTCTATTAAAGCCTCTCTAGTAAATTAAGTCCCTCACCTGCCTGCATCAAGTCATTCTCTGTTTTAACAACTTTCTTGTTTCCATTAGGGAAAGTGTACCCCAGTTTGCAATTATTTCTTTCATTTGTGTCTTCACATTTTTTCATGCACTAAAATAGAACTCCTATGGATACAAGTGTAGGCTCTGTCTTACTCGCCCTCCTTTTCCCAGGGCCTAGCCTCACTTGAAGTATTTAATTTTGAATGAATGGATTAATAATTTTCTTTTCTTTTCTCAAGGCCCTGGAAATATAGGCCTTGTATCAGTTGGGAAGGTACAGAGGTGCCATTCTCCTCCAAGGTCTTCACTGCATTTCTCACTTTTCTTAGAGCTTATTTATGATACATGAAGAGAGTTAGCTGAGGATACTGCTTGCTTTAAGGGAACACATACACGAAAGGCAGAATTCAAAGGGTATTTCTTTAACAAAAAAAAAAAAATAAAATAGAAGTCAACCTAAGAACAAAATAAATATTTCGGAGGAAATGGCAGCAAATTATCTAGATTTTCGACTTAAACTCCCCAGTTCCCTGAAGATCTTTTCCCCTTTGCTAATGGATTAACTCTAATGGCTCACCATAATGCAATAGCAGCGAACTTGTTGGGTGGTAAATATCCAACCTTCTTTTCTAAGAACGCCCAGGGAAGGAAATCAAGCTCTGAAATGGAGCCGGCAGTTACACTTGCCAGGCTAAGAGTTACAAGGACTGTCAGGCCTCCCGCTTCAGGGCAGAAGCTGGTCACCAGCTGGGCTCAGAAGAGATTGCTCCAAGCCCCCTGCCCTGACATTGCACAATTAGGTGCATTTCAGTAAGGACTTTTGCCTTTTTTTATCCCATTCCACACTGGCTACTCTCAGAGGCGAGATCCTGGGCTAGATGGACCATTGGTCTGGCTCCACTGGGGCAATTCCTGTTCTTTGATGGTCTTAAACAACCTTGCTGAGAGATAAATGTGCTACTAAGAGGATTTTGAGATAAATTCCCACAGCTATGAAGATAAAAAAACATTTGACTCTAGTTTTGATGTAAGCAGCAGCCCCAAATATTTAAAGTCATCTGCTTCATTTATTTTCTCAACTGTCTCTACACATGCTAAAGACATGGCTGGCTTGACCTGGAATAATTTCTCTACTTGGTCCTCAGAGAATCTTCACCAGGGTTCCTGCAAGTTGATTCATCTGTAGAAGCAAACATATGTGAATGTTCTTTTTTGATGCTTTTTCTATCTATGACTCTGCTCCCTCCTCCAGATTCCATGCATTTATTTTCAAATATACCTACCAATGCATGATTTTAAGGAAGTAGTAATTAATATGAAAACTAGTATGGAAAATCAGCTTTTCACTATGTGATCTTTATTAGACAGTTGAGGTCTAAGTAACACCATATTTTTGAGGTAAAACTATCCCAGGTAATCAGTTCTGGTTAATATTGCTTAGAGATCCTAAGTCAATTAATTCTTCGCTAAAATGGGCTGGGTACCTGTCATGTGCTAGTCCTGGAAGTGCCTGCTCTCACATAGACATGATGATAATAGCATAACACAAGAAGACAGCATCATTTCCTAGGTATATAACTTAGAGAAATAAAAACACAGACCACACAAATACTGTACAGAAATATCCATAGCAACACTATGTGGAATACCCCCCAAATGAATCAACTGACAATGTCCATCCATTAATAAATGGATAAACAAAATGTGATCTAACTACACAGTGGAGCATTATTTGGCAAAGTAAAATAATTAAGTGTTGATAAATGCTACAACATAATGAATGGGATTTGAAAACTTCATACTCTGTAAAAGAAGTCAGACACAAAGGCACATAGTATATGATTCTATCTACATGAAATGTCAAGAGTAGTCAAACCCACAAGGACAGAAAGTAAGTTAGTGGATGTCAGGGGCTAGAGGAGGAGAAAGGGCAATGATTGCTGTGGAGGTCAGAGTTTATTCTGAGGGGAGTGAAAATGCTTTGTAATTAGATAGTAGTGATGTTTGCACAACATTGTGAATATACAAAAGACCTCTAAATTGTATGCTTTAAGGATGAATTTTATATGGATAAGTGGATTACATCTCAATAAAACTGTTTTAAACATTTAGATAGTAAGCAAGGAAATAGATAACAGAAATTTAGGCATTAGAATGAGCTCTATTTAACCAGATGGAAATACCGACAGGGAGATGTTACTTTAGATTAAGGAGTCAAGAAAAGCCTCTCTCAGATGGTATTACTATGAAAATTAAATGAAGGAAAGGATCCAGGTGTGTGTAGATTCTGTGTGTGTGTGTGGGGGGGGGTTCTGTTGCAGAGAAGGAACATGTGAAGGACACTTGGAACTGGTAAAAGGCCAGTGTGAGCAGAGCAGAGTGAGCAGAGAATAAGGAATGATTTGAAATCAATCCCGAGATGTAGCCAGATGCCAGTTCTGACAGGGCATAGTAGAATGTGGTGCAGACTGTTTATCTTAATAGGAAGCCACTGGCAAGCCCCAAGCATAGGTAGATTAGGATCTTATTTACCTTTTCAAAAAGACAACCATTTCTGCTGTGTAGAACATACATTATAAAAGCAGGCAGATTGGGAGGCCTTGCAGCATTCCACATCAGAGATAAAGTGGCTTAGACCATGTTGATTTTAGACACACAAGAAGTGGACAGATTTAGAAATGTTTGGTGGTAGAGTTGACAGGACTGAAATAGAATCATGATTCAAAAAGTTTTTATTGGTTGTAACAGAAAGTTAAACATGTATTCCCAACAAGACTTCATAGCAGCACTGGTGTTGATAGATTGTCTCAAACAAGAAACTTCCCAAAGTTTCACCAACAGTATGGCTAAATACATTGGGGGTATAATTACACAGTGAGAGGCTGCCCCAGCCAGAAGAAGAACAGATGGAAAGAGACAAGGTTTCATTCAGTATTAGCTTACACATACATAGTTTGCAAACTGACTGCAATAACGTTAGAGGTCAGATGAGTGGTTGTTCATACGGGGATGGTGACAGAAAGTGGACACAAAAGGGCATCTCCCGGGGGTATTGTAATATTATTTTTGGGGGGAGGAGGGTTGGTTACATGGTTTTTGAAAAGCCATCAAGTTAGAGACTTGATTCTTCACTTTTGTTCATGTATATTATACATCAATGTAAACAATAGTCCCAAATTAGTGTGTCAATATTTATAAGGGATTATAGACATTTTTGCTTCTTGGCTAATGAGATTGATTTCAATCCAGAATATGTGGCAATGCTTTAGAGTTCGGGGGTTGACTATAGTCTTGGTGTGATCATAAGACACGATTGCTAATAACAAATGTATGCAGTGTTATACTATGCTTGTGGCATTTATTGTTCTCACATTTCCATTGCCTTTCTGATCATCTTCCTTGGTACATGCATTTCTAGGGTTTGGGAGCTTCTTGTAGCTATTTTGTAAAAAGAAAAAAGTCTCTTGATTTGGGAATGGTACTTAAATGTTTTAATACCTTTGCTAATCTATTCATGTAATTCTTTCATTTCATTCTTTTAATAAATGAGTAATAATAAATGCATTAGACTATGCAGGTGCTATGGAGACAGTGCTTAAGACATTATCCCAAATCTCAATACAGTTCTGTTTTAATAATGGTGAGACAGGTAGGTGGATCACTCTAACACACAGTGGTGGAGAGCAATGAAGTTTGGTGTTTAAGTTAATTAAGGAGTTCAGAGTAATGGTAATTAATGATTAGGGGCCCTTGTGTACTCAATGATTCTAATATTTTATATTTGTATTGTTCCAATGTTGAAGAATTGGGTCATCTATGACCCTTCCCATTTTACAGATGGCAAACTTTTGTACAAAAAGTAAAGAATTCATCCAAAGTCACAAAGCACAGGTGATGGTTGTTCTTGAGACTTGTCTTGCAGTCCTTGCTCTTCCCTGGAGATTAGGAAGCCTTCCCAATAACCCCAAGCATATTGTCGTCTCCTTGGAAACAAATACACAAAAACTCCCTATTGATTGTTTTATCAGTTTCTAGCAGATAAGAATTGGTGCTGACAGTAATTCAAAGTATTAGCTCTTTGTCAGGCAATTTATTGTGCTTGTGACAAGACAGTGCTTGGGGAACTCAGAGATTCAGTGGGTTTTATTGTAAACTCTTGGAGTCAATGCAGTGCCCTGTTCTTCATTGTGCACAGATCAGGGTTACAAACATTATAAACTATTATACTCTCATTTGGGATTCCAGTTCCATTCATTAGTAAACAAAACAGGAAGGCAATTTTAAGTAAGTTTGGCAATAGTTTTGAGTTTTAAGGCCATTTGGGCCCAGAGGGCTGAATCTTAGAGTATTACTATTTTTTGTACCAGAGTTTTAGTGACCTTTAATTCTTATCTTTAAGCACAATATTTCTTAGAATCTTTCTTATTTGAGAAACTCTCTGATCAAACAAAGTTATAGTATGAAATAGAATCTGTGTCACTCTGGCAAAGTGGAGGTGGGTTAGGGTATTAAAGGTCTGTCCCTTAGGACCTTATTTTCCCAGAGTAGACAAGAAGGAATGGAAATTCACATAGACTGCTAGGTCTCATGCTGTTCAGTTCATAAGGCACTGTAAACCAGTAGCTTTTTTTTTTTTTAAAGATTTATTTATTTACTTATACAAGCACTAGGTGCAGTCAGAAGCACAGGAGGGTGAGAGAATTCACCAGAGCCAGAGTGGGGAACAGAACAGGCAGAAGAACCGAACAAAGTACACTGCTGAGGGGAGCAGCGGGTGGCAGGAGAGGTCTGCGCGCCATGTGGGACCCTCGTCTGGTGGCCAGGGACCGAACCCACCCTGCAAAGGCTGCAGGCAGCTTCACAACCCAGCGCTCAATCACTGTGCCACCGGAGAGGCCCTAAACCAGTAGCTTTACAGCAATTTTAAATTTTCTTGGAGCCACAATATTCTCTCCATTCATTTTATTTATTGTACTTCTCCTATATTCTAGACTCTCAAAGAGGTTTCAAATACTTTGTGCCCTCAGCTACCTTTCAAATTAACATCTTGATTAAATGCCTTAAATATTCATATTCTTTAATCCATTCCTGACATAAGATGCCAGGGAAAGTGGGGGGTGACTGCAGCCAGGCATACCTACTGCTCTCAACTCTGCTGACTTCTGTGTCCTTCTCTCAGAGAAAGAGAAAGCTCAGACTTGAGCATCCTGAACGATGCTCAGGGCATCGTTCTGAAGGCCTCCTTCTGACTGACCCCATTGTATTGCTGAGAACATCTTGTCACCAATGCTGAAAATTGGGTTGGAAATCTGATAGGGCATCTGCTTCGAGAGCCCCAAATATGGGGCAGGGAAGAAGCTGCTTTTCTCCTGGAATCTTCTGCTTGTCTCTTCCTTGGGCATAGTGCTACATAGAAGATGGCTATGCAGAAGCTCTGCTAGTGTGAATCTTTGTTTCTTTTCATGTCTTTGCCCCAATAACACAGGTCTCTGGCCCCTTGTTCATCCTATCTCACCTTTACCACAGCTCTAATTCCAGATTCATGGACCTGCTCTGTTGAATGAAAAGCAAAACAATGTGAAATACCCGTCAGGATGCCTTTCTTCAGCTCCTTCCTGTGTGGCCCTTGCAAACTCCTCCATCTCTCACCTGTCTCACTTTCCTGATGTCTCAAGAACCTGACCAGTTGTTCTAAAACTTTAATACAAAAGAGTGACTTCTGGCATCTGTGATGTGTGCTGGCATCAGGCTGTCTCCATGGAGTTTAAATTGGTAGAGCTGAGTTACAACCCAGGAATCTACATTCTGAACTAAGATTCTCCCTCTACTTTCCTGGCCCCCCTTCCAAGCAAGGTGATTCTTATGTAAATAATTTTAGAGTTATTCTCTGAGAAACACTTTAATCCTGGGCAGCCACTGCCGTTACATCTATAAATAATTTTCCTTTTTTATTTTTTTTTGTTGTTGTTTTTTGTTCTTTTTTTTCTTTCCTTTCTTTCATTCTCTTTCTCTCTCTCTTTCCTTCCCTCCCTCTCTACCTTTTCTTTCTTCCTTCCTTCTTTCATTTTTTACTGAATGATATTATTAACATAAAAATACAAGCAAATATCTTATTTCATTTAAGGAGAAATACCCAACACCGTAAGTGAATTTGCATAGCCCCACTAGACTTATAATTTCAAATTTAGCACTTGGGTTAGGCGTCAAGGTAATTTAATAGGATAAATGACGTAATTTCTACTGTCCTCTTTTCACTCCAGTGCTCTAAAGGACAATTCTATATTTTGAAGCCATCTCTGAGTACTCTATAGAGAATCTATACAGCAGCATGCGACAGGCTGTGACTTTTCTGTTTAAGATAGTCCATGCTGTGTGTGGCAGGGGGTCAGCCTCACTGTCCAGTCAGAGCCCAGACCAGGTTGTAACACCAATTAACTGGAGGAAGCACCTAAACAGAACCTAACCTTTCTCCTTTAGCCTCTTCAAAGTAGAACAGAGACTGGGGCTAGCTCCTCACCTGGCGACTTGATTAAATATAATAACTTGACTTTTTTTTTTAAAGATTTATTAATTTTATCCAAGAACTGGGGTACAGGCCAGATGTGGGGGAGGGTGAGAGGATTCACCAGAGACAGAGCAGGGAACAGAACAGTCAGACTGACAAAATACACTGCTGAGGGGAGCAGTGGGCACGACAGGAGAGGTCTACCGCACCATGTGGGACTCTCGCCGGCCGGCCAGGGTCGAACCAACGCTGCAGAGGCTGCAGACAGCTTCCCAGCATGGAGCTCAACTGCGTGTGCCACCAGGGGCGGCCCAATAACTTGACTTTTTAAATGAGAATCATGAATCTAACTTAGCTTTATTTTCTTCAAATATGTATGCTGGATAATGCAAGCCTCTTCTATGAAGAAATATCATCACTATTAAGACCATTACATTTCTTAAATTTGTCGATGTATCTGTCAAAATAATGGTGACTTTGGAGTAGAACCCTAGAAGAGTGTTGGGAGGTCTTTATCAGAGCTCTTCTTTCATTGCTATGTTCTAAGTAATTACCAGAAGGACAAGTTCTCTGTAGCCCTTAGTTAGAGTGACTCACTTTGCTAATAACATAGGAGGATCAAAATTGCAACCTTCGATTGGAATTTACCCTGTGCTCAAACTGTTCTATTGCTAGAAGTTGGAAAGGCTAAAATTATCATAAGCCTAATGGAGATCACTTAATCCATCTCATTTCTTACAGAGAGAATGTTTTGAAATTATCTTAAAGATACTTAGGAAATTTCCATTGCAAAGTAGAGTCCTTCAGGTAAGAACCTGTGTTTGTTTAAGTCCTGGGGCAAGATAGGAGTAGCAGATCATTCTGTTCTTTAACCAAATTACCTGCATTTCAATAAATAGCAGGGTAGTGTTAAAAGTGATTTGACAAGATGTTAGATCCAGACGCAGTACACTCCTTGCTGCTTAGGAAGAATGACCTCGAGTAAAAAGTTTCCACACTTTAGCTCTTGTTTAGAATAGCAGCATTTAAAAGCATTAAGTTTTGTTTTAATAGAACGAGGTTTAGACCACAATTTCTGCTACTCACTGCCCATGTAATCTTGAGAAAACAGCTCAACATCTTAAAGCCATTTTCCTCATCTATAAAATTGGGATAGTAATATTAACCACCTGGTGGTGTTTAAATGATTAAATTAGCTAATATGTATAATAAACTCAGAAGACTGCCCAACAGTTATTTTTTTAGCAAAAGTTAACTTCTCGTAACTATAAGAGGTTATTATCTCCTCTATTAACCTGGAATAACAAATACCTCTTATTTAAATTCATTTTTGGCTTATATAAATAAGAAATTATATAAGTAAATGGGTTATAGAAACTGTAACCTGCACCAATTTATTTTTTTCTTTTTAGTATTAATATTGAGACCACTTGACAGAAGCAGCTTTGTTGCATAGGTGGTGGGACTCCCGAAGAGAGGAGTTGTATTAACTTCCCAGTTACACTGGGACTCCAGTTAAGAATCACAGAATATCCAAAAAACAATGGCAAGAGAACCCATGACACGAGAATGGCATGTAGGTAAATGTGTACATGCCACTACTGCTGCAGTTCACAGTGGTCCTAGGAGTGATCAGAATGATGTTTCCGGATAGAGAAGAAGGATGCTGGTCTTGGGGGAGGAGGTTCACGACAGACAGGGGCCATGTGAGTGACCTGTTCTCCACAGAGAATGCTGGGTTGGCTCGTCTGGACCTCCCATGAGGTCCTTCCCATAAAGCTGCGGCATCACTGAAGTCTGGCTTTCCTTTCTATTTCCCAGTTGCTGTGCTCACACCCTTTCACAATCTTTCTCTTTTTGCTCATCTAGCCTCCTTAAATCCTTTAATTGGAGGTTTACAAAAAGTTGCCTACACTGTAGTGGGAATTAGTCCCGTATGCCTGGGAGTATTTGCAATTTAAAAACTTCCCTGGGTAAAAAAATGCCAAGGACTGAATCAGTTATGGTAACATTTAAGGAAACAATGATGACCAGCCTGAACCCTTTACTGATGCTCTTCAAATTATGGGTATCTGATGAGTTGCATACGCTTTATGCCAAGACCCAGCTTTCCCTGGAGCAGAAGGAAAATGAAAGCAGGAAGCTTTAGCACTAGGCAGGCTTTGCTTGTTGGCATTTTCTTATTACTGATCAATAAATAAGGTCAAAATTACTTGGTTTAAAGAAAGCAAACTTTCATGTAAATTCCGCTAAGTCTTTGGTCATTTCATTCTCACTCATTCAGAATTCATTTTCCTTCATACCTATATTTGATTTCAATTAAAAAAAGAGACAGCTTGCTTAATCTTTCCCACAAACTGATATGGTGTATACCTGAGTGAACGGGACAATTTTCCTTATAAATTATGTATAAAATCCTCAACTGCTGCCTCTCTCTTAGAGACTCAAAAGAAAATTCAATTTCTTTTAGCTTATTTTTTCATGGTTCTTGGGATATTCATTTCAGATTTTCCACTCATTTTTATAAATGTCTTATTTATTCAAGCTCTTCATAGAGGAAAGTAATGCTGCACATTGCTGATTTTATTACTCTGGACAGGTTACAATATCTTCTCAGAGGCCAAAACACTAATTGATTTTGAAGTTTCTGTCAATGTTGAGAGGTCATGTGACACATTGGAGAGGGGGATGTGTGGCACAGTGGTTAGACCCGATTTCACTAAGCATGGGACACTGATTCTAGTCTGTCCCCGACCCTTCCTTAATTCTGTGACCTTGCTTGGGGCTTAGTCACCTTCACTTACAACACGGCAACTCTTTAACTGCCTGAGTCTAAGGCAGCAAGAGAAGGGGGCATTGGAGGAAAAGATCTCAATGTAGCTTTCATTTTTTAGTAGAATTCTTTAGTAGTTCTAGAAAATTCTTCTGGGACTCTTTTAGATGTGTGTTATGATTCTTTTCCATCAATTCCTTAGCAGGCAGTGCTATAGCCATAAAATTCAGAGAATATGAAAATTGAGAAGGGTAGAAAATTAATATCCTTTGTTCTGGTTGCAGATGTCCTTTAACCATGATTCCCAGTTGTGGGAGACTCTGAATTCAATGTGGAAGAAAAGAATGACAGGAGAACTACATAATGAATATAAGGAGCCACAGGCCAGTATCTATTGCCTTTATTCATTTTAGTTAGTGACCAGAGCTGACTTGCTTCCATTTCCCTCAATGAAATATCTTCTGCCTGGACACTTGTGATACAGACCTACCGGAGGTACAAGTGTACAGGAGATGGACATCCTGGTATAGTGCTAATTATTCAAAGGCCCAAACCAAATGTAGCCTCTGAAATATTTCATGTTTTGAAGGGGAAGACCATGTCTTGTATTTTAGAGGTTTTGCAACTTCTCTGTCATGTATTGGCATGCACACAAGAAGCATTTTCAATGATTTGTTGAATTGAACTTACTACCTGAGAGAGCCAATGATGAATTACATCACATTAAACAATACATGAATTGAGCGGGACATGTCATTGATATTTGATGCTCTGTGCAGGCCTTGCTTTGCTTTTCTGGTCTTCTTCTGTAGGGCCACTGGTGGAAGACTCTAGCTTTAACATCCTCAGGTCATTTCCTCCAATTTCAGCTTCTATAGCATCTCTGATGAATGCATTTTGACTGGGGCAGGAGGCTCAGTAGTGTAATGGCACTAACATTTCTCTGCTGCCTTTGAAGTCATAGCTCGGTGGTCTTGCCCTTTCCTATTTCATGGATTTGCTTTCTCCATTTGTTCTTTGTTGATTAGGAAATTGCTGAACACAGAACTTCTCCCTGTCCATAAATATCACCCAAGTTACACAGCATGGTGAGAGCTCTGCTATTTGTTTGGTTCACCGACTTTGGAACTTTTTGCAAATTAAAGGATTTGAAAGGATCTAATATGGTCATATCATCAGATAAATCTTTAGGGTCATGTTCTCCCCTTGGGGTTTTTGTTTAAGTTAGTGTAATAGAAGGTGTACTCGGGCATCCAAGGACAGGAATTAGTTCTCCATTAGAGACCAGATGCCACTGCGTGGGGGATGAGCCTCATTTCTGAGTGAGAAGCCTTGCTTTGTATTTCGGGATTTCAAATTGTTATGCTCTGCTGTGCAACATGGTTTCACTTTCTAGAGGAGTTTTGAAAAGGAATTGCTGTTTTATTGGCACGCTGTCATATGCTTCCTTACAGAAAGATAGTGGGCTTTTGAGATGTAGTTGGATTTCGCGGTGATATTTGGAATGGATGAAATTTAGTAAGTCTAATGAAAAATTTGTTGCGTACTCTCTGTGTGGTCTCAGGTTTGTATTAGGTTTTTTGAAGATGGGAAAAAATCTCTCTTGGAAGAGAAGTTAAAATTTAGTTAGAAACAAAATCATACATACAGGAAACCACAAAGAAGACAGAAGTATCCACAGAAGTGCTTATCTATGTGGTCACA
This sequence comes from Talpa occidentalis, assembly GCF_014898055.3. Taxonomy (NCBI): domain Eukaryota; kingdom Metazoa; phylum Chordata; class Mammalia; order Eulipotyphla; family Talpidae; genus Talpa; species Talpa occidentalis. Next base: position 24,771,096 of record NW_023601322.1, read on the forward strand.
GATGGGAGGGATCACAGAAACCTAAGAAACACCATGATTAGCCTGGCAAAGTGGCCCCTACGGAATTAGTCATATTTTACACATTTCCAGCTGGATTGATAGACCATATATTTTAGGAAAATAACATTATCTAAAACTCTGCAAGCTGTTTTTAATTGCAGCCTTGCAACTAAAACCATTTGTAGTTCTTTAGAAGTTTTATCCCCTCTGCATAGCATTTGTCTTGAAAAATCCAAATAACTCAGCTATCTCCCCTTTTTTTTTTTTTAAAGATTTATTTATTTATTTATTTATTTATTTATACAAGCACTGGGTACAGTCAGAAGCGCGGGAGGGTGAGAGAATTCACCAGAGCCAGAGCGGGGAGCAGAGCAGGCAGAAGGACCGAAGTACACTGCTGAGGGGAGCAGCGGGCGGCAGGAGAGGTCTGCGCGCCATGCGGGACCCTCCTCCAGTGCCGGGGAGCAGCCGGGGATCGAACTGGTGCTGCAGAGGCTGCCGGCAGCTTCGCAACCCAGCGCTCAACCGCTGCGCCACCGGGGAGGCCCTATCTCCCCTTCTTTAGAGTATCTTATGATTTGTTTTTATACATTTAGACTTTTCTTACAAACAGGTAATCAGTGCCAAGCCTCTTAGAAGAGTGGCTGCTACCAATTTCTTGTAGTCTGCCCTATTATAATTTACTCATTTCTACTTGATACATTATTGAGTGTGATTGTTTTTTTTTTCTGTGTTGATCAAGACCTACTTATTTTGTTTCTATTAGGGACCAGTACTTTACTGGTTATAAGGTACACATGAAAAGAGCAAAAACTATACTCCCTGACATCAAGCAGCTTCATGGGGAAGGAAAAATAATGGACATAAAATTTTGAAGAAGTAGTTAGTATTGGGGTGCATAGAGTACAACGGGCCCTGGGCAACAACAGAAATTAGTAAAAACAGGAATGATTAGAGAATGAGAAAATGAAGACTAGAACTGGACTTTAAATGTTGGTAGAATCTGAAAAGGCAGAAAGGATGTCACAAATGACTCTGGGCTCTGGAAGAGCAGTTGAATCTGTCAGCAATATTCATTAAGCATCCAGAAGGCAAACCGATGGGCATCATGAAAAGAGAAAAATCAGGGAGAGCAGAAAGGAGTAAACATTTACTATTTCATTTTAATCTTGCAATTAAGAGTTGGATGAAGCTATTCCTATTTTACAGAAGCAACTGAGGCTCAGAAAGACAATGGCAGAGGTGAATTTAAGCCTGAATCTTAACAACTGTATTTGTCTGTTCTCTTCATGCTGCCTGCCCAGACATTTTGCCATACCCTGTGGAAAGAAAAATACAAAATAAAAAAAAAAATGTGGTCTTGGATTCAGACAACACTGCATTCACTCCACTTTGGAGAAAAAGATGAATACATGGAAAATTACCATGCAAGGACATCCATCATGGCCAGAACAGGAGGTCAGATAGATCTCTAGGCTCAAGGTCATCAAAAGAGAAGGGGACTGGGCTTAGAGCTTGATTTAGCACTGGACTAGATTTTGACAGATTTTATACCAGACTGAAACGGTGACCAACACAGGTGTTTATGAATTTTAGCAATGTTAGTGTCCGGTACAAAATATCAGGACTGGTTTGCTGCTGCTCTTGGCTTTTCTGTTAGTATCTCAGGTACAATCCAAACAAGTGGGCAGTGTGGAATTAGGTAGTGCTCATTGGAGAAAGGAATGTGCCTAGAAAACAAAAGCATGAGAGCCTGTTTATCTGCCTTAATCAGGTCTGGGAGAGGGAGGGGATTGCTGTAATGGAAATAAGTAGAATAGGCAGTTTTATGCCCTAAGTATTTATATCATCTATTAAAGATATTGCTATAGTCCCTTTTCAGTGATTTGCTGGGCAGTTAAATTCAGACTTCAGTTCAGTTTAACACCCTGAAGTGGTTGTTTTACATAATTTATGTCACTAGGATTCTTTTTGAACTACAATCTGACCTTCACAGTGTGAGAAAGAGACTGCAAGCTGAGACCCTCCTTGGTCCAGTGGGACCCCCTACAGGAAGATCAGGAGGCCTGGTTTCTTCAAATTGAAGTGTCAACCTAAAGCCCAAGGGTTGGGTTGTAAAGGCAGATTTATTTGGGAGTATTGAACTCAATTATGTGTTATCTGTTAACATCCACCACTGGACAACTGTCTTAGGGTATATGTCTTGTCTCCACAGTTAGGCTATGAACTTCACAAAGGTGGGCACCGCATCTTATGTCAGATCAAGTTGGTTCACATTTGTGTTCCTCTGGTCTTCCACAAGGTTTTCTTGATTCATTTTGCAAGAGAGAAGGTGTGAGAGTGGGTAGGAAGATGAATGATTATAATAGCCATGCTCAGACTTTCCTTTAAAATCAGTCTAGGGCCTCCCCTGGTGGCGCAGTGGTTGAGCGCTAGGCTGCAAAGCTGCCCACAGCCTCTGCAGCACTGGTTCTATCCCCGGCCGCCGGTGAGGGTCCCTCATGGTGCGACAGACCTCTCCTACCGCGCCTGCTGCTCCCCTCAGCAGTGTATTTCATCAGTCTGCCTGATCTGTTCCCTGTTCTGGCTCTGGTGAATCCTCTCACCCTCCTGCGCTTCTGACTGTATCCAGTGCTTGTATAAATAATTAAAATCTTTAAAAAAAAATAAAAAAAAATCAGTCTATTTTCTATTCACTATACCATATCCTCTTTCCCTTGCTAAACATGTATTCACCTGCCCCTATATAAATTTCTTAGTCTGTGTGAGATTCTGTAATAGAATATCATAAACTGGGTAGCTTATAAACAATGACATTCTATTTTTCCCTAGAGGCTGGGAAGTCTAAGATCAAGGCACCAGTAAATCTGGCGTCTGATGAGCCCACATCCTATTTCATAGGCAGTCGTCGTCTTTCTGTCTCCTGCATGGTGGTAGGACAAGGGAATATTCTGTGGTCTCTTTTCTAAGAGCACTAGTCTCATTCATCAGGGCTCATTACCTAGTCACCTTCCCAAGGATCCACTTCCAAACACCATCACATTCAGGATTAGATTGTAACTTGTGAATTGTAAAGGGACACAAAAATAACTATACTCATATTAATTATATATCTTCCTTGCTTTCCACCCTTCGCCTGCCTATTCAGATTTCTATCAGCTGATGGGTATGCATTGTTTGTATTGCCCAGCACCCCTCTTTCTATTCGGTAATTGCTTTTCCCCATCCATGGGTCATGAGGAGACTATCAGTTACAGTGCGTTCCTCACTCCTGGCTCCAGAAATGCTGTTATGGGAGTCCTCTATCCATGGTGGTCTGTGTACAAGGTGAGCCCCAAACCAACAAAGTCAGCAGGAAAAGTGTCTTTGCTCCTGGGGTAACAAATGGTGAGGACTGTGTGTTTGGAGCTGGGGATGTCTCTTCTCTCCCCTATGAAGAGAGCTGCCAGAGAGAGAAAACAAAGGTTAAGGAACTGAATGCTGAAACACATGTTGAGAGTGTGTTTGTGGGACAAAAAATGAGAACATTATACCTCTAAATCATACACAGTGTGGTAAACCATTGTTATATCAATAGGAAAAATACAACAACATATTACAGTGAACCTCTTGGCTTAAATCCAAAATAAAAAAAAAATAATGAGAGCATTATTTGAACAACTGGATCCAGACTGTTTCATCCCAACACTATTTTTGGAGCTTTGGTCAACCAGTAAATAGCTATTTTCAATTGGATTTCTCCCATCTGAGACCAGGAGTTTCTTGCATCTTAAAGCTTAAATGTTATCTGTAAACCCAACTTAGAAAGTTCCTTTTCTCCTCTGAGTGGTTATTTCAGTGGAATTCTGTGTATTAGACATGTTGATGTTTCTTACAAAAATCCTCACGTTCCATGATAGTGGTTTCTCAACTGTTTGTCCCAAATCTGGTGCCTGCATGGGCAGGATTAAATCAGGTATTCCATAAAGATCTGATTGATTCCTGAGATATTTACAAAAGTAAGAATGATTTCTAACCATTTGGGGCTTTGCTACTCTTTCTATGACCTGAGAAAGTCAAAATCCACTTCTGGTAGGTTCTGGGTCATGAACTTTGCAAGATTGTGTGATGACAATAATACCACAGTTTCCTTAATTTGCATCTTGTGTTCTAGGTTTGTTTACCCTCCCACATGTTGGCTAATGGGATTTGGTCCCCATGATTTGGTGTACACCAAGATCAGATGAGAGCACTCTGGGTATATGCCTCACCCATAGTCCCACTCAATGAAATCTCACACCTGGGCTTTCTAAATTCAAGTGTAGTTTTCACACTCAGATGAGGCAATTCTAAAACCCAAGCATGAAGAAAATCCAAACTTGGCCCTGAACAGTTGTTTATAATCTAAGAAAAACAATTTTACAACAAATGCCTAGAAGGAGGTTGTAATCTATAGTTTGGAAGGGAATGGAAGGCTATAATAAATAAAAACAACAGCAAGAAGTCCTATAACTGTGTAATCTGAACTATGTAATTTATTTCTATTTCACACACTGTCTGCTGTGTGCCCTGATTTCTTTTGTGGGTGGCCACAGTTTCAAGTAGAGGATGATTCCCAGAGGATAAGTTTTGTACTCCACGGCTGTGTCTTTGCCCCTGAAAACACATACTGCATACCTATCATAGAGCTTGGTACATGTTTGGTATCCCAGAACCTTATTTTTACCTTGAACTTGTGAATAATGATGAAAAGATTTAGTTTGAATCAAAGTAATAGGATTGAGTTCTCTAAACTACCTACCCTTTGGTGCCTCTTTTGCACATGACAATCTTTCTATTTCCCTTCTGAAATAAACTTTAAAATTTCTCCTATTTCTATCATATTGTAGGGAAAAAGATTTTAGTTCACTGAAGGATCCTAGAAACAGAAATTCTTTCAACCCAGGCCCCAAGGTCCCTTTGTATATGCTTAACCAATGAATGACCACAGCTGCTCCTGGGAGCATGGCCACACTTGAGTTCTCCTTGGTGCCAGCTGCTTCAGTGGGATGCAACCCAATATTGAGAATCAGGGTACCATTAATCTCATTCTGTGCCACTTCCAGTCCAGAAACACCCACAGAGCTGATACCCTACCTTTTATCCCTCTAAGCTAAAGAGTTAGCTAATCATTGAATTGTAGATTTTAGAAGATAGAGGTATTTCAGATGGAGAGTTACCAAAGATGAGCTTCAGGGTTTGTGAATGAGCAGGTGTTTCATTTCTCTTTCTCAGGAGGCTCTTGGGAAATGACTTTTTAAGATGGTGGGTAGAAATGTTTCATTTTTATCCACATTAGTGATATGCAGTGAATTGGGAGGTGCAATGGAAATGCTCTGAAAGAATTTAAAGACCACTCCTCCCAAATGTAGACAAGACTATTCATGTAACTCGCAGGAAAACTTTTCAATAGCTACTGGATTGATTTTTATGTATTTTTTTTATTTTTTTTACCTCTTGGTGCATTTTATTTACTTGACTTCACCATTATTTAGTCCTCCAAGTTGTTATAGGTTTCAATGATTTTTCTGAAAATTTGCTATTTTAGAGTATCATTGAACATTTATGTGAATTAGCAATAATTGTAAGAAATTCATTATGGTGTATATTGATCAAAAGAAGAATAAAGAGGTAAGATAGTAATGTGCAACAGCTAAGAAAATGAGTTCTAAGTGAAAGAAACTGGACACAAAAGGCCACACAGTGTATGATTTCATTTTTATGAAACATCTAGAAAAGGAAACTCCATAGAGACAGAAGGTGATTACAGTTATGGGGATTACAGTTATGGTGGAGATTATGCTAATGGTTGTGGGGCTTTTGAGAGGCAGTATACTGTTTTAAAATTGATTGTGGTGATGGTTGCACAACTCTATGTATATACTAACATTTTAATTGCACAGATTTAAAAGGTAAACCTATGGTGTGTATTAGTTTGCTAGGGCTGCTGTAACAAACTATTACGTATTAGTGGCTTTAACAACAGCAATTTATTTTTTCCCAGTTCTGGAGAGTAGAAGTCAAAGATCAAGGTATTAGCAGGGGTGGTTTCTTTTGAGGGTTGTTGTAAAAGACTCTGTTCTAGTCCTTTTAACTCTGTAGATGACTGTCTTATCCCTGTGTCTGCATGTCATTTCCCTGTCTATCTACCTGTGTCCAAATTTCCTGCTATTCTAAGGACAATAGTCATGTTGAATTAGGGTCACCATGATGACTGCATTTTCACTGAACCTATAAAGACCCTAACTCCAAATATAAACAGTATGAAGTTCGGGGAGTTAGAACTTCAGCATATGATTTTACGGGGAGGACAAAATCCCATAACAATATGTGAATTATATCTTGATAAAGCTCTTAGGTAAAAAGGAAGAACAAAAATAAGAAAGGAAGGAAGGGAGAGAGGGAGGGAAGAAGAGACAGGGAGGAAGGGGCAAGGCATGGTGTCTGGTTTTCTGTGTTCAAATCCCTATTCTTTTAATGACTAGTGGCATTGAGTATGTTACAAAGATTCTCTGGTTCTCTCTGTTATTTTTTTATTTGTGAAATGATAATAAAACTTACGTCCTAAGTTTTTTAGGAGGGTTAAATAAGTTAATACATGTTAGATGCTTAGAGTGTTACTTGGCACATAGGATGCATTCAATTTAAGTTAACTAATTACTGCAGGTAAAGGCAAAAGTAAATTGGTTGTTTTGTGAAGAACCCATGAAAAGGAAAATCTGATTGCTAGGACATGGATTTACCTCTCATCAAATCATCATAAATTACTTCTTAGCTATTAATGAGATACTGAAAGTAGTATCTTCCAACACCAGTCTAGGGGTGGTGAGCTCTAGAACTCTCCATTTGCTTATTCTTTCCCCTATCAAGCACCCACTGACTTAAAAAACTGCATTAGTGACATTTTACACCTTCCAGGCCCCACTTCTTCCCCAAAGAAGAAAGATGAAGATGTATGTTCGAGATATGAAAAACCTCAAAGCTGCCGATTTGAGTACATATTCATCAACTCTGTTTTCAGCCACACCTTTATAATACTATCCTCACTCTCTTGTTCCAGAACATATGACATCATGGTCCTTTTCATTAATGTACTAGACTCTCCTTCCCTCACAAAACCCACCTGAATTCTGCTTAGACTGGATTTTTTTTCACCTCATCTTCTTATCTTTCCTATAAGAAGGCAAATATTCAGCACTTATTTCCTATAAGTTTGTTGCAACAATCTGCCCTCCTTTCTTACTCTCTGTTTTGCCTTCTATTTTTGTTTCAAACATAGTTATTTCCTTTTCAGTATTCTCAAGACAATTCTCACACACTAAATATAATCTTTTTATTTCTGAAAATGTATCTGATGTGACTACATATGTCCTAAGATTGAATGTAAAAGGGACTTCTGTTTGATATTTTAAAGTACTTCCTATATCTCTATATGGATTTCTTTTATGTATGTAATATTTTTAACCATTATTATATATTAACTGAGTGTCTGCCACTTTGTTAGATATTAGTAGCAGAAGTAAAGATACATAAAGCACTTCTCTAGTCCTTAGGGTGCTCGCAACCTTAAGAGAAATATACATTATATGTATTATATATATATGTAGATACATACACACAGACAAGTATATGATCTATAGTATAATGCAGATGTGAGAAGTGCCATAAATGAGATATACATACATTTCTTTGGAACAAAAGACAAAACTCTATCTTGTACACAAAAATAAAAGCTTATTATGGGCTGATCCATCCAATTGTACTCCTCTAAAAATCACTCCTACATCTCTAATATCCTATTATCTGGAGCATCATCATGGAAGTAATAGAGATGTTAAACCAAACTGTAGGTCTAATGAGAATAGAGATGAAATTATTCTTTGGAGTGAAATAAATAAACTAAAATAAACCCGTCTTCTATAAGAGAATGCCCCAGCAGGTAGCTTACTAATGAAAACAATGATTTCCAAGGGGTTGTGCTTTTCAAAAGTTTTGCCAAACTGCTAGTTTTTCCAATGCTTTTCATCTGAAAAAAGCAGACAACATGATTAGATGACTTCAGCATTGCTTTCACATCTGAAATTGAAGGAAATGATGAGGACAATTACCCCCTCCCCACCACACCCCTTCCCCAAAGTGCAAACTTGTTCGGAGTGGCACAGGCTTGACATAACTAATTGGGGCAAATATTCAGCACAAGGCATGGGAAATTAACCACCAAAGTCTCATTAGCATTAATGGGAATTGCACAGCTAATTCCCTCCCCATTGTGCGCAATATTTACTTCATAATGTTTATCCTGACATTCTACAACTTCCAGCAGGAAGCAATGATTTAGGGGCATGGGTTTGAAAACCCTGTTGGGTCCTATGTCAGCTCCTTGATCATACACCCCAAGAATGACCTCTGGGTGCCCTCACTGACTTGTGTATAGCCATGCATACCTCTTGCTCCACCAGTGCTTCCTTCCCCCACCTACCCATTAACATTGAGGAATACATATAGATGTTGTCCTGATATTTTCTCAGAGATTAAAGAATTCCAAACTCGAGACAGAGCAACCTGGAAGAACCATCTTGGCTGCAATGTATGCAAAGGCTATTATCCTTTCTGTTCCTCTCTCCATTTTTCATAAATCACTCCACTGATGTCAGAAATCTTCATGACTACAATTTTCTTGGACAAATAAGCTGCCTACCTGTGTCATTGTTAAGGTGTTTAGAGATCTGTGAAGTTATGATATCCAATTTGTTCACTTTTCAAATTTATGAATTTCTCAGAAAAATGGGAAGATATTTTTCTCTGTAATTCTATTTACCCCTTTTGGTCTAAGAATATCTTATGTACACAAGACTTCGGGAAACACTATAGAGTTTATGCAGACACTGTGATCTATGGCAAACCCCAGTTTGCCTGGGACTTAGTATTACACTAGTGATTGAGGTCATTCACAGAGTAACTAACACACACATGGTTGACCCCAACAAAACCCTGGACATGTTGAAAATCAAAGCCAGACAAAAAGGAGTACATGTAGCTTAATTTCAGTTACATGAATCCAAACTGTAGTATTTAGAAAGATACTTACAATACATACCAATACATAAAAAATGTAATTCCATTTAAACCAGCATAATGATTAACAAGGTATAGGGCAGGGACTAGATGGGGTCAGAGGGCAGCTGTTGCATACTTATTGTGTAATAAATTAGTGATACTACAATGGACAAGCAGAAATCAAAAGAATAATCAGTAACTACTATGAACAGTTATATGGAAACAAGTTTAACAATCTAGAGGAGATGGACAAATTCCTATAACTCTACAATCACCCAAAGCTAGATAAAGAAGAAATAGAACACCTAAACAGACCAATTACAAGCAGCGAAATTGAAATGGTAATCAAAAACCTCCCCAAAAACAAAAGCCCAGGACCTGATGGATTTACAAATGAATTCTACCAAACATTCAGAGACGAATTAGTGCCTATCCTTCACAAACTCTTCCAAAAAATTGAGAAGGAAGGGACAATACCAAACACGTTCTATGAAGCCAACATTACACTAATACCAAAACCGAACAAGGACAACACAAAAAAGGAAAACTACAGGCCAATCTCCCTAATGAACACTGATGCAAAAATCCTCAATAAAATTTTAGCTATCAGAATCCAACAATGTATCCAAAAGATAATTCACCACGACCAAGTAGGATTCATTCCAGGGGCACAAGGATGGTTTAACATCTGAAAATCAATCAACGTTATCCAACACATCAACAAAAAGAAATATAAAAACCATATGATAACATCAATAGATGCTGAGAAAGCTTTCGACAAAGTGCAACACCCATTCATGATAAAAGCCCTTGAAATTCTTGGGATACAAGGAACATACCTCAACATCATAAAGGCCATCTATGACAAGCCAACAGCCAGTATCATTCTCAATGGTGAAAAGCTGAAAGCAATTCCATTAAGATCTGGAACAAGACAAGGATGTCCACTCTCACCACTGCTTTTCAATATAATACTGGAAGTCCTAGCCAGAGCAATAAGACAAGAGAAAGACATCCAAGGAATCCAAATAGGAAAAGAAGAAGTCAAACTATCACTATTTGCAGATGATATGATAATATACATAGAGAACCCCAAAAAGTCCACAGAAAAACTAATTCAACTCATCAATCAGTTCAGTAAAGTGGCAGGATACAAAATCAACACGCAAAAGTCAGTAGCCTTCCTATACACAAACAATAAATCTGAAGAAGAAGAAATCAAAACAACCATCCCTTTTTTTATTGAAACAAAAAAAATCAAATATTTGGGAATAAATCTAACAAAAGAGGTAAAGGACCTATACAAAGAAAACTATAAAACACTGTTAAAAGAAATAGAAGAAGACACAAAGAAATGGAAAGACATCCCCTGCTCATGGATTGGAAGAATAAACATTATTAAAATGGCCATCCTACCAAAAGCAATATACAGATTCAATGCTATTCCAATCAAAATTTCAATGTCATTCTTCAAAGAAATAGAACAATTATTGATGAAATTCATATGGAATCACAAAAAACCCCGAATAGCCAAAGCTCTCCTGAAAAAAAAAGAAGGGAATGGAGGCATCACACTCCCAGACTTCAAACTCTACTACAAAGCCATAATCATCAAAACTGCATGGTATTGGAACAAGAACAGACATACAGACCAATGGAATCAAATAGAAAATCCAGAAATAAACCCACAGATTTATGGTCAACTAATCTTTGACAAAGGAGCAAAGACTATGCATTGGAGCAAAGAAAGTTTGTTCAATAAATGGTGCTGGGAAAACTGGGTCGCTACATGCAAAAGAATGAAGCTTGACCACTACCTCACACCATACACAAAAATCAACTCAAAATGGATTAAAGAACTAGACATAAGACCTGAAACCATAAAATATATAGAAGGAAATATAGGCGAAACACTACGTGATCTGCACATCAAAGACATCTTTACAGACACATCACCCAAAGCAGTGATAGTGAAGGCAAAGATAAACAGCTGGGACTACATCAAATTAAAGAGCTTCTGCACAGCAAAAGAGACAATAACAAAAACAAAGAGAAACCCCACCAACTGGGAGAACATTTTTGCACCCAACACTAATGATAAAGGACTGATCACAAAAATCTGCAAAGAGCTGATGAGACTCAGCAACAACAAAGAAAATAATCCAGTCAAAAAATGGGCAGAAGAGCTAAAAAGAAACTTCTCTGAAGAGGAAATGAAAATGGCCAACAGGCATATGAAAAAATGTTCAACATCACTTGTCATCAGGGAAATGCAAATCAGAACTACCATGAGATACCATCTTACACCAGTGAGAATGGCACATATTAAAAAAACTAGCAACAACAAATGTTGGCGAGGGTGTGGAGAAAAAGGAAATCTTCTGCACTGTTGGTGGGAGTGCAAACTGGTCCAACCACTGTGGAGAGCTGTGTGGAGATTTCTGGACCTACTAAACATAGAGCTTCCATATGATCCAGCAATTCCACTCCTAGGTATTTACCCAAAGGACACAGAAACATCAATTCCAAAGAACACCTGCACCCCTATGTTTATAGCAGCACTGTTTACAATAGCTAAGCTTTGGAAACAACCCAAATGCCCAAAAATAGATGACTGGATCAAGAAGATGTGGTACATATATACCATGGAATATTACTCAGCATTCAAAAAAGATAAACACATGCAATTTGCAGCAACATGGATGGCACTGGAAGGGATCATGCTCAGCGAAATAAGCCAAAAAGAAAAATACCGGATGGTCTCACTCATAGCAGGAATCTAGAAAACTTAAATAAGGGACCAGGAAAACGAATAACTATAAGAAAGTGAAAATCAAAATCAACAAAAAACTACAAACCAGAGACACTTTTAAGGGGGCGGGGGCAGGAGGGGAAGGATTGGGGTCAGAATGGGGGGGCTGCAATTGTATGGGGAATATAAAAATAAAATTTATTATTAAAAAAAAAGAAACAATTAAAAAAAATAAATTAGTGATTACTGCTAATAATATATTTAGCAATAAAAATTCAAATATATACAGAGAAATACGTTGGCACACAGATCTCTTCCTTCCTAGTTATTTTCTGAGAATAATTTTATGAAAGTTATTACCACCATGCTGCTTTTCCAAACCAGAATAGAAAACTTACTCTTATTTCTCCATGTTTCTCTTAGTCCTAATGTGTGACGTTGGTGGTAGAGAAAATTTAAAACGTTAAAACAATTGTCATTTTTTTAAAGATTTATTTATTTATGCATACAAGAACTGGGGTACAGGCCAGAGGTGTGTGTGGGGGTGAGAGGATTCACCAGAGACAGAGTGGGGAACAGAACAGGAAGATGTACTGAAATACACTGTTGAGGGGAGCAGCAGGAAAGTCAGGAGAGGTCTGCTGTGCTATGTGGGTCACCTCCCTAGCTGGTGATCGAACTCATGCTGCAGTGGCCGCAGATAGTTTCATAGTGCTGAGACTTAACCCCTTGCACAGTCAGGGAGGTCCCAATTGCCATTTTTATATTACAGCTAAACCAAGGGATGGAAACAAAAATAAACAACTCTCTCCAGTTTGGGAAAATTAAGTACCACAAGATGTTTTGAGTCTCTCCTGGTGGCATGTTTGCCAGCAGTATTTGACACATCTCCCTGCCTTGACGGAAGCAATCCCACCTCTGTGATGATAGGCTGCTTACCTTGATTCCTCTTGCAGATTAGTAGGGGGAAATCCACTGGCAAAAGCTCTGCCAGAAGCATTTATTTTGAAACTGCAATATGAGTAACTCTGTCAACACACAGAAAACTTGGACTGCAAAAGAGACTTCTTATTAAAAACTCAGGCTTCTAAATCTTGCTTAGGGGTTAGCTTATGAAAAGTGTGGCCTTTCACCTGTTGGATCCTTGCTGGAATCTCCAAAGGGGGTTACTGAGAGAACATGCCACCGGCACTGCTGTTTTATTCAGGAGGCTTCAGGATAATAATGATAATAATATTTATGCCTGGCCTTATAAACTGTCTTTTTTAGAAAAAAACACCACAGGCATTCTAAATTCACTATCTCATCACTCCTTCTTTGGGTCCTCTGAGGCAAAATGACTTGTTTTCCTTATATTTACATATAACCAATGAGAATGGCCCAGTGACCTGTGTAACAGTTTTGACTTCATTTACTGGCCTGTTCTACCTCAGATAACTAACTGGTGGCACCTCTCTGACCCATCCTTGAATGTAAAAGTATCATTAATCCTGTTAAAAAAAAAAAAAAAAGATGAAATAACTGTAACCTTAGGTTTTGGGAATAAAAGTATATGAAAGAGTTACCGACAGTTGAATGAAAAATACATTAGTTTTAAAAAAGGCACTTTCCAAGTAGCTCAGGTCTGTGTGCTTCCCCGGTCACTCTTTGTGCTTTCTCAACCTAGGAGTCTGACCTGAGGTTGAGGATCTTCCGACGCAGGCACTTGTGCTTCATTCAGCCCTATCTGATTTCATCAGGACACCATTGAACATGAGATTTTATGCCTATAACCCATAGAAAGCAATAGAAAAAAAGCTGAGTGCCATTTATAAAAATCCCAGTTTTCATTGTCTTTCTTTTCCAAACCCAGTTTAGAAAAATCTAATCTCAGTATTTGAGACAATCTAAGACTCCACTGCCTCCTAGTTCCCCCTTCAAAGACCCTCTGCAGCTCCTTTCTCAGACTTGGCCTCCACTTCCTTTGTCCGCAGGAGGGTACATGCTGCTTTATGAGCCACTAAAAGAATCAAAGTGACCCTGGGCTCAGGAAGATTTATATCATTCATGCACACATTTAATAAAGGCTGGGATTTGATGGTTCTTGACTATTCTAGATGAACTATTGCATTTAGGTCTGCTTAGACTACAAAGGAAAAAAAAAATTGAAGAAAATACTGGTGTCGATCCTCACACAGACCATTTTACTACTTAGTCTAAGTTCGAAGCTTTGTAATTTTCTGTGACATAAAGTGAGTATTGTTCATTCCTCACCATCTCATGCCTATGTCATGTATTACTCTGATTTTATTATTCAAAGAGTATATAGGTGTGTATAGATACTAAATATTTATAAAATAGAGCTCTTTATGGTATACTAGAACCAAAGATTTAGAACTAAATAACTTGAAGCTAGAAAAGGAAATGTTAATTTTAAATAAATGCTTGTCTGGTGTTTTTGTGGACACTACATTCACAATATTAGTTTTATCCTTATGAAAGTGATGTACAATTACAAAGGCTTGATTTGTTAGCTAGGGTCTAGGCTGTCCTTCTACTGATCTTCTTGGCATTTTCCTAACAACATCTGAACTAAAAACATTTCAGATGACTTAGAGTATCCCAGAGCCAAAACATTATTTCAGAAATGGTATAACAATTCTCTTCTCAGTCAGCTTGTTAAATTGGAAAAATGGTCTGCTTACAAATTTCTAATCCTTCCCTGCACCAGAAGCTATATCTGTGTGCAACCCTCAGGTGCCAAGCACGTAGGGCTGAATTTCTTCTCCAAATTTCTTTTCTTTTTTTTGGTTAACTTCCTGTATCTTTTGAGTGAGTGAATATGCAGACTGGAGCAGAACTTGGCTGCTTTCAGCTGTTCTTGTAAAGGGATCAGCTCAGCCAGCCTGGGAGGCTCTCTAATTGGAGGTTTATGGTAATGCAATTGTTCCCCACCTGCAAGGCAGCTCTCAGCACTCCAAGCGTGCAAGAGGATAGAAAGCCAGGTTGATGGACAGGCAGTCCCAGCCCAACCTTGCCTGAGTTGGAATGGCCCAAGGTCGGCCCATCTGGCAACCCCACTGCTCCAAATTGGTGCTGATTACCATCAGTATTGTAGCAAGATGCTGCCAACTCATGGGCTTTGTTATACTCTTGGAATTTGGGACTCATGGTGTTTCTCCAGATAACAGGGGAAAGGAAAAGCAGGTACTCACTCTGGATCCACTGAGGATGTAACACTTCTTTGAAGTCACATGGGGTGTAAGTTTGAGGTTACTACTCAGACGTAAGGAGAAAATGAGAACTGGAAATATCCGGGCACTTGGAGGGAAGGATTTATACCAGGTTTGTAATCTCACTTCTATTAGATAGCTATCATCCAGTTTATTTACTGGTTCAGGGGTTTCAAACATGAAATAACCTTTGTATTTCCAAATAACCTCTTTCAATTGTTCTCTATCTCATGTCCCTTCCAGTTGGGAAACAGATCCCAAATGATCACAGTCACATTCAACTCTTTAAATTAATCCAATCTAGTTTGAAAGCCCAGTGTTCTTTCCTTGCCTGCCAGCCACAAAGTCTTGAACTGTGGAGAACTTTTTCCATCCACTTGCAGTTCTTGCCCAACTCTGCATCTTTCTCCCTTTGCGACAGGGGGCTATACATGGATTGGGGAGGCCGAGATCTTCTGATATGGGTCACATGGCCTGAGTGTGGACACACATTCTTCTCTAGTGTGTTCTGGGTTTGTAAGGGGATATTGATCTCTCCAGGAAGGATACAGGGGTACAGATGGTGAACGGGGCATCTATTGAGAAGGGTCCATTTTCCCCCTGATGCTTGTTATCACTGCTTGACCCTATTACAGAATATTGACATCTTCTTTCTTTACCTGACAGTGGTGTATTCCCACCACAACTTTCCTTGTACAACAGAGCTTTCCCTGGCCCACAGCTCCCTGGGTAGCCGCATGGCTCCTGTTTCCATGATTAAATTCTGTGTCCCTTCAGCATCAGCCCCAGAATCCACTGAGGAATTCTTTTATTTTAAAGATTTATTTATTTATGCATATAAGAGTAGGGGTACAGGTCAGAGATTCAGGGGGATAAGAGGATTCACCAGAGACAGAGTGGGGAATAGATCAGGCAGACTGACTGAAATACACTGCTGAGGGGAGCAGTGGGTGAGACAGGAGAGGTCTACTTCGCCATGTGGGTTGTTCCCTGGCTGGCCGGGAATCGAACTTGTGCTGCAGAGGCTGCAGATTGCTACATAGCGTGGTGCTTAACCCCT
This sequence comes from Talpa occidentalis, assembly GCF_014898055.3. Lineage (NCBI taxonomy): Eukaryota > Metazoa > Chordata > Mammalia > Eulipotyphla > Talpidae > Talpa > Talpa occidentalis. The sequence continues at coordinate 24,787,195 of NW_023601322.1, forward strand.
TGTACCACCAGGGAGGCCCCACTGAGGGATTCTTACCAATGTTCCACAGGTGAATGGAAACTGAGTCAGTATGCTCTGCCTCCATTCCCATCTACTCATCTTCAGTTTTCTCTAAAACTAAAGAAGGTGTTTTTCCGTGTATACCTATGACTCAAGGCCAACATGTAAAACTCTCCCAAGAACTTATTACCAGTATACCACATCACTCAGCCCTTCAGCAATGCCAAAGTGGTCCTCAAGATGCATGTCTCCCTCTTGAAGGCACACCCTATTCTATAGGTGCAACTATACCCTATAAGGGTATATACATCTACCAACTTATTCTTGGCTTTCTATTTTCATATATTTTCTATATTTCTTTGATTCTTCTCTTTTCTCCCTTGATCTTTCTTAAAAATGACTAAGAATCTATTATCTTATTAAATTCTAGTATAAATTAGCATTTTTTGTTCCCAAGACAGTGCAAGTTCTTACCCAAATATTATACTTACCTTATCCAATAGTCTTCATTTCTTCTAAGTTGTAAATTTATTTTTTTTGCTTTCAATATTCCATTTGAATGTATATGACAGACTATGTGTTATTAATTCTGCAAACACTATTTACTCTAAACACTGTATTTAAACACTGTAAGCTTCATTTAGGGGGAATTATTTTTTTTTCTTACTGGATATAGTATTCTAGATTGTCATTTTCATTCACTTCTGACTTCTTTTTAAAAAAGAGGTCATCTGTTGCTACTTTGAAGGTAATATGTCCTAATACATACTTTGTGATTTTTATCTTTTTGGTTTTTAGCAGTGTGCTTAGATATTTTTAGGTGTGGTTTTCTTTAGATGTTGTTACTCTTTTTGAGTTTTGCAGTACTTCCTGAATTTGACTAATCCAGTTTTGGAAATTTGTCAGTAATTATCTCTTCAAATACTGATTGTTTTCTACTTTAGCTCTCTACTTTTCCTGGCATTCCAACTGCAAGCTTGGAGATGAAGCACTATAACCCATGTCTCATATACATTATTATGTGTTATTCATATTTTTATCTTTTTTTAAAGTGTTCAGGATATTTTCTTCTCAGCTATCTTCCAGTTCTGTAAATTTCTTTTAGCCAAGCCTAATCTTAAACAAATTCATTGAGCTATTCATTTCAGTTTCTTTGTACTTTTTACTTTTAGCATTTCAACTCAATGCTAGTTTTAAAGTTTTACTTCCTTACCAATGTAATTTTTTTCTTTTAATTTCTTGAACATAAATAATCATAAACAACTTAAGGTCTCTTATGACTAGTATCTTTGATGGCTTATAAATATTTTTCTATTTTCTCTTGGTTTGTGGTCATATCTATATTTGGTTGTCTTTGCTGAGTGCCAAAAATTATGTATTAAAAAGGGTAATTTTTTTTTTTGTGGAACCCTTGCCAGTGGCCAGGGAGCAGCCGGGGATCGAACTGGTGCTGCAGAGGCTGCAGGCAATCTCACAACCCAGTGCTCAACCACTGCGCCACCAGGGGAGGCCTGAGAATGGGTAAATTAATGTGAGGCTTTGGTTTATGTTATTTGGGATTATGGTGGTGGTGGTGGGAAAAGGCAGCTAGATTACTTTGCACTAGATTTTCCAGACCAAAGTTTAAAAGTTGACCTTTGGTTCCTGAAAGGCTAAGTTATTTCTGATTCATTCACATTCCCAGGGTATTGCCTTTTGATAGTCCAACTGCAAGCCTGGGGTGTTTATAAGGGCTGCATTTTTTTTGGAGAGTTGTCACTCCAATTTTTGCCCACTTAGTTATATGAGTTTACTGAATGCTCCGCTTGGTTTCTCAGCTTCTCAGCCTCTTCTTTCTAAATTGGCAATTAACTTAATGAGGAAAGTGGCCCCAGATGCTGGAGTCATTTCCTGCAGTTCCTTCCTCTCCTGGTTCTTGGCTTCACAATTTGACACTGACATGGTGGCTTCTGATACTTTTAAACAGATAGTTTCGTTTTTTTTTTTTTCTCATTGCTTTCGGTTACTCTGAAATAAATCTAGGCTGCTATTGTAAGAAGCTGTCTAAACACCAAATATTTTAATTGATATTTACTATTCAGAAACATAATCTAAAGGATTAGGTAGACTATACATGATGAGAATATGGCCCTCATAAGACACCCCTCCTGTATGCACTTCAAATCTCAGCTACAAACTCAGGGGTTATCAGCACCACTTTCGTCTCAGATTGGCTGGCTACAAATTTTGGGGGTCCTCACAGATATCCTCAGGTTTGATAATTTGGTATAACAACTCATAGAACTCCATAAAGTGGTACATCTAGTGATTATACTTTCATTAAAACAAAATACTTTTTGCTTTAATATGGTTTTATTGAACCATCCAAAGAAAGAAATGCATTGGGTGACATCTGGGAGGTTTCCAAATACAAAACCTCTATTTCCTCGGGCCTGTATTACTGTCGTGGTTTTAATGCATGAGAATGGGCAGTGTTTTGCCAACCTGTGAAGCTCATTTGAGCTTCAGTGTTTAGAGTTTTTTTTTTTTAATTGGGGCTTTATTATGTGGGGATGATCTATTATAACATTGTTTATGTCATTTTGAAACCGCAGCCCCTCAGCCCAGGCCCTGGACAAGGACCATGACCGAGACAGGCTTTGCAGTGGTGGCACCTGGGCAGCAGTGGTTTCCCGCTCTGCTGCCCCAGCAGTGCAGCAGTCTGTACAGGGTTCTAAAAGTGATGGCAGGGTTGGTTGTTCCCAACCCCCACTTGAGCATGCTCCCTGAGGTGCAAGCCAGGTATGAGTTCCAGAGCCCGCACTCCCCCCACCATCCTAGTTCCAGTAGTGTACTGCTGGTGAGCAGCACAAGTGGCAGTGGATGGCAGACATTTACTAGCAACTACCAGTGGCCTCACTGAGGCTCAGGCTGCCAGCAGAGTCACCAGCAGTGATTTTGCATGGCAATGATTTCACTGCCACCCTGCCCCAGGGCATGCAGCCCTAATGGTACTGTAGGGGTAAGATTTCTTGTACCAGACCTTGCCCTGGCATAGGAGACAATAGCTAGGCCCCTCTTTTCAGGGATTCAGGGAGAAGCATGGGCCCCATTGGGCCAACTCCAGCGCTATGGCTCCCTGGAGCAGCAGGCAGTAGAGAGGCCCATGTATTCCCAGACCAACATGATGGGCTCCCCAGCAAACCGCACCTCCCCACCCCTCGCAGCAGCTGGGCCCATGTCCCAGTGCTTATGTAGATCCCTTGTCCCCTTTCTATGTTGCTCATGTCCACCTCATTAGTTAATTATTTGAATCAAAAAATGAGAATGAGCTGATCGGTGCTAAGTGCTAATCCTTAATTAGTGACTTAGGATGAAAAGGAACTAATCAGGCTTGTAAATTGGTGGGACCCTGAAAGAAGATATATGGCAGGACAGCTTGGGATTCTCTTGCTGACATCTGAAGAAAGAAGCATCCAGAAACCAACCACTGAAGAAAGGTTGGCTTCCTCAAGAAAGGTTTCTTAAGGTTGAATTTGGGCTAAATATAAAAAAAAAAAAACTGCCTTCCTGTTTGCAAATTGGAATTTGGTGTATTAAAATCCAATTCAAAATTTCTTTCTAATATTTATGTCCAGTGTAGATGCAGCTATCTTTATGCATTTATGCTGGCTGAAGAAACCATACAGTCAATGAAGGAATCATAAGAGTTCCATGTTCATTTGACATAAAGGAATTCCCTTTATGTTATTTTGTGATCTCCATGTATTACTTTATTTTTTTAAAAAAGATTTTATTTATGCATATAAGAATCGGGGTATAGACTAGAGATGTGGGGGTTGAGAGGATTCACCAGAGACAGAGTAGGGAACAGAACAGGTGGATCCACTGAAATACGCTGCTGAGGGGAGCAGCAGGCAAGACAGAATCTGCTGCATCATGTGGGTAACTACCTGGCTAGGGATAGAACTCATGCTGCAGTATCTGGCGATAGCTTGGTAGCACTGAGACTTTAATCCTTGTGCCTCTAGGGAGGAACCTCCATATATTAATTTAAAAAGAAAGGAAGATAAGGATATTTTTCTTAACTACGAGCAAGGAAAAATTTAGATCTTTAAAATTGAGTGAATAAGCTGAGAAAGAGGGAAAGGAATGCAGTCAATGTGGACCAAACCATTCTAGATGCCAGGAGGAAAAAAAAAATCAAGTGAGAAAACTTATACATTTATGAGGTTTTCTGGATGTCACACCTAGGCAAGCAATGCTATATAAAATATTAAGCAGCTCTAATGCTGACTGAGAAAATTTATGGAGTCTAAAGTACCTGTCTTAAATCATATCCACCTCTTACCTCTGTTTCTCACTCTTTAACCAATCTTCTCTGAGAGCTTATGTTGTGCCTCTTTATTTCTTGGGATTTTGTGCAAAGGCTAAAACTTTCAAGAAATAAGCAACACCAGGGGGAAAGAATTAAACATAGAGAAGGTTATTTCTGTGAGAGGATATGCTTAAGCTGTGGCTGGCTGGAGCTGGTCATTTTGGATGGTGAACTTATTATATGAAAAGACAGATACATGGCTCCTTCACTCTCTCCCATTCTATTTTTACATTTGTTGTTTCAATAATTATATATTCAGCAACTTTCAAGTTGCAAATAAAGAACTGGAATACATGAGGGATGAAAAATTACATGAAATGTATTTTCTAGCCTTTGGAACCTTTTATTATACTTGGAAAATTTGTATATAAACAACTAACACATTATGAGATAGGTGCTTATTTAGTTGAATTAAAGAGGCCATAATGGGGGGGGAGAGAATTGTCTTACTCATGACTTCATTTATCCAGTCATCCATTGATTTCAGGGGGAAATAATTATTGAGCAACTATTATCTAGCAGTGTTCAGGTAGTAAGGACTGGTGATTTCTGGGGATTTTTACTCTAAGAGAGAAGACTCTAAACTGATAATGAAATAATTCCAGTTAATGACAAAGTTCAGAAGGAATGAAAACAGGCAGGGAATTTGAGAAAATTCCTGAGGAAAGTTATTTCAGGTGAAACTGTCAGGGAAGGCTTCTTGGGGAAGTAACATTTGAATTGAAACCTGATACAAATGAACTAGTGGAGTGCATATTCTTCAGGAAGAACATTCCAGCCAGAGGGGAAAATGCCTATATAAAAGTGTCTAAGGCCATAATGAACTTGGTATATGTCCCAAGGACTTATGTCCTGGAGTGAAAGTGAATGAGAATGGTAGAAGGTCAGGTTGGTTAGCCTAGAGAGGGAGGCAGAGCCTGTTCACAAAAGGTCTTGTAGATGAAAGGAATTTGGGTTTGATTCCAAGTGCAATGGAAAGCTGTTGATTTACGAAGAAGGCAGTGATGGACTAGCATTTTAAAATGGTCATTCTGCCAGCAATGTGGAAGTTAATTTGGAGGGAACAAAGAAGCAGAAAGATCAGTTAGTAGTTCAATGAAAGAAGCTGTTTTTTTTTGACAGGGTGTCTATAGTAGAAAAAGAAGATTCCATGCATGCTCTGGAACAAGGAAGAGCCTGCAGGATTTGTTAGAAGTTTACATGTGAAAAATGGAGAGAAGAGAAAAGCCATTCAACCCTCGCTTCTGGTTTGAACAGAAGTGGTTGGAGACATTTTAAAGACTTAGTTTAAAAATTGAAAGAAGAGTTTATTTGCAGAAATCTTAAATTTTGTGATATATGTGAGTTGGTTATTCAATGAGAGTTGCTAGGAAAAGGAGCTTGATATAAGTGGAATTTCCAAAGACTTTGATATGAGAAAAAAACAAAACCTTCTAAGACATAAATATATTATTGACATTTATAATCATGACAGTTGAAGACTCTTTAAGGAAAAAAGTATAGAGATAAAAGATAAAAATGCCCAAAGAGAATAAGCAGAAAAGACAGAGCATTAAAAAGAACCCAAAATTCCATTCAAGAAGATGTGGTACATATACACCATGGAATATTACTCAGCATTCAAAAAAGATAAACACATGCAATTTGCAGCAACATGGATGGCGCTGGAAGGGATCATGCTCAGTGAAATAAGCCAGAAAGAAAAAGAAAAATACCGGATGGTCTCACTCATAGCAGGGATCTAGAAAACTTAAATAAGGGACCAGGAAAAAGAATAACTATAAGAAAGAAAAAATCAAAATCAACAAACAACGATGAACCAGAGACACTCTATGGGGGCGTGGTGGGCAGGGAAAGGAGGGATTTGGGTCAAAATAAGGGGGTTGTAGTTGTATGGGGAATATAAAAATAAATTTAAATTTAAAATAAAATAAAATAAAAAGAACCCAAAATTCCATAGTGAGGTAGAAGGAGAAACTAGGAAGGTAGCTTTATGGAAAGTAAGAGAAGAGCAAAGGCATGTTGAGTTCTATATCCATCCATTTGGATTGACACTTTGAATCCACTATAATGTTGTCCCTTAGTTCTTTTGTTCTAAATGTCAGTCATAGATCAAAATAACAGTAATTCTAGGCAAATATTTGGTGAGCAGCTTTCCAGTAGTCCATGTAGAAAACACTAATGTGGTGTCCATAGAAGAGAGTCTCTGAGATCTAATGGGGTTGGGGAGATTGGGGTAAGGAGGCGGGGGGGATTTGCCTATCTGTACCTGGGGAATACCTGCAAGCCTCTGGACCCACTCCTCAAGGACTATTTATATTAATCTTATCTTTTGCTTGTGCTTTTAAAGCACAAGTGCTTTTAAAGATACTCTCTACCCTGCATGAACTTTATCAGTGGGCTCACTGTTCATGACTTCTGCTTTGGTTTAGCCAATGGGAAACCCTATCAAAAATATCAGGTAGTGTGTTTAGGATATATATCTACCCAGACCCTTCTGTGGTGTTACCTGGGTCTGACTTCATTTCTCCCCACATATCTTTTTTGTTATTATTAAAGATTTATTTTTGTTTATTTATACAAGCACTGGGTACAGTCAGAAGTGTGGGAGGGTGAGAGAATTCACCAGAGCCAGAGCCGGGAGCAGAACAGGCAGAAGGACCGAAGTACACTGCTGAGGGGAGCAGCGGGCACGGCAGGAGAGGTCTGTGCGCCATTTGGGACCCTTGCCCGGCCACCGGGGATCGAACCTGCGCTGCAGAGCTTCGCAGCCCAGCGATCAACCGCTGCACCACCGGGGAGGCCCTATATCACATATTTTTTAAGGAGCCCTCTCTCTACATTATTTTCCTTCCACTCTCGGCCTTGCTCTTTCCCCTGGCACTTTACTCCTTGGGACAGCAGCATCCTTTCACTTGTACATTTCTTCCATTTGGTTGTTCATGAGTTGTAGCCTTTAGAACCAACCAAATCATAAAAGAAACACTTTCCTGAATTCTGTGAATCATTCAGCAATGGGACTCTTGCCAGTCCTGTTCTTTTATTGTTGTTTCCTATACTCCGGTTCTCCTTTAGAAAATGATTCTATGAAATCTTCCTTAGTTTATCCTGATTTAAATGTCTAGTCTATTTTTCAGATGACACAGCAGAGAGTTTCATTCCAGTTGGGGCAATCCACTGCCAAGCTAGTTTGTGCGTATATTCCAGGTGACACAGGACTCAGAAAAGGGAAAGGAGTTGAGGGGTGACAATCACTGGGAGGTGAGAAAAAGTAAGTTTATGTAGGAGAAGAACTGAGGAATGGCTGGTGAGGAGAAGATGTTAAGCAGATGTGGAGAAAAAGATCCAAGTTTTAGGCAAGAAGAGAAATATAAGCATGCTTTCTAGGTGGATGTAAGTACAGTTTTAAGAAGTGGGATTTTAGATTTACTGAAGATAAAATCACCATCTTGTCCTTAACCTGTCCTTGCTGGACTGTACAGACTGTGTCCAAGTGTGGTATAATAAAAATATATATCTGGTCTTGGTTCCTGTTCCCAACATAGATCTCCTAAATCCCCTAGGATTTTCTGAAAGATCATCTCCTTTGTTATTCATAATCACTCCCACCTACTTGAGTTTCTGCTGGAAGTGACTCAGGGTAGGGGCCGGGTGCTTCTGTGCAAGCGCAGGTCACCAAGAAGACCACACACAGGATTAGAGGGTGGGACACTTCAGCCCAGCCACTGCCCTCTGGGATGGGGAGGGTAGCTGGTGACTGGTTATAAAATCTCCTGAACACTTTCTGTGTTGGTGAACACACTAATGTACTAGGGACATGATGTGCCTGGAGCAGGCATGGAAGCTCTCCCCCTCACCTCTGCATTTCCCTGTACATTTTTTCTGTTTGGTGTTCTTGAGTTGTATCCTTTAACACCAATAAGTAATCATAAGCAAAGTACTTTCCTGAATTCTGTGAACCATTTTCCAATTATCAGACCTCAGGAAGGAGTCTTGGCAATTCTTGAGTTTGTAAATTTGTAGTCAGCTGATCCAAAGTGTAGGACACTTGGCACCCCCCACTGTGACCAGTGTCTGAATCAAGGGCAGTTTTGTGGGACTGCGTCTTTTACTTTGTGGGAGCCGGTGCTAACTCTAGGCAAGAAAGAATTGAACTGAGTTGTTGAACCCTCAGTTGGTGTTGCAAAAATTTTTTTGTTGTCATTGGTACAAAAGCAGAAATCAAGACAAACCAAATAATTGCTTTCACTTTTCAGCAAAGTAATCTGGACCCCAACAGTCACAGGGTCCAGTTGTGTGGGGTTTGTCCATGCCTCCCTCCCCAGTGGCTTTCACTAGCAAATCCATTTTCAGAAGTGTATAAGATGATCTGGTCTAAAATGCTCCATCAAACCAGTTATAGTCTGGCTCTCCTTTGCACACAGCACCATGCAGGGATGTAAGTGCCCTGTGTGCTAGTCACGCTGTAGCTCAGGGACTCCCTGCACAGCAACAGGACCTTTCATAGGATAAACATGCCAAGTATTTTCTTTCTTCTTTCTTTCTCTCTTTCTTTGTAAACTGGAAGGACTTTAGCTAATGCTCCATAAAAACTGGCTTAATATACAGTTATTACAAAGCTTCAGATTTTTGACAGATTAAGTGCTATTAAATCACCTTACTGTGAAGGCACTAAAAGGTCACAAGATGAATTAGTTCAGGCCATCTTCTCTCAGTCTTCAGCAACCAGCTTCTTTCAGACCTGCCTTTTCCCACCAAGAAAAAGAAAGAAAAATAAAAGAAAAAGGAACTGGAAATTATGACCCTCTAAATGTCTTCAGGATGGGAGGCTGTGAAGAATGGCACTGCCTTGTCACGGGAGGCAGATGGGTTTTTATCATCTTGGAGGGCAATTTTCTACTTTATTTTCCCCCCTTTGGTTGACTGTGATCCATAATGTTGCATTTTGCCCTTTAGGAAGAATTTTCCAGTTGACAGACTCGATAGCCATATCCTATTCCAGTACTTGGGAAAGGCAGGAGAAAGGACTTCCGTTGGATTCAATATTTTTAACAATACAGTCACAACTGTTTTTCAGAATTCCTTTTCTTTCTGTGCTTGTTGCTAGGAGAACTATACCTCAAATTTATATAGCAGATTGCTGCTCTCATAAATGCAGTTTTGAAGGTTCTGATACAAAAAAATAAGGCAATGCATCCCATGCATTAAAGATTACTGTAAGAAGGAAGTGTATGGAATACTGTTACTGAAGCGTGGCAGAACCGATCAAGGATTACTAACAGCCATGGTAGTTGTTGTAATTTGAAAACAGTAGCAGTGTTTATTTTTCTGCCTTTTTACTTGCCTGAATAGCCCATTTACAGAAAAACCCCAGACAGGAAAAAATAAAAGGCAGTCTGAGAAAATAGGAACATTATTTCCTACAATGGCAAATTTAGAAGTTGTTTTTTTTTTCCACGCAGGTAAAAATGACACACAATTCTAGGTTGTATCTTTGTCCTTAACTAACCTAGCCCTGTCTCTCAGTCAGCTGGTGTCCTGTGTGGCTCTACTAACAGCTGGGGTCTTGGTCTCATAGTTTGGCTATAGCTGCATTGAATGGGTCTAGAGGGGCCGGGGGGGGCTCCCTCATCAAACTTCAATCATATGTACATACCATTACACACTGATCTGCTCCCTTCTGGTTAATTTTCCTTAGAGTTGCAGTATAATTTTAATCAGGTAAAAATAACCTAAAATGTCGGTATAAAATAATACATAGGGTAAAAAACAAACAAACAAACAAAAAAAAAAAACCTTCAGCAATATAAATTGTTACAGTGAGGTAATAGAAATATAAGTTATTTCATTTTTTCCTTCTAGTTTTTTTTTTATTTTTGCATAGAAGAACTGGGGTGTAGGCCAGAGATGTGGGGGGTGAGAGGATTCACCAGAGACAGAGTAGGGAACAGAACAGACAAATCTATTGAAATACACTGCTGTGGGGAGCAGAGGGAGAAACAGGAGAGGTCTGCTGTGCCATATCTAGGGATCTTACTCCCTAGCCAGGGATCTTACTCAAGCCATCAGGGTGGTAATGCTAAGACTTAACCCCTAGGTGACCAGGGAAGACCCTAGTTAATTTTTTATCCATCTCTCAGTAGGGAAACCATACACTTATTCTTAGCACTTCAAGCACAGACACCCCCCCACCCACACACACACCCCTACACATTGAAACACACAAAAACTTGAACATTTTGGTGTTTCTTTCTTGTCCTCCCTTTCTTTAATCATAAAACTTCAGAAGCTGCAGCTTGCTAACTTGGAGGAGTTTCAACAGATGGGTCATTGGGAGTGGGCTGGGTGGCAGGATCATTCCTATGTGACTTTGGCTGCAGATTTTCTGTCACTGTAAACTTGAAACAGTGGTACATAACAGTACTATAGTGGGTCAAAGGACAGTGGCCAGATAGAGGCCAGACCACTGTCCATGGGTTCTCAGCTGCACACAAAATTGCAAGATCCCTCAGTCTCAGGGAACAGCAATGGGGTTTATTTAACAATAGTGGGTGAAAATAGTTTCTAAGGCTGCAAATGGCTAGCTATCTCAGCCCAGATAGTATTCAGAAATTCAAAAAGTAGAGTTCTTATGAATTCTTTCACTAACTTTGACCAAAAATGAGTCAATAAATCCTAGTATATTTACACTTAACACATTTTACCAAATTTTGACTATTCAAGAATCATCAAAGAAAAATAGAGAGAAGATAAATGAAGAATATGAAAGACTAAAGAAATACATGTATATTTCAGGCTTAATAGCAAGACTCAACACCATTATTGTTAATAACCAGTTATTTTTAAACCTCTGTTTTGACCTTTGATAAAATTTGAGAAGCAGCCTCTCGAAACAGGTGAGGTCCAAAGGACTCACTCATATAACTGAGGGTGAGGGAGAATCTACACTTGAACTTCCTCTGCTCAAGACCAATGCTTCTGTCTAGATACCAGGAGCGAGAGTGTGAGAGTAAGTCTCGTAAGAGTGTTCATCATCATATTCCTGTTCCCAGGAAAGGAAATGAGGCTTCTGCTGGCATCTGTGCACTGGATCTTACTTGCCACTAGCAGGCAGGTGGTCTGCTATCTCCATATAAGCCTTTCTCTTTCCAGATGTGCTCCTTCTACTACTATCAATCCTTGAAAAAAATCTCATCTGCTCACTTATGTGTTCTGGATGTTTCTTGATTTTCTAACTTCTCAATCAAACTCCTTTGTTTGCACATGTCAGTCTTCTAACTCCATCTCTAATCTGTGGTCCCTATTATGAGTGAGTGAACAGATCCCTTATTTGTAGGTAATGTTTTACAGTTGAGAGCCTACTGGTTAGCTTGGAACCCTTGACTACTCATATTCTCCATGTGAAGAACAAATTTGCAACTGAGAAAACACACACTCCCATGTGCACAAACTCACTTGCACATTCTCTGTATTACTTTTCCCTCAAATGTGAACCCAAATCTGAATTTTTTTTACAAATATGATTTATTGTACCTTTCACCAAACTCTTGAATTCTCATATTCTGGATCAGTCAGTGGGCATTTATATGAAATATTTACTTATGACTAAATTCTCTTTGAAATATTCTGGCTTCTTGTTTGCATTGTATAGCATGATCAATTCTAAGTCATAAACTGAGGACAGTTTCTTGATGAGAACAGGCACATATAAAAGCTTGTTCTTGCTGTTAAGTTATAGTTTTGTCTTCGATATTCACCTGATGCTCTTTCCATTACAGTTGCCCTCAAGGAGATAATAACTGCCCATTCCCACATGTACTGTCTTTCTCCTGTTGAGGGCTAACCTCATATCTCTCATAGTGCTCAGTTTCGTGCCCGTACAGTATAGATGGTCAAAAATACTTGCTGATGAATTTATCTCTGTGGATTTTTAAGTATCAAACAACACAGTGCTTATGACAGTGATTTGCAACAACAGCAACAAGGAAATGTAAATGTAAGGGATTAATGCTATGATTCAGTGAACCCAGTCCCAGACTAGCATGTGATTTAATGGTGATGATTTAAATCCCATAGGTCAATATGCAACAAATCCTTCTCAGATTCACTTCCTTTTAAAAAGCACAATATTATACTGGCTTATAATCTCAAGTTTCCTGGTTTAAAAAAAAAAAGTACATTTCTAGCAGAGTGTGTGTCACGGTCTGGGGCTCTACACATCTAAATATTTAACAGGATTGCTTTATATGTTCTTCTGCTGATGTTGCCGATATGTGATTTGGCTTTTGCCCAGTGGGTCCCTGGGCTTTTCATCATCGAGTGCATATATTGGCTGCAGAGCGCCTGTGCAGCAAGAATAGTGGGGTTGCTGAGGCATCGAATACAATCAGAATGTTATTTAGCAAAGCTGGCTTGGCAGCCAAGCCTTGCACACATCTTTTATTACACTGTATCTTTGTGACATATTATTTCTGCTTCACAAGGTCACCTGACCCTGAATGAGACCTGTGGTCCATTGATAACACGGCTGGATGACTGCCATGGCATGAGTTAAGACTGGACCATAGAAGGATGCGTCTCCAGAAGTCCCAGCCTGCCTTGGCTGAGTTCTCACATTTCTCTGTGTTTCTTACCTCTCTGTTTCCCTTGTTATTTGTGGAGGAGGAGGGTTAGAAGGGTAGAGGATGGTTTAATCAAAAGTCTCTTTCTGTGATCAGAGAGGTGGGGGTGGGGTGGGATCATAGGGATTAGGTTAAATTCATCACTTCTTACATGTGAATTTTCGTTCTAAAATGAGAATCCATTTTCGAGCCTCTGGAGCAAGATTTCATCCATTGGGTCTATCCCTTTATCTCGGTGTTTTTACTTCTTACTACTGGCCAGCTCTCAGCAACAAGCTGAGAATTCTATTGAACATTTATTTTTATTTTTGGTGTTTTATCCCCCATCTAAGCACAGAACCATTTGCTCTTTGACCAGTTTTCTCAACTGTTATTGATTAAGCATCTACTATGTCCTAGACACTGTTCTAGTTGCTATGGAGACAGCATCAAGCAAGACAGAGGTAGCTCTTTCCCTCAGGGGATTTATGTTCTATGAAAACAGACATTCATAATCAAGTAAGTAGAGAAATAATAAAATACAAATGATGATAAATACTACAATGGGAAGCAATACAGTGAGTTTGATCTCATTTAGTTTGGAGGTGGGGAGAACCCCTCCGAGGAAGTGCTATTAAACCGAGATATGAGTGATAAGATGGCAGCAGTGCAGAGGTTCTGGGGAAGAGTGGCCCAGAAAGGTCAGAAGGCATGGGGCAAGCTCGTTCTATTCTGCTTTTGTAACAGACTGAAGTCAGTGCTGTAGGTAGAAGTAAGGGTACAAGACAGCATATCCTGCACACATTTATGTGTTAGATAAGGGAAAAGGAGTTTTATAACTTATTATGTTTTAAAGATTTATTTATTTGTTTGTTTGTTTGTTTGCTTGCTTGCTTGCTTGTTTATTTATTTATTTATTTATTTATTTATTTATTTATTTATTTATTTATTTATTTATTTATTTATTTATTTATACAAGCACTGGGTACAGTCAGAAGCGCGGGAGGGTGAGAGAATTCACCAGAGCCAGAGCAGTGCAACCCTCGCCCATGGCCGGGGATCGAACCAGCACTGCAGAGGCTGCGGGCAGCTTCGCAGCCCAGCGCTTAACCACTGCGCCACCAGGGGAGGCCCAAGTTTTGTAATTTATGTGAAAGAAAGTTGCTGAAGGCTTTGAAGCAGAGAGATAACATGTTTTCATTTGCATTGCTAAAAAATCGCTCATGTATTTATAGTACATAACTATATAAGTTATTTGTAGTTTCACCATACATGTGTATTGCTATAGAATGGTATTCTGTGAAGCTTTTTGTTTCTTTCCACTTCTATTCAATGTTATGGTCATGAGAAAAACAAAGGTGGGAAGGTTATTCTATATGTTAATATAATACTTACCTTTAAAGGGAAAGGAAAGGCACATGTGGGAGATTTTGAAATACTAGAAAAGACATTTCTTAGCCTCTGCAGTTGTTTCACTGGTGTTTGTTTCATATATAAGTGTTAAATAGTATAGCTAGGTATGTAAGTATTTCTGACTATTTCAAATAAAATTTTTTAAAGGAACTATCAGCACCGCATAAGGTAAGTTTTTCCATCAAAGTCAAATGTAAAGTTAAAAACAATTTTCCAGGAGACACTAATTATCCTTCTTCTCCCAGCGGGCTTACTAGAGAAGCAAAGATGAAAGAGAGACAGGAAGAAGGCTTGTTCTTGTGCGTCTGATGTGCAGAGAATTTCTGTGTGTTGTTGGAGAAAGAGCGTGATACACACAGATGTGCATGCCAGCAAGTCAGGAGAACTTTGAGCTTTATTTCAGTCATTTGCTGGTTTGGTGGCTTGACCAAGTCACGTTTGCACTCAGAACTTTGTTTCTGCATCTGTGATTGGAGAGATAACCCAGACCATTGCTTGGCATGTGGTAGCCAGATGATAGATATTTGTCCATTTGGATGCCTTGATTGTTGGAGACCCTTACTAAACTCTCCCCAAGATCTCTAGCCTCTAGATTTTCTACTCTGCAGACTAACCTCAATCATATAGCATTTTGTTCCTGCCTCAAGCACTTCAGTTACCATACTGTAACCCCACAGTCAACTATGTGCACATCTGTGGAGTTCCATGAACCCAGTATATTCTTGAGTTCATGTTTGACAAATTATTTTTAATTTTTTCCTGAGTATAGATTCTATGTGGTGAGTTCAATTGAAATAAAGATCATTGATACTGATACCTCCTAAAATATGGATTCAATATGATTTAGAGTCAAAGAGAACTGAGTTCAAGTCCTAGCTCTGGTTGGTAGCTGAGCAGTCTTTGCCAAGTACACCTGTCTGAACTTATGTTTCCTCAGTTATATAACCTGAGCACCAGCACACACCTTGCAGATTTGTGGCAAGCAGTGAGTGTAACACAGTGTAAGGCCCATAGTGGCCCCTCAGCCACATTAGTCTCCCCCTTGATCTACTTCTTCACATGTCTCCTGAAATCGAATCAGAAGTTACAAGCAAAACAGCCAAAATTCTCAACTGTCAGATTATTTTCATCATCAACAACGTGGTGATAAACCAAAATATCATTTGCACGTTGGGGTGGGATGCACAGAGAGGGTCAGTGCATAAAAATAATATGATATATCTTTCCTTTCAGGAAGAAATGTGTTGTTTCACTAGGTGACAATACCGTGCTTCTTTTGTAGCATGGGGTTGAAGTGTAACAGTATTTTTTTTCCAAAAATTTATTTTTCTGACCAAGTGGGTGCTTTCTGTCAGGCAAGGCAGCTGCTGACAGCTAGGCAAGAAAAAGAGAGGAATTATGCAGACATTTGGCAGTGTAAATGTTAGAACAAGTCAACTGTATGTGTGTTCTGGAGAGTTCAGTAGCTTAGGTGAATGCAACTCCATGAAATAAAATGACAGCTTCCTTTAACCATTATGCTAATGGCAGGGTGGGAGGGGGTGTCTCTGTTCAAGCAGACACTTGGGAGACAAGACTTCTGGGCTCAGATCCCACTCCCAGCAACATCTCCCACTGTGATCCCGGGCAAGTTGCTGAACTTCACTGTACTCTAGTTCTATTTCTCCATCTACAAACTCAAGCTAATAATAGTTCCCTCCACTGCAGGGGTGGTACAAAGATTAATGAATTAATGAGCAGAACGTGCTGTGTAGAGAAGGCAGACTATAGAAATGTGATCATTTCCACAAATCTCCGATTTGCACGGGGCCTGCCACAGCAGCTTTTCTGTATGTTATGCTCATTCCCCTCTTCACAATAATGGACTCGTACAGCCCATTTCTGCTCCTGAGAGATAGGGATGCTCTTGTCCAGGAAGTGATGAGCTCCTACATGGCCCCCAAGTCTGGGTGCAGCGTGAAAATGATAAGGAGAGAAAGAGAAGCCTGAGTCCCAGAATGAAGGAAATTGGAGAAAGATATGAGAGATGAAAGAGCTTTAGCTTTAAAAATAAATAAATAGCTTAACCTCCTTCACAATTCTGCAGTTCTGAGAGAACAATAAGCAGTGATGAGTGGGAATAATTTTACCTGTGATTGTCACAATGCAGAGGATAGAAATAAATTAATTCTCATTTTCAAATTTATTCATAATGTAGGATACCAAGAAGCAGTATGTTGTTATATATATTACAATGTGGAATATGATAATTTCTCAACTATAGAGCTTTGCTTGGTTTTCTAATCCCAGCAGAGGTCATAGTTTATATATGTATGTGTGTGTATGTGTATCTGTATCTGTGAAGACTGTTAATATCAGATGTAAATAAAAGGATAAGACATTCTACTACAATCTTAAGCTTGGGAAAATAAAAATCAAATAACTAATAAACAAAAGTACAGTTTTCAGACTAGGGTATAGTAAAATTCTGTCAAATGGTCAGAAAATGAAAAGTAAAAAAATAACATTAAATATGTGATCCCATTCATTGGTCTTCATTTGTAAAGTCAATTTTTTAAATATTTATTTTTATGCATAAAAGGACTGGAGTGTAGACCAGAGAGGCAGGGGTGAGAGGATTCACCAGAGACAGACCGGGGAACAGATCAGGCCGACTGACTGAAATACACTGCTGAGGGGAGCAACAGGCGAGACAGGAGAGGTCGGCTGTGCCATGTAGGTCACCTCCCTGGCTGGGGATCGAACTTCTGCTGCAGAGCCTTTGGATAGCTTCATAGTACTATGCTTAACCCCTTGGACCGTCAGGGAGGCCCTGAAAAATTAATTTTTGACCTCACTTTTTAAAGAGAGAGAGACTGAAGCTCATTGATTTTATGGTCTTACTCAGATTTGCAAAGCTAGAGTGATGAGCTGGGGTTCAAAACTCATGTTTCAGTTATATCAATACCCTTGTTCCAACTTTCTGTAGAGAACAGGGCTTGTAACTGAGGACGAAATATATCTGATAGTATATATATCTCTTGCAAATGCATCCTAACATCCATCCATTCATCAAGCTGTCTTCCAAATATTTAACGAAACCATTAGTGTGTTGAGTCCAAATAAAAAAAAAGAAAACACTCTTTTCCTGGGTATGGAAGACAGGACTCAGTTGTTCAAAAGCAAATGGGTCAGTAGGAACACTGCACCTTAGCAGAGTTGGGTTACCTAGAGTAATGCCTGCTTCAAGTTTGCTGGACTCAGTTTCTCTGCTAACTGAGTCTTTAATCCTTGCCAGAGGAAATTTCCCTTTCAGTCCAGTCCCATATAATGTAGAGATGCTAAGATAATTTTGGGGGCAATTATAAAATATGTGATTGACATTTGAACAATGGATGGTGTTTGAGGGTGCTAGCCAGCCCTTAGTCAAATATCCTTGTATATCTTTCGACTCCCCTGAAACTTAACTACTAATAGTCTGCTACTGACGAGAAGCCTTACTGCCCAGAAATTTTACAGATAACATAGTCAATTCCCATTTTGAGTGCTGCATGTTTTATAAACTGTATGTTTATAATCAAGTAAGATAGAGAAAGGAAAATGTTATAAAGAAAATCTTAAGGAAGATAAAATATATTTATAATATTGCACTGTATTTATCGACACCCTAAGTTTATGTTGCCATCAGTTTACAAGAAAATCTGCATGTAAGTAGATCCACAGAGCTCAATCCCATCTTGCTCAAGGGTCAACTGTACATGCTGTTAGTATTTATTACCATTTTCTTATCAAAAACATGAGCAGGGAAAGAAACTGCTGACTGGTGGAAGAGAAAAAAAAAAAAAAAGGGAACTTAGTTTACTCATACTCTAGCTGGAAAACCATTCTGGTCACATACACACTAATCCATTAATCCCCACTATTAAAGAATCTGAACATCATAGTCCTGCTATCATTTGCAAATGGGCCTGGAGATAGGAAACCTCAAAAGGTAATATAAAGGCTATAAAAGCACACATTGCCTGTGTCCCAGTTTTTCATAGACAAACTCTGTATGCTGTAACCGCATGCTTTCCTGTGCCATTTAGAATCATCACAATGTATTTGAGCATGGTGGAATAAGGGAAATAAAATCTTCCACCTTTATGTATATAAAGGTGTTACTAAATAAAAAGCGGGAGACCCAAATAGCCCTCAATACCTAAAAGAATGTATGCAGACAACTCAGTAAAAGGACTACCACCTATACCTTCCCACTTCTGACTGTTCTACTTAACTGATAAAAAATCAGGTAATATTTTGTCATTTGCTTCTTTCTTCACTGCTGTGTTAATCAGCTCTGGCTACTATAAGGAAATGTCATACCCTGGGTGACTTATAAACAACAGATATTCTCATTGTTCTGGAGGCCGAAGTCTAAGCCTAGGGAGCCAGGAGGCTCAGGTTCTGGCAGGTCGCAGATTGTTGATTTGTGGTATCTGTTAGTGTGGCCCCCCAGGAAAAGGGGAGTTTCCAGGTTCTTTGCCCCACCCCAAGCAGGGTGGCATTGAGGAGGGTGGAGGAGAAGCTGGAGAGGTGACTGGAGAGGGAAGGGAGAAGGATGGAGAGCAGGGAGGAGACCTGGAGGAGGAACATGGAGCAGGGAGACATGCGAAGAAGCTGCACTTGCTTTTTGTTCCTGGACTGGTTGAAACAGATGTGGTGAGAGACCTGTGGGCAGGTTAACAGTGGCAGTGTTGATCATGATTTTGATTTTGCTTTTCCCACCTCCCAAAGTCGTCTGACTATTTCTCACCCTATCCTATGGGTCCCCACCAGAAAGTGCTTTAGACCTGGGGCAGGCTTTCGGTCTTAGAGACCCTTCTTTGGGGGGTAGCCCTGTTTGTTTGGGCATTTACCCAAGAGGATGCATGATTTGGAAACTCTATTCTTCCACTTTTCTGTATTTCACAGTAATGGTATTAATATTTCTTTCCATTGAAGGTCTTACACACTAGAGTGTGTTTTGTCTTGATGCAGTAGACGGCAGAACTGATTTAGAGTGGGTAGGTTTGGGGGCTTTGGGGTGCACCTTTCCTTGTCCTGGCACAAATCCCCACATGGTAGAAAAAGAATAAACTGGCTTTCTGATCTCTTCTTACCAAGGCACTGATCTCATTTATGGGATATCCTTATCATTGCCCAGACTCACCTCTTAAAGCTGTCATATTACAAACTAGATGTCAGCATATGAATCTTAGGGGGGTACAAAGTTCATATCAATTGCTGTTTAACTTGTTAATATTTGTTGAAGTTTTATGCTATTTTGCAATTTGTTATGTATTTATACCTTGTAACTTAATGCAAAGTTTTCGAATTTTATGTTAGAGATTGGATCTTATGTATCGGTGTTCCCTTAACTCCTGTATGCATTGCATGCCTTGAATATTGAAGGCACTTAAAACAAATTTACTTATTAATTCTTACAGCTAATGAATCTACCTGATGGTGAGACCTAGTTTCACATGAAATTCTGACACCACTTAAGTTTACTTTCGGTGCTCTTTCATCTTGCTGTCAAGATGACACTGTCCCGGATACTAAGATGTTATGACCAGATTGGAACTGCAGACTGTTTTACAAAGGCAGTTTTGATCACCATCTTAGCATCTTTCTTTTCAAAAGTTGTGAGTTGTCTACTCATTTACCTATTTATTCATCACTCATTATTTCATTCATCAAAAGAATTATGGTTTGTTCATAAACAAGTTAGCACCAGCTTCTGTATGCTGGGCTAGCGCTATCTAACCAGTAGGCTAGAAACTGGGGAGTCAATGATTTTTAAGAGAGAGCAATTGCTGTCCTAATGGAGCTTATGTTCTAGTGACAGATGTTGACTCTAAACATGCAAATATTCATAAATCAGACTAGTCCAGATGGGGTGAACACTATGAACAAAATTGGGTGATAGATAAGAGACTTGGAAGGTCACAGATCTCTCCCAGGAGTCAGTATTTAAACTGAGACATGGATGATAGAAAGTATGCCAGACTATGATCTTAAGGAAAACCAATGCTTAAGCCTCAAAATTTGGAAAAAGGCAAATATAGTTTAAAAAGTAAAAAATGTAATTGATAGCGGGGGCTTTCACTAGAGATGGGTTTGTCTAAACAATCAGGAAGCACTGAATGTGAAACTTGTAGAAGATAGTGACTTGTGTGTGTAACAAGGGCCAGAGAGGGCGAATAGAAAGTTTTAAACAAGGGAATGAGATGATTGGATTTGGAGCTTTAAAACATGTCTCTGGCTGCCGTTTCCATGGGATCATTTTTCTGAATTTCATTGTAAGAACTAATGGGTAAATAGAAATTCACTTTATATAAATTTTCTGTAAGGCCAGATTTGTTAACCTGATCTTTTGTAAAACGTCAGAAAATCTCATTAAAGAAAACATTTAGGGCAGAAGAGCTAAAAAGAAACTTCTCTGAAGAGGAAATGCAAATGGCCAACAGACATATGAAAAAATGTTCAACATCACTTGTAATCAGGGAAATGCAAATCAAAACTACCATGAGATACCATCTCACACCAGTGAGAATGGCACATATTAAAAAAACTAGCAACAACAAATGTTGGCGAGGATGTGGAGAAAAAGGAACTCTTGTGCACTGTTGGTGGGAGTGCAAACTGGTCCAACCACTATGGAGAGCTGTGTGGAGATTTCTGGACCTACTAAACATAGAGCTTCCATATGATCCAGCAATTCCACTCCTAGGTATTTACCCAAAGGACACAGAAACATCAATTCCAAAGAGCACCTGCACTCCTATGTTTATAGCAGCACTGTTTACAATAGCTAAGCTTTGGAAACAACCCAAATGCCCAAAAATAGATGACTGGATCAAGAAGATGTGGTACATATATACCATGGAATATTACTCAGCATTCAAAAAAGATAAACACATGCAATTTGCAGCAACATGGATGGCACTGGAAGGGATCATGCTCAGCGAAATAAGCCAAAAAGAAAAAGAAAAATACCGGATGGTCTCACTCATAGCAGGAATCTAGAAAACTTAAATAAGGGACCAGGAAAATGAATATAAGAAAGTGAAAATCAAAATCAACAAAAAAACTATGAACCAGAGACACTTTTTGGGGGGGGGGGGGGCGGGAGGGGAAGGATTGGGGTCAGAATGGGGCGTTTGCAATTGTATGGGGGAATATAAAAATAAAATTTAATATTTAAAAAAAAAAATTTTAATTAATAAACTTTACTTTTGAAAACAAAAAAAAAAAAAAAAAAAAAAAAAACATTTAGCAAGCTCACAAGAGCCTGTATTGAAGATACATGTACCTGGAATAAATGTCTCCATTCTATGCACGTCTGTAACTTTTTAAGTTTGCTGTTTGACTTTGAGCACGTCACAAACTCTCTAGGCCTTAAAAATTAGGAAGTTTGAATGAGATGATTTCTTAGATTTCTTTCAGCTCTAATATTTTATGACCATGAAATTAGTGCATTAGAAACTGATTAAAAGCTAAGAAGCTATAAAATATCCTTTTCTTCAATCTTGTGAGTGAAATGAATCAGAGATATTACTACTGTTCATGATGATCAACATGTGTGCCGCATTTTATAGTCTGCTAAAGAGACATCCATTGTAACTTTTGAAATCTCATAATACTGAGAAGTAAGTACTATTATTTCTATTTTGCATGTCAGAAAATAGATGTTCAGGAGAACTGTTTGTTGTACAGAAGATAGATAACTAGCTAGTGGAAGACACAAGAATAGCACCAGAAATTTTCTATGTAGACAAATCAAGAAAATTGGACTTTATGTCTACATCATGGATTTTGATGGCTACATAGCCTTATCTAGAAATTAACTTTCAAATTCCTTGGCAAAAAATCATGTCTGGTTCATTTCTCTGCTTACTTACTGACAGTTATTCATGGGAAACTTAAGGTTAGAGCCTCTGCCCTTTCCAACACTGCAAAACATAAGCAGGTCTGAAATGAAGGATGCCACTGGTCACGGTCCAAATACATGTTACCTGTGGTAAATATTAAAGTTATTGGTTAAATAATTCAGACCATTTCTAAGATCTTATTCTTTTGTTAGTAGAAGGATAGATTTTGAGTGAGGGAAACAGATACAAATGGATGTTTGAAGTTTTGTTTTGCTCTCTCCCCCTCATGTGTTGGGGTGTGTACACAGACACACCCCTCTATCACTGCCAGTTCAGACACTATAATGACAATTTTACATACTTCCCCTATCACCTTTCCTTCTGCCCATGCATGCTTTTAAAATCCTGATTGCATTTCTTTGCTGCCCTCTGCATACTGACACATTGCACACAGATTGCCCCATGAATGCAAACATTTTTATGATGTCGATCACACATAATATATATATACATATATATATGTGTATATATATATGTATGTGTATATATATGTATATATATGTGTATATATATGTATGTGTATATATGTATATATATATGTGTGTATATATATATATATAAATATGTATATATGAAGAATCCCAAGCAACCAGAAGCCAAACAAACAAGCAGTCTCATATAAAATCATACAAGGATTGTGTCCAAATTATATTAGAATTACCCAGAAGAGTTTGGCAGTAGAACTGTTTCAAAGACGAACCTGTTGAGATGGCTTGCTTTTGACAGCCCTTTCTGGAAGTTCAGCAGTTTCTTCACTACCCTCTCCCCTGCTCCTCCTTCCTTCATGTCAGACTGGGCCATGTTTGAAATTCCTGAGTCTACCACACTCGTGCTGTCTTTATATATACACTCATGTCTCCTGAGGAAAGATTTCAACTTCATGGCAAAACTGAAGAAAGCGTGTCAGAATGCTGTCGGAGAGAGAACCTTCTTTTCTACAACTGTTTTTGGATGCCAGCCAAAATTTTCCTTTCTGGCTTTTACTCTTGACACTATCTCCCCACGGAGTCCAAGGGATATTTTAGCAACTGGCAGGCTTTAACAGTGCCCTCCATGCCAGCTCGGGCAGTCTAGAATTCAGAGCACTGACTCTATCTTCATGTCGATATTAAATAAGCAAGCCGTTTAAAGACAACGCTGGGCAACTTTTCTTTTGAGGCTATCTGGGGAGATTTATTTTATTTTATTTTATTTTATTTTATAAAGGGTTTTATATAAGACATCAAATAGTTATGAGGAACGTGGCTGTGCTTTTTATAACACAGGAAAGGTTAAGAGCAGAAATTTTTATAGACACTGTAAGAACTTTCAAGGGACTAAAAGGCTCAGTGGACTCTGAAGACAGATTTCACCTTCAGGAAGAGGATTCAAGTTCACCAAGGAATCAACAAGTTACAAGGGCTGGGAAACCTTGCTAGGTCCCTGTTGTTGGTTAGGTTTTCCCTCTGAAATCTGCTTTGCAATTAATTGAAAGAGGATTGTTTCCTGTGAAAAGATTTTGTAACAACATAGCATACAGGGTGCAGGTGTTTCAGAACGGTCAGATCTATGATTTAGGCTCTGAATTTGCTGGAAAGAAAAACATTATTTTATTTGGGTGTCCTTTGTGGCTTACTTTTGACAGCCCTTTCTGGAAGTTCAGCAAAACCCAAGTCCGTGTGTGCACATAGAGGTATTTCTTTGGAAAAACCTTTTGCTATGGCTTATTTTTTAACCCTCATGTAGGCTGGAGACTCTTTGTGTTGCACACAGTGGGCTGCATGTAGAAGATAAATACCTGCTGGGTCAGTATCTCAGAAGCAGGCAGATGTGGTAGGTAGAGAAGACCATCTCCAAGAGAAAGTGTGAATTTGGCATGAAGGTGAAGTAGGAGTGAAAGAGAGGGAATGGAACTAAAAATTTCCTTTGGAGAATAAAGATCATGATCATTAAAATTAAATCATATGCAGTTAACTGGAATTTGTATCAATTAGGTCAGATTCTCAGAAAATGAGAATTACATGCTGAGAATGTAACTCAACCTAATAATAATGAATTCAACCCTTCTGTTAGAAAGAATTGGGTTAGAAAGAATTGAATTATAAGGAATGTTTAGCTTGAGATTTTGCTCATAGGAGAAGTCTGTGACTTTGACCAAGACACAAGCAAAGAATGAGTTAAATCAATTAAACTGAAATTATTGTTTATTCTATCCTTGGAATTCTTATTCCAAAGGAGAATGTCTTTATTTTATTTATTTATTTATTTTTTTATAGCGTGGCATGCTTTATTTATTTATTTGTTTGTTTTTGTTTATACATGCACTGAGTACAGTCAGAAGCGCCGGAGGGTGAGAGAATTCACCAGAGCCAGAGCAGGGAGCAGAGCAGGCAGAAGGACCTAAGTACACTGCTGAGGGGAGCAGCGGGTGGCAGCGCTCAACCGGGGAGGCCCAGGAGAATGTCTTTATACCAGCTATCAGTTTCTTTATTTTGCAAGGGTAAGAAACCACACTTCCTATGTCCAAAGGCATCCATACTGGAAACCATATGACTTAGATTGTTTTCTGGGAGGAAGAGACCTTGCAGAGAAGAGGAATTTCTTGCACAAATGTAAAACAGGAGCTGGTTTGCTGTTTTGTCTTTATCAAAGATGTTCTCCAAACCCAAAGACTTTACCATCTCTATTTCTCAGAAGCACCTCAAGAACTTGAACAAGTTTTATTTTCAGCACAATCCATGCTCCAATAATTACAACTGATATTGATTATATTCATTGTCTATATATAATCTTTCCCTGGATGTTGTAATAGAGTAACTTTTCAATCAGAAATTACTTGTTTAGTTTGATATCTTTGGTTCAGACAATAGTTTTGTTTGATCCCATACTAAACACATTTTTTACTATTCATAACTTCATGATTAATATATAAATCAAACATTTAAAAATACACAAACAAATGCAGGAAAAATAACAATAGTTGACAACTCTGTTTTCCAGAGATAACTATGTTAAGTAGTTAATGTATGTATTTCAAGCATTTTTTTTTACAAATGTGTTTGTCTCTTGCTATATATGTGTATATCTTTATACATATATGCAGATATATACATTTATAATTGATTTCTATTTTAAAGTCAGATTTGTTAAGCTAATATTTTACAGAAAGTCAGATAATCTTATCAAAGGATACATTTACTTAATGAAAGCTAATATATATTGCTATTAAAATGTAAACATATTTTAACAAAAATTATATGTAAATGAGCTTGTGTTCCATTTTTCTTCAAATTACGTAAAATAAATATTTGTAGTCTGAATTTCCTATTTATGACAGATCAAAATATTATATTAAACATTATTCTAAATAGCATTTTTAAATTTAGTTTAGCAAATTTTTCTCTCATTAGCACATTGGATTCTCTCATTTTCTGTTTGTCTTTTTTTTTCCTGGCACATAAAATGCTACAAATATCCTTGAAGATAGATTTGACATACATGGTATCTTTATAATCAAATTTCATTTTATTATTACTGGAAAGGTGGAATGTTGGTACTTTAAATTTATTTGAATTGTGCCAGATTATTGTCTGTTCATGTCTCTTATCTACATTTCTTTTGTTTTCTTTTTTGAAATGTCTGTACATGTCTTTTACTCTTTTTTTATTTGTGGTATTGATTTGTAAAAACATTTTATATTAAAATTTTCTTGTTTAAAACTTGTTTTTAATTTGACTTATGTGTGCTGATTTTCAGAACTGTTCTATTTGTGATACAAATACATTGATTGTTTTTCACACCTCAAAAGGGCTTTATTACATAAATTTTATGCTTAGAAAAATCTTTCTCATCCATGGAAAATATTGATATTCTCTGGATTCCTATTTTTTTAATTAAAAATAATTGTTTAATATTTGGATATATCTAGAGTTCTTCTAATTCCTATTCTCAGTGGCATTTATAATCCATCCTTTTGTGATTGACTTGTGATGTAGTTTTTATTTTTCTTCAATTATTTCTCTTATTGTGTCTTTGCAATATGTCTTTGTTTTCTGAAAAAAAAAAAAAAAATATGCTCAATCAGGGGCCTCCCTGGTGGTGCAAGGGGTTAAGACGCAACCTATGAAGCTATTGGCAGCCACTGCAGTGCCAGTTCAATCCCCAGCCAGGGAGCTACCCCCATGGCACAGCAGACCTCTCCTAGCTCGCCCACTGCTCCCCTCGGCAGTGTACTTTGATCAATCTGCCTGTTCTGTTCCCCACTCTGTGTCTGGTGAATCCTCTCACCCCTCATTCCTCTGGCCTGTACCCCAGTTCTTGAATGCATAAATAAATAAATCTGTAAAAAAAAAATATACTCAATCAAATACCTGTCAATGAAAGATATGGCTCTAACCATTGGTCCTATTCTATCAACTTGAGCAATGATCTCTGGTGAGAATTGATGTCTCCATCTCCTGCTCCATGATTGACAAGTATTGGGGGTCAGATTGTTATCCAAGGCTCTTTGACCTTCACCAATGTGAAAATGTATGAAAATCTACACATTACAGGAATTCTTGCTTGCAAGACATCTCATGTTCTCTTCTTAGTCCAACCATTCATTTCAGTGTTATACTTGTAAGCATATTATCTCTGTCCATTAAGATGCCAATTGCTTCTGCTTATAAGTGTCCTTTAACCTTTCCTTCTAGTCCTTTCAATTTCCCTCTACTCCCCAGATCTCTGGTTAGTCTAGATCATTTATTTATGAAAAAAGAGGAACCATAAGGGGAAAGGTAAATATTATTGTGATGCCTTGACATAAAACCATTGTAACTCTTTTTTTTTTATGCACTATGGTACAGAGTTGTGCTATCTGATTTGATAGCCTTTACCGCCATGTGATTATTATAAACTCAAAATGTGACTAGTCTAAGTTACAGATATACTGTTTTTAAAATTAGTTTGACTTTTATTTTAACTTTTTAATGTGTCTACTAAGAATTTTAAGATTACATGTACGGCCTCCCTGGTGGAATGGGGGTTAAAGTATCAGTGCTATCAAGCTATCACCAACCACTATGTCATTAGTTCAATCCTCGGCCAGGGAGCTAGCCCATGTGGTGCAGAAGACCAATCCTGTCTTGCCTACTGCTCCCCTCAGCAGTGTGTTTCAGTAGATCTGCCTGTTCTGCTCCCCACTCTGTTTCTGGTGAATGTTCTCACCCCCCCTGTACCTCTGGCCTACACCCCAGCTCTTACATACATAAATAAATAAATCTTTAAAAAAAATAAAAGTACATGTGACTCATATTTGTGGTTAGCATCATAGCCTAATTGGACAACACCATATATGTATTTTCACTATTTTTAGTAGCATGGTTGCTTCCAAGCAATTAAGACACTGTCTTTCTATGGTTTGGAAATAGGTTAATTGCCAGTTTTTTTGATGGTATGAGTGTATGTTTTGAATCTTTATGAACTTTACAGGATATTTATTATGCTTTAGTATGTTCTCAATGCTGGTTTCTATTGTATTGGTTAAGCAAAGTGGCTATGTGATCCAGCTTCTCTGCACCAACCAAGTGCTCAATAGTGTGTGTGTGTGTGTGTGTGTACCATCAGCATAATCTGGTAGTGGAGAGAGGGGTGTCTTTTAAATCCTTTTCACTTAGATGCCAATTGTGCAAAGATGTAGATTCCCTTGATGTGACATTTACTGAAGGTATGTATCACTATGTAGTGGTCATGATAAGTTTTTGAAGTCAGTAAGTCCTAGTAACGAATATATCTTTGAATTTTGTGGTAATTACATAAATTATACTTGCTTTCTCTTAGTCTCAGTTGCCTACCTATAGTAGGGAATAATCATAAAAAAATTACTGGAAGTTTCTCTTAATTTCATTGCTCCTGGCCTAGACTGCTCTCCTCTCTTTCCTTCTCTAATTTCATGCATGTAAACTCACTTGGCACATGATGAGTTGTTAGCAAACACATATTCAATAAGTGATACTGATGGTCGGGTGGGAACTGAATGACTTTCTGAGGAAAAGGAGTGCCCTAGTGGCTGTTAGATGAGGACCTAATTCCAAAGGCAACTGTCAGAATTTTACATATTTTCATGCAATAGATTACAGAAAATAACCATTCAGCATGCCAGCATTGGCAGCAAGAATGCCTACAGCCCGAGGGTGATGCCAATCCCTTTAGGACATATGAGAAATGGATTTGCCTTAAGCTTCCTTCTTGAAAGAGTCCAAGAAACTTCAAAGCTTTTAAATTTCACCAAATGGAGCAAAGATGCTACAAGTCTCTTACATACCCTCATAAAAAATAGAATTTCAGCAAGACATTTGATAAATTATTATAAATGTAAGACCAATAACAGCTTAAACAAGAATGGCAGTCTCCCTGCCAAAGGTGCAATGTGTGTGGAACCGATTGCAGGGCAGCGTGCGGCAGGCTGTCGTGGCAGGCAGCCATCTTGGAATGAGGAGATACGTAGTGACGGATGAATGGTAAAATGTTCTGACTGGTTGGATAACACTGCAGAAGGTCTAATATTTTTTTTTTTTGCCCATGTGAAGCACAGCATTTTGACTCATGCCAGGTTTGTCTGGAAATCTCTGAGTTGACCATTTTGGGCTATTTATTAATGTCCATTAAATTACAGAATGTCAACCAAACGAAAAGAATGTGGGCTGGAAGGGAGACTCTTCTTAAACTTGGATGAAGGGAGACTCTTCTTAAACTTAAACTTTTGATTTTGATCTTAAAAATATCTCCCTGCTGATTAATGCTTTAAAGGAGGATAAAACTTCCAATATTGGATGATGCCAATGAAATAGCAGGTGTTGCTGCTTTCTAGTTTTGGTATATTTTTGCTTTATTTTGTTACCATTGTTTACTATCTCTTTCCCTCTAGGCATTCAGGATTAAATTGTATACCTGATACAAAGTCAAAGGTATTTACATAGGAAGATAACCAATCTAGGCAGCCCAGTGGATAAGACTATACAAGATTTTCACAGTGTGGAAGCAACAGAATATTAGGAAAAAGGAGGACATTTTTTAGGTTAGGGTGTGTATTTTCTACAAAGCAGTCCAGTGTTATTTTGTATTAGGTGAACTATAAAGTTTTATATATGCATTGCACTCAAAGATTTGAAGTGTTTATAGGCATCTACATATACATATGTGTATCTATCCTCTTCACGTTATACATTCTTTTGTGTAAAGTGGTTTATGCAGTTGCTGGTTTGGTATAATCTGGAGGCCACTAATGGTAGGATTCTATTTCCAAATGATACTTTCCACTAGTTTTTTAATGAGGTTAAAATTGTGCTTCTTTCAGAGAAACATTCCAACCCAGTAGAGGCAGCAGGAACTCTAGAGCTAATCAAAGCTGACTGTGAGACCTAACTGTGTGAGTGGGTGACCTTTAGCCTCATTTACTCCCCTAGAAAACAGGGAAAACTGACCAGGGAACATTTGAGTTTAAGTAGTTTTTTGAACATGCTATAGTTATCATACGGTGTAGCTCCCCTTCCCCCACCCTCCAAAAAAATTTCACACTGGTACATAAACAGCTCTGTACATGGTTCATTGATCCCTGCCAGTCATTCAACACTGGGGATAGTGGAGAGATGTATTTGATTCCCTTAGTTTTTGATATTGCTGACTCCATGTTTAATGATGTGCTGAGGAGTAGAAAGAGCATTAGCATGGATATCCTTAGGAAACCAGACCTAAGAACGTCATCACAGAGTTGGACACAGGATGCTGGTCTTCCTGCATTAGCATTTATGTTAGCCCAGAGAGTTATTCCTGCAAGTGTCCAACCCTTGTCAGATATCATATTTCTTTTAGTTGTGGCTTATACAGGGCCAGGCTGTGAAGCTGGTGATGGTCAGTATCAATCTCCTGTAGCTCCATCCCAAAATTTGCTATCTGCGCCACTCCAGTTTTCTGAAATGTTTTTTTTTTTCCTTCCATCAGTCAAATTTGTTTTAGGAAAAAGTCTGAGACTTTTATTTCCCCTTAAGTAGACATGACGATTTGTGGTTTATGGAAAACATTCTGTTCTAATTCCAAAGAATGACAAACATTTTGAGGAATTTCAGACAGATGATAAATGCTACAGGAGACTTCTTAATATCTCCCTGCAATTTGTTACTGAAATCTCCTCACCCAATATATTTTAGAACTGACACTGTCTTTACTACTGGTAAATTTCCAACAGTTAAAACTTCTAGTCAGATTTTTCATAGAAGATTTGAAGGAAAATTCTGTAGTTTTCAATGTTATGTCTTTTTAATTTTTAATGTTTTTGACCAATCACTTATTTATTGACTCATTTAACACTCACCAACTTATTTGCACTCAATGTAGTCAGAGAACTATTTATGGAGAAGCTGAATTTTAACTAAAGCTTTGATAGAATTTGGGAGATTAGCCACACAATAACTGGGAGAGACAAATGCCAAGGACTGGATTTAGCAAAGGACCTGAGATGAGTTTGTGCAAATGGTAGGTTTGGTATTTGGACCAACCCTCCCACCAAACAACCAAATATTCTAGATAAATATAATTTCAAATCTTGAAAAGCAACATGGAACTGATGTGCAGGACAGTAATTGTGGTCTCTAAATGCCATTTTCCAGTAGAAAAAAATAACAAAAAGTTTGGAGAACTACAAAATCAAGACCTAAGGACAGACATGTAGTGATGAATCTGGAACATCTTGTCAAATCCAAAAGTAAAGAAACTTCCAAAAACTTCCAGGTCATACCAAATGTACTCAGGAGAGAAGTTGAAGAGGTTTTGAGCATCAGTAAGAACAAAAATTGTGATAAATTGCAGCAGATCAATAATATATAGATGTATGAGTTTATAATGAAGTTTTTTTAAAAGCACTCATTGATTACCTTTGGATGATACTAGAGAACCAACTTACTATTTGAAAGTGAGTTTAAAAGGATAAAAGGTAAGCACTTACATTGCCATACATATCTATACAAATGTATCTCAGGGAACTTAAATACTTTGTGAGAGGACTTTTCTCCTAATGTAAGTATTCCAGCTAACAAAATGAAGAGGAAATCATAGAACTGGGACATTTTGTGACCTTTAATGAAATAATGCACCTAGCTCTAAGCAGTGAGTTCCAAAGCTGAAAATGTCACAAAAAGTAGACAACTGGACCCTATATCCCTCCAAATGCAAGTGCATATCAACTATGGAGAATTATTGCCCAAATATTAAGTTCAACTATGTCTCTATATCTTAATTATCAATAAAATAGGAAGACCAATGATTGAGAAACATGTTTAGTGCTATCATGGGAATGCAATTTAAAAAATCCAGAATGAAATAGTCTTTAAGAAAATGAACCAAATTCTTCAAAAATAAATTGTGAAATGAAAAGAAAAGGAGAATGGGAAAAGCAAGGAACCATGCAGATTATAGGAAAAGTAGGCAATCACAATGTCTACTACGATGATGCCACAATTTGGATCCCATTTTGAATAAAGTATGAATAAAGTAAAATATAAAATAACAATGAAGTGGACAAGGAGAAGGATTTGAAATCTGATTTTTAATGATATAAAATAATGATTATCAGTTTTTTATGTGATAATGGTATTGTGCTTATATATTTAAGCAGACTATGTATCTTTTAGTGATCCTGGAATTCTTATGAGCATATGCTATTAGTCCAAGGACTTTCTTTAGAACAATATAGATAGGGAGAGGGTGATGTTTTCAGATATTGAAAAAAAATAAGTTAATTTTTTAAGTTGGTCCATAGGAACACAGGGTTTGTGATACTATTCTCCCTGCTTTGATACATGCTTTTAATTTTTCATAATGTTTTTATTTAAAGAGGGTTTGCACACTAATTTTTACCTAAGAGAATATTAATTATAATTATTTTTAAAGAAGTTTACTTCTCTTTTTCTTCTTGTACTTTTATTGTTTTTGTTGGAATGTTTGTTTTAAAAACTGTCCTGGACTATATGGAGATGCCAGCCATCTACTCATAGGCTAGAGCTGTTGTGACTGTGTATAGGTTAGACTTCCTAGTGGTGAATTTCACTGGGATGACCTGAGCCCCAAGTGCCAGAAATATGTATATTTCCTATTGGGTTTGTGGATTTTTTCCATAGACCATCTTGTAAATGCCTTGCCCTGGAGGAAGTGAATGAGATGAGTTGAAAAGAATATAAACCTGGTTGTTGGTATCTGGAAATTGGATAGAGGCCTCCGTTTCCAGTGTGTGTGTGTATATATATATATGTGTGTGTATATACATATATATACATATAAAATATATTTATATTTTTATAAAATATATTTTATTTATAACATGTGGTTGTGTGTGTGTGTGTGTGACAGAGAGAGCAAGAGATAGAGTCAGAGAGAGAGTCTATGTATTAGAAACTGAATCCCCATCCAACATATATATTTCCTTTCATCATTATAACTTGTACTTTTACCTGAATCTGGTATTCCTGAATACAAAGTAAGCTACTTCCACTTCTGCATTATTTTGGAATCTGAAAGAGAAATCTGCCTGGAATCTGAAAGAGAGAAATCTCTGAATACTACTGTAAATAAGAAAATGCTCTTAGAATTTTAGAATCTTAGAACCAGAATTGTGTTTTAGATTTCATGGAGTAAAACCTTTCATTATCTTTCTAACCAATTATAATATAGTGACCAAAAAACCACCTGTAATATTCATTCATAATCTATAATTAAATTAGCATTTGAATACTCTTTTTTACATTTTAATCCTTTCTTGGTAGTTAGCCTATAAGGGCAGAGATTGCCAGCATTCCTTCTCTTGCCCTCTGCCCTCCTTTCTGTCCTCCCCCTGCCCACACACTAATGTCCAAATCTGAATAAGAGCTAGGTACACATGAAGCATTTATTAAATGATTATTTTTGGTTAGACCTGAAGCTAGCTATTCTCTGAAATTATTGTTCATGCCACTGGCGGAATGGATCTCAGCAAAGGTCTGACTCTTCATTACCTGTGATTCCAGAGCTCCCCTATCTTTGGGCAGGAAGGCACACTTGTTAATAATTGTCCTTTTAAGCTCATCTTATAGCTCTGAATTTGCCCTAAACTTCTTTCTTCTCTTCCTCCTCTATAATGCTAAGTCCTTTATATGCAAGCTAATTTTGTGGTGCTCATTATGTAAGTCACCAATTTTATTTTGTCAGTAGAATTCTGCAATTTACCTAGGTACATGGTTCATCTCCAGTACACTGTCAGCTAATTCGCTCTCATCTCAGATCTGTGTTTTAATGTGAGGATTGGCTAGTGTCTAGAAGATAGAATGCCAGCTTTTATAATATCTCTTTAAAGCAGCCCTCCCTATATACTGCTTATCTTTTCAAATACGTAATTTAATAATATGCTCCATTTTTTTAATCTCTCTCACCGAAATGATACCTTTAGAACATAATTAATGCATTGTGTTTGTATGGTGCTTGAAGCTCTTTGAAGCACTAGTTCATCTATTACTACACTGTGTTTTATTTTTTTATGACATCCCAGAGAGTAGGTGGAACAGGCTGCTGTTCTTATTCAGAAATGCAAATGTGGAGGCAAAGGAAGGTAAGATGATTAGTGAAGTCTGAGCAGGTAATTAGTGGTGAACCTGGGACTGAAACCTCTGTGTTACCCTCTTTTCCTTATCTGCTTCTTTTACCCTGAAACATAGATGCCCACCCTGAGCATTTGGATTCCAGTCTGAGGCAGAGTGGTGTGGCCGTTGCCACCCCAGAGCCCACTGCCTTGTTGTTTCCTGTTGAATTATTTCTTCATTTATCATCCTATTGTGGCATCCACTGTGGCTCTAGACACACATATGGGAAGAAGACCTTTTAAACCTGCCATAAATCAGATACATTTTACCTTGCTGTTGTCTGTGGTCTTTGAAAAATCTATTTTTTAGTTAAGACATTTTTCTTAGGCAAGTAAAAGTCTCTTCTCACTTTAATGAAAACATTAAGCTCTATTTGATGTCATCTGATTTTCCCTATGTGATGAGGTCCATCTGCAGAGTGAGTGTTTCTGCCCAACTACTGATAAGGTGCATCGACTTTCATTACGTTTCCCCCTCCTGCCATTCTGACCCCCAACCTCTTTCCTCCTAAAGTGTTACATTTCTAGAAATTTATGAAATCAGTCTGCATCAGCAATAAAACACTGCATAGATTCATCAACGCTCCCTCTGTATTTTTCTTCATCTATCTCTGTCCCATTTACCTGGAAGGAAAACAAGAGTCAACACAGCGATTATGCCACCTCAATGAGAGAAAAATAACCGTATTTCTCAAGAGAAGGTCAATCTGGCAGTAAGACAAATGCCCGAGCTTTCCAGAGGGTGCAGTTCCATCAGATACTCATGTCTATCCTTGGGCAGTTCACACCTCACTCCCTAATGGAACTCAGTTTGAGCATTTGTGATATTTAACTTCCCTAGTGAGTCTGATATGAGTATCTAGGCTATGTGAGGCAGCCTAGAGAGTACTCAAAAGCTTTTAAAAGGTGTCAGGTTAATTAAATGATGGAGAGAACGGTCCAGGTAATCAGAACGAAATTTGCTTTCGTCTTAAATATTTACATAGCCAAAACAAGAACTACTACTCTTAATTCTTTGATTACTCATCTTAATGTCTTACCTTTTTTCTTATTCTTATCAATAGACTTGTGGTTTATTTTTAAATGCAAAAGGACATTCAAATTCCTCTGTTTGTTGACAAAAGGGGATGAGATAGAAAAAGTACTGTGTGTTGGAACACTTGTATGACCAACTTTGTGCCAAGCAATGTGAGTGGGGTGTTACAGTGAAGTTTCTACTTTGAGGAGGTTATGAGCAAGTTTCAAAACAAAAAAAGGAATGAGTATAATACACTCTGAGCAAATATTGTCTAAATCAGCAC
Organism: Talpa occidentalis; assembly: GCF_014898055.3. Taxonomy (NCBI): domain Eukaryota; kingdom Metazoa; phylum Chordata; class Mammalia; order Eulipotyphla; family Talpidae; genus Talpa; species Talpa occidentalis. Next base: position 24,822,420 of record NW_023601322.1, read on the forward strand.
CTGTTTTAATCAGGACTAGTTGGCACAAAGTCAAATGTAGCTGGATAATGGAAAAATGGTGCATGGTTGAACAAGACTGCTAATGGAGTGAGTACCTTAATGGCCAAGCAGGTTAGACACATTTGGATAGACTGAGGTCATGGAAAGGGTGTTTTTGGTCAGGTGAACGGCACCATCAAGAACATGGAAGATAGAACACCATAGAAAAATGGCTTATGTGGGGAAGCAGTCAGCTCCTTGGAGACCTTTAAAAACCTCTGAAAATGAAGCCTCTCAGGACCTTTTCAAAGATCTTTCCTTTAACTCCCAGCGGATGACAACCAATTTTCAGAGAGCCCTAGTTGAGTGCCAAACTTGGAAAATGACATTCAGCTGACATTTAACAATTTGCACACATTTTTCAAGGACTTTTTTTTTTATATGTGAAACCAAACTGAGAAAGACAAAATAAGACTGTATGGCAACAGCTGATATGAGATTAAATCAGAACATTGATTTAGCTAAAATATTATCCCCTCTAAAGTTTCATCAGTGAGGGTAATCCCGAAACCTGAGGGTGCTACCAGAGAGATTACTAGGTATAATTTTGTTCTAAAAAATACCTTGAGGGCCTCCCCTGGTGGCGCAGAGGTTGAACGCTGGGCTGCGAGGCTGCCCGTAGCCTCTGCAGTACCGGTTTGTTCCCTGGCTGCTGGCGAGGGTCCCCCCCACACACACACACAAAAAAAAAATTAAAAAAAAAAAAACTTGCAATGTCTAATGTTAGATAATTTGTTAAATAACACACATCTTAAGGGTTAAGAACCAGAAATGGATTTAGATATCACCCATTTCAATACCCCCATTATAAAAATAAGGTACCCCACAACTATGGTCTTGGTCCCCTAATGTTGAAGCTAAAATACAGAGCCAGGAGCAAAGCATTCTGACTTATATTCAAAGTTCTTTCCAGAGTGAGTGTGTGCATGTGTGTGTATGCATGAATGCTTATACACAGACATACAAAATAACTCAAAATAAAATATATCAAAATAACTCAAAAGAGCAGAACTTTCAAACCTCACATTTATCATGTGCCTGTAAAGGCCCACAGGGAATAGCTGCTGAGTAAGTTTGATGAAATGTTTCAAATAGTAAAGAGATAAACAATTTAAGTACATTCTGAATGAAAAGATTTCTTCTTGACTTTTAATTACATTATATTGATGTTGCTTTGGAGACATCATTTGTTGGCTGTGATTATTTCTCTTCCACTCTGTTTTATTTTCTTCTTCCTCTATTTAACCCAAAAAAAATCATTATATGCCTCTGAATCCATAATAAATGCTGATTTGACCATGCTTAGGTAGCAGATAGTAACTTCCAGGCAGTTCTCATCTAGTTTACTGGTAATTGTTAAATAGCACTTCTCCTGTCTAGGTAACTGACCTGAAGAAAAAATAGAGATTACATTTCTCCTATGTGTTAATTTATTTCACTTTAATTACCTTTATTTCATTTAACATAATAACTTTTTCTATTAGTTTCAGAAGCTGCAGAATGTAAGTTAGTCTGGTAAAGTAAAACCAGAACATTGTTTAGACACATTACTTGTTGCAAGGCAGTTGCTAGATCTTGCTGATTTTCAAATATATAAGGTGTGACCCTTTAACAACCTGGTGGGGAAGACAGACATGTTCCCCAGTAGCTTTACTAAGAATCTCCTCTAGTTTCTTTGCATGAGATGAAGCATCATCTACACAAATCTGTAACCCAGAATGCAGTGTTTGTGGACCTCACCAGAAAGAGTTGATACGACTGAGTGCTGAGTGCAGCTTTAAATAAGAGAGGTTCTTTAAGGCAGAATTTTCATAGCTGGAAATGTGATAGAAGGGCAATCCAAGAGGTGTCCATGGCTGTGGTATGGTGGTGTGGAGGTCAAGTTCTGAAATAAGTGAACTGCAAAGATGTGGCTTATACTGGATGGTTAATCTGGGAGGGTTGCAGTGTGTATTTGGAGTGGGGGGCGGGAGGGTTGAGTGTGGGAGTCTTGGATGAAAGTATGTTGATTATAAATCATGAATTGCCGAGGGGGGGAAATCCCTAAAGGATGAAGCTCTGAGCCAGCGGTTTAGAATCAAAGAACACTGGCACTGGGGTTAGATAAGCTCAAATACTCTAGGGGCACTTGGCAATGTATTTCTCTTTATGTCTGCATTTCTATATTCCTGCCTAACTTCTGCAAGAGGAGTGTTCCTTTTGTGGTCTAGTATCCCATATTGAACTTTGGCCCTTGTTTCTCTTGTCCATCCACTGCTTCACTCCACATCACACCAGGAAAGAACATTTTCTAAAGCTTTTTCTTTGTCCTAAGACTGCAGAATACATTGCCTTTTTTCTGGCCTTCCTCCCTCAATCCCTCCTCATCTTTACTGGCTTCAATATTAAAATACTACAAAGATCCCCTAGAAAATGGGGGAAGAAAAGCTTAGATTTTGGACTCTTTAGTTTTCATTTCAGTTCTGGCCCTTTTTCACCATATATATTTCATTTTCTTGGCTCTTCTGGGGTCATTTTCCATACCTACAGAATGAAGTATTTGAGCCAGATGAATTTAGGATTGTTAAGGGCTAGAATCACTGTGAATTATTTTTAAATATAGGCTTCTGCCTATGTGTCCACCTGAAAATTGTATGTTAATAGTGACAATATTCACTATTTGAATAGTGACAATATTCACTATTCACTGTTATCCTCCATTGACTTTACCTCATTTTTACCATTTCAGAGATTGTTTCTTTAGTGGTGAGACAGAATCTCCTCCTGTAGGGTGAATCTTTCTGAGGTACAAATTGACAAAGCAGTGATGGTAAGTGTGAATATAGGAAGAATCATAACAAGAAAAGGATTCCCACTGAGGGTTGAAGCCCAAACTATCTGCTAAATGGAGATGTGGGAGGCAAGCAAGGGTGAGATCATAAAAACATAAATATGGGTCAGCAATCTAGAAAACTTAAATAAGGGACTAGGAAAATGAATAACTATAAGAAAGTGAAAATCAAAATAAAAAAACTATGAACCAGAGACACTTTTTGGCGGGTGGGGGGTGGGAGGGGAGAGATTGGGGTCAGAATAGGGGGGTTAGCAATTGTATGGGGAATATAAAAATAAAATTCATTATTTAAAAAAATAAAACTGAAGTTTGAAAAATAAAAATAAAAATAAAAGAAAAATAAATATGGGCAACTGAGCAAAAGGAGCCTAAGGTGAGATGTTTAATATAATTGCCCTGAGTTGGCCTATGAACTGGACATGTCTTTTATTGTTGTTGACTTATTGAATATTTATGAGAATTCACATTTCTTAATAGGATAGATTTTTCTTTTAGGTTATAGTCAAACTGATAGTAACCCTAAATAAAAAACAGTGTAAAGTAAATTTTGTTTTACATTTTGGTAGTGCTGTAGGCTATTTCATAAACCTCACTGATTTCCCTCACCCTCTTACATGCTGTGGAAGGAAGTTCATGGAATATTGCAAGTTTCCTATTATTTTTCTCTCCTAAATGGCATGACTGGAAAGCTTTAGGTTATAATATGTCACACTTAGCTCTTGTTTTGTATGCATGTTTGTGACACAAATTTTTTAAAAAGTGTCATTTATGACTGGGATGGGCAACTGTCTTTTTCCCATTGACCTTCATGGATTCTGAGTTTAGAGCTAAACTCAAGCCTGTCTGTGTTCCAGTCCAATTATGTTAATGAAACATGATTTCATTGTTCAAAAGGAAATGACTTCTTTCTTAAAAAGGACCTTAGACATCAAATAACTTATCTAAAAATAAATTGCAGACGGGTCAGGCCAATGCAGAATTGATGCCCCCTGAATTATGCTTAAACTTCACAATTAAAAAAGGGGAAAAAAAAACCTCAACAAATTACACAAAGAACTTAAAAAGTCAGTAAATAGTATTTGTTGACTACATGTATTGACTTCTCACTGTTTGTTTTGTCCTGTCAGAGCATCATATCTCATCATTGGGAGAGACAAGGAAGCTTCTTTCCCTGATCATCTCATGCCTTTTTTGGTTAGACAAACATAACCTCAAGTTATCACTCCACCCACCCTAAGATTCTATATCTCGCTGATTCTATGAGCATAGCTCTGTATAGGGAAAAGGAAATTTCGACATGAGTAACCTAATTTCAGGTATGACAATTTAGTTTATTGAAGTAACATTGAGTTATACTGTTATACAGGTTTCAAATGTATTTCATTGGAAATCAACACCTGTATATCTTTCAGCATACAATTGTCTCCTTTTAAGTGATTTATACACCCCACCACTCCTTTTCCTTCTGGAAATCACTAATTTGGAAGACATATTTTTGATTTGGAAGAGTCTGATCCATTTCTGTAATAATCATTTGTGGGGGGCGGGGAGAAACAAGAAAGCTGACTTTTGAGTGGTTGGTAGCTAAAGCTCAGTGAAGATACTAGCAAGTGAATTGTTATTAGGTGGAAACTGAATTTATTTCCAGACTAATAGGGCACAAGGTGAAACATCACATGACTTAAGATGATGGCAGAGCATAATCTGGTCTAAATAGTCCTGCTTCAAAGGTTTATATCAATGGAAGTTGTCTTAGTCGATTTGAACCTGCTTTAACAAATGCCATAAATGAATGGGCTGGAAGTCCAAGATCAGTTTCCTGGCAGATTCGGTGTCTGGTCAGGGCCAAGTTCTTGATTCGTAGGTGGTCATCTTTTTGCTGTGACCTCATATAGAGATATGGGTGAGGGTGCTCTCTGGGGCCCTAATTCTACTCATGAGGACTTTACTCTCAAGACCTAATTGCCTCATAATGTCCTCACTTGTAACTATAGTCACATTGGGAATTAGATTTCAATGTATAAATTTGTAGAGGAGGGCACAGTTAATCAATAGCTGAGGATAAGGAAAAGACAAGGGAACCAGAAATCCCACTAAAAATCACCTTTCTCTTTCTGCTCATCTTCCGTATAAACCTAGGCTAAGATTCATGGATCATGCCAGACTTCTGCTCTGCATTTGAGTGATGCTTAAAATATTAGAGAAGTAGAATAAAGTAGAAGTTAAATCAGTGGACATCAGACACAGATTGTGTATGTTTGTGTCCTAGATTTGCATTAAACTAATTATATGCCCTTGGGTCATTTATTTAAATGACCTCTGAAAAAGAGGGGATAATGTGACTTATCTTACAGGAGTTTAGGTGGGATTGAAAGGTTAATACCTGGGAAGTGCTCTGAAAAGTGCTTGGCACATAGTATGCACCAATGGTTGGTGTGTTAGAAAATTGCAGTTAATTACATGTTGGATAAAGGAGCACCAATAAATGATTTCAGCAGTAAGAGGCAAATTTTGCCCCCAAACATTCTAAGTTTCGTGTCTATTAGATCATCAATACATTATATCATTAAAATGGAGATAGGACCTTGCATGCCATGCTTGCAGCAATGCTTGAAAATTTGTATCTCATTATATTTCAAACCATGGATAATCTGTGTGTTCCTGAGTCAGATTTGATACAGGAAAAACAGAACATTCTGGGAGAAATAAGAATTAAGAATGAGGACTACAGATTGGAGAAAGCAGTTCCAAGGAAATGGAGACACAGTTACCACTGCCAAAGCTTGAAGCAGTAACACAAACCTTGTTGACCTTATGACTTTGCCATTGGCTTCTCTGAACCCAGAAATGACTATTAATAACACAGTAGCACATAAAAAGAAAAGGTTTTATGGAATTGAAGGCTGAAAGTGTAGAAAAATAAATTGTTCCCCCTCATTTAGTCCTGTCTTAAGTCTTCAGTTTCTAAATGTGTTTGGTAATTTTTCTTTTTATGCCATGGTTACTTTGTATTTTGCCATTGGTTCCTGCATGTACTGAATATTTATAGGAAAATACACTATAGATCTTGTAAGTGCCTCGAGGGCAGGACCTGGGTTAATATAGTCATAAAATTATTCATAACAATTCTGGGTGAAAGCCATATACTATTACAAAACTATATGAATGTTAATAAAAGACATAGAAAAAGATTTAAATCACAGATCACTGAAGCCAAAATGGTGGCCATAGGAGGTTTATAGTGTTCAAATCAACCTGAAAGATGTTTCAGAATAAGGTGTTTTTATATGCTAGGCAGACTAGTTCTTCTATGGGTAGCAAAAATCCTGGTGACTTAAGACCACAGGTTGACTTTTCACTCACATTAAATATGCATTGGGGTCAGTCAAGAGTTCTGCCCTACACCATCTTTATTCTGGGACACAACGTTCTAGGCCACCCCCCCCCCAATACTGCCAGTTGCCAGAACAGAGCAAAAGAATTTGCTGGAATTCCCCACTTGTTCTTAAACTTTCTACCTGGAAGTGACATGATTTACATCTACTCTTATTTCCTGAAGCAAGTCCAATAGTTACATTTAACTTAAAATAGAGGAGAAAAATGCAATTCTGTTAGTGTGCCTGGCAGAGTTGGGAAATATTTAAGGAATATCATGAGTGACAACAATAGTTGACATATTAAATAATATATCACTACCAGACTATCCATATTTACTTTGAATAAAGTTACATTATTCATATAATTAAGCCTACATTGGTCAGATGTTAACAACTTCATAAAGATCATAAAGGACATTAACATTTATCCATCTGATATCTGCCATGTGCCAGGAGAAAAATGTCCCAAGCCCATTGTTAAGCAATGAATATGAACTATTTCATGTAATATGCTCTCCTAGAATATACCCAGTTGGTCATACTTGCTAAAGTACCTAAAACTGATAAATCTTAATTTTCTTACATTAAAAAGAAGTCTGGAGATCAGTATTTGCTGATATTAATTTTGCTGTCATTTATGCCATTAAGGACCCATTCAGTTACAAGCAAGTTTTTCTCTGCCATCCTTAGTATGTTTGCTATTTGTTCTCACACTTAGAGCTTTGTGATCACAGGACAGTCCACTGAAGATTAAAACTTCCTTTTTCTACTCAAAGTGAAGGGAAGAGAGAAGGTAAGAGCAACAGCTGCATCTGTCTCTTTATCAGAAACTCTCCCTAAAAGATTTCTATTTTTCCCCTTATATCTCATAGATCATGCATTGTTCACCTTCTATCCCTAATCCAATCATTGGAGGATGGAAGAGAAATCATCAAAAATGGGTTAAACATCCATAATTCCATAGAACCAGAGACATTTTTTGAGTTCAAAATAAATTTTAGAACTTTTGTAAGCAGAGAAGAAAGTATATAGTTGGGCTGAACCAGTGTGTGCTTCCATGAGTATGGATCACAGTGATGGTACAGGTGTTAAACATTGAAAAAAGTAAAAAATGAGAAGTCACTGTCAATCCAGTGGTCTGGAATGACTTAAGAAAATCCTCACTTGAGGCAGAACAATCAGGTGAACAGCATTTGCAAAAGAGCAATTTTTCAAATACCAGTAGAGTAGTTTGCTAGTGTTGCCATAATAAAGAACCCTAGACTTGGTGAAAGAAACAACAGAAATTTACTCTCTCAGAGTTCTGGAGGTTAGACATTCCAGACTGAAGGGCAGTAGGGTTGGTTTCTTCCGAGGGCTCCATACATGTTTTCTGGCTTCTTTGGCTTGCCAGTAATCTTTGACATTCCTTGGCTCATAGACATCATCATGTCTCATGGCATTCTCCCTATATGTGTGCCCACCTCCAAATTTCCCCCTTTTACAAAGGCACCATTTACATTGGATTAGGGCCCACCCTAATGACCTTATTTTAATTTGTTTACTTCTGTAAAGACCCTATCTCCAAATACAGTTACATCCTAAAGTACTTGGAGTCCTAATGACAACATATGAATTTTGGAGGAACACATTTCACACATTTCAACTCATAACAAGATGGAATAGAATAAATAAAATCCTTGAGGCAAAAAATTAAAAACCCAAACACCTACTTTATATAAAATTAGCACCTATGTGATATCAAAATATATAAGGCAAACAAACAAAAAAAAAAAGCAGGATAGATGCCAAAGGCATTAAAAACCAGATTAGTTTACTTACTGGATGCAGTAGGCAGCAGAAGTCTGCACAGGGAAATAATCTGGGAAGAAAGAAGTTTTATGGGAGGGTTCAGATAGCAAGAAAATGATTAGTTGGAGGTACAGTGATGAATTCCTAAAGAAATATTATATAATATTATATAAGGGGATTGAGAACTAAAAATAGACATGAATGGTATTTGCAAATTATAAAATTAGGATTTAGTGATAAAGAGCCTACACTACAAAAATGAAAGGGAGGAGTAAAAAAAAAATGACATTGGAGAAATATAAGAGAGTATAACCAAGCTTAGCCAAGAGAATTTGATGAAGACGTTGGAGAGGGAGATTTTTGCTTTAAATTATATATTTTCATTATCACTGCTTTAAAAATAACAATGAATATCCACATTTTTTTCACTTTGAGAAAATTTGAGAATTTTTTTAAGTAATAATGTAAGTCACACATTAAATTGAGATAATTCTGAAACATCTGACTAGAGTCTGCTGGTTAAGAATAAAAGACTTCAGGTCACATAGGAATCATTCTCATAGATGTTATTGATATAGTAAAAAAAATAATACCAGGGTGATGGCAATTATTTAGACGTTTGAATAGTAATAGTAATTGTTGAGTACCCACCAGGTGCCAGAAACTTTATATATATTGTCTCATCTAATCCTCACAATTACTCTATTAGAATATTTCTGCTTTACAGATGAGAAACCTGAAGTTTTGAGACATTAAGCAATTTGCCAGGGATCATATAAAATGTAAGGGTTGGGGGAGCCAGCCTTCAAACCCATCCCTGTCAGACTTAAAAGTTTATGTGCTTCAGCTAGACTCTACATGAGGATAATTACTTCATCTGAGGATAATGAATTCCTTTCATGGGGCAGTGTATTAGGGTTCATAGAAGAGATAAAACTTAGCTGTTTTCTGTAGGTGGGTGGAAATTACATTCCTTCCTATTTATGTGACAAGCCAGATGAGGGACATACAAAATATGAGATGTCTGACAGGGAAATTATCACCCGTGAAGCTAAGAAAGTTCTGCTCAAACCAAAGATGAAATTGCTCTTGAATGGTGAGAGGGATTTCCCTGGCAGACATAGTAGTTACTGGGCAACCTCTAAATTCCCAACACTGCAGCTGTAGGTTCAGCATTTCCTTTGGGGGAGAAATCTTGTATAATGTTGTACCAAAGCTATTTTGAGCAAGAATTAGCACTTTGAAATAGGCATCTAAATTTCTCCTTTCAATAAAAATACCATTGCTCAATAGAGAGAAATAAAGAGCTAGGCTAAATTTGTACTTTTTTTGGAATGGACATTGTAAAAAGCTAAAGTATTATTCTGTTTTGGAGTCTCTGTAAATGAAATAGAAATTTGACACTAGATCAACAAACAGATCAGTGTTGACAGCAAAATTGGTAATGACAGTGGGGCTTAAAATGCTCTGTTCTCATAAAATTGAGTTTGGCCTAAATATGTTGTAAAAATCCTTAAACAATAATTATTTTGAAAGAGAATTCTAGACCATTCTTGATAACATTCATCGAACCACCTGACATTTCTTTGTGATGTACATTCATGTCCACTGTAATTTGATGGAAGTGAATAGACCCATACTTCATATTTGCAAGGTTGGCAAAAGAGCAATGAAGGAGAATCTCATGCCACATATGTAAATATTCAAAAATTATAAATCACTGAAATAAAGTGGAAAAATATGTTAAAAGCTTTGATCATTGAACTTGAATGTGGTATGCTCAGATTTCTTGGAAACAGGCAGAATATGATACAGAAGACCTGATACTCGATCCTGGATAAGGCTGAGTCATGTTTTCCCATCACCAGTTCTGTTCCACACTCATCCTGCATATACAACTTCTAGCTTTGTCCTGGATCATCCTGGGCCAGGAGGGAGATGGGGTTACACTTGGATTATGTTACCCCCAGGAGGAGAGACCTAAAGAAGAGTTATTTAAACCTTAGAAATACGTTGAAGTCAAGTTTGGCAAACATTCCAGGTATCTGGTTACTTGTAGGTGACATTTGAAGAGAATTTTTTATGATGAAAGAAACTAGACCCCTAATTTGCCTGATTCTAAGGGTCTCTGGCTCATCATCTTTAATTCCTGGAGGATAATTTAAACAGAAGTATTGGTTCTACCAAACCTTTGGTACAAAGTGGAAGGAACAATTATAGAAAGTCACATGAATATTCATAGAAAACAATAATTTGAAAATACTTATGAGAAAGTAGGATTTGTTTTGGGGTCTTTAGAGAACCAACTATTTTCAGCCATGATTCAAAATATAGTGGGATTGATATTTCTCTACTTAGTCTTTTCACAAGAAAGAGATGAGGCAATGGCAATGTAATTCTTACTATCGATATAGATTTCTTTTTTCTGCATGATTTTGTAGAAAAGAATATAAAATAATTAATTTTCCCCAATTTCCGGTCATGTTTTTCTCTGAAGTGAAAGTCATGTTTCCAGCAGTCTGAACAAACATGTATTTGTGTTGCCACTGGTATAAAGGGACGTTCTTGGAAGAGCAGAATTTGTTGAGTCAAATGTTCTTGATTTCATCCTTGTACTGTAATTATTCTGTATTTGATTTACTAGAGTTTTTGGAAGATCTTTGTACCTTTCTCTTCATTTAAAAATGAGAATGAACATTTATTTAAGAAAGTAGGATGCCAGGTAGCTGGTCAACACAGGGGAGTGTGGGGTTGAGTATGTTGTCCAATGGCTCACAGGAGAGGAATTAACCCAGAAGAACATGAAGGATTTCAGGGTCATAGTCACAGTAGAATTTTAAGTGCCACATTTTTTTGTCCCTTTTTTTAAAGATCTATTTTATTTATATAAAAGTTGGGATACAGGCCAGAGGCAGAAGGGTGAGAGGTTTCACCAGAGACAGAGGGGGGAGCAGAACAAGCAGACGGACCAAAAACACTGCTGAGGGGAGCAGCAGGTGAGACAAGAGAGGTCTGCCATGCATGTGGGTATCTCCCTGGCCATCTGGGAATCATACACTCACTGCAGAGGCTACGGACAGTTTCACAGCACTGTGCTCAACCAGGGAGGCTCTTCTTGTCCCTTTTCTTGGTGATTGTGGAAAGAGGCAGAAGATCTTTAATAACAAGTTATACTGTGAGGCATGAGGGAAGCTTTTTGACAGCAAGTTAAGACATGAAACCAGAGAAACAAAGTCTACATGCAAGAAATCTTGGTAGAAGTTAGAAATCCCAAAAGAGAAATCCTCCAGAATTTGTGTGTATGGATTAAATTATGATTAAAATGTACTTTAATTATCAGGAATATTAATAATTTAATATTTAACAGTTCTGAGTAGAATGGAAGCCAGGGCAGATAAAAAAACACATATTTTATAAATTTTAACCTATGGTGGAGGAAAGAGTATTGAAGAGTTGAAGATGGAAAGTTTTGTCTATGCGGTGAAAAAAATCAAATTTCCTTACTCTAACAACTGACAAAGAATACTTAATGCTTCCAAAAACTAATGTGAAATTGCTTTTGAAGGTCCTGTGATTTTGTTCAGTCTTGATTTGGGTCCTGTTGAATGCAGGCCAGATGGGACAAATGGATAAAAACTAAACAGCAGCTGTTGGTAGATATCCTGGCAACTGTTTGATATCCAGTCACATGAATTATCAAAATAAAGCCTTATCTTTAGGGATTCTGACAAGAAGGGAAACTTTTTGAAATAGTGCTGTAGTAGTGGAGTCAAGCCTACTCTGAAGAAGAGTTGAAAGTCAAGTTTCCTAACGCAGGACATGTACTTGTTTGGTGAGAAATTAAAAAAAAAAAAAGAAGAATTTTCAAGAATTCTCTGCTGTAGTAATGACTGTAACTACTGCAATAATTTCATTTGGCCTTGCTGAAGAGAGATTTAAGTTTTCTTTTCCAGAGTAGTTTTGTGATTTCCTCTAATTTGGGGGAGTGCTCTATATAAATACTGATGGTAATTTTTGTCTTCTTCAAATTCTTAATAACATCCTAATCATTAAGTTAATAATTGAAAAAAATAGATACTTGTCACTTTTTTCCCCATTATACTTTATAGACAGATATTAGTCACATAATTGGAAAAGCAAACCTATATGCTGTAATCCAAACCACTCAAAAGTTCTGCCCCACTTTCTTCCCTAAGATCCTTTAAATAAGTATGCTATGCCAACAAATGTATTTCTCTTCCCCAAACCACCCTATTTCATTCACTGGGAGTTGGAATGTTGCTAATGCCAGCTCTCCTGTCACAAAGGCTTACCTGTTAATTGTCCCTCAGTCATAACCCATGTCCTTCAGAGATATGAAAGCTATTTCTTCACAGAACATACTTAACTACTTGCCTGAAAAGACATTTGCTGTATATAAACTTCTATAGAAGTGCTGATATGTTGGGATCAATTAGAATTGATTAATCAGTTTCTTCTGCCAAAACTTATTTCGTACATCTCTCTCTCCCACTCCAGTGTTCAGTGAGCTCATGTTGGTTGTTTAAAATTTTTAGGTCAATGTGAAAATATTTACACCATGAAAAACTGGTAAATGCTACAAATATGGTTATTTCTCTCCCTGGAAAGTCAGTAGTTAAACACCTGCCAACATGCCATAAAACACTAAACATGTCAAGAGTTTTGTATTTATTATATTCTACTAGGGGTTTTCACCTAAATTATCTCTACGTGTTTTACTTCCCAGTAAGATTGTAGGGTATTTGGGTATAGACTCCTTTCCTTAGACTTCTCATATTTCTCAGTATGCCTTCTATAGTAATACTAATTACTACTGATAGTGGTAGAAGTGATTTGTACTTAATAAATATTAGCTGATCAAGACACTCTCAAACTTTAAAGAGGATGGGGATTTTTCTTTTTTTACAGAGTAGACTAAGATTCAACTTGCCCCATGTTTCCAGGAAACATATTTTGATTTTTTTTAAATTATTATTTTTTAAACATCCTTTTTTTTTTTATACATATAGATTTCTCCCCTCAGGTGTGGTCGCCATGGTTTTCCTACCACCAAAACACCCAGAGTCGTCCGCCATATTCCACTGTGCTCTCACTCCCTCCTTTCTATTCTCCCTGTCCCTCCCCACTTCTCCTGAATGTCTCAAGGGTAGGCCTATCAGTTTACTCCTTATTGGTTCTTTAACTGGGATTATTTATGTATAAATAAATGAACCACGTAATATGCAAACCAGATAATCTATACTTAGGACTTAGTACTGTCCCAAATTTAAATATCAACTCAAATATAGCATTATATCAAGGTCCAATTGAAAAGCCAGACAAGGATGACAGAGTTGAACAATAAGGAAGTTATTCTTAATTGTCAATTTTAGAGAAAGGTCAATCATAAGTATCAGGCTGGAAGGGGTATTTGAAATAAACTCATTCATTTTTTTGAGACTACTACACTCTCAGAGCAGATATGTGCAAAACAAACTAATTCTCTTACTCCCCCTAACTGAGTTTTCTTTCAATAATTCTGTTAGTCCTTGTATAATCCATTACTTTATTACTTTTTAATATGAAGGAAGGGATTTTTTGAATTACCAAGTTTTATAGAACTTTCTCTTTTCCATTGCATTTCAGTAATGCTCTTAAATTATGTCATTAGCTGGCAGAAACTAAAGCCTATTTTTTCTAAATGAGCAATAAATTATGCCAGTGTGATTTAGAGTTGTGTATATCAAATAGGAGTTATGAATCTTGAGTTCTATTCTCTCACTCACAAGTGCAAATACTAGCTTATATACACAGTTCCTGTTTATGGTTGAGGATGATTATAAAAAGGCATGCTATAAAATTACTTAAAAAATAAAAATGTACCATTGATATCAGAGGGAAGTTTTTTGACTTCCTCAGAGAAAATAAGGGTCTAATATTAGTTATATGTTACATCTGTCTTCTTTTAAACCTAATCTGTAGGTAAGTAGTAAACCCATTAAAGTGGTCTTATTGGAAGTGTGCCATGTGCTATGTTATATACTAGGATGGAAGAGATACAGTTACTCATCTTAATTTGCTTGACCTCTAGCTTGGGAGATAAAAATCAATGAGACAAAAACAAGAAAAATATAACCAAATGATAAATTGTGCAATATAGATGAGAAAAAATTAGGAGTTTTAAGAAATAGGAGACAAGTGAGTGTAGTGGTGGCAGTAAGGGCAACTCTCCAGGAATTGGGAAGAATGTGACTAGTACCTTTAGGGGATGGGACACTTTTTTGACATGTAATATTGACAGCTATTGAAAAAGGAAGAAACGGAACTTTTGGCCTTCTGTAATGAATTTTATCTCAAGACACTTCCAGTTAGAATGAATCTGCTTTTCATAAAAGTTTATGTTGGCTTTAATAAAGGTACCTAGTCCTCAAATGATCCTATCTGAGTATCTGAGCCATTTGTGACTTTATGCCTTTCTCAACAGCCTTGTCCCCCAGCTGTGTCAGATTGAAATAAATAAATAGTAGAAGAAGTAATCTCTGCCTTGAGTTAATTCCTTGGCTATAATGGTACCACTGGAAACTTGGTAAAGAACCTTGCTCATCCTGAAATTGCAGAGGCAGCCAAAGCAAACCAAGATAGACAAAACAAAGGGCACATCAACATAATGTACATATTGTGGGGCTTCTTGAAGGTCAGAGCATGATCTTTTACTTCTTAGTGACATATAATGCCAATATTTGTCAGATCTTACTGAAGACTAAAGCTTAGGCAAAGAAAAAAATTGCATTGCATGACATTTGTTTTCTGTCCTATAGCGTTACATAGCCTAATGTTATAAACAACAAACTTTGATGATTAAAGGGTTGGGGTTATTGTTGTAGCTTTTCATGTAGCACTGTCTACACACATTTATAATGAATTACAAGGATGATTCCAAACTACAATTAATCTCCTTTCAAATTCCACCATTAAGAAGTCAGGTAAATATCAGTGTTACAGTTTTTTCTTCATTATTTAATCTCATATGGCACAGAGCTGAAGAGTGACTGTCTTCTCTGTATTTAGGAAGATGCAGTCTATATATCTCACAGATATCAAAGTTGTGGAATTCTGATGAGTAAGTAAAAGTGGAGTGCACCATGATTATTGTTTTTAAAGATTTTTTTATTTATTTATACAAGAGCTGGGGTACAGGCCAGAGGTGTGGGAGGATGAGAGGATTCACCAGAGACAGAGTAGGGATCAGAACAGGCAAACGGCAGACAGACCGAGAGGAGCAGTGGGCGAGACAGGAGATGTCTGCTGTGCCATGTGGGCATCTCCCTGGCTGGCTGGGAATTGAACCCACACTGCAGAGGCCAGGGACAGCTTCACAGCACTGCGCTCAACCCTCTGTACCACCGATGAGACCAGCACCATGATTATTTTTAAGGATATGTAACTAGAACTGAAGCCTACAGGGACAATCTAGTAGTTCAGTATTTATATTTTGGAAAAAAATTGAAGATTTTTTTTTTCTAGCTGGTATCTACATTCAGGAAAAAAAAACTATGTGTGGGTAAAATTGGATCATGTATCTATAGACATTAAGCCTATTCAGTCAGTAAGTTTTGTGATTTAGGGTGTCCGTCTACTTGTTAACAAAACTTTGGTCATAAATTAGGAATGCTGAGGGTTAGCTCTGATCAGTTGGGAGGAACTGACAGAATCCGGCCATTTCCGGTGGGGAGTGGTCAATAACCACAGGAACACCCAGGCTCATACCAGTGAATGAATTTGAGCTTCCTAGTGTTCCCTTTTCTTTTTTTTTTTTTTAGATTTATTTATTTATGCATACAAGAACTGGTTGTGGGGGGTGAGAGGTTGTGGGGGGTGAGAGGATTCACCAGAGACAGAGTGGGGAACAGAACAGGTGGATTGACTGAAATACACTGTTGAGGTGAGCAGCGGGCGAGATAGGAGAGGTCTGCTGCGCCATGTGGGTAGCTCCCTGGCTGGTTGGGGATCAAACTCATGCTTCAGAGGCTGTGGATAGATTCACTGTGCTGTGCTTAACCCCTTGTTCCACCAGGGAGACCCCTAATGCTCCCTTTTCTGTGCAGCATTCAGGCCTCCGTGAGTCTATCTGAATAGCAAGAAATAACTCATGCTTGCAGATAATACCAGGAGCATAATTAATGCTGTTAATGTAAACTACTCTTTCAGTATAACAAACTTTATCACCTAGAACCAACTTGGTGATAATCAGGCAAAGGGGATGGGGATCAAAGAGAAACAATTAAAAGTATTGATAGAACATTTCAAATCACTCCATGAACATAAAAAACAAATGTTCTTTGTATTTGAACAAAATATAATAGATTGGCCTAAATATTTTATTGCTACAAGAATCCCAAATCTTAGTGTAAATAGACATTCTAAGAGAGACATTTTCTGTTTATCACTTGACTTTTCATACTAACTCTGCACCAGAGTTTGTCCCTGAGATTCACTATAAACCCCAGTTTCTAAAGATTATGCCTAAATTAGCTGGATTTTATTTGGCTGTAAACTGTGAGAGGCTGACCTAGCTTTATATTTCTTCAATATGATCGATCTCTTTTCCTGAATTTCAATCAGTTGCTATCAGGTGCCATGATAAAACTGTCTCTATGTGGGAAATGCTTGCCATCATTAGATAATGGTTTGTGTCCATATTCCTGATGAGTTGATTAGATAGTTTGTAGATTTTAATAGCTCTACTAATCTTTTTTTTTTTCCCCCTTGGGCTTAAGATCTGTTTCATGACCTGGCCCATATGATCTTCTAGTAGCAGAAGAGCCTCTTTGAAATACAAAAAAAAAAAAAAAAAAAAAACAGTTTCTATTATGTCTTAAAATTACTTCAACATGAGAAAGACTGAGTCAAGACAAATTCAGAAAGGCCTTCAAAGAGAAAATGAATCACAAAGAACAGTGTTTTATATTTTAATGTAGCAACAACTATCAATTCTTTTGTCCTAATTGTGTATCTTTGACATGTGTGCGAGGTCTTTGTGGCAGGAAGTGTAGATGACACAAGTAACTGTGGTGCTTCGCAGAGGGAAGACTGTGATGAGCACATCTTAACTTGGAAAACAGTTGAAAATTATTCAAGTACACATCATAGTCTTTGTCATAATTTAATAACTGGTTTGAAAAAATTTATATAGGGAATTTAGAGTCTAATTCTTCAGCACAATTCTCTTTCCCTCCTGAGTGCAGGCTGCTGGGTGTCACTTCAAAATTCTTATGCATGAATAATCTCAACATATTCAGTAATATATTCCTTTTATGAGAAAGTAATCAAGTACAATATAACTGATGACTTTCCTGATTCAGTAATCAGTAATTTGTGATCAATTTTACCTGATGTTGACAGCTTGGTATAAAAGTTAGAGCTAATGTGTATTACTGTATTTCATTTTTTGGAGCCTGTCAACTAAGTAAAGAAGGGGGGGACCGTGGATGGAGAACTCCTCCCCCTCCATCCATAAGTGGCACACCACTGGCCTCCTGGTGTTATTAAAGGAAAATTGGAAAAGTTTCCAGAAGATTAAGCAGAAAGCTTACAACTTGCACAAGACTCTCAATTTTCCAGTGGCTCTGACAGAAGGATAAATCTTCGGCTGTTTTAACTAAAATGTAAGCAAACCCAATGTCTAACTACAGTAAACAAAATTTATTATGATTCGGACATGGCAGTGGTGTTTACATCTTGGTTGACAAAATTGCCAGTGTGTGAGACCCTTAGTTAAGAAAAATGCAGCAGAATGAATCTTATCCATCAGGCAAAAGAAAGGAGAATGTTTTGAGAGCCATCGACATACAAAGTGACTTTGAACTGTTACTTTGATTATTTGTGTCTATGAGACTGAGCCAACATTAAACACAAATATCTGATTATAAGGTGTGAGTTGCATCTTCCTCTGCCCTAAAATAAAATCTCATATAAGATATAGCTAATTATTATTTCTCTTCTTTCCTCTAATTGATCCTTAAATTATTATCAAGGTGGAGTTTGTTATTTATAATACCAGGCCTAAAGATAGTTACTTATATATTTTCTCACCAGAAGAAAGATTTTGAGGAGCTAGGTGAACATAACATTTAAGAAGGAGGTTAAAACAAAAAAGCACACAGAATACCAGGTTGTCTTGACCATGTAGCTGTGCAGAAGGAGCCCTCTGAAAACTCAGGGAGATTGGCATAGGGAGGGATGGGGGTTGATAGATTGGAAGGTTTTCCATTTCGTTCACATTTTGACCAACTCTACCAGCACTGTTTGTTTGCATTTAACAACATACTGGCACAGCAAAGTAGTAACATTCAAGTCTAGAGTTTGATAATGTTCATTGCACATTGCTTTTGTACCTTGGCTGCATGGATCTCTGGTCATATAGCTCTTTCTGATGCAGGATTGTGCCTAGATGAGCAGCAACTTGACTAGAAGATTTGGCAGGTCTGCAGTGTGGCTCAAATAGGAACATTTCATGTACAATGTAAAGCCTAAATTCTCCCCAATAAATCATTAGCATTCTTTCAAGAATGCATGGAATTTTTTCAACAGAAAAAAATTAGTTTATATAAGAAATTTAAATTTTTCTTGCAAACTATGCCATAATAATTTCAAATAATATTGAAGTATATTTCTTTAATATCAGAAACTGCTGCAAAGCATTGGTGGACAAAGCCTTAAGAGTTTAGAAACAGAGAAAAAACAAAGCAATCACAAAAAAGGAAATGAAAGACAGAAAATGGAGAATAGGTATTTAATTTTCTCACCAGGCCTTGACTGACCCTATTGGCAAGTGTATAATTTTTCCAGATTTTTCTTTCCTTGAATTCCCAGGTTCCATGGAACAAAAAGTTCTTTCCCAGTTGGAACTCTATTCAGGCTTGGCTCCATGCTGTTACTTCCAAAAATATTTCCAGTATGGGTTGGACACAGTTATTCAAAACAGATGAGTCTATTTGTTTGCAGACAATCAAAGGAAGCTCTGCTATACCCAGTAGAGGGTGCACTGTTACACCAAGAAGAATATGGGAAAGCATTAAACTTGTGCAATGCACATACCATTTTCCCAAACATGTTTCATAGCTCTAAGGATTAAGTCATGGATTAGGACTGATGCTTTCATTTATTTCATTGCTTCCTGTTAGTTATTTCACTGTTTACATTACCATAACTTAATTTTTGTCTATCCTGTATTGCCATAACCATATATACCAGTTTTGGGTAATTCAGATGATATACTCACTTACCGTATAGTCTATTAACTGCTCAAACAAGACCATAATTTCACTAGGATTTTCTTATTTATTAGAAATCTCACTGAAATTTCCTCTTTCATTTGGAATTATTTTCTTTCACCTGTGCTAGATTTGTTTTCTAAAATGTATCTAATTCCAGATACATCATATCTCCCATTTTTTGGCCATAAAAAATGAACTTTAGCAAATGAATTATCTAAATGGCAATTGTGTGCTATGTATGATTTGTTGTGTTTTTTTTGTATTAACTTATACTTAATGTTCTTTTTCATTTATTTTGAGCATACTAATCTTCTATTTTGGTGTTTCTTTCTGTCTAGACTTGCAATTCACATCATTTACTTACTTTTCATAGGCTATAGGCTCATTGTGTTCTGATTGCTGTGATCATTTCTAATATTTTATGTACTAGTTATTCCATAGTTGCAATTTCATTTTATTATGGAAATAAAATGTGCCCACTCAAATACCTTTAAAAAATTAATGGTTTCAGTTCACTCTCTCTGACTTCTGTCTTTTTCTCCCTCTCAACATTAAGGATTATTTTTCAAACTTTTTTTTTTTTTTTTTTTTTTTTAAAGAATTTAGAAGGCTTTATTTTTTATTTATTTGTTTATTTATTTATACAAGCACTGGGTACAGTCAGAAGCGTGGGAGGGTGAGAGAATTCACCAGAGCCAGAGCAGGGAGCAGAGCAGGCAGAAGGACCGAAGTACACTGCTGAGGGGAGCAGCGGGCGGCAGGAGAGGTCTGCGCGCCATGCGGGACCCTCCTCTGATGGCCGGGGAGCAGCCGGGGATGGAACCAGCGCCGCAGAGGCCGCGGGCAGCTTCGCAACCCAGCGCTCAACCACTGCGCCAACGGGGAGGCCCCTATTTTTCAAACTTTTGAGTCACTATTTATGGAACTTATTGACAGACATTTTAGCTAACTTAAATTTTATGAAATCTTAGACTTCATGTTCTTAAATAAAGCAGACATTTTTGCCATGTTTCTCTGATTGCAATTTTCCCCATTATTTATTTCCATTCATTGTACACCCAAATGTTATACTTGTCTGGAATCCTGGTTTGACTGCAAAATTTGAAGTTGACAACTTAGTACATGCACTATTTTCTCACAAATTTAAGTTACCATTAGTCATAAAATATACATTGATTTGATAAGCAACTTTTTGGACGAACCTATAAACACGCACATATATACAAACATATTTCCTCTATAAGCACACACACTTCCACATCTATTCACACTCATGTAGGAAAGAGTATGTACTTATCTATACAAATAGTTTCTTCTTTTTTATCCCAAAGTCTAAGTCTTCTTTACATTTCAATTCTAAATGTTTTCCTGAAGCATTTTTGGTCAATGGCATTTATATAGATAGGACTATGACTCGGTGATTTTCAAATTTCAGAAATATTAAATGAATTACTCCACGTTTATTATTTATCATATTAAAATTCTTACTTTCTATTTTCCTTAATTAAAATAACATTGCTTGAAGTTAAATAGCTGCTCTTAAATATCAACTGAAAGTTTTTGATTGATAGATGATTGGTACCTCAGGGATAGTTTTTCAAAGTATTTTGTCAGTCACACTAACCTTTCCTAAGACTGAAATATTTCTGACGTGAGTCAGTGATTTGGCAATTTCTACTGTCTAAAGTTGAATCGACTATCTTATGATATGTAATAATTTTTCATTTTAGTATTACATCATTATATGTTTTAATATATTGTAAACAACTTCATGTTGCACAACTATTATAAACTAATGCAGATAATGCACCAAATATTCAATATTAAAGCAAAATTTGCACAGTTTTTCTGTGTGCTCTACATATTATAGAAAAGTGTGTTTGTCAGTCTGAGTGTGTAGTTAGTTAAGCCAGCGAAAACTTTGGGATAGTAATCTAACTAAACTTAGTTCTAACTGACTTTATTATGCATATAATTGGGAGAGAAAGTCTATTCCCTAGGGGATAAATGAGAAAAATGAAATGTGCTCTCAGATTACTGTTGGGTGTAAATTAAGTACTCATTAAATGATAGGCTTTGAAATATTAATGCTAAAATCATATTTCACATTTGCAAACGTTGGAGTGTGTGTATGTGTGTGAGTGTGTGTGTATAGTGTATAATTTCAATCTGTGTTGCTTTCAGTGTAATTGTTTAGCTCTTCCTAACTATGTAAGTTAGGAAGGGGAAGAATAGACACTATTGAATAAGCAGAAATTGGCACTCTCAGAATTCCTGGTTTACCCAGGTCCTCAACAAAGGTTTGTTGAGATCCTATGTCTCTGACTGAGTTTAGCCTGACATGTATCTCCTGGAAAGTGATATGTGAAACAAGCGCCCTCACAGCCTTCATAACACTTATATAAAGAAAAAAATGTATATTTTTATTTAGATTTTTCTTATGAAAGGGAAAATAGGGTCTATTTAGATAGATTTTCTGTAATTTCAACTGCTAGTCATAAGGATAGACTAAAACACTTGGAGTTTTTGCTGCTGTTAACCTTGATCAGGCATGAGAAGTTGGTGTCCTTCATACTAGAGTTAAGTACCCCTGGTCAGGAGTCAGAGAAACTGAAAGATGCAGGGGAAGATGGAGCAGCTGCAGGTCCGTCTGGCTCCCATGATCCAGAAAGTAAATATCAATATGTATGAGCAACAAAAGAACTGCTACTTTACTTTTGTTTAGCAAATACTGCAATTAAAAAAAATCTCTTCTGGGCCTCCTTGGTGGCACAGGGGTTTAAGTCTCAGTGTTATCAAGCTATTACCATCCACTATGGTCTGAGTTCGATCCCCAGCTAGGGAGGTAACCCACATGGCACAGCAGACCTCTCCTGTCCTCTCCTGCTGCTCCCCTCAGCAGTGTATTTCAGTAGATCTTCTTGTTCTGCTCCCCACTCTGTCTCTAGTGACACCTCTCACCCCCTGCATTTCTGATCTACTCCCCAGTTCTTATATGCATAAATACGTAAAAATATTTTTTTAAGATTTATTTATTTGTACAAGAATCGGGGTGCAGGCCAGATGTGCTGGAGGGTGAGAGGATTCATCAGAGACAGAGTGGGGAACAGAACAGGCAGACTGACTGAAATACACTGCTGAGGGGAGCAACGGGCGAGACAGGAGAGGTCTGCCGCACCATTTGGGACCCTCGCTGCCCAGCTGGGATGGAACCGGTGCTGCAAAGTCTGCGGACAGCTTCACAGAGCTGCGTTCAACTGCCTGCACCACCAAGGGAGGGCCTAAAAATAAATCTTTAAAAAATGAAACTCCTTTGACCCATCCTAATTGGAAAAACACAGGGAAGAGAGTAATGCTGATGTAGATCTAGCCAAGTTGCCATATTATAAAGCTACCACAGGGAGTTATAGAAAAAGTTGAATTTTCACAAATAGCTACAAATATAATGGCAAGGCAGAAAAACATGTATGCAGACAGGAGAATTTTATTTTTGCTTGAGCTTGCATAGTGGTTCTCTGGTTCTTTTATTATTTGACAGTATTTTCTTAAGCACCTACTCTATGTAAGGCACTACGCTAGAAAGCTATTATAAATATATGTTTAGGTCATCATTAACCACTTAACAAATATTTGAGTGGTCACTGTGTTCTGATATTGCTGAGTGTGTGGAATAGTGAAACAAGAGTTCTTTCCTTGCACGCGTGGCATCAGATAATGTTCACAGACACTTTATCTACATTTTTATATATGATACTGTTATCTCCATTTTCCAGGTTAGAAGACTAAAGCCTTGGAATGTTTAATGTCTTGCCTTAGACCTTTCAGTTAGTACATGGTAATGTCAAAACTTGAACCCAAAGCTAACACCCAATATTTATGTAATACTGCCTCTCTTTTGTCATTTATGAACCTTTCTAACTGATCTACTAAACTCTAAACTCCTTCGAGGCTCATGCATATGTCACAATCATCATTTTATACTCTTTCCCCATTGCCGACCATACAATATATATCCATCAAATCAGTTCCTTCTCCTTCAGTATAACCATGGGACTTTATTTCACTGGGAACTCTCTTCCACGATATTCCTATACAAATAGTATTTCTTGCGTTCCTTCTATATGCTTGCTTGGAACTGTTCTGTGTGCTAAGGTAGAGATACAAGAAAGAACTCAAAGAAGCTATAGAAATACTGGAGTGAACAAAGTAAATTAGGGTTCTTTACCACAGGGTTTCTTAAAACCTTTACTATGCTAGTACGCTTTTAGGATTTCTTAAAAGGGAAGCAGGGTACACAATTTCTTTAAGTTTGTCTGATCAAAGGTAACTTTTTCTTATTTGGATACACTCCAAATTCTTAGTGCTACTCTAAGTATGTGATTTCCAGAATTTTTCTCAGAATTCACATCTAAGGACTCTGACAGAGACTATTGTGGGATTTCTAAAAATAAAATAGATGCCTAAGTAGTTTACTTTGATTCACATACCTAACCCTACATGCTAGTGATTACGAAGGCAAAAGAAAAATAAGAAATTCAGTTTGATCTTCTGCAAGACACTTGTGTGTGCGTGTGTGTGTACTTAATTTCATGCAAATTGAAAAAAAATCTTGTTTATTTATAAACACTGAGGTGTTTTATTGATATATGTTACATATGCACATATAATAAACTGTTTATGTATATTGATATTACTATATGTGACGTGTAATATATTTGTACCCATTTGGTAGATGAAGAAACAAAGGCTAGGGCACTTAATCACTGATGACCTAAATAATAAGTAGAAGAAAGAAGATTGAAAACTATTTTTTTATCCCTTCCCAAAACCATGACTTGTGTTGTACTCCATTCTCTTCTCATTAACTTTATCTCAGTTTCTTTTTTTGTTAATAAAAAGACATCAACTTGCTAATTTCTACAGTGACCCATTCAGTTATAATGCTCTTTGAATAGAAATGTAATTTCCTTTAGTCACAGCATCTCCCGTGAAGCTGAAAAAATATATTTATATCATCTATCAATTTACTCTTTCCACTTTTATTATCATTTATTTTTTCTATATGCCTAGGCCTCCTGGGTCCAGCATCCCTGTCTTTCTGTCAACTTTTCAAGTAAAGTAATGCCTTTCATTACATTTTGGATGCCACACCAGTTTAATCCCATTGATAGAGGGCTATGCAATCAAGCTGACAGTTGGATGATGATTTGAATCGTCCCTGACTCATTACTTTGTGAAGGATTTGGCATGCCAATCAATGGGGAATGATGTGCTGTACCTTGAAGAATGACAGTAATCCATTTTCCACCAATTGACGTGATGAGTCCTTGACAGAATCACAAGTTATGGGGCCAAAGCCAAACATGATTTGGCACATGCCTCCCAGCTCTGCCATTTTGCAGACCCTTAGGGTATTTATCAAAGCAGTAGCCTTCTTGTCTTCTGCTGTCATCGGCCACACTGTCTCAGGAGGCAGTCCAACTTTAATAGACTTTTGCAGGTGAGTAATGGGGCAACTTCGTTGATCTTATGTGGTACTCTTACCCCAAGTGTGTCTGTAAAGAAATAAATTGGATCTCCTAATTACTCCCACCCATGCAGACACACTCAAATTTATATATTGGAGTGAAAGCTGTCTTTCAAAGTAGTCATTTTGGGAGTAGATGCATTTATTTTAATGAGGCTGTTGGCATTCAAAATGCATTTGGAAGAGATCTTTTGAAATTTTCTTCAAAACTAGTGTTCAAGTCTCAATGCTTTCAAACTACTTGCTTTTGAAATTAGAATTATATCCTCAGATTGATCATCTTCTACGTTACTCTAATTTGTCTTGTGTCTATTTCCCAAAATATTCATTCTTTGGGTCTTGGAAATATTCTTAAGAAGTACTTTTGTGTTCAAATGAAAATCCATAAGAAATTTCAGAAATGTTTCTGTGATAAACACCTGAGGAGGTGTGAAACTATTGCCCTAGATCATGTACAGTGAAAACACTGTAAACCAGTGTCATTACAATAATAATAATAATAATAATAATAATAATAATAATAATAAAATTCAATATTCCCTAGGCAGTTAGTTTGAAATCTTTGATATTGAACAAATTTTAAGATAGAAATAAATGTACACGTAGTATTGATAAGTCATTCTTGAGTTAGGTTGTTAAGCATATCAAATTGATTAAATTATTTTATAAGTTACACCCTTCCTTCCTGTCATTGTCTTATTTGCAGAATACTTTTGCAACATATTACCCCTGTCATGAATGGTCATATCCATTGACATATTCTAAAACATTGACAACTAGTCCTACATATACTCCAGATAAAAGTTTTGAGTGTTGCCTTCTAGATATATTGACTAGCTCAAGAGAAAGTTTTCCTTATAAGTAAAAACAGAAATTCACCATTAAAGCAAAATAAAACAAACAAGCAAAACAAACAAACAAAAAAAACAAATAGCCAGATCCCTGTCCAAAGAGTTTAAAGAGAAGTTTAGGAGAAGCTCACTATTTCTCAAGTCATGCCCATGTAAACTGAGCTTTCAATTAACATTTTAGTGAGTGACCTACTCTTACATATGAACAAACAGTCAGGGACCACTTGACATTAGAGGAAAATGGATTTTATTAGCTAAAAATATTTTTAGTACTATCCCTATAATCTCACTATCCTTAGTAGTCTGTGGTATTTTTTTCATGCAATATCTATGTCAGGTTTTGATTATCTGAAACAATTCCTGTAAAATCACTTCTCTCAGTACTTATATTTATAATATTTTATCTCCATCACTTTTTTCTGATCATTCTGACCAGAAGTTAAATGATTTTTTTTTTAATTTATACAATAGCTGGGGTACAGGCTAGAGGTGTGGGAGGGTGAGAGGATTCACCAGAGACAGAGCAGGCAGGTGACCAAAATACACTGCTGAGGGGAGTAGCGGGTGCGACAGGAGAAGTCTGCTGTGCCATGTGGGTATCTCCCTGGCTGACCAGGAATCCAACCCACACTGCAGAGGCTTTGGAAAGCTTCACAGCGCTGTGTTCAAACCAGGGTGCCACTGGGGAGGCCCAGTTATATGATTTTTTTAATCTCAAAATAGTTTCATTTATTTTTCTATTTTTCTGTTTCGTTACTATTTACTCTGATATTTATTATTTCCTTTATTCTGCTTAATCTGGATTTAATTTGTTCTTTTTTATTTCTCAGAGTTAAAGCAGAGTCACTGGTGTAAGACCTTTCTTCTTTTTAGAAGTATTTCGTACTATAACCACCCTCCAAATACTGTTTCGGTGGCATCCCGTACTCCATTGTATTTTCGTATTCACTGAAGTCAAATTAATTTTTAATTTCCATTTTAATTTCTTCTTTGACCATTGTACTGTACAGGATTACAGTGTTTTCAAATATTTCAAGAAATAGTCCAGATATATTTGTTATTTAATCCTAATTTAATTCCATTTTGATAGAGAATATATTTTATATGTCCTATATATTTTAAATATATTGGCTAGTTTTATGATCCAGAATATTTTAGACCATGGTAAATGTTTCATGTAAGTACACTGAAAAAAATACCTATTTTTCTGTTGTTCATTAAAACATCTTATAAATGCCAGTTGTCCACAAGGATTGATTATGTTACTTAGGTTGTCTATTTACTTAGTGATTTTCTGTCCACTT
This sequence comes from Talpa occidentalis, assembly GCF_014898055.3. Taxonomy (NCBI): domain Eukaryota; kingdom Metazoa; phylum Chordata; class Mammalia; order Eulipotyphla; family Talpidae; genus Talpa; species Talpa occidentalis. Next base: position 24,849,418 of record NW_023601322.1, read on the forward strand.
GTTCTACCAATTATAACAGAAGAATTTTGAAATTTGTTATAATATGCATGGGTTTTTATATTTCTCCTTGCAGTAATGTCAGTTTTTGCTTCATGTAATTAAATCCCTGTTCTTCAGTACATAAACACTTAGGGTTGCTATGTCTTTCTGATGACTTAACCCATTATTATTATATAACAACCTTCTATATCTCTGGTAATATCCTTTACTCTGAAATCTACTTTGACTAATATTAATATAGCCATTTTGGTTTCCTCTTGATAAATGTTAGTATGGTGTATCTTTTCCATACTTTTAACCTTTTGTATTTTTCTGCATCTTTTGTATCTTTTGTTTAGGATGATATTTTTGTAGGCAGGGTATAGATGAATCTCCCAATTTTTTTTATCTAATTAAATAGTCTTTACCAGAATATGGGAAAATGCTTATGGATCTAATCATTCATGACAGGGTAATATGTTCCAATAGTATTCTGCAAATAAACATAGCAGGAAGGAGGGTTGTAACATTATATTCTTTAATCAATTTGATGTACTTAACATTCTATCTCAATTACTTATTAATACTACATACATATTTATTTCTATCTTAAAATCTGTTAAATATCAATGGTTTCAAACTAAATGCCTTAGGTATATTGACTTTATTTTCTATTATTGAGGTAACATTGGTTTATAATATTATATATGCTCTAAGGGAGTTCAGATAATTTACATACAATGTGACTTTGGACCTTTAATCATGTGTTTTGTTTTCTATTGTATCAAATGTTCATTGACCTCTCTTTCCTTGATTTACCTTCTTTTTCACAATTCAAGTACTTTACTATTTCATTTTTTTCTTTGTTGGCTAATTATCTATTCTTTGCTTTGTTCTTTTGATTGTTTCATTAGGGCTTATGATATGCTTTTTTTAAAATTTATCACAGTCTATTTCCCTATAAGAGTTTACTAAATCATGCATTTATAATATTGTAATAGTATACTTTCTTTTCTTTTTGCTCATGCATTTTACACTATATTATAAACCTCTCTGTTTTTGTGTTATGTTGTGCCTTTTACCCTGTTTTAATTTATCATGATTTTGGCTGAAACTGTGTGCAGTCAGCCTTTATTTTTGAAAGATGTTATTGCTGGGTATAGTCTTTCCAAGAAATAGTGAAGGTATTACATCTATGAAAGTTGATGAAGTACTTTAAAAAAAGAGAGAAAAAGTTCCTAAAAAATAATGTGAAACATTAAAATATATAGAAACATTGGAAGGTTGGCTTGGGGAAGTTTCCCAGAAAGATCTGTGTACCAGGGAAATGGAAATTAAAAAATAATAATAATAATAAATAGACAAGTAGTTAGGAAATTTATAATTTGACTAATAGGAATTTCAGAAAGAGAAAAAAAGGAAAAAGTGGAGAGAAAAATTACCAAAGATATTGCTTAGCTCTGGATTAAATGGTTTTGTTACAGGGCATGGAGAGGGGCACCTAGAACTCCCAAATTGGTCTGCTCTAAATAGAGATGCCATCCGCTGCATCAAGACAAAACATAAAAAAACTTTAATTGTAAGATACTTTAATATAATTAGTGTTCAATACAGAAAAGATCAAGAATATAGTTTCTGAATCAAGCATCCCCTAGGGGGTAAATGTCCAGCCAAAGAAGGTTGGCCCAAAGGAAGTCCTGAAAGCCACCACAAGTCTAAAGCATCTTCCAGCAGGGACCCATAGAAAAAGGTCAGAAATAGCCAGACAAGTGTAGGAGGAAAAGAGCAAAATAAAAATCAAGATGAAAGCTGCCATTATTAACCTCCCCACAGGTCTCTCACCAACATCTGTTTTACTCAGTCCAGGACCAAGAAACCAGTGCAGCTTCTTTACGTGTCTCTCTGCTCCATGTGCCTCCTCCAGGTGTCCCTCTTACTCTCCAACCTGCTTTCCTCCTTCTCCAGTCTCCTCTCCAGCTTTTTTCCTCCTCACTCTGCCCCACCCTCCCTTGGATAAGGCAGGGAACCTGGAACTTACCCTTTTACTGGGGACCACCCTGTTACAGTTTCATTGTGCGCTCACTGCAATAGATGGGAAAATGTTCACACTAAAAAAAGGAGAAAATTCCAGAAGCTTCCAGATATAGAAAAATATGTTTTCATACAAAGGATCAGAAGTTAGAATGACATGAAAATATTAAATATTCACTCTCCAAAATAAAAGAGAAGAGAGAAATGACTTTATAATGTTGCACCTAGCCAAATTGTCAATCTGGTGTGAGCATGGAATAAAGTAGGAGTAAGCAATTATAATAATAACAACAGTAACAACTCTTATTACAGTTACTATTATTATTTTGCAAAAGACTAGATAATAAATATTGTCAGCTTTGTATTCCAAGCAGTTTTAGTTGCAGTTATGCAGCTATGCCATTGTAACATGACACTAAACAACAAGAAAACTAAAAGGTATGAATGTATTGTGGTAAAATTTGTTTGTGAAGATGAGAGTGTTTTTGCCCACAGACCATGGCTTGTTAACCCCTGGACATGATCAGATAAACAAAGTCATAGAAAAAAAAATATTGCTTTTTTTCTACCCTTTTCCAAAAATGTATTTTAAAATATACCCTTGAAAATAGGGTTGACACCAATAAAGTGAGAAAAGAAACATGGAAACATTGTGTCCAACATCAGAGAGAAACAAACAATATTCCTAGGCTGATAGTGAAGGGAGATATAATCTGAAGAACAATCAGTTCAGACTAGAGCAGGAAGATGGAAAGCCCTAGGAGGTTTGTATACAAATAAGAAGTGAAGCTAATAGGATGCCTGACATGTTTAAACATATTGAGACAAGATTTCAATTTCTGTTGGAGAGTTCAGGGTGAATTAGTAATAAGTACATAGAACAATAAGCAACTGAAAATAACCAGGTATATATTAGCTCTTGTACAGTTTTGCAAGAAATGAAATCTAATCATACCTGAAATGGGTTTAACTATGAGTAATATTTATATATTAAATTTTTTTTTAACTAAAATTGTGACAAACTATTGGGAAGATAAGGAAAGTAGAAATGTGTGTGTTTCTGCGTTTGTGAGGAAATAATGAAGAGAGCCAAATTCTCGTCTTCTATAGCAGGAATTTAGCAGATAATAACAAGAACTGGAAAAAAAAATAAACAAGTTGTTTAGGTTATGGAGGGAAAAATAAATATAAAAAATTCAGAGTTAATCCCTTCAAGGAGTAGGAATTTACTTTAAGAGCATTCAGTTTTAGGGGCCTTTCTGGTGGCACAAGGGGTTACGCATCAGCACTATGAGGCAGTCCGCAGCCTCTGCAGCATGAGTTCCATCCCCAGCCAGGTAAGTGACCCACGTGACACAGCAGACCTCTCCTGTTGAGCCAGCTGCTCCCCTCAGCAGTATGTTTCAGTCAATCTGCCTGTTCTGCTCCCCACTCTGTCTCTGGTGAATCCTCTCACCTCCTGTACCTCTGGCCTGTACCCCAGGTCTTGTATGCAAAAATAAATGAATCTTTTTTTTAAAAAAGAGGATTCAGTTTTAACCGTTCATGACAGTTGTGCAAGTTTCTTGAAGCTAGTTTCTTTGTCCCTATCCACACTGATCATGGTTATTTAAAATGATCCTGTTACAGGGCAAACCCTGATCTTAAACAGGTTGCCTGACTGTGGGTCCTCACCCGTGCACTTAAAAGGGACTTATTAATGCTAAACTGCAGACATACACAAAACATTGATAAAAGGTTTATTTACAAGGGAAGGGGGGATGGGAAATGAATAACTCAGGGAGAAAAAGAGGGAGAGAAGTTCGTAAATGCGTCCTACCGTTCCGCTTACCTGGAGTCCCAATGATCCACCAAGCCCACGAAAAACTGAGCACTCAGCATGGCCAAGAGAGTGACCCCAGCCACATGGCAAGTTAAATACTCAAACCGGGAGCCTAGTTGCTTAACTCCACCCTCAGGTCCTCGCAACCTTCCCTTTGGTGATCATGAGATTTGTAGTTTGCAGTGTACAGGGGGTGGAGTCCACAAAGCCTGTATGGAGTTTGCTCAGGACATCCTTTCTCCCTAATAATCCTACTCACCTGACCATATTTCTTCTCATTCTCTGATGTATGCTTCTACAAATTTTTCCCTTGACTTTGACTTGAATTTCTTGATTTTACTTGAAATTTCCTGAAAGTATATTAAATGAAGTGGAAGCTAAGTGGTTAGACATAGAAATTCATTTTCCTTTCTTTTTTTTTTCCAAAATAAGGAGTGTGATGACTTAGGAGATTTAAGAGAGAAGGGTCTATGGCATGGGGGTGGGGAGAGAGGCATGAATGGGAGACAAGAGAAACCAATATAAAGAAACAAAGAATGAAGAAGGAGACGACCATAACAGACACAAAGACAAAGGAAAGAAAGAGAGAGAGGTAGGGTTCCAGAAACAAAGTAAGATGGAAAGGGAAACAAGTAGTTGCAACAATTCAATGACTGGTGCACTTTAGATATTTTAGCTGAAAGCAGCTCTAATTATATGCACCATTGTTTTAGCAATGTTACTATATTATGAAACAATTAAAATAATTGCGTTTGTTTTTCCCTGATTTGAAGTTGGTTATACAACTTCATCTTTGCAGAATGGTAGAAACAGGACTACAGAGTACTCTGTGACTGCATATCTTGAAATGTTTTGCAAAGCAAATACAGGATTGTTCTCTCTTGTGCCATTTAAATATTATAAAATTCTTATGAGTAAGAAGAATTGGGAATGACAAAAGAATCTACTAAAATCTTTGCATAGACAGTTAACCAGGCAAAGATCTGTCACTTGTCAAATTTTCAAGATTTATTAGTTCTTTTTTCCATATCTCTCACCCTCCTTCCCAAGGTCTGAATTGTAAAGGCTCATCTGGCACTAGAATCTTCAAGGACAGGAGCTGCATCCTTCCATCCTTTATTAAAAAATCCTGGTGTTATATTTTTAACTGAATTTCATATACTGGAATGGGACAGTCAGACCCTTTTATTGCTTTGCTGATCTCTTGCATTATAGTCTCTCTGCAAAAAAAAAAAAAAAAAAAGCTCTTGTGGCCGAAAGTCCTCTTCTTTACATCCAGTGTTAGAGACAACTCAAGATGTCTGACTTTATATAAAAGGTAGTAAAGGGATACAAATAGATTGCAAAATTATAAACCAATCAGGATTTTAAGATCACAGGGCATGAGTGTATTTCCAAGGCTCTTGCAGTCAGCATGTGTATGGAATCATGAAAGATAGCTCACTGAGGATTCAAATATTATGCTTTTGTTGCCACTGAGGTTTCAGGAGATCACAAATGACTCTACAGAAATAATAGTTCAGGCTTCATAAATATGCTAAGCATTATCATCCATATACATATAATCTGTCCACATTTCCAGTTTTGATTCTGTAACCCACTTTTGTCACGCGACTAATTGGCTTCCATTTTCCTTGAATTCCCTTTGTTTACGGAAGTAAAACTTCTGTCACCTCACCCACCTGTTAGCAACTCCATTTTTCTGTTCTAATAACTTTTTCCTCCAGGTGAACTACAATGTTTACCACCCATCAAGGTCTAAAAATTTTAAACATTATCAAAAGTAATCACTACCAAAAAATAGAAACAAAATCCCTTTATACTTTACACTTATGTGTGGTCAAAATGCCATGTCTTTTCATCTGCCCCATGCTCTGACCAGTTTAGAGCACAAGTGAATTTGCTTTAATATGAATCTAAAATAGTTTCATAAGTAATGTGGTCAATTTTCCAGGATATCAAAAGACCCATGTTTGGTTCTTGAAAAAATAAGATGCTTAAGGATCTTATTACTTCCCACCAGGTTACTGAAAACCACTGTCTCACATCTCTCATGGTCCAAGACCTCCAATTTTGTCTTCCTAAAACAGTTATCGAGTAACACTTGTTTGATCTTAGTCATATGTCAGTTTTTGATAATTTTTTCATTGTATTTTTCATTAAAGTTCATTATAATTTAGATTTAGGTTTAATTGTAATTTCCCAACTATATTTTGACCATGAAATCTAGGCTATCTGGATTACATGATATTTTGAAGCATCTGTTTTGATTTTAGGTATATTTTGATGTGACTTATGTGTCAATGTTCAACTATTGGGGTAAGAGATGACCAATTTCAGAGACAATGCTAGGTTCGAGACTAGAATGAGAGGTGGTGGCAGGATTTAGGAATGGGATGCCAGTCACATATGAGACAGGATCATGAGCTCATGTTGCTTGCTTGGTTATTTAGGTAATTAACATAGTTTGTTTTTCATTATTCGATATTTCAATGGAATGCATAAAACAATGACATAATGTTCAGCTTTGGAACAAGCCCTAAGTCTTTTGAACATGCCCAAATAATAATTAATTTTTCCAACTAATTCCACAAATCACATGAGCGTTAACTGGCTGCCTCTAGCAGAGGCAATTCTCCTGTCATACCCATAGTTAAGGATTCATGACCTTCAATGAAGTTTGAATTCTGATTGGATGGTGCAATTGCTCAGTTGTCATAAATGTATTTCAGCATACATTGTTCTTAAACTACTGAGGATAAGCATTATGGTGACAGTAATAGTGGGAATAAATAAGGAAATCTATGTAAAAACCCCCCTCATTTATAAAAACATCTGAGAAGGGAGACCATTTGTACATAGTGGGAGCATTGTGTCTCTCCACCACACACAAAGGTTGATGCATGCATACCCGGGTCCCTCTTGATATCCAACCTCATTGTTTTATTTCTTATTGAGCATTTCTTTGTGGGTCTGTGTCCTTCCTCATCCCCATCTCAGGTTGTGGCAAACAGCTATTTTCTTACTAGAGGATAGGTACAGCTTAGTTTATTTGTTGGCCAAAGGATCTAGGATCTGGAGAATCCATTTTTAGGAGATGTAAAATTTCTCAGGTTTCAGCTACTTTTGCTTGTAGAAACCGACTAAATTAGAGATCACTTGAAAGTAGGCATGTAAAGGACTATTAGTGGATTTTAAAAATCATTTGCTTTACTAGGGTCCTATAGATTTATAGCCCATTTTCATGAACTTAATAAAAAAACATAAAGCAAAAAAACATGTCTTTCCTTTGTAAGTCCTTGTCTGGGAGAATGGGTAATGCCTTCCTGAGAATAAAAAGGCATGCCCTTGCTTCTGATGCCTGCTTCTTTACGTCAAATGCACAGAGCTCTGTGAGCCTCCATGCTCCCTCTTCCTGTACTATGTGTGACACACAACCTACATAGCCATCTATGCAGACCTGTCTGGTTAGAGCAAAGTTAGAGTCATTAGTCATAGCGCATTAGTGATTTGTTAGTGTATAAAATGTGTGACAAATATGTAGTGTTTAGCCACATTAAAAAAAGTGTTCCTTGTTAATGTATATCCCTAATCCTCAAGGAATTTTTGTAGCAAGGCTTTAATTATTAGTTCCAGCAGATAATACAAAACCTAGAGTGCAGGACAGTCATCAGCAACTCTTTAAGGAAATATCACAGTCAACCTACAAAGAAGGAAAAGAATATGCAACTTTTTTTTTTTTTTACAGTGCAACCATAGTGATAGCCATTGATAAGGGAATAGACATTGAAATGGGAATAGACATTGAAACTATTGTTGTTAACAAAGCATGTCTGCTTAGTGTCTAATGGATATTCCCTTCCTTTAAAAAAGGCAATTGGGCCTCTCTGATGGTGCAAGGGGTTAAGAGGCAACCTATGAAGCTGTTCGCAATCTCTGCAGCATGAGTTCGATCCCTGGCTCCCCGCCTTCCAGGGAGCAACCCACATGGCACAGCAGACCTCTCCTGACTCACCCACTGCTCCCCTCAGCAGTGTACTTTGGTCAGTCTGCCTATTCTATTCCCTACTCTGGTGAATCCTCCAACCCCCTACACCTCTGGCCTGTACCCCAGCTCTTATATGCATACATAAATAAATAAATCTTTTAAAAAATTTTAAAAAGGCAATTCCTGGGCCTCCCGTGGTGGTGCAGCGGTTGAGCGCTGGGCTGCGAGGCTGCCTGCAGCCTCTGCAGTGCCGGTTCATTCCCCTGCCGCCAGCGAGGGTCCCACAAAAAAAAATATAATAATAAAAAGGCAATTCCTCCAGTATAACACAGCTTGCTTGGTGCCCTCCATCATGTGAGTCAACCAACGGTCTCTCCTGTTCTAGCGGCCATTTACCATTAACTAGTGTGTTCCAAAGGAACTTTTAAATGACTGCTTGGTATTGAGCATTAAGGGTATCAAACAAATTAGAAAATGGGTTCATTGCCTGAAGAATTTATTTTTGGTTTGATCCATGACAGGATAACATATGTCTTATTGTAATCAAGAGATAAAGTGCATCTCATTCTTAAACAAGGTGTTAGAAATTAGGGAAATCAAATTCCTTTATGAGACATCCAACTGTGCTAAGTTTCAGGATGTCTGAAAGAGAATCTGGATGATTATTTAAATTATTTTTATTATTGCTAGATGCTGAAGCTAGAGAGCTACGTTGATCTGGGGGTCTCCTTCCAGGAATAGAGCAGCAGGTAAAGACCCAGTCATCCAGCATATGCTTCCTCAATTCTGATAGCAATAGTGATCTCTCAGATAGCAGTTCAGGTGAGGAGGTTATTGATAGAAGCAAAGGTAAGGAAGGAAGTTATTTCTCTAGATGTATGTGCATTGTATGACAGTGCATGTGTTTGGGGGGTTGGGAGTTACGTGGAAGAGAGTATAGTGGGTATATTGGACTTTTAAAGTTGTCAGGGTCCTTAAATACTGTCACATGTTATACAGTCATTTGAGAGATAAGGACACAGAGATCTTGGAGTGACAAAATGATTTGCTCAAGGTCACATTTTAACCTTCAACTGATGGAAATTGTTGTTGCTTTTGGTAAAACTCAACTTAGCACTGCTTCAAAGGGCCAGAACTCTGCATCAAACTTTCTTTTCCTTTTGTCTATATCATCATAATCTGCCACTCTTTACTGTGTGGTGCCTCGGGAAGAAGCGAGGGAGTCTTAAAAACCATCCAGCTCTCCAGATTCAATTGGCAGGTTAATCGAAAACAATTTTTTTATAGCACAATAAAGGACCTGGGAACAGTGGAACATTAATATTTGTTTCTCAAAGAGTGGACCCCGAGAGAATAAAGCTGCATGCAATTGAATTATGTGGGGGATGCATTTTGCATTGCTTCATTTTACGCTACCATTAATCAGGTGGTAGAGAGCAAAGGCTGCCTCGTCAACTGCTGCCAGGGCACCCCAAGAGGGATATCACCCCCACATTCTGGGGAAGGCAGTCAGCTTTCCTAAGTATCTTATGTGATTACAATATAGTTTTCATGATGCATTCTTAATAAAACAAAAGGTGGCCATCTGACAAAAATATCATCTGGTTTTTATAATGTAAAATACAGCAATTTTATCAGCATTAACACTGATTGGCTGCCATTAGCCCCTTGCCTTCTAATAAAATTTATGATACCTTTCAGGAGCCCAATTTGATAGAAAGTGAAGTGATTGCACCCTGCTTAGATATCTCTCTGGCATCTATTCCAACAATAATGCGGTAATTTTATGCATGAAATAGCACAATTGGCATAAATAGTTATAATACTGAGTGCTGTCTAAGGAAACTGGCTGGTGGAAAATTAGAAAGCGCTTCACACTTTTGAAACAGGTAATTAGGATTTTTCTTCGTGCTCATACAAGGCAGACTGGAGTTTCATTTTATATTTCATGTTTCATTAAAATATAGGTGTTAAAAATAAATGTTGAATTTAAAACTGCATATATTATGAAATTAAAGGTGTAGTACATGGTAGAGGGTGCAAAGTGTGCAGTGGGACCTTGGAATGTCATAGTTAGCTGTAGTGGGAATATTTTTTTAAAATTTTTATGTATATTTTACATCCTTCTTCCTTTTTATACAATGCATGCTTTCTCCTCTCAGGTGTAGTCCCCATAGAATTCCCACTACCAATTCACCTGTGCACCATCACCATAGTCCCTTGTGCTCTTCCCTCCACTGTTTGGATCCCTCTCCCTCCCCTCTCCTGTAGAATGTCTCTGATTTATAGTTGCCTGTTAATTTTGTTTTTTTAATTTAGTGGGACTGTTTTTAAACATATTTTGGACAGGTAATATAGTCTTATCTATGTTACTTTGGAATGAATGATTTAGAAATAAATTGCATTCAGTCCCCAGCTCTGTAGCCCAAGAAACAGTGTGCTCCTTTGATTTAAGCTCTAACTGAGGATGATCTACTTGGTTTAATTGGCAGGTGAACGTAGGCTTTGGGTCATGTGGGATTCACTGAGCAGTTTTGAACTTTGCATTGGACTCAACAGTTCCCTGTCTATTCCACATTTCCATCTTGACCTTGGCTGCTCATTCAGACCTGAGTCAACCCCCAGTGGGAACTTTTTGATTCTCTTGAACTGTACTGTCGTTTTGGGAGACTGACAATGGGCTGTAATGACACCATTGTATTAACCTCCACTTATGACCCAGGCCAGGGCAGGCTTTTAAGTTTTCCCGGTTGTGTCATTAAATTTGTTTCTCTGGCCCTACTGACATGACACCATCACAATCCCAGCCATGGACTAATGACCACACTTGTGAAGGGAGCATGTCACAGAAGCAAGTACATACAGGTAAGAGTCCAGAGAACGGGGCTTGTGTCTGGAACTACCATGTAGAATTAGAAGGACATTGGACCTTTGTGTGCCTCAGTTTCCTCATCTGCAAATGGGAATTGCTGTTGTCTTCATTCCCTGTCTTCAAAGTTTATTGTTAGAATACAGATTGCAAATTAGTTGAAAAAGAGATAAACTGCAGGACAGATGCACAGTATGTTGGTATTCTAATGAAAAGAAAGAATAGTGTTTTTGAATGATGAAAAATAGTTTCTTACACTATTTGGAGATATGACTGTAAATGTGTGAGTAATTTTAAAAGGTAATGCAAAGTGTTCTCATAATTTAAGACATACATGAACCATACCATAGGGAAAAGAACATCATTTATTGTGACTAAATGAAACTGAGGTCCCTCTGAGTAGGTCTAGATTTCAATAGAAAATCACAAGATTGAGGGCCTCCCTGGTGGCGCAGCAGTTGAGCGCTGGGTTGCGAGGCTGCCTGCAGCCTCTGCAGCGCCAGTTTGATCTCTGGCCGCCGGGCGAGGGTCCTACATGGCGTGCAGACATCTCCTGCTGCCCGCTGCTCCCCTCAGCAGTGTACTTCATTGGTCTGTCTTTTCTGCTCCCTGCTCTGGCTCTGGTGAGTTGTCTTGCCCTCCCGCACTTCTGACTGTACCCAGTGCTTGTATAAATTAATTAATTAATTAATTAAAAAAAAAAATCACAAGATTGAGAAGAAATTCAGATTTGCTAATGATCTTGTTATAAATTCTCTTCATTTTTCTTTATATTCTAGTGATTGCAATAAAAAGCTATTCCCTGAGAATGAAATTATATATGTGTTTATACCCTCAAGACATCCAAAAGACATCTAGTCCACCAGAGATATGATCATATCAACAAAATTGGGGGGGGATTCTGTTTTCATTAACATTATCGAGACAATGACTTTTAGACAAAAGTCACTTTGTGTTATATTGTACATTGATGATTATGATGATTTACCCAAAGACTTTTTTTTTTTTAATAGAGGCATGTTTTATTTATTTATTTTATTTGTTTGTTTGTTTTGTTTATACATGCACTGGATACAGTCAGAAGCGCGGGAGGGTGAGAGAATTCACCAGAGCCAGAGTGGGGGGCAGAGCAGGCAGAAGGACCAAAGTACACTGCTGAGGGGAGCAGCGGGCGGCAGGAGAGGTCTGCGCGCCATGCGGGACCCTCCTCTGGTGGCCGGGGAGCAGCCGGGGATTGAACCGGCGCTGCAGAGGCTGCGGGCAGCTTCGCAACCCAGCGCTCAACCGCTTCGCCACCGGGGAGGCCCATTTACCCAAAGACTTTTAAGAGCATTGCTTCGAAAAGTCACTAAAATGAAAATGTTCCTCCTCGTTTTATCTTCCATTCTGCCAAGTGAATGATCTTTCTAATTCACAAGACTTCTTTTCTTATTTTTTAAAAAGATTTATTTATTATGCATACAAGAACAGGGGTACAGGCCAAGTGCAGGGGATAAGAGGATTCACCAGAGACAGAGTAAGGAGCAGAACAGGCATACTGACTGAAATACACTGCTGAGGGAACAGCAGGAGAGACAGAAGAGGTTTACTGTGCCATGTGGGTTGCTCCCTGGCAAGGGTACTAACTCATGCTGCAGTGGCTGCAGATAGCTTCATAGTGCTGAGACTTAGCCCCTTGTATTACCAGAGAGGTCCTACTTTTCATATTCTACTTTTCATGTTGTGACAGGAATTTATGCTCCCAAGAGAGAATGCCATGGGTAAAATGTGTCAGCTTTTTTTCTCCACAACTTCTCATTTTCCTTTCCATGTAGGAGACAGGCAAATGGTTCAATTATTGATGAGAATAAGAAATAAGCCTGTGTCTCAGCCCATTCTCTTTCCCCACTTTTAGATAAGTTTGCTTAAAGGATGGGCATAGTCTTCTGAGAGCCCAGTTTCCATGTGGTAACCTTTGAGTGGAATTATTTTATTTGGTTTTACTATCAATAACATGGAAAACATGAAACATAGTAGCTGCTCAATCAATATTTATTGGATTAATGAACGAGTAAATATATCACTATGTGGGACAATGATCCTGGGTAAGCCTCAAATCTGATGACACAATTTCTCCCTAGAAAAGTTGGTTTTGACTATGACTAGGTTCTAGACTGGGTGGGGGGAGTACTAAGAAAATTGACTATGAGCTTCCATCTGAGCCACATTCTCTGATCCAATTTTGTCAGATTTAAGTGGTTACTTGCTCATCTGCCTGACTCTTGTATCTTTTTTAAAACTTTGATTAAAAACTTGAATAAGGGAGGACTACATTATATTTTCATTCCCACATACCAACTTTCATTCTCTGCTTAAAATTAATAATTTCAATATCTCTACTGCATAAAGTTCACATGGACTAGGATAACCAACAATAAATTTCACACAATTATTCTGTAAGGAAGAACAATAGAGTGAGGCTGGATAACTGACTCAGTCAAGGTAACTGAAGAGAATTTCTTGAGGAAGACTATCAAAAACTTTTATAGAGAGTAGAGATAACATTCATTTCAGCAAAACATACATTAAAAATTTTTGAGCAAAACTATTTACATATAGTAAAATATTGACATGATATGTTAATACTGTTATTCTCACATTTCAATAGACTCTGAAGCTTTTATCAATTTTAGACATCATAATATCTGGCATTTTTCTCAATTCTAAGGTGTCCACATGTCTGCATCCCTCTTAGAAACATTGGCTCTAGTTAAAAGAAACATGGTCTTATAATTACAATAAAGTAGTGCAGAATATGCCTTTTGAAGAAACGTACTCATATACTGAGAATTGTCGTTTAGATATTTCAAATCCAGGAAGGGAGTTACTACAAATTTTTGAGGTATAAGTTAAGTAACAAGAGTTTACAATAAGCATCCTGTTTTATTCCACTTAGATGTACTCATCCCTCCTATTCACTTTGAAAATTAGCAGTGTGCCATATGCTCTGAAGAAAGATAAATTGATCAGTAGAGGAAGAAATTTCCACAGACAAGAATAAGAAATTCTTGCCATATAAATTTCAGAGAGAACTAGTGACAGATTTTGCTCTCAGAGCCATTTTTTGCCAAAGAGTAGTTTCCATATTTAAAACTAAAGAACTAAAAAGAAACTGATTTTAGCCTGAAAGAGTTCACTTAATCATTAGTTCATTGATTTAGTAAATGCTTAATAGGTGGAACAATGTTATCATGAAAAAAATGTAGGCCATGATGTCAGACAAATTTAATTGGGGCTTGAGTATCTGTTTTGTTAATAGTTCATTTGACTATTTTCACTTTCTGGACCAATTTTTTCCATTTTATAAGTCAATGATAACAATAATGGGTTTAGTATGTTATTGTGAAGAATAAATAATATATTAAAATCAAGTATAGTATACATATAAATTAATTCCTTTTTCTCTCCTTCCTTCATTCAACACTTCCCCATCTCCTTATAATTATTGAGGAAGCATATGTGATTCAGGTACAGATTTTCTCCATTACCCAAGAGTAGAGTGCTCCTATGAAAATTTGGTAAAATTTTTAAGCATTCCCATACCCGAACAATAATCTACCCAATTATATCAAATTATTCATAAAGCCTAAAGTAATACTAACACATAGTAAACACAGAAATGGTAAGATGAATTTAGTTCCTGTGTCAAGCTCCTGGGGAAGGAGCTTGGAGTTAGTTCTCTTGCTGCTTGGGGTGCATAGTGCCTGTAGAATGGCTGGTACAAAAAAAACACAAATACTGAATGTTATTTGTGATTTTACCTTTGTCATAAAAGCTAAAATACTGTTCAGATTTTTTTCCATTAGTGAAAACATACTAATGTAGGTCTTTTGTAAAAGTAAAGTAATATAGGACAGACTTTTGAAAAATTGGGCATATCTGTATTCCATTGTCATTAAGAGCTGGCATTTTAGTGAAAGGGCCAAGCAATTCAAAAAGCAAAATCACTCCTCAATGTGGTAAGTGTTATGTATAGAACCCTCTATGAAAATCTAACTCTGCCTAGAGCTTTCAGAAAAGGTTTCGTAGAGGAGATATACAGTGGCGATGCTGTAACACAATGGCACCGGAGAATGAGCTTGTTAAATCCATGAAACCAGAAGTGGTTAATTTGATTAGACATAAGGTGCTCATGGATGAGTGTTAGGAGATGTAGCTGAGCAGGCAGACTGAAGCTGAGCCACGTGACAACCTAAAGTGACAGGAGTGAAGTTGGGGATTTTCTCCTGTGGGTAATGGAGATTCACCAAAGTCCTTAAACTGGGGTTAGGTGGGTCAGTTGCATTTTAGATTACTTGTGACCATGTGGAAAATAGAATAAAAAATGGGTTAGGACTCGGTTGGATGAGTTCAGAAAATGTCCTTAACAAAACAAATGCAGATAAGGAAAAACAGATTTGAAATGCATTTAAATGGTATAAGGAACTGGAAACGTTATGAGGGAATGCAAACAAATACATTCTTCACCAAAGAAAACATGTAAGTTTTGAGGACTGGATCTGTGTAGTAGAAGTCCATTGACATTTTAGTGCTTTACCTATCAAGAATTACCAAAGCTGCAAGGGAAAATGGATACATTTTTGTGATGGTTGTCTTTATTGCTAAAGGTGAAGCTTTGGTACTATTCATAGCTCTACTAGGTGACATGACGGGTATGAAGAGAAAAGTTTTATGGCTGTTCTCTGGCAGTATATGGTAACAACAGATCCAGACATTTGTGTGTTACAGGAAATGGAATTTGCACATGATTTCTTTCTTGCTAATGTAGTTAATCTACACTTGCATCTGCTTAGTTTTTCTACTTTTGTTATATTCCTTAATGATATATAAAGGAGTCTGAGGCTTGAATATGCACATTGACATATATCATCCTAGTGCCTTGCCCCTCATGAGTAGCCTTCACCCCCACCCCATCTTTCTTTTCTCCTTGACCCTTCACCCTAGGTGATCAGTCCACATGCTCCCACCTCACTGGCCTGGAGATTGGAAAAGTGTACTTGTTCTACCAAGGAGACTAGGAAATATCAGCTATCCATTATAGATTATTTTCTCTCTTTTGAAATAGTTGTGATTTTCCATAATCTCCAATGTTGAATCCATTCAAAAATTCAACATCCTGGAAGTAGTAATGAGATATGCAAATACTGTTGTTTAACATTGCATTTCACTTAATCTTCTTCTTTCCTTAGAATAATTTTTGTAACATTGTCATCTTTAGTGGATGCTGCCTTTTATGGCTTCCAGGTGCATAAGCTTTGCCCCAGAACCAAGTAAATGGAAAGCTATTTCAGATAATATTACAGTGTTTCTAACTCTGGGATCAGAAATAATCAGAAGAAACCCTTAATTCTTTAGAATCACTATCCTCCTTTAGCTTTTAAATTCTGAACACAATGTAAGGGACTAAGGAATAGGGAAGTAGATGTGTTTTTGTCCTCGAGAGACCTCACCACTAAATGGTATAAAAGATCCATGTATATGTAAACTAGTTATATCATAATGCAAACCATTGTGTGATCAACAGCCGGACTATGTCAAATATGCTAAAAAAAAAAGTTACCTGGAGTGAAAGTGAATATCCCTCAATTGTATAACAGAGTGATGTGAAACTAAAAGTTGCAAATCAAACCTATTCAGAAATGCAATCATAGTATCCTTCACTGTGAAAAGTATTTACTGCCAGGTGATCGATACTGTCCTATATGCAGTGGTAAATGAACTATGAAAAGCTCCTGATCTAATGAGGTTTACAAGCTAAAAAAGGAAGAAAATTAAAAATTAGCTATGAACTATCTTGTGGGACAATGATGTGAGGGAGAGAGACAAGTTAAGTAGAAGCCTCAGGTTTGGAACTAACTGATTGTGGGGCCATTTATGAAGGATTGTATTTGGATAAGACTGTGAGGCAACTAAAAGATGCATCAATAATTCTGCATGTAACTATGTTAAGTTTGCTGTTTGTTAATCAGTGAATTCTAGAATTCAAGAGAAAGACTTGTCTGGAGATATACATATGAAGGTCTGAGAGGACAGATGATGCTCAAAGTCATGGACTTGGTGCCTGCTCCAAGCAGGAGAGTGATATTTGAGAAGAAGAGAGAGAGCAATCTAATCACAGGTTAGGAAGATGAGGAAAAGTCAGCCAGGATCACTGAGAAAGCAGCCAATGAGGTAAATGGAAAGTCAGGAGGGTGAAGTTTCCTGGAAGCTAAGTGAATAAAGTGTTTTAAGAATGAGGGAGTAACTGACTGTGTCAAATGATGCTTACAGGTGAGTTTAGAACTGAGAATTAAACTAATGATTCTGCAACATGAGTGCATTTGGTGACTTGACTGGGTGAAAGATTGACTGGAATGACTTCAAGATAGATTTAAGTTTGAGAAAATGAAAAGAATGAGTTTTCCTACAAAGAGGAAGAGAGACATGCTAAAGGGGAATGTGGGATCAAGAAACTTGTCAAAATAGAGGTATCAGAACGTTATATAATGCAATACATAGAGAACATGATTGATGGTGCAGTAAGGAGATAGCAGTGAAATTGCAGGAATAAATCCCTTTGAGTAAGGAGAAGATAGCACCAGTATTTAAGGGGAATGTTTGGCTTTCAAAAGGGGGCTGGAAAAGTTCATTCACTGAAACAGAAGAAAAGCATTGTGAAATGAGAGCAGGTGTTTTGGTGACTTTCTTGGTGGAAAATAAAATTATTATTCTCTTCTGATTTCTGTTTTCTCACCAAAAGTAAGGTGTGACCAACAGGATGAAGAAGGTGAAGGAGTGTTTAAAGTTTGAGGAGAAAGGAATTATGGTGACAGTGTTCTAGAGAAAAAAATTCATAATGAAGGAGCTAGGGAAATAGAGACTGCAGAAATATTCTGAGGATCCACAGGAGGGGAATAACTGTTAACATAAAGGGAAACCAACAGCGTTCTAATTCATTTTGCCAAACCACATTCCATAGTTCTAGTGAACAGGTGGGTAGAAGAGGAAGTAAGTTTCAGAAAGGGGGAAAGAGAACACACAGGAGACGGGGGTGTATGCTAGGGAATGAGGAAGTAGTTGACCCTGGAGAGTAAGGGGAAAGGAAGGGAGAGCAGACATCACAGCAGATCTTGGGGAATATGAAAAGTGTTGGGTTATGAATAAGAGAAGTGTTAATTAGTTATCACCTTGGAGGTAGTAGCATAAAATATTGGGATTCATGATGTGGGCTTACAGCAAAAAATTGGAAGGGGGTGAAGTTACTGGTAGGTCAAAGTTTAGGGTGCAAGATGGAAGTGGGAGACTTTTTGAGATGGGGAACTCATAGGCATGTGTAGCTTGAGAAAGGATATTACCTGGAAAGGTGGATATCAATAAACATGGAACCAATTGATTAAGTCTAGGTATTCATTTGAAAAGAAAAACTGGATACAATTAAATGTGACCTTGATACCTGAGTAATAATATTGGTCTAAAAATAATGGTAATTTCTATTCCCAATTTCTTACTAGAACAAACTAAAGCATCTGATATCAGGATGAAACACAAGACCATACAATATATTCTAAAGAACTGCTCTGTTTTTGTCTATAATTTCCTAATCTAATATTCTCTGTAAGAATTAGAAAAAGGCTGCTTTGTTATTTGTCATTGTAAGTGAAGAAATGCTTTTTTCTAGCATTGAATTCCTATAGCCATTGCAACTTCATAAATAAAATCATAAATAAAACTAATTATTAATAGTCACTACAAATGATTCAGAAATTAGCAAAAAAGGTATCATTTTGTATGTTTAATGGTTTACTCTCTTATAACATGTTTAAAATCTTGACATATTTAGTTGCATTATTAAACAGTTCCTGCTCATGGGAGAATGTTCATGTAAAAACAAGTCTCTTCTAGTATTTTATTGATTCCCATCTTTTAACCTTAGCCTTGTGCTATAAGACCCCAACCATTCACTCTCCTGTCTTTTACCTGCGGGTGGGACAATGGAAAGCTCCAGAGTGTCCCACTTGGTTCATGAGTTATAAAATAACTGTAGGTAAAGTTACACAATTATGGAACATCTACCTGCCAGAGACTCCTGGTGACTGTTTTATCACAGATGTTATGAGAACATGGTGATAAGACCAAAAACATATGCTTGAGATAAAATGATATTTATAATAAAAGAAAAAAAATCTGATATAATTAACAATTCAAACACAGTGCCCAAATAATTTTTCATTAAATATATTTTTATGTGTATTAAATAATTTAATTTTGGTTGTTTGTAATGACACAATGAACCTGAAAGGACTAGTTTATCCACATGGTAAATACTTAACTAGGCTGCCCTACAGAAAGCATACTTCCTGTAATAAATTACTGAGACAGGCTCCACTGATCTCAAAGATGATTGTGGTCCAAGTGAGGATAGCTGATTATCTTGGTGTACATTCTAGAAACTTCTTGAGTTGCACAATTAGACTAACCTATTCATGGAACTGAACTCCCAAGAGTTTCTTTTCTTAAATGAAAGGGTGTCTTATTTCAATGAAAGGCAGAACAGTGCCTGAGAACAGTCCCTTGATCATCCATTCAGTCTGGTTATAAACATGGATTATAAGGCAAACACAACTCAAAATTGTACTACATGCATACATTTGATCTATCAAAAAGTTTAGCTTTTGTTTACTGAAAAGTTCTTTTTAAGAAAAAAAAGAAGAAAGAACAAATTGTGTTTTTTAAGTTTCTATGTGCCAACTACCCATAGGTAATTTTCATCTATTATCTCATTTAAAAATCCTCTGTACTTAATTTGTACTGGAAGTTATCAGAAATGTTGATCCCAATCTACTCCTCTCCTGCTCAGTGCAGAATTAATAGTTGTGACAGAAAATAAGGTAAAAACAAATTTTCTCAAATACCTCATAATAGATTTAATCAAGTATAAGTCTCAGATATAGACTAAGGGTTATAGATGTATGGTAAATTCACAGAAGCAATCAATGATGCATTAGACTAACTCCAAAATGTTGGTCTTAAACCAGGAGAATTCTTTGCAAATTAAAGGTGTGGATGGTGAGTATGTGGAGTGCAGTCACAAACATACAACTCATCGTATTAGGATTTGAATGTGGGATATGAGAAAAGAGAGAAAAGTCTATTGCAATCTCCTGAGCTACTCTTGTGATAGGCTAAACTCATTTTAGAATAATTTATAACCTGATTAAGACTGGCCTTACATACAAGAAAAGTCTTACCTACCATGGGGATGATATTACAAAAGACATTGTTTATGCAGTGTTTTCTCTCTGAAAAAAAATTCAATGCAAATAACTTGGGAAGGAGGATCAATTATGTCTGTAATCTCAGAGTAAACTAGTTTCTAAAATCACTTTCCTTCTTGGCAGAAATAGCTGCGTGAATGACTGGGCACATGCAGTGTGTGGCTCAGATGCTTAGGACTTGGTGGACGTGCCAGGATTTATATCTCAGCTCTGTCACTTATGTAGCCATGTCTCTGGGCTAATTCCTCAACCACTTTAAACCTAGTTTTGTTCACTGTCTGAAGTCAAGAAAAAAGAATATCAAATTGGAGTGTAAGGATCAAAGGGGTAACAGATGAAAATTATTTAGTGTAGTTGATAGAAAGTTAGAGAAAGAATACTGAGGGGCAAAAGGACATAGAAGAAAGGGAAAGGAGGGAGGGAGAGGGGAGAGGAGAGAGAAGAAGAGAGGAAGGATGGAAGGAAGGAAAGAAAATTTGGCTAATTTGGCACAGTTACTCAGAGACATGCTTTATGAGTGATTCATATGATTTCCTACTCTTATAATATTTGTAAATCAGTAGCTATAATATCCAGCACCTATGTTATTCTAGAATGCCTTCTTTTGTCCCTTCTATTTCTTTGTGACAATCTCAGCCTCTGTGAAGGGTAACATACCCTACATCTATCTACTCCTCCAAGCCTGAAGCCATCATCCCCAAGCAGCTCAAGCTCACACAGGGTCCTTGGCTGTGGGACAGAGGTAGCAGAAGGAGACTGACCATCTGAGTGGTCCACATTGAGTTATTTCCTCACGTGGAATCATCAGTCACAGGCTGGCAGATGCTCCTAGCACTGCCAGCAGAAGCCACACTGATTTAATAGCGAAAGGATGAAGCCAGTTCACAGATAATGGTGTGGGCATTATTCAGCTTCGTCAGGAATTTCAATGTATTATGGCTGGGACAATGGAGCCAAAGCAGCTTTTTGAGGCCTGCTCCCTCCTTGGTCTCTCTAAATAAACTTCTAATGAACTTGAGACTTCAGAACATCCTTGCTATTGTATTTTTTGTTTTGTTTTGTTTCCCAATGAAGGTATGTGGAAAATGCTGGAAGTTATTTTTGTCCTGCCAGTGGATGAGACAAATCAGTTTGAAATATTTATTCAAAATTAAAAAGTATTTCCCCTGAAGATAATTGGTTTAGTGTGTCTCCATTCATTTAAAATAAAGTAAAAATCTTGTTTCAAAATCTCTCAATAATGCAATGAAGAATATCTTTTTTTATTCCTTTTACTTTTTATTTTATATATTTTTACATCATTTTTCATTTCTGCACAATGTATGCATTTTCATCTTGATTATAGTCCCCATACAATTCCCACACCCCCTTGTTTTGATCCCACAGTCAGAGGTGAGAATTTTTTTTAGCAGAAATATACTAAGTTTTTAAAATCCCTTGAGGACTATCAATTTGGGTATGAAATTGTGGATGAGTTGATCTCTTGTGAGTTATTTACCTTTTAAAAAAAAGCACAAGTGCTATTAATCTTGCCAAACTTCAATTTAAACAAGGTTCTAGAGGGTCCCCTTTCTTTAATGGGTTTGCAAACAGATTAGGGAGAAAAGAATAACAAACAGAATACTATTAGAGAACCAAAAAGGAAAATTATAATCTAGTGCTAGTTGGTATAACACTGAGGATGACTACGTGGGGGCAGTATAGGTGGGAGAGATTAATATCCATTGAGTAGCCAGCTATGATTTCACAGAGGATATGTGAAGTAAACTGGGTTTTGCCAGATAGATTGATTATGATTGACATTGAAAGCACAGAGGCAAACCATATATAAGAAAAGATGCAAGGTTGGAAGAAGCAAGCTAGTGTTAACAATAGCATTTATACATGCCAGTAAGCAATGTGGCTGAGACAAGATTCAGATCAGGAAAACATTCTATTGTTCATTGTTCCCAATATTCTTTTTATATTTTAAAAAGCACTTAAGACATAAGAAGATTGGATTTGTCCAAGTAGTGGTAAGACTGTGGAATCAAACAGTCCTGGCCTTAAATTTTAACTCTGCCCCTTAGCTGAGTGATCTTGGCCAATGGATTTAAAGCTCTCTGTATTGCTTTACTCATTTCTAAAATGGCAGTAATAATGTGCCTCATAGGAATCTCAATGGAATTTTGAAGTGTGAACACATTAATATAAGTGAGACATAGTGCTTGTTGTATGGAAGGTAACCTAGGAGTGGTTGTTAGTATTATGATTGTCATTGCAGTTATTATTTTTAGTAGTTCTAGTAGTGTTCTGACCTCTAAATAAGAGTAGATTGATTTTAAGTGGCATGGGGTATGGTTACACACATCAAGTCTCAAATATAAGGTCAGAAGCATGTATCTAAGGTGACCATATACCCTGTTTATCTGTGACATCCTCCACTTACACCTGTGCTCCTGACATATTTAAAATGCTGTGTTTTTTCACTCTCAAAATTATTCTCATTTGACAAATAAACTCTATGGTCATATCTCTTATAACCAATGCAGGACAACAAAGAACACTGTAGCCTTTTGAGCAGTAGGAAGGATGGGGTGGGAGCAGTGTTTTAGGAACATTCCTATGGCCATGGCATCCATGAGGCATAGAGAGGGTAAAGGCAGGAATAAAAAGCCAGGAAACTGCTTTTACTGATGGAAGTCTTGACCCAGATAATAATGAGAGTGATGAGAGCAGAGAGTTCAGATATTTGCTAGGAACAAAAGCGAGGCCCAGGAGGAAAGGAACACTTTCTTCTTCCTGATCTGACCCTTGGCCCCTTACATTCTTCACTTAGTTCTCAAACCCTTCTTAGTGCAATGCCTGCAGAGAATCATATCCTTTATGGATGGAAACCCTATGATTGGGAGCCCACGCCAGTCCATCCTGAGATGGGAAGCTGAAACTCCAAATCACTCCGACTTGATCTAAGATGAGTGACTTAAACAACTCAGAACTAAGTAAGAAATAACTCTTCTGCGATGATTCTCTGATTTTCATGTGTATGAAAACTGCACCCTGTCCAAGCTACTCTGAACATTTATGCTAAGTGACCCCATGTCACGCTCCCAGCTTGGGTCTGCCCTTTTTGATACTCAGAGCGTGTCAGTCTCAAAGGGATTAACACCTCAAGTAGAGGTGGGATAGTTTAACTTAGAAAAAAAAAAAAATCTGCTTCTTCTATAAAAGAAAAAAGGCAGGAGGATAGACTGAGGGCTTTTGGTGATAGACCAGCTCTTCCTTAACTGAATGCTGATGGATTAGCAGGTAGAAGCTGGACCAAAGAGGGCAGAACATTCTGCATAATCTACATAGATCAAGGAGGGTAGACTCCAAAGTTGTGGAAACCATACTGGCATCTGGGCAGTGTGTTGTGGTGTGGCAGACAGGAGAGGACCTGCGATGTTTCCAGAGGGCTTTTAAGGAACATTAACCCCAACTGTTGCATTACATAGTTGTGCTCTATGACTATGCACTACAGACCTTTCTCTCCCAAAGATAACAACTAGGACATAACATTCCACACTGCTGATGCTTTTGCTGCCTGGGCACTATTTCTGGGCACTATGTGGAGGAGCTGGGTCTTGTGGCTAAGTGAGGTCTGTGAGGACGTAGAGAACAGATGAAGCTGACTCAGGTTCATACTTGTATATAACAGACTGAGATAAAATCTAGACAGGAGAGAGTCTGAAGCAAAAACCCTTGTTTTAGAGAATGCTATGTTTCAAATGTTTTGTGCACACACTTTTAATCTGTCAGGTCTGAAGAAGGATCATCCTGTCTGAATAAGGAGTCTCTTCTTTGGGAGTGTTTTCCTGAAAGCTCCAAACTAATTAAGCTTATAAACTTTTAAATGCTGCAGAGGAGCTCTTAATTTAAAGAAAATCTAAAGTGAACCTCTGGTAAAGCAAGGAATTCTTTTGTAATGCAAATAACTCCTCCCTGGTGCCATTCTATTAACTTGTAAGTTTCTGAGTAGGGAAAATGCTGGGCCCACCTGTACTCCATTCACTGCGCACTGAGGAAGCAGCGGATAATAGATGGTGAGCCCTAGGAATATTTCAACCCTAGCAGCATGGTTCACTGTTGTCTATGACATGTTGTTAAATTATTGATACCCAGCCAGGCTTTGGGACATGGGCTTTGTTGTTCTGAGCTAACAAAGCCACCTGAGAGAAAGTCATAATGAGAGAGCAGGGACTTAGCTATGATGGGGTGAGGCTTCTGGGCAGCCAATCCTGCCCGTAACAGGAGAGGGCTACAAATTATTTGGACTGACCACTCTTGCAAAAAGGAAGAGAAAATAGGTACATTAATGAAATTCTTACAACAGATGGCAAACTGTCGTTGGATCCTCTGGTGGGGGAAAAGGAACAAAAAAAAAACTTTCAAAGAATATTTTATGTGAGTATATCACACAGAATACACTTACTCCAAGGATTCACAGAGAGCTATCTAAGAGACATTCAGTTAAATTATTTAACAGAAGATGACAGAAAAGAATTAGAGAAAGAAATTTTCCCATCTCAAGTTAAAACAACAATCCACTCTCTATCCACGGGTAAATCTCTGGGTCCAGATGGTAGCCCAACAGAATTTTAGCAAACATTTGGAGAGATAATAAGGCCTATAACAGTAGATAATTACTCACTTATATATGGCTCAGTGCCCCCTCATCTACATTAGTTTCTATAGCAGGTTTTTTGCCAAAAGAAAGGAAGCAGACCCCGGCTCTGTGTTCTCATTTGTAATATTCTCTTGCTTCGCTTTGCGCAGATGCCAGGAACCGTCCCTTTTTTAATTTCGGTGTCCTTATGAAGACCTTTGAGCACAATGGGAAGGTGAGGAGACATTCAGCATTACTGGAATGGGATATGAAAACTGCCACTAGGCCGTCCTCCAGGAAAGCAGGTCAAAGTTCAGTTTAGTTGTCAAGAAATGTCATTCAATTAATGTGTGTGTGGGGGGGGGCATTCCTATTTATCCTTCTACTTTCCCTTCTTCTGCTTACCCCAACACACTTGGGAAAGTGTATAAAGGAGTAAACACTGGCATTTTAGGAGCATGGAGGATTCAATATCCACCCCCAGAGCAGAAAGAGCAAAGGTCACGGATGTTTTCAGCAGCAACTAGATCATAGCCATTTTGCCAGAGGCTTAATGGAGGCTGATGAGTTTAGCTACATCTGTGCTCTAAGGCTGAGAAGCAGGGTGAGGCTCCAAACTGCAGGCTTCACTGACCAGACTGCCTATAAAAGTCTCTACCAATTATAGATACTTCCAGGAGATCATAATCCTTAGTTCTTATAGATTTTTTTTTCTCCTCTGAAGAACATTTTACAAAGATGAACTAATTAATCTCACCAATCCAGTGATTTCAGATAAAGTGATTTTCCCATTTTATAGGTGAAGACAGTGCCAGGGGTCTTGCTTTTTACATGATTTTATAGATGTCAACATTTCGAAGATGAGACAAATCTAAAACAGACATTTTTGTTACAGGGTAGGGATCCTCCAAACCTGTCTGTCTAAACAGGTTCTGCCATCTGCTGCATCAAGGCAAAACATACTCTAGTGTGAAAAGCTTCAATGGAAAGGAACTTTAGTACAATTAGTGTGCAATACAGAAAAGGGAAAGAATAAAATTTCCAAACCTAGCACTTGAAGTTACCCACCCGCTTGTGGGTAAATGTCCAGCCAAACAGGGTTGGCCCAAAGCAGGACCATTGAGGCCAGAAAGCCTCCCACAAGTTTAAGTCACCTTCTGGTGGGGACCCACAGGAAAGGGTTCTATAAAAAGGACCCAGCATATGTGGGACAGAAGGAGCAAAAGCAAGATAAAAGCTGCCAATATTAACTGCCCACAGGTATCTCATCACATCTGTTTCAACCAGTCCAGGACCAAGAAGCAAGCACAGCTTCTTCACATGTCTCTCTGCTCCATGTACCTCCTCCAGGTATTCTCTGACTCTCCATATTTCTTTCTACCTTCTTCAGTCTCCTCTCCAGCTGCTTCTCTACCCTGCTCAGATCCTCCCTTTATTGGGTTGGGCAGGGAACCCAGCACCTCCCTTTCCCTGGGGCCCACCCTATCACAATTTTGGGTCATTTCAATCTCCACTAAGACAAATCTGCCTTCCAGCTTTCTGTTAATCAAATGGTGATATCCTGGCATGAGAAGCATCCTGGCTTTTAGAGATTAATGCAACAATAAGTGTTATCACTATTAAGTGCTTAATGTGTATCACACTGTGCAGATGCTAGTGCTCTCCATAGTCCTTTAAACTTGTGCTCTTATCATTGGCTGTCTACTGGAACATACCTAGGGAAACTTTAAGAACCGTTCTGTCCACCTTGCAGATCAATAAAATCAGAATCTGAGGGGTTGGGGATGGTGGGGGGCAGTTGTCAGTATTTTTTTAAGCTCCCCAGGTGATTTCAATGTGCAAAGGAACATTTTTGATAAGAAAAAACTTGGACAAGAAGTAGAGAAATTAAAATATATTGAGAGTTAATAATATGGTGCTATTTTATTTTGTTATTTGGTGAAAGAGACTTGAGTTATAGGATGAGTAGTCAGGGCCAGTAGAGAAGAAACATAATGGAAACGGAAGAGAAGTTATCATTAGTGGAACAAGTTCCCAAGGGAAGCAGAGAATGAGGATTACACACTTTCTCCTTTATGTTTCTTGTGCACTTACAGATTTCTGTTGCAAATCTATTACCCTAATATTTTTGTTTACATGTCTGTCTTTCCATATTATAAATTGTTTAAGGCATGCAGCACTAGCACAGTCATCTCTCATGTCTTGAGTAATGTCTGGGATATAACAGGCTCTCTGATGCTGGATAAAGGGAAGAAAGAATTTAGAATCTTTCCTTCATTGAAAGGAGTCTCCAGCTGTCTCTCATACAGTGCTTGAAGATCATACCATTAATCATCTTTTAGATTAAAGCTTTGATAACCTGGGTTAAGGATTGGTTGCAAGGACATTATAACACACAAAACTACCTTCAGCTATTTGTGCCTCTGCAAAAGTTGTTCTGATCTGTTGACTTACCATTCACCAATAAGAATCTAGACTAGTAGTTATCACTTGGTAAAGTTAATATGGTAAATTCCAGAGCATTTGGGACATGTTTTCCAGAACTCTTGGAGACAGCAGGGGGAAAGTCTGTAAAGTGTAGAATCAAGATATCCAAAGCCAATCTGTGTGTGTGTGTGTGTGTGTGTGTGCATGTGTTGGAGGTAGTCAAGGAAGTCAATTGCACCCAAACCCTTGGTATCTCAAAAACTGTTTCTGAAGCCAGATTTAGAACCACACATCAGACATCAGGCTGTCACTTAGCATTGCTTGTATTCCCCAGTTTGATATATATAGCCTTCTCCAGATTGATGAATAATAGAATATGCCACTTTTCATTCCAGAGGGAACATAGCCAGCAGGGACATCATGGTATGACTAATCCTACCAGTTGTCAGTGCCCAAGGGATAAGTCCATCTTGCTCTTGGTCCACACTGGATATGACATAATTTTGCCCAAATATACTGAAATGTCTTGCCTTGACTATAACCAACATCCATTTTTTTACTCTTTGGAATATCTATGATCAGCATATTTCTTCATACTCTCAAATTCTTTCCTAAATATTAGTTTCTTAATATTCTTTCCAGATCTTAACATTAATTTTCTTTTTTTTTAATCTTTTTTTTTAATAGAGGCATGGTTTTTTTTTTATTTATTTGTTTGTTTGTTTATTTATACATGCACTGGGTACAGTCAGAAGCGCGGGAGGGTGAGAGAATTCACCAGAGCCAGAGCGGGGAGCAGAGCAGGCAGAAGGACCGAGGTACACTGCTGAGGGGAGCAGCGGGCGGCAGGAGAGGTCTGCGCGCCATGTGGGACCCTCCTCCTGTGGCCGCGGAGCAGCCGGGGATTGAACCGGCGCTGCAGAGGCTGCGGGCAGCTTCGCAACCCAGCGCTCAACCGCTGCGCCACCGGGGAGGCCCTTAACATTAATTTTCAAATAGTTTTATTTCTAAAATCACTCATTCAAATTTACTGCTCTTTACTTCCTTTTTTCATCTTTCCAGCTTCATTAAGTAAGTAGTCTTACTATGAATAGTCCAATATTTCTTCTTTTATCCTCTCCCCCCTTTTTTGTTATCTATGTGTTTTAATCTGCTTTCACTATCCTCTTTCTAGTTTAAGTTGTTTGACCTATCATTACAATTAAACCTTATGCAAATGGTAAATTCCCTGACTTCTCTGTCATTTATCACTCTCATGTGGACAAACTCAGCTTTTTTTTTTTTTTTTAATAAATTTTATTGTTATATTCCCCATACAATTGCAGCCCCCCCATTCTGACCCCAATCCCTCCCCTCCCACCCCCGCCCCCCTAAAAGTGTCTCTGGTTCATAGTTTTTTGTTGATTTTGATTTTCACTTTCTTATAGTTATTCATTTTCCTGGTCCCTTATTTAAGTTTTCTAGATTCCTGCTATGAGTGAGACCATCCGGTATTTTTCTTTTTCTTTTTGGCTTATTTCGCTGAGCATGATCCCTTCCAGCGCCATCCATGTTGCTGCAAATTGCATGTGTTTATCTTTTTTGAATGCTGAGTAATATTCCATGGTATATATGTACCACATCTTCTTGATCCAGTCATCTATTTTTGGGCATTTGGGTTGTTTCCAAAGCTTAGCTATTGTAAACAGTGCTGCTATAAACATAGGGGTGCAGGTGTTCTTTGGAATTGATGTTTCTGTGTCCTTTGGGTAAATACCTAGGAGTGGAATTGCTGGATCATATGGAAGCTCTATGTTTAGTAGGTCCAGAAATCTCCACACAGCTTTCCACAGTGGTTGGACCAGTTTGCACTCCCACCAACAGTGCAGAAGAGTTCCTTTTTCTCCACACCCTCGCCAACATTTGTTGTTGCTAGTTTTTTTAATATGTGCCATTCTCACTGGTGTAAGATGGTATCTCATGGTAGTTTTGATTTGCATTTCCCTGATGACAAGTGATGTTGAACATTTTTTCATATGCCTGTTGGCCATTTGCATTTCCTCTTCAGAGAAGTTTCTTTTAAGCTCTTCTGCCCATTTTTTGACTGGATTATTTTCTTTGTTGTTGTTGAGTCTCATCAGCTCTTTGCATATTTTTGTGATCAGTCCTTTATCATTAGTGTTGGGTGCAAAAATGTTCTCCCAGTTGGTGGGGTTTCTCTTTGTTTTTGTTATTGTCTCTTTTGCTGTGCAAAAGCTCTTTAATTTGATGTAGTCCCAGCTGTTTATCTTTGCCTTCACTATCACTGCTTTGGGTGATGTGTCTGTAAAGATGTCTTTGATGTGCAAATCACGTAGTGTTTCGCCTATATTTCCTTCTATATATTTTATGGTTTCAGGTCTTATGTCTAGTTCTTTAATCCATTTTGAGTTGATTTTTGTGTATGGTGTGAGGTGGTGGTCAAGCTTCATTCTTTTGCATGTAGCGACCCAGTTTTCCCAGCACCATTTATTGAACAAACTTTCTTTGCTCCAATGCATATTCTTTGCTCCTTTGTCAAAGATTAGTTGACCATAAATCTGTGGGTTTATTTCTGGATTTTCTATTCGATTCCATTGGTCTGTATGTCTGTTCTTGTTCCAATACCATGCAGTTTTGATGATTATGGCTTTGTAGTATAGTTTGAAGTCTGGGAGTCTGATGCCTCCATTCCCTTCTTTTTTTTTCAGGAGAGCTTTGGCTATTCGGGGTTTTTGGTGATTCCATATGAATTTCATCAATAATTGTTCTATTTCTTTGAAGAATGACATTGAAATTTTGATTGGAATAGCATTGAATCTGTATATTGCTTTTGGTAGGATGGCCATTTTAATAATGTTTATTCTTCCAATCCATGAGCAGGGGACGTCTCTCCATTTCTTTGTGTCTTCTTCTATTTCTTTTAACAGTGTTTTATAGTTTTCTTTGTATAGGTCCTTTACCTCTTTTGTTAGATTTATTCCCAAATATTTGATTTTTTTTGTTTCAATAACAAAAGGGATGGTCTTTTTGATTTCTTCTTCTTCAGATTTATTGTTTGTGTATAGGAAGGCTACTGACTTTTGCGTGTTGATTTTGTATCCTGCCACTTTACTGAACTGATTGATGAGTTGAATTAGCTTTTCTGTGGAGTTTTTGGGGTTCTCTATGTATAATATCATATCGTCTGCAAATAGTGATAGTTTGACTTCTTCTTTTCCTATTTGGATTCCTTGGATGTCTTTCTCTTGTCTTATTGCCCTGGCTAGGACTTCCAGTATTATATTGAAAAGCAATGGTGAGAGTGGACATCCTTGTCTTGTTCCAGATCTTAATGGAATTGCTTTCAGCTTTTCACCATTGAGAATGATACTGGCTGTTGGCTTGTCATAGATGGCCTTTATGATGTTGAGGTATGTTCCTTGTATCCCCAGAATTTCAAGGGCTTTTATCATGAATGGGTGTTGCACTTTGTCGAAAGCTTTCTCCGCATCTATTGATATTATCATATGGTTTTTATATTTCTTTTTGTTGATGTGTTGGATAACGTTGATTGATTTTCGGATGTTAAACCATCCTTGTGCCCCTGGAATGAATCCAACTTGGTCGTGGTGAATTATCTTATGGATACATTGTTGGATTCTGATAGCTAAAATTTTAT
Organism: Talpa occidentalis; assembly: GCF_014898055.3. Taxonomy (NCBI): domain Eukaryota; kingdom Metazoa; phylum Chordata; class Mammalia; order Eulipotyphla; family Talpidae; genus Talpa; species Talpa occidentalis. Next base: position 24,880,112 of record NW_023601322.1, read on the forward strand.
TGAGGATTTTTGCATCAGTGTTCATTAGGGAGATTGGCCTGTAGTTTTCCTTTTTTGTGTTGTCCTTGTTCGGTTTTGGTATTAGTGTAATGTTGGCTTCATAAAACGTGTTTGGTATTGTCCCTTCCTTCTCAATTTTTTGGAAGAGTTTGTGAAGGATAGGCACTAATTCGTCTCTGAATGTTTGGTAGAATTCATTTGTAAATCCATCAGGTCCTGGGCTTTTGTTTTTGGGGAGGTTTTTTATTACCATTTCAATTTCGCTAATTGTAATTGGTCTGTTTAGGTGTTCTATTTCTTCTTTATCTAGCTTTGGGTGATTGTAGAGTTGTAGGAATTTGTCCATCTCCTCTAGATTGTTAAACTTGTTTCCATATAACTGTTCATAGTAGTTACTGATTATTCTTTTGATTTCTGCTGTGTCCGTTGTGATTTCTCCTCTTTCATTGATGATCCTGTTTATTTGTGCTTTCTCCCTTTTTTCCTTTGTGAGCCTGGCTAAGGGTTTGTCTATTTTATTGATTTTTTCAAAAAACCAGCTCTTGGTTTCATTGATCTTTTGGATTGTTTTTTTAGTTTCAATTTCATTTATTTCTGCTTTGGTTTTTATTATTTCTTTTCTTCTACTGGTTTTGGGGTTTTTTTGTTGTTCTTTTTCTAGATCTTTGAGCTTCGAGATGAGGTTGTTTCTTTGCGTTCTTTCTTGTTTCTTGATGTGAGCTTCTATTGCTATATATTTTCCTCTTATTACTGCTTTTGCTGCATCCCATACATTTAGGATATTAGTGTCCTCCTTGTCGTTCAATTCAAAAAATTTTTTAATTTCTTCTTTGATCTCCTCATTAGTCCAATGGTCTTCCAGTAGTGTGGTTTTTAATCTCCATGAGGTAGGAAAGTTCCTTGCCTTCTTTTTATGGTTTATTTCTAGTTTGATGCCTTCATGGTCAGAAAAGATGGTTGATATGATTTCAATCTTGGTGTATCTGTTGATGTTTGTCTTGTGCCCCAGTATGTGATCGATCCTGGAGAATGATCCGTGTGCGCTTGAGAAAAATGTGTACTCCGTTTTTTTGGGGTTTAGTGTTCTATAGATGTCTGTTAAGCCTAATTGCTCTAGGTCCTTATTTAGAGCTTTGGTTTCTTTACTTATTTTTTGTCTTGTTGATCTATCCATTGTTGATAGTGGTGTGTTGAAGTCTCCCACTACGTATGTGTTTTCTCTGATGTCTGTTTTCAGAGAGGACAACAGTTGTCTGATATATTTTGGTGCTCCTTCGTTTGGTGAGTATATGTTAATGAGTGTTATTTCTTCTTGAAGTATTGTCCCCTTGATCATAATGTAGTGACCATTGGGGTCTCTTTTTATCTTTTTGAGTTTGAAATCTGTTTTATCTGATATAAGTATAGCTGTTCCTGCTTTCTTTTTTGGTCCATTTGCTTGTAGGATTGTTTTCCATCCTTTAACTTTGAGCCTATTTTTATCTTTTGTAGCTAAATGTGTTTCCTGGAGACAGCAAAAGGTTGGGTTTTGTTTCTTAATCCAGGCTGCCACTCTGTGTCTTTTTATTGAAGAGTTTAGTCCATTTACATTTAGAGTTAATATTTATATGTTAACATCTGTATTTGCCATTGTGTTTGTCTTTCCTTTGATTTTATTTATTTATTCTTTTAATAACTTTTTTTTTTTTTTTGGCCTTCTTTCATTGTTATTCGTCCCTCTGAGGTTCTGGCTTTAGGACTCCTTGTAGTATTTTTTGGAGTGGGGGTTTAGTTGCAATGAAATTCCGGAGTTTCTGTTTGTCTGGGAAGGTCCATATTCTTTCTTCAAAGAGGAAGGAGAGCTTTGCGGAATAGAGTATTCTTGGTTGGCATCTGTTTTCTTGGAGTCTGTTGACTATGTCCCTCCACTCTCTCCTTGCCCGTAGTGTTTCTTCGGAGAAGTCTGATGTCAGCCTGATTGGTTTTCCTTTGAATGTTATCTGTTTCTTCCCTCTTGCCAGCTTCATTATTTTTTCCTTGTCCTGGATTCTTGGGAGCTTTACTATTATGTGTCTTGCTGTATTTTTCCTTTCGTCGTGGAAGTTTGGTGTTCTTCTTGCTTCTTGTATATCAATTTTCAGCTCCTTCTTCACATTTGGGAAGTTCTCTTCAATTATCTCTTTGAATATTTTCTCTGTTCCTACATCTCTCTCCTCTCCTTCTGGTATTCCTATAACTCTTATATTTCCTTTCCTCATGGAGTCAGATAGTTCCCGAAGTCTTTCTTCGTTCTTTTTCCTTCGTACTTCTCTTTCCTTTTCTGTTTTGGTTCTTTTTATTTCTGTGTCTTCAAGATTACTTATTCGTTCTTCCATTTCATCTATTCTGCTTTCATTGCTTTTCCCAGAATTCTTTAGTTCTTCCATTAATTCTTTGATCTCCTGCATTTCTTTTACTTCCCTCTTTAGGGACTCAATTTCTTTCTTCTGACCATTGTTTTCCCTCTCTAGGGACTCAATTGCATTCTTCTGATCGTTGATTATTTTTCCCTTATCGTTGTTTTCCTTTATGACTTCTGTCAGTTTTTTAATCACGGCAATTTTAAATTCTCTTTCTGGAAGGCTCAGAAATTCTTCCAAGTTATTGTCTTTGCAATCTGGGGGCTGGCTTTCTTTTTGTGGTGTGCTTTTTCTCTGGAGAGTTGCTAGGTTGCGTGTGGTTCTTCTCCTCCCTACTGTCTGTTTTCTAATTTGCCGTATGCGTTGGGACACTGTGTTGTTGGGACTGGCCGGCATCTTGGGTGGGCTTCTCTGTTCCGCTCTGGTTCTTCCAGGAGTCATCTGTCAGTTTCAAGCATCCAGGTGGCCGGGGCTGTGTGCTGGTGCTGGTCTCCTCCTGGGGGGCGGGGCTCTCTTTAATGGCGCCTGGAGCTCACCTCCTCGGCGGATCCTGCAGGGTTCGCCTCAGCTCCCGTTCACGGGGTGTGGTGGCTGCAATAGTTCCTTTCCACTCACAGTCCCGCTTGCTGTGTCCGTTTTTCTTGTGGGCCGTTGTGGTTTGTTGTTTCCCTCCTCTCTGCCGGTCGGAGAGTGCCGACTTTGTGGGCGGGGGAGGGGAGCAGGGTTCTGCGCTTTCCTCCCTTCTCGTCCTCTTTTATGGCAACTTTCTTCTTCGGGCAGTTTGCTGGAGTCGTCCGTTTATCTTCCATGTCCCAGTTCTCACTGGGACCTGCCGCTTTTCCTCCCTATTAACTTTTTTTAATGGGAGATCTTACTTGCAGCGTCTCCTCGCCGCCATGTTGCTCCGCCCCCCAAACTCAGCTTTTAAATGGAACAATTGCTGGGAAAAAGTTTACATAATAGAGCGATGTGAATTATTGATTTTCCGCCTCAATTGAATTCTAATAATAGTACTACTCAATAATTCTATTACATGTATTTGATCAATTTTCTCTCTAATCTTTCTAATCTTTACAGTAGTTATATAAAACCTATTCCAATTTCTCTAATCTTTTTTTATTTATAACTTGCAGCCATTAATTTTTAATAGTATCATTTTCATTGAGGTGATGTTGGTTTACAACACTGTATATTTGTGTATGTGTGTGTGATATATATATATGTATAATTTAGGGTACAGATGTATGTTACCATACCCCTACCACCAAAGTGCCCATAATCCTCCACCATAGTCTATGGACCCCTATTCCTTTACCTCCCAACCTCCATCCCTCCTCTACTAACCTCAATTTTGCAATCAGATTTCTAGGTTTGTTTTGGTTTAGTTTTGTCTTTTCCATTGTTTTGTTCTTTTATATGTCACATATGCGTGAAATCATCTGATATTTGTCTTTCTCCTTCTGACTTATTTTGCTTAGCATAATCTTTTCCATTTTTACCCATTTTTCTCTCAAATGGCAACTTTCATCTTTTTTGTATAGCTGCATAGTATTCTACTGTGTGCATGTGTTGTGTTGTTTGTGTGTGTATGTCTCACATCTTCATCCACTTATCTGTCATTGGCACTGAGGTTGTTTCAATAACTATTGTAAATATTGCTACAATGAACGTAGGGATGCATGTTACCCTCTGAATTAATATTTTTTGTATTCTTTGGCTAGATAATGAGGAATGGAATTGCTGGATCATATGGGAGAATTTTTTAAAATGTTTTGAGAAACTTTGCCATAGGGAATAGCTTTCCCCACCTGTCCTGTGACCTCTCAGTGGATTATGTTAATCCTCGCTTAACAGGAGAAATTGAAGTCATAAAATGGGATGTCTTTCCATCTCTCTGCCTATCTACATCATTTTCTCCCTATGATTTGGTAAAAAAGAGAGGGTACAACCATCTTCTTGTATTATTAATTTCTTCCTACACATTTAGGAATAGTATATTCTTGGTTATACTTGGTCATACTATTTCCCTCTAATGGAAATTTCACCAGATTATTTTTTTAGGATCGTTCCAATTGTCCAGTCTCACCTCCAATTGTACCCTTTAGATCTATCCTTAACTTAAAACTGATATGTTATAGATTTTTCATGCCATTTAACTTCTCTATTTCTCATGAACTCTTTTTTTTTAAGATTCATTTATTTATACAAGCACTGGGGTACAGGCTAGAGGTGGAGGAGAGTGAGAGGATTCACCAGAGACAGAGCAGGGAGCAGAACAGGCAGAAGGACTGAAGTACACTGCTGAGGGGAACAGCAGGCGAGACAGGAGAGGTCTGTCTCACCATGTGGTAATCTCCCTGGCTGGCTGGGAATCAAACCAGTGCTGTAGTGGCTGCGGACAGCTTCACAGCTCTGTGTTCAACCCGCTGGGCCACCGGGAGGCCCAAATTTTCTCATGAACACTTAAGCCTCATTTTTATCAGGCTTAACCAAGACTCCCATTACTTCACCAATTACCTTTATTACCAAATTCCACTATAGCCTAAAATCAATTTCACATTTTTTGTTTCCTTATTTTTCTTGAATTCCAAGGAAAATTAGCCATTTCTACTTCTTTCCTTAGAAATGTTCTTGACATTCGTAACACTGACATCCTACTTTTTGTGCATTTTCTCCCTTTTTTTTCCTGGAATTTCCTCTTTAGTTTTGCCTTTAAAAATCACAACTCTTTAATGTCTAGTCTTAAATATTCCTCCCTTTTTAAGTCTTAATCTTCTCTCCCTCTTAGGCAATTTTATTAAATCATAGAGCTTTTTCATTTGTTCCTTATGACTCAAATTTACTATCACACCTAGTTATTTCCTCTAAACTTCATACCATTATATCTAATCACTTAAATAATAGTTCCAATTTTCATTTCATGGATGCCTCAACTCTTGTGCAAAACTGCATCATTCTCCTACTGCCAATATACTCATCTACTATTGTTGTCTCTTTTTCCCTCATACCCACTATTTTTCTTGTTATTGCATTGGCTGAAACTTCCAATAGAATGAGTAGAAGCGGTGATAGTTGGCATTCCTAACCTGTTCCTGAATTTAATTGGAGTGGTTCTAAAACATCACCATTGCATGTGATAGTAATCCAGTAGCTGGCACTGCTAGTTACCTATGTAATATTCATTAATCTCTTCTACCTTACTAACAGATGACTGCTTTTGAGAAGGGCAGCAATATGTCCACAACTTAAAAACAAACCAACAAAATTCCATTGCAGTAAAAAACACAATTGTGGATAAGGACACAAATTCTGGATTTCTGGAAAAGGTTATACAGCCCAAAAGATCACTGTCCTATCCCCTTCTTCTTCCTTCTCCCTGAATAGAATGTAATGAGAATTTTAAAAATTTTTTGTGGCAGATAATGAAAGATCATGAGACCCAGATGGCATTATTGATTGCAATGTTGTTCTGAGCTAATGGTTCTTTTAGCATGAAACAAATAAAAAGCTTACTTATGTTAGTTCTTTCTGATATACATTTGGTTATTCTAAGCTAAAAACAAATGTAACATTTGATTTTGTGACAGTAATGGTCTCCCAAAGACATTCACATTCTAATTCTCAGAATCTGTAAATATATTAGATGCTTGGCAAAGGGAAATTAGAATTTCAGGTAGATTTGCTATTTAAAACTATCTTTAAAATGAAAAGAGTGTCCTAAGTAAAGAAGATGGCTCTAATGTAATTATAAGGAATCTTAGAAGTGAAATAGGAAAGCAGAAGAGGTTAGAGGGATGGGGTATGAGAAGGACTTCACCAGTGATTGTTTTCTTTAAAAAGGAAGGAATGGACCGTAAGTCAAAGAAAGAAGCAAGTGCCAGAACATGGCAAAAACAAGGCAGTTGAGTCACCCCTTGAACCTCCAGCAGGAACTCAGTCCTGGTGACATTTAAATATAAGAATATACATCCGTATCAAATTTTAACACACAGGACTGTAAAAATAATCCAAGTGTATGGTTTTAAGCCATTATATTTGCCACAATTTGTTACAGCAGCTCTAGAGAATAATCACAGTAGTACAGCTCTCTTTATGAGGTGTAAGAAGTTCGCCTTTATTTTTGTAGGCCATGAGTTTATAATGAACAAGTCTAAAGTTTAATCCATTGCTTTTCTGGCTGTACTGAGAAATAAGTAGAGTGAGAAGATCCTATCTTTCATTTCTTCTTATAATTGTTAATATACTGGATTACTTTGGGATTATTTTAATAAATGATCAGATTTAAAAGGTCATTGTATTCTTAAGATAAATAATACATGAACATGATAATGAAATTGGTTTGTTAACATTTTATTTAGGAATTTGTCAATATATTCAACAATACGATTCATCTATAATTATTTTTCTTTCACTTACCTTTGTATAGATTTAGGGAGATTAAATTAGCTTTGAAAAATGAGTTGACAAACTTAATCACATTTCCTAGTCTTTGAGAAATACTAAAGATCAGACTTATTATTTTTTTAAGAGTTTGGCAACCTTGCTTTTCCTCCATCTGGGACTGCTTTCTTTTTGAATGATTTTTTATTACAATTTACATTTTTTGTTATTGAATTGTTATTGAGTACATATCATTTAAAAAATTAAACATATCATCTGAATTATGTATTAACATAAATTTATTGTATTAATCTCTGCTGATTTTTAAAGTCCTTGTATCTGTATTTTATTAATTTAAATGCTAATATTATAGATAAATGCTTTTACTCTTTCCTCTCCTCTTTGTTTCTTTGCTCTTTTTAAAATTAATCAGTCTTGCTAGTGATCTGACTAGAAATTGTAATTGCATTGCATTTAAATATATTTGTCTCTTTTATTCTCAACTCATTTTTATTATTTCCCTTCCTTTTTTACTTTTTCTAAATTATTGTGGCTAAGGGTAAATATGTCAATATCTTCATGTTGATCGTATGCCCCAAATTTGGTTATATCATGCTTTAATTATCATTAATTATTAAATATTTTATAATTTCCATTGTAACAGTATACTCTTTGTCATACATGTTTTTAGAATTTTACTTTTAATCACACACATACACTTTCTTTCTGTTAGGAAATTGCCTTTACTTTCTAGTTGTGTAGAAAATTTTAATAAGAATTTATATTTAAATTTGTTTAATATCTTATAGAATTTATTGATGTAATTATCTGAATATTCTCTTAATTTATTAATACTTATTTCAAAGATAAATGTGTTTGTCATGGTATAACTTCTATATGATAGTGAATTCAATTTGCTAATAATTTGGGATTTTTGCATCTGAACTTATGACTTAGAGTTATTGTCAAACTATCATCAGGGTCTCTCTTCTTATCAGACTTTCAGTCTAGTTTTATCCCTTTATTTCTCTGTGCTGTTCTTTGGGGACAAATTTGTTCAATTTTTTCCCAACTCTCTTAGTTCTTTTATGATTGTAATTTATTTTCAACATTAACAATATAATTATATATGGATGCATTTTTATCATGCTCTAGTTATTTCTCTTTTATATACACACATATTTATTTATGCCCATATATTCATAACTTTTCTTCTGAAGTAATGATAGATATGTTTTCAGTTATGTGCTTAAATACCTGAACCACCAGTATCTTGTATTCTTATTCTAGCTATCCTATAACTTTAATTTCATATGGAGGAATGACAGTTTTGAATGATTTTTTTTTAAAGATTTATTTATTTATTTATACAAGCACTGGGTACAGTCAGAAGCGTGGGAGGGTGAGAGAATTCACCAGAGCCAGAGCGGGGAGCAGAGCAGGCAAAAGGACCGAAGTACACTGCTGAGGGGAGCAGCGGGTGGCAGGAGAGGTCTGCGGGCCATGTGGGACCCTCCTCCGGTGGCCGGGGAGCAGCCGGGGATCGAACTGGTGCCGCAGAGGCTGCGGGCAGCTTCGCAACCCAGCGCTCAACCACTGAGCCACTGGGGAGGCCCTGAATGATTTTTTTTTAAAGATTTGTTTATTAATACAAGAACTGGGGCATAGGCCAGAGGTGTGGGGGGAGTGAGAGGATTCACCAGAGACAGAGTGGGGAGCAGAACAGACAGATTGACTGAAATACACTGCTGAGGGGAACAGCGGGTGAGACAGGACGGGTCTTCTGTGCTATGTGGGTCACCTCCCTGGCCGGGGATCGAACCCATGCTGCAGTGGCTGATGATGGCTTAATAGTGCTGAGACAAATATGTGGTTTACAGTCAACATCACAATCAAAACTATAGAACAACTTCTTCACCTTCCCCCATAAATAAAAATTCCTTTTTGTTTCCATTTTAAAAATAAACTTTATTTATATTCATAGCAGGCCAAGAAATTTCCCATTTACCTTCTGCCCTCAAACATGCATAATCTCCCCTATTATCAGCACCCCTAATTGAGGAGTACATTTGTTACGATTGATGAACCTACACTGACACAACACTAGTACCCAGAGACCATGGTTTACATTAGTGTTCACTCTAGGCTGTGGACATCTGTGACTTTTGAGCAAATTCATAATGACATGTATGTACCATTATGGTATCAAACAGAGTTGTTTCACTGCTTTAAGAATCCTCTGTGCATGCTCTATTTCTCTCTCTCCCTTAGCCCTGGAACCACTGCCTATTACTGTCCTTACAGTTTTGTCTTTTCTAGAATGTCATATATTAAAAATCATGTAGCTTTCAGATTAGATTATTTCACTCAGTAATTTGCCTTTCAGTTTCCTCCAAATCTTTTCATGTCTTGAACATTTTCTTTTGCACTAAATAATATCCCATTGTCTAGATATACCACAGTTTATTCATTCATCTATTCAAGGGCATTTTAATTACTTTCATGTTTCAACAACTATGAATAAAGCTATATACTATACACATATATGTGTAGGTTTTTGCATACTATTCAATGTAAATAACCAAGTGTATGTAACTGGATCATATAATAAGAGCTTGCTTACTTTTTGTAAGAAACAACCAGTCTTTATCCCAAAGGAGCTTTAATATCTTGTATTCCCACCAACAGTTAAAGTTGCTGTTACCCTATTTCCTTGACAGCATTTTGATGTTATCAATTCTAGTTATTCAAATAGAGTTGTAGTGGAATCTCCTTGTTGTTTTAATTTGAATTTTCCTGACTGTTTGCTGTGAAAAACATTTTCACATGATTGTTTGCCAGTTATATATCTCCTTTGATGAAGTGTCTATTGTCTTTGATTCATTTTTTAAATTGAATTGTTTTCTTATTTTTGAGTTTTAAGAGATCTTTGAATTCACCTGTCTTCAAACATCTCACCGATTATTGTCTGTAATTCTGTTGATCTTTACTGCTTTTGAATACCCACTGCCCTATCCAAACTCCTCTTTCTTTTCTCTACTTTTTTTCTTGTATTTGGCTTAGTGGGTTTATAGATAGAACTAGGATATCTTTTTTCTTATTTTTTTAATATTTACGTTTAATTGAGGAAATAGTTGGAAACCCCCATCAGGTATCACCTCTGTAGGGCACTCACCACCCACTCACCCATAGTCTACTGGCATAGACCAATGTGCTTCCTTCCTTCGTTCTTCTTGCCCCTACCTATCCCTTCTCCCCCTTGGTGTTTCAATTCTATAGCAGGTATCAAAGGTTAGTTTTTAAGCTTACCTTTATATGATTTTTGAGTTAGTTACTCTATATTCAACATATTAGTGACACCATCTGGTATTTATCTTTCTCCTTCTGACTTCTTTCACTTAAAAGTTTGCCTTCGAGCTCCATTCATGTTGCTAAAAATGGCATCAATTTATCTTTTTGATTGCTGAGTAATATTCCACCGTGTATATATACCATATCTTCTTGATCCTCTCATCTATTTTAGAATGCTTGGGTTAGTTACATAATTTATCTATAGTAAATAGAACTGCAATAAACATTGGATAGTTAGTTTCCTTTCGAATTAGTGTTTTTGAAGTTCTGTGTAGATGCCTAAAAGGAGAAAGAGCAGAATGACTTTTTTTTTAATATGGTAGTCCTCATAATATTAATGATTTTATAACAAATATTCCATGATACCCTGTAACTTAAGACAAAAATTAAACAATTGCTCAAAGGTAGTATGCTTAGGTCAAAATAAACAGACATTTAAGAGAACAGAATTTTAACATCCTTGGATTCAGCCAAGGTGTAATTTGGGCTATGCCCCTGCAGTTCTTTTTTATGGTATTCATACCATACTGGAAGGAATGGGCTGCTTATATTGTTTCATGTTCTGAGCAGGAATTCTGAAGTCATAAGCTCCACATCCTCTGTTAGCTTCTTGAGATGTATGTGTCTAATGCAAAAAAAAAAAAAAAAAAGTTGTAGCGAGGCCTCTGTCAGGTTTGTGACAAATACACATCAATGTGATTCATGTTTAGACATTTTGGGTCAAATACAAACAGAGCAAAGTTGGTTTTGCCACAGATAACATCCATCATATAAATGTCGCACAACTTTGTGCCAACAATCCGATTTAAAATGGTCTATGTGAAAACTCCGTGGTCAGCAAATAAAATCCTATATAATATCATGGGAAGGCATAGGGATACATCTGTAAGATCTCTTATGTGTCCAAAGTAGAAGACTGGGACTAATACAAAGAAAGTCTTGATATGTTGAGCTGCCTCGAAAAGTTAGAGAATGCTTTAAGCCGAAATGGATGTGATGTGAGGTATTTCCAAGCACAATTACCTTGATTTTATAGATGAAGAAATTGTATCCCAGGGAGGTTAAATAACAATCCTCACCCTGCCAAGTGAGGATTGAAGCCCCCAGAGTAACCTCCTTAGGTGCAAATCAAAGTCCCAAGAAACTTGGTAGGCAGCCAGTCTCAGGTGATTCTGATGTGACTGGCTGCTATAATCACACTGTGAAAGAAATTATTGAAGGTAAAGAAGCTAATCCACACAGCCTCAGATGTGGCTCAAGTGATAAGCAGAGAAAACAAGAAGCAAAGTGGCATAAACCCTTGGGGTAAAACACTGGTTTCAGCTCTTTCAAATGTGACTGCTTGCTCCACAGCATAGGTAAGGAACCCAGGCTTCTAGGGGTGAACTCAAGGTAGAGGAAAGCAAAGCTTATCTTTTGCTCTTTAGAAAACAACTCTACAAGATGCAAAGTAAGCTAAATTTTCTATGGTGCAAGGACATATATTGAAGAATCATAATTTAATCCAAAAACTAAAATCATGCTTCTGTGATATGATCTCAGGGTTCTTGGTAGGCCCATGTGAATCCCTCACCCTTCCCAATGTCATGTGTCCAGCTTTATTCCTCAGCTTGTATGATCATCCTGGTTAATCTGTAAATTCTTCTTCAGAAGCATTTCATATAATAGCAATGATTCTCAGACTTTTTTTTAAACCTAGCACATCTGAAAAATATGCCACATTCCCTTCAGCAACTGTAATTCATGACAGTGATGGTGAAATGTTCTCAAAACTTCTAATTGTGAAGGACATCCAAGTTTTAGGGGTGACTTGATGGAAAGAAAATAGGACACCACACTATCAAGAAGGGAACTCAGTGTGAAGGGAAAGGAGATCTATTGACACTTGGAACCAAAGGGAGAAGGAGGGGGGAAATTACCCCACAACTTCCTGTGGCTTCACAATTTTACAACGATGAGTCTTCTAAATGCAGTGATGGAATCGGAGTTAACCTTTACTTGGTAGCATCTGCTGTGTCATTTAGACCTCAAGTCCACTTGAAATATCACCACAAGGTGGTCAGCATCTTCCTTTTTAAGGAGGCAGGCTAATGGGGGGAAATAGGTTGAGCATGGAAGAAAAGTTAGACAGAATCTCTGCTTCTTCATGGATCAGCTCAGTAATCTGAGGAAATTTATTAACCTCTCTGAGAATTTCTACTATAATGTGTTACATATGAAAAACAGTGTTTATGTTGTAGGAATTTTTTTAAGATCAAATGACGTAGAGTCCAGAGGATGCTCAACAGAGAACCTACTTAACGATACACAATAGAATTTATATTCCCCACTTCCTTCCTTCCTGCCGCCTGGCCTGCTTTACCTGTCATCCTTATATCTTCCACATGCTGCATTCTGCTATTCTGATGACTTTCTCTTGAGTCCTGCAGATCTGAGACTGGGCTTTGCACGTTGGTTGAACTTTCTATCATCACAGTCTCTTATCTTTTTTTATAGATTTATTTATTTATTTATTCATTTATTTATGCATACAAGAACTGGGGTATAGGCTAGAGGTGTGGGGGGATGGTGAGAAGATTCAACAGAGAAAGAGTGAAGTGCAAAACAGGCAGATCTACTGAAATACACTGCTGAGGGGAACAGCGGGTGAGACAGGTGAGGTCTGCTGCACCATGTGGGGTTAGCTCCTTAGCCGGGGATCAAACATGGTGCAGTGGCTGGTGATAGATTGATAGCACTGAGACTTTAACCCCTGTGCCACCAGGGAGTCCCACACTCTCTCATCTTTTTTTTTTTTTTTTCCACACTCTCTTATCTTAAGAAAAGTCCGAGATAAACAAATTCAAACTAACATATTGATAACTGAAAACCTAGTTAATGTTATTCTTAAAAAAATGTATTTTAATTAAAAGTAACAAATTAATAGGTGGACTTTTAATGGCAAGAAAGGAAAAAATAAGACATTAGTGATTGATCAGTGGTGAGTATATATTATATAACTCTCAAATTAGAGTGCCATGATTTTAGACCAGAGGGCAGATTTCAACTTGGACCAAAGGACAATGAGGGTGAGATTTTAAGTTGAGACTATTTTAAAACCTCAGGCATTTATGAGCCAGGGAATGGAGTAGAGGCCCGAGAAGGAACAGCTAACAGAATGAAAGAAAACCAAGATATTGATCCATAAGGTCACCCTATATCCAATCCATTTAGGTAGAAGCCTGAATGTGGATCACAGACAGACGAGTGATCCACGGAAAGCTGTTGATATGTTCTTATTCTTCTGTCCTCATTACTATTAGTGATACCTCAATCTTTCCTTAATAGTCTTCTTGCTAGAAGTTGGGATATCTCCAATTATCTAGTTTAAAATGGTGCCAGAAATATTGCTGTTCTACTCTTGAATTTAGTTCCATGTTTCATCCCCTTTCATATTCTAACTTTTAAATTAAACCCTGGCATTTGGAGTCAGAAAAGTATGAGGTTGAATCCCAGCCTCATCACTGCCTAGTTAGAGGGCTTAGAAAAGTTGACCCTCTAATGCTTTATTATGATGGGGTTAACAAAATAATTCATACTGTTGTAAGGATTAAATGTCTAAGAAGGAAGAATACTGTACATGTTTAAAAATGATATTTTTTAATTATTTCACCCAAATATGACATTAATAGGTCTCTAAATTCCAAGAAATACATCTTAATCAATTTCTCTTCTCCAAGACATCATCAATATTGATGAGACATTGGTCTCTCATGTACTCAGTCCTTCTGAAAGGAGCAAGCATCTAGGGTGGAGAGAATTTGGATGTCCAGGAGACCAGAGATTTCATAGCTTGGATTGAATGATGGCATTTTCCTGTGGTTCTGATTCATCAGGAAAAAATTCTAATCCTCTAGAAGGAGGAATAATATAACAATAAAAAGCAAAGCTTTCTTTAAGTTGTAATTGTGCCTTATATAAAAAAAAAATCCAGCCCAAAAAGTCATAGTGTATTTTAAGGGATGCATCAAATGCTGTTTAAGAGGTTAACATAAAATACCAAGGCCAAGCCATACACACTGCTGAGAAAATAACTGGCCTGTGTTTGGGGTGGGGGGGTAAGCAGGGAAAGCAGATGCTTCCTCACATATTTGAGTCACTGTTGTGTAGGGGAGGGATTCGGAGAGCAATGTATTTGGTACTAATGGGTAGAGAGGGAGCTAACATTAACTCAATGGGAAAGATAACTTTATATTATGCTATGAATCATTCAACAATGAAACAGCGTAACTTATGAAGGAAATTATGGAATTTTATTTCCAGAAGGAATTTTTAAAATGTTAGTTTTTCTTCTCAATTGACTGTTACAGAGAAGTACAGGAGGGATACAGAATTAGAAAACCTGGTATTAGCCTGTGCTCCTCTGTTCTCTTTCTGTAAATGTTTCTGTGACCATTTACTCCCTAGTTCTGCTATCATAGTCCTGAGGGAAGTTTAAGATCTTGACACACTGACTACGAGCCCATTTCCCTTCATCAAAGGTATGTCTGGGAAAACTCAGAGATGAAATGAGAGAAAGGACCAGTGAGACTTTGAAATCATGATTTTTTTTAATTTTATTTTTATAGTCCCCATACAATTACAACCCCCTTATTTTGACCCCTACCCTTCCTTTCCCCGCCCCCCCCCATAGTGTCTCTCATTCATAGTTGTTTTTAAATCATGATATTAACTTCATTGGTTCACTTGTAATAAAAGCAAAGATGTATAGGAGTGGGAATAACATTAATTTTTCATCTATATATATAAATTCTCGACTAACTCAACTATAATGAAAATCAAGCATTGTCCTCTTTTTGTCAGAAACTGGGTGAAGGCTAAATTTGACAATTATCAAAGGAGGCTAAGGCAACCAATAGATGCATAAATAGATTGGGCTTTGAAAATGTCTTGCTCTGGGAAGGAACAAAGAAGGCAAGGGAGAGTGATGGGAGAAGGCAGAGGGCTTCAGAATGCTGAGATGAAGTGACAGATAGGGAGGAGAGAGAACATTATGGCTAAACCGAGAGCCCTGAGACCATCCATTATATCCTCCAGACTTTGTAAACTCACTCTCCTTTTTAGTGTCACAAAAAAAAAAAATAAGTAACTAAAATAGTAGCATAATTTCTTTTCTTACTCTACCTTGCATGTCTTTGAAACTGAGACTTAAATATTTGCATATAAAGTTCTGAAACATTCCTTTGAACAAATGTCATGATTTTCCTTTGAAGAAATAGGAACATCCCTTTCTGCTTGGCTATCAATGACCATCATATTAAATATGGACAGCAGGTTGCAAAGAATATTTATGCATGTGCTGGAAATGGAACCAGAAAGGTAGTAGAGTCAAGATGGTTTATTTCTATAACTTCTTATAATACCCTTCTATCCCAAAGAGGGACTTCTATCCCTCAAAAGAGGGACTAGCTCTCTCTCAAGCATATACAGATGGGGGTTCTTGCATTTGGTGGGACATGATAATCTTAACTGTGCAAGTGTCCTGAAAATAGAAAATACCACATACTAGAACATTTTTTAAGGCTCAGAGAAGGAGGAAGGCAGTTTGGTAGAAGAACAACAATCTAGGACTTTGAATTTGAGGGTCTGTCTTCTAATTGTGGTTTTCTCACTATTATTTAGGTAATTTTAGATAAGTCTTCCTAAATCTTAGATAATGATGACACTTTCATGCAATTGAAGAATAAACAGACTGGTAGATTTGAAAGTGTTTTGCTAACTATAAAGTGATGCACTGATGTTACTTCAAATAAGAAAGGAAACTTAGAAAACATCTAACAATATATAATGTTATTGTTGTAAAAAATGTATCAGGGCTGTACAAAGATAGATGAATTGAAGAATATCTCATCAATTATCTCAACCTGTACAGATTCAGACAGGATTGGACAAAATATGAGATTCATGTCTTAGCCATTAGGAGAATGGCTCAGAGAGAATTTTATTTTACATCTTTCCTTCCTATAAATGTGAAACTCAGACCTGAATACTTGTTCTAACAACTGTGATCCAAAAAGTTTGCTATGCTAGGATCTAAGAGAGGAGAATAAAATACACTTTGGCTTGATATAAAAATGGGGAGGAAATCTATGCTGTGGTGAGGTGCCATTTCAGGTACTTCTGATTTCCAGAACAACCCAGTGATCCCTCACTCTTGATTCAGTGCACGACTCCCTGCGGCATTGGCTGCATCAGCTGCTCTTAGCCATGAACCAGAGTGCATTGGAGAGGATCTACTAAGTGCCTACTGGGTCTATAGCATGGAAAACATGTCTGCAAAGTTAATAGAGAGCTTCCGCTTCTGGGGGCTGAGAGATTTCAATCACTGGTATTGTCAGTAAGTGGGGATGATTGGGGCCATGGTGTACCCTTGTCTGGAAAAAAGAGCAGAAGCTTAAAAAAAAAAAACAACAAAAAAGACCTTGCTGAGTAGGTGCCAGGTCTGGTTGTGAGCTGTTGCAGGTGTGTGAGCTGACTGGAGCTGGGCCCGTTTCCTCCCATGGAGGGGGAGCCCTCCTGCAGGGCCATGCAGCTCACCACAGCTCCACTGCTCGGAAACAGGAGGTTAATTAGCTCAGCGCTTAATGAGAGCGTCTGGAGGAACTGTTGAAAAATACTAAAAAATAAATGAGATGGAGAAATGATGGAGGGAAAGCAGAGGGGCTGCGATGTGCTCTGAAATGGCTGGTAGGAGAAATAATATGGCTGAGACAAATTGAGAATGACTATGAAGCCCAGGCCTGGTTTCAATGCCACTGAGGGGCATTTTTTAATAAAGACGCTGCCGAGGTAGAGGAAGTTGTGAAGCTTTGCAGTTATGGTTGGTGATGTGTGTGTGTGTGTGTGAGAGAGAGAGAGAGAGAGAGAGAGAGAGAGAGAGAGAGAGAGAGAGAGAGAGAGAGAGAGAGAGAGAGAGAGGGAATGTATTTAGGGGGTAATGTGGATTGAGGGAGAAATTTTGTTTTTCTTTTGCAGACTTGAGAATCATAAAACATCGAAGGCAAAGAAACAATTATCTTCTATCCCTAGGATCATTTTTTAAATAATTTTTTAAAGATTTATTTTATTTATACAAGAGCTGGGGTACAGGCCAGATGTGCGGGAAGGTCAGAGGATTCACCAGAGACAGACAGAGTGGGGAAGAGAACAGGCAGACTGGCGAAATACACTGCTGAGGGGAGCAGCGGGCAAGGCAGGAGAGGTCTGCTCGCCATGTGGGTTGCTCCGAGGCCAGCAGGGATCGAACCAGTGCTGCAGAGGCTGTGGACAGCTTCACAGTATGGCACTCAACCCCCTGCACCACCAGGGAGGCCCCTAGGATCATTTTTATTGACTTCCAATCAAATGGGGCACTTAGTCATTGAAAGTAAATATTTGTGGAATAATAGAAAAATAATGAGGTTTTTAAAGTCTGTTTCATTATTTCATGGCAGTGATTTCTTAAGTCATGCTCTGAAATTCCAAAACTTCCATGGAGCTATGTCAGGAAACTACATGAAATTTATAAACAAATTGCTTGGATAAGTACATGGCTCTTTGGAGAAATGTTTTAAAAGTCAAACACTCAACAGGTATGATTCAGAACGAAGGGTCAAACTGAGCCAAAGTTTAGCCTGGCCATCATAGCCCAAAGTTCAGGGAGAGCTAATGGTTGAGTTAAGGACTATGTCAAGAATTTCTGACTTAAACTCCAGTGTTCTTTCCAAAACTCCATGCTTGAGGCTGTATAAATATCAGAAAATGAACCAAAATAGTATAGTAGTTATTTATTAAATATTGCCAGTGCCTTGGAAATGTGGCAAGACTAGGGAGGGCAAAGTGAGAATTTAGCCACTTTTCAGGCAAATGAGAATCAAGAAAAGAGGACTGAAAACAAAACAAAGGTATAAGGACAGATAATATTGGAAATAATACATATTTAGCATTGACTACCAAGGGATCTTAATACTGTGAAATCATCTTCTTAATTTGAACTTTGATTTAAATAATATTTTGCCTGTTTTATAGATGAAGAAACTGAGTCTCAGAGAGATGAAGTAACTCAACCAAAACTATATCTCTTAGAAGTAGTGGAGCATAAGTTAAACAGAGCATAAAAATGCCATACCTTAGACACCAACAGGCAATAAAATACTTAATGGTGAAAAACGTAATGCTTTCCCCTTACAATGAGACACAAGACACTGAAGTGTCACCATTTAAAGGAATCAAATTAACTCCACTTACAATTGCTTCAAAAAGAATCAAATCATTAAGAATTAATCAAACTAAGGAGGTGAAGACCTATGAAATGAAAACTGCAGAATGTTAATAAAAGACTTAGGTATTCACACAAGGAGCAGGAAGCAGATCCCTTGCTCATGGAAGGGGAGAAACAATATAACCCAAATCACAATCCTGCCTAAAAAAGATATATAAATTTTAACAAAGCCCCCATCAAAATATGAACAATATTTTGCAAATAAATTGAGCAAAAAAAAAAATGGCATTTATATAGAACCAGAGAAGTCTTCCAACTGTAAGAACAATCCTGAGAAAAAGGGGCAGAAATGGAGGCATCACATTACCTGACTTCAAACTTGTCTATAAAGCAATAGTACTGAAGACAATATGGTATTGGCACAAAAAATAGACACATGGATCAATGGGCCTGATCGAAAGCCCAGAAATAAATCCAGATGCACTTCACTACCTAATCTACGATAAGGCAGCTATGACCAGACAATGGGGGAAAGGCAGTCTCTAATAAATGGTGCTGGGAAACTGGAAAGCCATACATAAAATAATGAAGTCAGATCACTCTATAACTTAATACACAAAAATTCCTAATGGATTAAAGACTTAGAACTAGAAACTGCAACAATAAATTACAGAGAAGAAAATATTGGTGATGTGTTCTGTAATAGCAGTGGATATAGATGTTTTTGAAACTTGACCTGAATGTCAAGGGAAATCAAAGCAAAAGTAAACAATGGGGATTATCTCAAGTTAAAAAGGAAGAGAAGGACCAAGTCATTTGGAGAAACCAGAGGCAAGATACAAGAAGAGCTGGGAAGATCATGAGTCTGATGAGATTTCCATGAGTTGAGATTTCATGAGTCTGATGAGATTTCCATGAGATTTCCATGAGATTTCTGATGAGTTGCCATGCTGGTCACAGAGGCTTAGCATGCCCAGATAGAGGGGGAGAGATGAAGGTAAATGGCACTTTGTGAGCAAAAAAGCAAAGAACACAGCTATCTTTCTACCCAGTCCTTCCACACTACAATTCTATTTCAAATAGATACATAGAAGTCATATTTCATCAACAAAGGCATTGCTATTGATCTATCATCAGGAGCAGAGGGAGGAAACAGAAAATAGTCTAGGAATGTAAGGGATTGGGTTTGATTTCTGTGTGATGGGGAGGCCACCAATACACCTGCCTCCCTATCATGTACTACTAAGGCTCCTTTTCACAGAGCAAATCACAAAACCTGATGCTGCTGCCACTGAACTTTGAATGGAATTGTACATTTTCACATTAATTGTCTTAATATGAATTACTTTAACAAACTGAGCTCGCTGTCCAGTACACTGTGGTATTTCAAAATACTGGTCGAATGATCTGATTGCTCAAATGAGATGGGTTCCAGAGGAGGCTGCATATAGAGTGAAAAGAATGAGTCATGGATCTGTTATTATACGAATAATTAAAAGGCAAAGAAGTACTATTGTCTCTACAACAGTGCAATGTCAAAATGTTGGCGAGAGGAATCAGGAATGGAGATAAAGTTTGTAGGCAAACCCCCGTGTGTAGGAGAGACTAGTTGAGGGAGTTGAAGACAAACTCTTCCAAAGCCAGCCTTTCTCTGAATCTGGAATTTCTTTAGATTTTACAGAAAGAAAACAAAAAGTGCTAGTCTTGCCCTCAGATCCTTTTTTGTGCTCCCAAACTAGTGGCGTCCTCCGTATTATGGTGTCAGTTACATTTCCTCTGCTTGCTTTCCAGCTACAAGAAATTTCCAAGTATTTCTTTAAAATTTATTCCACTGATATTATATCTACTCTGTTTTACATTTTGTGTAGCTTTTCATATCCCTTAAAAAAAACATTTTTAATTTTAGAGGGATGTTGAAGAGATGAGTTAAAGGCTATTGATCCATCACCTTCAACTAGAAGAGCTTGCCCACATAGCAAACATTTTTAATTTTAATGAAATTCAGCTTATCAATGTTTTCTCTTATGGCTTATACTTTTGGTGTTGCCTCAAGGAGTTTTTAATATGGCACCATATTTAAAGTCTGAATATCAATAAGATATGAGAAGTGATTCGTGAGTAATATAAAGTTCTGTAAGAGTTCAGGGGAGGAACGTATCACTTAGTAGATAGTTTTGCTTAACAGTTTTCCAATAAGCTATTGCTGACTCCTGAATTTCTTAAGTATTGAGATATATTGTTAATGTTTCAAGATTTCACTTGAGCACTTAAAGTTTAAGAAACATATTCATCTGTGGCAGGTGAACCCTAAACAAAAACATTAGTGATATAAAGAACCAAACTTGTTCCTAACTGTTTCAGCTCTGCCCAGCAACCCCTCTTGTCCCTGTGCCAGTCATATTCTTTTACTCCATAAGTGTTTCTTTAAAATTTCAAGAACCTGTTGGGTTTTATATATCTTCTTCTATGGTTTATAAGGGAAATGTTATCTATTTTACTTATTTCTGTGATCATCTTTGCTATATTGATCTTTGATTATATTCATTTTGAAGTTCCTTTTGAGAGACTGGTGGTTTGTGTGATTTAAAAAATAAGTTTTTATTAGTAAATGTCTTTATTGTAGCATCATAAGTGCCTTGAGATCTCAGTCTTCACACGGTCTGTGTTCAGCATCTAATAGGTACTCAGAAAGCTTTGAGGAAAGAAATAATAAATGGTTGAACTCCTGACACAAATAAAAAAAAATGGTGAGTGAAACTTTTAATCCTATACTTGAATATTCAAGTATATTCATATGAATTCTATCATATCATATAATTCATATCATTTATCCATATAAACATACCCGTAAACACTAAACCCATGGATATTACAAATCATTCTGAAGTGGAAGAAGTGTTTTTCCTCCCTGATATTAGAGAAAAAATATATACAGTATTTTCTAGATGTAAAATGAGTGAGCAGTATTTTTCCTCTTAGCTATTAAACAATAATGTTCACTCTATTATATATGCTACCGTGCTTAGCTGTCTGTAAAGGGCCAACAAGACACTGAAAGGTTGTAAGGGCAGAGGGGGCCAGCATCATTGCTACAGTACCCAGTTGATGAGCTGGGTGACCCCAGCCTGGAAAAGCTTTCCCTGAGGTGTCCGCAGGATAGCCTGGTCCTTCTCTGTGACGGTCACTGTTTGCACGCACACTGGGGGAACACAGAGCCCCAGCCCATCCTTCACCCCTATCCTCATGACAGTGCTCATAATTAGCATATGCTCCTGCTGAATGACCTGGCTTCATTCACAACTAAATCAGTACTAAAGCAGTCTGGATGATAGATAGCAGCTTATCAATAATTGAAAAGAAAGGCTCAGAGATGTCCCATTATCTGAATAATTAATGCTCCACTTGGGCTTTGTAATTCCTTAATAAAACTGACTGATTGATTTGCTTAATTAATTCCTCCTTTGACAGGCTTATTGCTTTCTTTGGAGACAGGGGTAGGCAAAAAGGAAAAAAAAAAAAGTTAATAAAAGCCAAGAGCAAAGATTTAAAATCTTCATCAACTTTAACCCCCTCAGAATATTATGAAAACAATTCTCCAACAAACCTCCCCCATGCTCTGCTTTGCTGTGAAAGACCCCTGGACCCCTCTGTCAATAGCCCCCATGTGTCACCTGGGTGTATTTGACATTGTAAGTGATGAAACATTATGCTGAGTTGTAAAGGCCCCAACCACATCTGTAGTAATAAATTCAGCTCAACCTTAAACACTTTTGAATAAATTGATCTGAATGGATGGTTAAAGCCAACTTTCACTTAAAGCAAAGCGCTCTGAGCAAGGCAGTGGTAGCTGCCTCTACAGCGAGGGAGCTGATGACACTGTCTGCATGAAATGTCCCTCTGGCTTCCCATGCACTTGTTCTGAACAAGGAGCCATTTCTGTCCCTAGAATTTGGTCCAATTCTATTCTACTGTCATCCTTCCAATGATGAATAGGGTCCACCAGAAAAGGATAGTGTCACCACGAAAAATTAAATTAAAAAATAGAAATTTCCATTTGGGTTCACATGCAGTGAGAGTTGTAGGGTGGAGATTGAGAAAAAGAAATTGAGGTAAGCGGACATGAAATAGTACATGGTTAAGGCAAGAGAATTAAGGTCACTTGTCTTAATTCCGGAACTCATATGTACTTTGTGGTTAGAAAAGTAATAGCAGAAATATAGGGGAACCAAATAAGACATCAGTGTAAAAAATAATAACAGTGCAAAACACAACAAAGCAAAAACAATTATAAATCAGAGACATCCTGCAGGGGAGGAGAAGGGAGGAGCACAGGGGACTGAGGTGATGGTGCACGGGTGCATTGGTGAAGGAAACTCTATGGGGGACTACACCTTACGGGTGGGGGGAAGAAAATATTGTTTAAAAATGAACAATGATGTAAAAAATAAAAAAAAAATATGTAAAAAATTAAAAAAAGAAAAAAAGTAAGCCAATCATTCTTTGAAAAGGTTATAAAAGGATAAAAATATAGATTAAAATTATTCAATTGGAGGAAAAAAAGCAACTTTCATGAGTAGACTTTCCAAAGATTTTGTCAAGTTAAAAGTCTAGGAAACACAATAGAAGGTTCAGTGCTGGATCCTATTCCAGTCATCTGCAGTCCATGGCGTGATGGCTGTGGTTTCCTCAAGAACTTTGTTTTAATTAGCTCTGGCTGCTATAAGAAAATACCACAGAATGTGTGTATTTATAAAAACAGATATTTATTTCTCACAGTTCTGAAGCCTAGGTAGTCCAAGATCAAGGTTCTGGCCTTTTCGATTCCTGGTGAATCCCTGTTTTTGACTAGCAGAGAGCTGCCTTTATGATGTATTCTGAAAAAAGTAAGATGTGCAGAGAAGGCGGGGGGGGGGGAGAGAGAGAGAGAGCAAGAGAGACTGATTTTCCTGTCTCTTTAATCTCATCTCAAGAATCTGATGACCTCATCCACATCAAATCACTTCCCAAAGCCCTCACCCAATACCAGCAAACCAGGTGATTGGGTGTTAGGGCTTCAGCACTTGAAATGTAGCTGGATGGGTGGACAATGCAAATATTTAGCTGATACATTTATCTAAGGAGACTTGTTGGCAAAGTAGGTCAGGACTTGTATAGAATTCATTACTGACCAGGGATATCGTGCAAGGACTCTAGGTAATGTCTATGGAATAGTGAGAATAGATTTATTTCCCCCAAATTTTCATGATAAGTGTAGACACATAATTCTAAATAAAATATATTTCCAAGGAATATTACATCCAATTGCACAGTGTAGACAGCAAAGCTAACTGGCTGGATGAAGTTGTAATGATACAGGCTGATCCTAACTTGAAATACACATCTCACATTTGTCAAGGTAGCTACAAGTCTACCTTGATTTCTCATTTTTTATTCCCTAAATGCATACCCTTTGTACAGTAGAAACATGCATCTTCCAAGAGCTATGTGAGTAAACATTCTGAGCACAGCTCCACTACTCGTGTCACACGTCATCTCAGAAAAAATTTTCATAAGTTTTGGAAGATAAGTTGAATTTTATGGATCATATATATGAGACTAAATGTTATGAATTGTAGAGATGAAAAACCCAACATTTGAAATAGGTTTAGTTCATCATTTTTGATGCATTTGTTTATTGTAGTCACTTTTGATTTTAGTAATTCTTTACCACCTTACCCAAGTTCTCTGTTGTTCTTTGTCTTCTGTCTTGGGGGAAGACTTCCTTGGTGGCAGTTTATATCAAACTTGTTTTGAATTGCTTTTGCCCTTATTATCAAATGCCTCCAGTTTATCACTAAGTTTCTACTTTTTCCACATATTTGAGTTTACATTTCCATCTTGGGCATTACATAAACATTACTCTTATAATTTATCTACGGAAAGCATAATATTTACTGCATTGTTGATTACATAGATTTCTCAATATATTTTAGGCAATTAATTGATTGAGCAAGTGTAGATCTTTCTTTTTCAAAACCTAAAATTTGGATATATTACACCTATCACCACATGGTGGAGCAAGTTTTTGATGAATGCTCACTAACACGATTGGTTCTATGCAAAAATGTCACAAGAACTACCAGACCTTTCAGCATAGAACAGTTTTCGAACTTCCCATATGTACTCTTGTATACTGTTCTACAATTTGTGTGTAATCTTCTCATTACATGATCCTATTCTCTCTTCCTCTGAAAGTCTTAAAGAACACTGAATTTCCTTAGAATATCACTGGATTCTCAGATTGTTTAACACTAGCTACACTCTCAATTGTGGAAGTGGGTCTGATTAGAATAAGCCAATCAACATGTGCCATTATCTAGGCATGCTAATCTGCTTAAAGATGTGAACGCCACTTTATCTAGGATTTCTGGGTCACAGATTTTTCTGTTCTGGTGGTGATTTTTTTTTTTTTTTGCTACAGTGCCCTGAGTGGAACCACACTAAAGATGAGAAACAAGATGTAAAAAATCTAACTCCTTCTTGGTATGCATTACTGCAATTTCCCACTATGTGGTCTTCCTATTCCCTCTTTGTGCCTATGCTAGTTTCGAGATGCCTTTTTAAAGCCCAAAGCTCATCATACTTAAATACATTTAATAACCCCCATTGCCTAAAGGATAATGTTGAATTTCTTCAGTATAACTTATCATTTCCTATTACCTAATTCATAGATTTTACAACTAGGATTACTCTAAATTTTGGGCAACTTGATTCTTGTTTCTGTTCTATGCCTTGCCAGCTTTGAACATGCCTACATACCCAGTATTTAATGGTACCAATGGGACCTAGCCCTGAGATAAATATGCCACATTTCCAAATACCTCTTTGTGTTTGATATAGAGGCTGGATGAAAACCTCTGAAACTTGACTGTTTTTTTTTTTCTTATCTAAGTATGCTGAATACCCATAGGTTCTTGACCTTATAACTCAAAGAACAATGCTAAACCCGCAATAACCATTAAATCAACTTTTGTTTGAATGAGTTGAATTAATACAGAAGGAATTGGCTGAAAGATATTTCTTGACTAATCTCTTTATTTTGAATTGGGTTGGACATAACCTAATAGCAAAGAAATGTGATCAGATTTTATTTCTGGCTTCAAGTTATTTAAGCTCTTCTTAGGGAAAAAAAAATCACCTATCTGCAAAGTGAATTAATTGTACAGGGAATAGTAGTATGAGACAAAATTTGAAAGAAGCCACAATCTAGTATAGGATTAAATGTCTAATTAGTTAAAAAGATGAGTTTCTGAAAAGCTTTTTTAAAGTTCAAGGTTATCTTAAAAGGTTTGAAGCCTAGTATCCTCAGATATGTTTCTTCCAAATAGGTCTGTGAGTCAGTCTCCCAAAGCGTCAAAACTAGGTATAAACTTCTTAGTGATAGCATTCTATTATGTAAGGTTTCTCAGAATTAACAATCCCATCAATGTTGAAAATACAGGCAGGGGTTGGGGGCCTCCCTGGTGGCACAAGGGGTTCAGCACCACACTATGAAGCAATCTGCAGCATCTGCAGCACAATTTTGATCCCCGGCTGGCCAGGGAGCCACCCACATGGCGAGGCAGACCTCTCCTTTCTCCTCCACTGCTCCCCTCAGCAGTGTATTTCAGTTGATCTACCTGTTCTGTTCCCCGCTCTGTCTCTGGTGAATCCTCTCACCCACTGCCCACCCTGCATCTCTGGCCTGTACCCCAGCTTTTGTATACATAAATAAATAAATCTTTAAAAAAAAGAAAATACAGGCAGGGAAACCCTTGTTTGGTGACAACTGCAGAGATCATAGGGGGCACCTGATCAAATGCGGAGGTCACGCTGTCTAACTATTCACTGTGATTGAATAACATTGTTAATTGAAATCAAATGTTCATTCATTTATTAATTAAACAGCATGTATTGTACTTTTATATGTCAGGAATCTCTTAAAAGGAAAGGGTGTTAGATGGAGGGTGATGACATTTTGGATTGCCTGATGGTGAAGAGAGAGAAGCAGGAAAGGACATAAGGTGAAAGGACATAGGGAGAGGGAGGGATAGAGGGAGGGAGGGAAGGAGGAAGAAGCTAAGCACCCTTCCATGAAGATAATATCTTGAGGAGGAACTTTCCTGGCAGAGGTTATTTTTATGATGAAGAGCATAGTGGGGCACAGAGGGTAACAGGTGGTCAATTCATGTAGTCATAGTACAGAAGGCAAGTCATAGTATAGTTTTATTCTGAGTGAGAAGAATAGCTTTGGGGGAGTTTGGTATGTCTTCTGCACCACATATGGTCACCCCAGCTTCCCTTTCAACTAGCCCTCATGGACTTTAAGCCTATGATATTTATTCATAGCACTTTTAACCTTTGGAGACTGGACCCAGCAGGAAGTCCATAGAATGCTTGGAATCTATTTTCAATTACTTTAATTCTATTTTAGCATTTCTTTCTGAAAAGATGCTCAATTGAGAAAATTTGAATTTTTTTAAAGATTTATTTATTTATGCATACAAGAGCTGAGGTATAGGCCAGAGATGCGGGCAGTGAGAGGATTCACCAGAGACTGAGCTGGGAGCAGAACAGGCAGATTAACTGAAGTACACTGCTGAGGGGAGCAGCAGGTGAGACAGGAGAGAGGTCTGCTGTGCCATGTGGGCAGCTCCCTGGCTGGGGATTGAACTCATGCTTCAGTGGCTGCAGACAGCTTCATTGAGTGCATCCCAACCCCTTGTGCCACCAGAGAGGCCCAAGAAAATTTAAATTTTATTGCAGTTTTTGTTATAGATATAAATGGATATTATTAGAGATTTAAATATGTAAGTTAGTATTTGGTTTATTCTGGGTTCAATAAAATTTGATTCCAAATAGAGTAAGAAAACTGTTAACTTATGCCCAAAGAAAGATGGTATTTGGATTGTGTCTTGTTGATGTTTGTAGAGCACAGGTTTTAGAGTTGACAGACCACTTCTTGGTTGGGGTTCCTCAAATACAACGTCCAATGTGTTATGATTTGTTTCAGAGTTAACCACTGAACATCACTGTTCTCATCAGCAAAGGATGTGGATGGTGTCCAACTGACAAAGCTTCTGGAAGGGATAGATAGATAGACACACAGATAGAGAGAGAGAGAGAGAGAGAGAGAGAGAGAGAGAGAGAGATCATTTGGCTTTGAGGAAAATAAGAATGCCCAAGAGCTTAATGGTATTATAGTGGCTTAGATTAGAGGGATCAAGTCTTCCTGAAAGAGATAAAGGCTTTGCTAAGTTGGCAACATTTGACAGTAATCTGAAAAAAAATAAAATAAATTAGGTCTGCAATGGAGAGATACAGTTGAAAAAAATAAAAGAGCCACATAGATATATATTGCAATGCCATTCACCACACACCTCTATGGGGAGAATTTAGATAAAAATTCCCCTTGCAGGGCCATTTTGTGGGAGTGTATGACAAAATAGGTAACCAGTAGATTTCATGTGTTCTGGTCTTTTTGACAAGACCATTACAATCTCACACTGATATTAATTCCAGTTACATAATAGATATCCAAACAGTAACTGACAAGAACTGGGTTTTAATATGATAATTTAAGATAGTCTTTTTTAAAGACAGGGAAGAGTACTTGATTCTCACTATTGTGTAACATGACCTAATTGATCCTCATATTCACCAATGCTGATGATCTGGTTCCCCACATGTACCTGCCTGCTAAGAAGAAAGGTATTGGTCATACAGACTTTCATATTTCATTTCCTTTGAGTGGAATTTATTTTCTTAGTAAACAGGTATTATTTCCAGTAAATAAACTGACATTCTGGGCTTATTCCACAGTCTCACAAATTTTGTTAAAGTCAGTATGTTGAGAAAGGTGGGCTTTCTCAATATAGATAGATAGGGCTGACAAAGGCATGTTTCAGAGGCTGCAAGTATAAGGGTCTCCATTTAAGACATTGAAAAAATATTTACCAAGAGCACAGATATTACCCTGTGAGTTATCTTGAAAGAGACATTACCATCTATTTCTCACAGGTCACAGGCATATAGCCTTAATATTGTCTAGGACTATCTTCCTCTGTATTACTGTAAATATTAATCCTGTGTACTTTTGCTTAGTCTCTACTATGTACTAGCATTTTGTTAGTCGATGAGGATAGATGTCCTAAATATAGTATCTTCCTCCAAAAACTTCAAGTTTACCAGACTACTTGTCAGCAAAGCTATTGTGGAGGCAGATGGCTATTGATGAGAATTATATATATTCAAAACTAGAAACAAATAGTTTTCAGTCACAAAAGTGCATGTCATATTCTCTAGAAGGTTCAACTTCCCATGGAGAATTGTTCAGGTGCAAATAATTCAAATATAAGTAGTGGGATTATTTCCTCTCTTGCTTCTCCTAGGTTATACATACACTATGTCTTAAAAGTAATTTAAGATAGTCTTTTTAAAGACAGCGAAAGGTACTTGACTCTCACTGTTGTGTTACATGATGCAATTGATTCTGTATCTCCTAGAAGAGCCTGGGCTGTCTTTACTTGGACACCACTACAGCCAACTTCTAACTACCTTTATTCTGACACTGAGGAAATGCCAGGGACTACATTTCCTTGAATCCCATTTTTTTATATTGCGGTAACTTTGGGTTGCATTTTTTTCTATATTTTTAAAGTATAGCATCTCCAGCTTCATTTGTTACCACACCTCACTCACCCAACACTAAAACATCCATATTCCACCACCAGAGACTATTGTGCTCCCTCCTCACTTAGTTCTCACCTCACCCCTTCCTCCTCTGGTAGCCTCATTTCTATAATCAGCTTTCTAGAATTAGTTCTTAGTTTGGCGTTATCTGACTGCTTGGTTTCTCTATATTTTACATATAAGTTATACCATCTGGTATTTGTCTTTCTTCTTCTCATGTATTTCACTTAGCATAATCCCTCCATCTCCTTCCATGTTGCCTCAAATGGTTGAAGATTATCTTTTTTTTTTTATTTCTGAGTATTAGTCCATTGTGTATATATGTCACTTCTTTCTGATCTACTTATTTGTATTTGGGCAATTAGATTGTTTCCATAACTTGGCTATATTATGAATAGTGCTGAAGTGAACGTGGGTGTGCATATTTCCCTTCAAATAAGTGTTGTTGTATTCTTTGGACAGGTACCGAGAGTGTACTCGCTGGGTTATTTGGCATATCCATTTTTAATTTTTTTGAGAAACCTCCACACTGTCTTCCATAGGGGTTGGACTAATCTACATACCTAGCAATAGTGTTAGAGGGCTCCTTTTTCTCTACATCTTTACCAGCACTTGTTTCTGATCTTTTTGATGTGGACCATTCCCAGAGTTGTGAGGTGGTAGCTCCTTATGGTTTTAATTTTCATTTCTCTGACAATAAATGACAATGAACATTTTTTCATGTGCCTGTTGGCCATCTGCATGTCTTCTTTGGAGAAGTGAGCTATTTAGCTTTTCTGTGCTTATTTTGATTGGGTTATTTGTTTTCTTTTTTGTTTAGTTGTATGATTTCTTCTTAGGTCTTTGGTATCAGTCCCTTGTAAGATATGTGGTGTGCAAATATTGTCTCCCATTCAGTAAGGAAATTTTTGGTTATTTTTTTAAAGATTTATTTATCCATGCATACAAGAACCAGGGTACAGGCCAGATGTGCAGGAGGGTGAGAGGATTCACCAGAGACAGAGTGTGGAGCAGAACAGGCAGATGACTGAAATACACTGATGAGGGGAGTAGCGGGCAGGACAGGAAAGGTCTGCTGCACCATGTGGGTATCTCCCGGGCTGGCCTGGATCCAACCCGTGCTGCAGAGGCTGTGGACAGCTTTGCAGCGCTGCGCCACCAGGGAGGCCCAGAAACTTTTTTTTTTAGTGATGGCTTTTTTTTTTTCCCACTCTGCAAGAACCGTTTAGTTTGATACAGTCCCAACTGCTTATCTTTTGTTTTCTTTGCTAATGAAGATGAATTACATCTCTGAAACCTATATTGTAGAGTGTTTTGCCTATGTTTTCTTCTATATTTTATGGTTCTAGGTCTTACATCCAAGTCTTCTATTTTTAGGTTATTTTTGTGTATAAGTAGTGATCTAGTTTCATCCTTTTGCATGTGGCTGTCCAGTTTTCTCAATGCCACTTCTTGAAGAGGCGTTCCTTGCTCCAGTATATGTTCTTGGCTCCCTTTTTGTAGATTAACTGTCCATGTAGTTGTGGATTTATTTCTGAGTTCTCAATTCTATTCCATTAGTCTCTGTGTGTTTTTGTTCCAGTACTGTGTTGTTTGATTATTATAGCTTTGCAGAATAGTTTGAAATTGGGACTGTGATGAGACCCTTCCTCCTTTTTTTATTTTGTCAGGATTGCCTTGCCTATATGGGATCATTTGTGGATCCATGTGACTATCAATGTTTGTTCTTTGTCTGAGGAATACCACTGAAATTTTGATAAAGATTTCATTGCATCTGTATATTGCTTTGGGTAGGATATCCGTCTTGACAATGTTGGTTCATCAAATCTGTGAGCAGAGAATATCTTTCATTTTGTTGTCCTTTTCTATTTCTTTTAACAATGTCTTATAGTTCTTTTGCATAGATCATTCCCCTCCTTTGCTGATTTTACTCCTGGGTATTTAAGAATATTTTGTTTGTGTAATTATAAATGGGGCTATTTTCTCAACTTCTTCCCTGTTTGCTTGCTCATTATTTGCATATAAGAAAGCAATTGCAGAATCTCATTTTTATAGATTTCCCAGATTTAGAAGATGGAAGAACAGAGGATATTCTTGGAAAAGCATGGGTAGCTTCTCAGACTCATCTGTGATCTCCCACTCTGATGAAGAAGATTGAGATGGGGGTAGAATCTTTTTGTAAACATGAGAATTGAAGCAGCTTCTCAGCTAACTACTCACCTCAGTGTGGTTGATGACTTTCAAATTGAAGTCATCAATGCCTGTTTCACCAATTTTGCAACTACATCCTTTCTGACCTGCTCTCTTACATGTGTCAGTCATCATTCTCATATTGTTTGTTTTTGTCCCTGTCATTCTTAGATGGATTCTGATTCCATGGCCAAACTCAGACCAATTCATAGGGAATAATGCATATGAAACCCACAAATGCCTTTTCATGTATATAAATGAAGGCAGTATGGGGATTCAATTCCATTGTGATAGACAGGAATATACCAAGGAAACATTTGCTGTGATGAAAGTTCTCTTGGGAATTCTCAGGAAAAGCTAATACTCAAATATGTCTTAAAGAGGCCTTTTGTTAGTGAGACGTGGGCCTAAGACAGCACAAATAAAGTCCAACCTAGTTAGCTGTGAAATACTTCTTTCATAGATAACTTATATAATGCTCCAAATCTCATTTTTTAACACTCTGAAAGAATTAAATTGCATAAGCAGAACTTTTTCCAGAATTAAAAATTAACTTAGATGTCAAAATAAAACCCTAGAATTTAATTTATCATAAAAGCTATATTCTCGAATAGAATCTAATGGACCAAAACAGATAAAGCAATTAAATGGGAAATGCTATGAATTAATCTTATTTAAAGAGGCAGTTGAGATGGAATTCATATTTTTAAAGACACAATAACCAGGAAAAAAAAAAAAGCCACCCCAGCTCAGCTAGTGGTACCATAATTTAAAATAATAAAGCATTATAAGTACCTAATTTATTCATTTTCTGTAGGTGCTATTTGTTAATTTTGACATCCCCTTCAGTTTTGATTGCTAGTGACTTTCCTCTCTTAGGGGACGTTTTACATTTTTTTTTGCTGTTACTTGCTAAATTGTAGTGGTAATTGTGTGTCTGCTATGTAAAGGAGAAGGCTATTGAAGTTCTGAGACATTTAAGCTTAAAGCCAGTACTTCTGAAATATTCTATCAAATAATCTCTTCATGCCTTAGTTTTTCCTGCTTAGGATTGAAAACTTCATGCAATAATATAGTGCTGAATACATTCTTTGAAAGACTCTACATCCTTATTATCACTATTATTATTATTGATCAATAGAGTGACTTTTTTATCTCCTTTTTATAGTAATTATATATTAGTAAGGTTGGCACCCGTTGCTTTATGTATAATGTGTGGGATGTATGCATATATCACTCAAGATAATTAATATATTCACCACTTCGCATTACCTTTTTTTAAATGATGAGAGTACTTAAAATCTATCCTCTTAACAAATTTTAAATACATAATACAATATGACTGACTAAATAGGAAAAAATCAGATTTTCCTCTTTCTCTGAGCAGGGAAAAACCATAGTTCTTCCCTACTGTGTGCCCCCCCACCCTGCTTTATGTTTACACAGAACACTTTACTTCTTATATTTCTGGTTTCCACATGTGTGGAGACTTTTCCCCACACTAAGCAATCTCTGTGACACTAGCTGGTGTCCTGCAATTTAATACAACTCTAATATGCTCTACCCAGAGTTGCCATAGGTTAAGAGCTGAGTCACACAAAACTTCCTTCTACTTCAGAAGCCAGTTGCAAGTCCAGGTTACCATCTGTGCTTCTGACCAGCCACTATAGATCAGAAATTAAAATGACCTCCTCCTTGGGTTAGATTAATTTGCTAAAGCCACTCACAGAACTCAATGAAACATTTATAATTATCAGTTTAATATAAAACAATATGATAAGGGATACATATGAAAATCCTGATAGAAGATGAGCAGGTGAAGCATAAAGGAAGAGGCCCGGAGCTTCTCTGACCACTTCAAGCTTCACTTCTCCCAGAACCTCTACATGTTCAACAACCCATCCATCCAGAATTTGTCTGACTCACTTCCTTTTGGATTTTCATGGAGGTTAAATTACAGAGACATAATTCAATCATTAGCCATTGGTGATAAATTCAACCTCCACTCCTCTAGGTAGTTCTTGGGTGTGAACAAACATTCCAAACCTTTAATCACATGATTGGCTTCTTCAGCAATCAAGCCTCATCCTTATGTGATTTCCAAAAGTCACCTAATTAATGTAACAGCCCATAACATTTTTTGCTCTCAATACTTCGTAGGAAATTACTAAGATTCTACAACATCACAGTTGTTAACTATATTATTATCATTTATGATTGCTTTTTTGGGCCATGTTGCCTGATGGTTACCAGCATGGACTGGAGGTAGGCCGACCAGGCTTTCATCCTGATTCTATCACTTCCTAATGTGGAGATTTTCTGCAAACTTATTTACTCTGTGATTTAACTGTGTGTCTCCACTTGTATGTGTATAATAATAGTACCTACCTTATAGAATTTTTAATGCTAAATAAAATGACTCCACAGGGAAATCGATTTGAATATTAGTTGGTATATAAGTAAACGCTCCATAAACACTATTATGTTGTTATTATTTTATTTAATTTTCCTTTGAATTAGTCCTAAATATGTGTACTTAAACTTCCAATGATTAATTGTAAATTTTGTTATTTCCTTCATGATTATGAAGAGCCCACTAATAAAAATAGTGTTTTCTTAGCAGTAGATCTTAACCTTTAAAGAATCCCCCATTGTAAAATATAGCAAACCCTAATATTTATAAAATCTCACAATAAGTCTTATGATTTAAAACATATCAGAGAGTGAGACAAAATTCTTTGTCCAGCCCATTCACACAGCAAGAAGCTAATATGCCCTCCACTACTTCTTCTCCCCATAACAAATTTGTGGCTGTGAATATACAGTCTTTATTACTGTTTTTGTCCTCCACTCTCTTTTTCTATACTCTCCCTTCAGAACATTTTGCATGTTGTCATCACTTCTGTCTTCCAAAAATGGCCCTTCCACAGTTAGTTTTCCTCTTCTCATACACAGAGTGTAAACTTCAAAACATACTAGGCTCTCTGCACCCACAAATTAACTACATCTGAGTCATTGCTATTCCTTTTAGAATCAATTTATTTTTTTTTAATTATTTTTTTTAAAATAATAAATTTTATTTTTATATTCCCCCATACAACTGCACATGCCCCTTTCTGAACCCAATCCCTCCCCTCCCGGCCCCCACCCCCCAAAAAGTGTCTCTGGTTCATAGTTTTTTGTTGATTTTGATTTTCACTTTCTTATAGTTATTCATTTTCCTGATCCCTTATTTAAGTTTTCTAGATTCCTACTATGAGTGAGACCATCCGGTATTTTTCTTTTTCTTTTTGGCTTATTTCGCTGAGCATGATCCCTTCCAGCGCCATCCATGTTGCTGCAAATTGCATGTGTTTATCTTTTTTGAATGCTGAGTAATATTCCATGGTATATATGTACCACATCTTCTTGATCCAGTCATCTATTTTTGGGCATTTGGGCTGTTTCCAAAGCTTAGCTATTGTAAATAGTGCTGCTATAAACATAGGGGTGCAGGTGTTCTTTGGAATTGATGTTTCTGTGTCCTTTGGGTAAATACCTAGGAGTGGAATTGCTGGATCATATGGAAGCTCTATGTTTAGTAGGTCCAGAAATCTCCACACAGCTCTCCATAGTGGTTGGACCAGTTTGCACTCCCACCAGCAGTGCAGAAGAGTTCCTTTTTCTCCACAACCTCACCAACATTTGTTGTTGCTAGTTTTTTTAATGTGTGCCATTCTCACTGGTGTAAGATGGTATCTCATGGTAGTTTTGATTTGCATTTCCCTGATTACAAGTGATGTTGAACATTTTTTCATATGTCTGTTGGCCATTTGCATTTCCTCTTCAGAGAAGTTTCTTTTTAGCTCTTCTGCCCATTTTTTGACTGGGTTATTTTCTTTGTTGTTGTTGAGTCTCATCAGCTCTTTGCAGATTTTTGTGATCAGTCCTTTATCATTAGTGTTGGGTGCAAAAATGTTCTCCCAGTTGGTGGGGTTTCCTTTTAGAATCAATTTAATTCTTTCTATTAGTTCAGAGTTCTTATGATCACCTCCTGTAGTATCTGATACAGGTTCCACTGTGCTGTGGATCTTCCAGTTCTATATGCTTATCCAATCCTATAGACCTTTAAGATGGTGCTGGATACCTACCCCTTAACAAAGGCTCCTCTGTGTCTAGTTTGTGTAGAGATGACCCCACAACAATTTATTTTATACAAGAGCTGCGTACAGGCCAGAGGCAAGGTAGGGTGAAAGGATTCACCAGAGACAGAGTGGGGAGCAGAACAGGCAGAAGGACTGAAGTACACTGTTGAGGGGAGCAGCAGGTGTGACAGGAGAGGTCTGCCATACCATGTGGGTATCTCCATGGCCAGCCAGGAATAAAACTCATGTTTCAGAGGCTGTGGAAAGCTTCATAGCACTGTGCTAAACTCGCCGTGCCACTGGGGAATGCCCCCCCCCCCAACAATTTAAAGGGCAAACCTCTGGTTCTCATGATTTTTTCTGCCCCACTATATTTTAAGAGCTTTTGGGGTCATTTGTATGAATTGTGTACTTAATAGTATAAACTTATTGACTGATTCCCCCCCTGTATTATTGTTTAATTTGTTATGACTGAGTTTTTTTTAAATTGACTCTTCCTCTTCCCCATTCTCCATGCCTTTCACATTCTGTATATGTGGTTCATGATAATGTGATCTTTTGTCATAACAAAACTTTTTATTTATTAAAATGAGTTTGTGCACAGTTTTACTATCAATATATATTTTCTTAATAGTTACTCCTTGGAGTCATATTAAGTTAATGGAATTTCAAAGTTAACATTATGGATAAATAACAGTTAAGCTAGAGTCACATTTGTTTATATAACAAGTTTGGCTTTATAATCAGTTTTGCTTCTGCTGTAACATTTAGAAAGTATTTAATGATGGGGGGAGATGTAAGTATATTCATTATGGTAAGAGAGCATTGACTATTTTTTTTTTCCAGAAAATGGATGGAAGTCTAGGAGCTTCTATGAAGGATAAAGGAACTTTAGCCACTCATTGAAGATCTATCAATCAGGTAACAAAGTCTAAAACATAATTACTTTAGTTTCTGGTCATATGGAGAAAATACTGGAACTGCCTACAATTTTGAAGGCTATCTTATAATGAATGATGGATTTTTATCTGAGAAGCAAATAAATAGGTACATAAAGTTATGTTTCTTTTTTTTTCAGATTGACAGGTAATATAATCTGAGTAGATTTGTTTGAACTGAGAAATAGAAGACCCAATTCTAGATTAATTTAAAAATTTGGAAACGGAGTTTTGTTGGAATGAAAAGAATTAGTTTAAAAAAAATCTCAAATGTAGTTAGTTAGATAAGATTTAAGTGAGAAACTATAAGTCAAATCTATAAAGTCTTGAACAAATTAACCATGTTACAAGGTAGCAACTGTATAGAAAGTCTCATTTCATTTGTAACATAGATTCTTAATTATGATAACATTTTGTTTGGTATACATGTATATGTGGTAATCACTGTTAAACTTCAACTCCTGTAGTGTGTGGTTAGGAGTGAGGGAGTTAATATTTTTAAAGATTTATTTATGTATGCATAGATGAAGTGGGGTGTAGGTCAGAGGTGTAGGGGTGAGAGGATTCACCAGAGAAAGAGTGGGGAGCAAAACAGGCAGATCTACAGAAATACACTGCTGAGGGGAGCAGCTGGCGAGACGGGAGAGGTCTGCTGTGCCATGTGGGTCAGCTCGCTGGCAGGGATTGAACTCAATCCTTAGCAGTGATAGCGCTGAGCTTAACCCCTAGACCACCACGGAGGCCCTAGTCAGTCAATATTAAGGCAGCAGAATATGAAAGTGAGGGAATGGTGATGGGGATTGCCAATTCAGCACATTCAATGGGCAGACAAAAGGATTGAATTTTTCATGCATGGGGACCTAAATGATACACACACATGGTCATTTCCTATAAAATAAATCTGAACAAAACAAACACAAAGCAAAAAGCGATATTAAAAATTGACTTATAAAATTCATACAAAAATATTGCCCTTTTTAATCTGGTAAAATATACAAAGCAAAAAATCAACTGTTTTAACAATTTTAAGTATACAATTCAGTGGCAAATTAGTATATTCATAATATGCAATTATCACCAATAACCGTTTTCAGTGTTTTTTCACCGTCCCGTACAGAAACCTGAAGCCCATTAAATAGTAACTCCCCATTCCCTCATTTCTCCCAACGCCTAGTAATAATTATCTGCTTTCTGTTTATATGAATTTGCATATTATAGATACTTCATATAAATTATAACATACAATATTTGCCCTTTTTGTGCCTAACTTATTTCACTTGCTCTGTTTTCAAAATTCAGTCACTCTGCAGCATGCATCAGAATTTTTAAAGTGAAATAATAAACCATTGCATATACATAACACACTTTACTTATTAATTGTTAGATATTTGGGTTATTTCTACCTTTTGACTACTATGAATGATGTTGTTATGAACATGGATCTACAAATATCTGTTTGTGTCCCTACTTTAAATTTCTTTGTCTATATTCCCAGAAATGAAATTAATGGATCATGTTAATTTTATGTCTAACTTTTGGAAGAATCACCAAATTTTCTTCCATTGTAACTATACACTTTACATTCATGCCAATAATTCTACCTTCTCATATTCTAGTGGTCACTTGAATTTTGCCTTTTTAAAAATATCACTGAATGTATGCAAAAAGGTATAATTATGAACATGATTATAATGCATCAGATTTTCCCCATACCTACAAGCCATTCTGTTATCAGTTTCATGTTCTACAAAATTCAGTTCAATTCTGACACTATCAACCCAGAGATAGTATCTAATTCCACCGGTGATAGTATCTAATTTCACCGGTTAAGACCTCAGTCCCATAAGACTTATCCCATGATTTGCAATGAAAATTGCAAACCCAGGGTGTTGCCTCTGCTTCTGACTAAGTCACATGTTCCCATGATGCTTTCTTTGTGTTGGATTTATTTGCTGGAGAGAGTTACAGAACTCAAGAAACCAGTTAATCACTGGATTCCTGATTTATTACAGAAGAATATAACTCAGAAACATTCAAATGGCAGATATACATAAGGTATGGTTAACAGGTGTAGAGCTCCCATGCCTTTTTAAGGTACACCATTCTCCCCAAACCTCCACTTGTTCCTCATACTTAAAGTTCTCAAATCCC
The DNA here is from genome assembly GCF_014898055.3 of Talpa occidentalis. Lineage (NCBI taxonomy): Eukaryota > Metazoa > Chordata > Mammalia > Eulipotyphla > Talpidae > Talpa > Talpa occidentalis. The sequence goes on from NW_023601322.1 coordinate 24,918,573, forward strand.
TGACCTTTGGGGAATTTTTTGGAGGCTTTATTACATAGGCCTAACCTATTAAGTCATTGGGCATTTGGTGATTGAACTCAATGTCCACTCCCTCCTCTTTCCCCAGATGGAGTGGAAGAGGATGGGACTGAAAGTTCCAACCCTCTAATTACAGGATTGGAACTCCAATATTGATCAGCCCCATCCTCAGGTGCTTTCTAGCAGTCACCTCATTCACATAATGAAACACACCTTTGTAACTCTAGTGCCAGGACCAGAGATGAAGACCAAATATATGTTTACTATAAATCACATATCATAAATATCAATATGAGAAGAAGCACAAAGATATATTCTTCAGTGAAAAGTGTCTTTCCAATTATTTGTTAGGAATATAGTCAGATGTTCATATGATATCCAAGGCTTTCCTTAATTTCACCTATCTCTGTCCTCCAGTTACCCACAGTTAAGCTTTTCTCATAAGTGAGGATACAGCCTATCATTCAAATATTTATACCTTTGCTCTGCCCAACATGCTGTATACTCTCGCTATGTGAAAAACTTTTTCCCAACTACCATAGAGAAGAACAATTAAAATAACTTCATCTAGATATGAGGATGTAATTGTTATTCAAGCCATCACCATCTCTACCATAGAACTCCCCATCTTTTTCATCTCTGTGCTCCTGCAGTCTGCCCTCCATCCGGCAGCTGGCAGCATTATTAGAATTGAATTTGAATGCAGATTGTACAGTTCTTTTGTTAGGGGGAAAAGGATGTCCTAAAGCTAATTCCATACAGGCTTTGTGGACTCCACCCCCACCCCAGACCAAAGCCAAAGACACTGGGAACTCCAAATCCCATCACCACCAAAGGGAAGGTGGCTGGGACCTGACGGTGGGGTTAAACAGCCAGGTTGGTATAAAGCCAGACATGTGGGCTTTGGAGGGGTCCCCCATTTTGACTCTCCGCCAGCTCGCAGCGTCCGGCCAGCTCAGAGAGTGCTTTTGGGTTTCCAGGTCGGCGGATCGGGTAGGACGCATTAAAGACTTTATTTCCCTATTTTCTCCCTGAGTTGTACATTTTCCTTATTTCCTTTTCCCTTGTAAATAAACCTTTTATTAACCTTTTGTGTATGCCTGTAGTGGAGTATTAAGTCCCTTGTAAGCGCGCGGGTGAGGACCCACAGCCAGGCAACCTGTTCAATATCGGGGCTGCCCTATAACACTTTCATTTCACGATACATGGTTGCTTCTCAAGCACTTAGATTATTATCTAAACTCCTCTCCATATCTCAAGGTCCTAACCATCCTGCTTGCTCAGTGCACTGCACTCAACTGCCCTTCTGTCATCTGTTTCACTAGGCTTTCAACTCTGAGGTCTAGATATTTACAAGGAGCCAACAGAAAATTCACCAAAGTGGAGCTTGTACTTGATCACTTTTGCTAGAGAAATTGTCGGATATGGGTGAATGCTTACTGCAGAGACATCCCATACAGCCCTGAGAGGCTGATGAAGTTGACCCTGTGCTCCCTGGAGTCATTGGGAGTCATCACCATAACTCATATAGGTCCTCCCTCATAAAGGCAATAGAGTACCACATTCAGTCTTTTACAAAACTATTTGCTCTCCCACCTTCCACCATTCTCTGACCATGTGGTTTTGCAAATTCCTTTCTTCTAAAATGTTAATTTTACATGAACCCCAAGTTCTTAGAAAATAGAAAAAGTTAAGAACCCCTGCCACATGTTTGATCCTGGAGACATCTGACTGAAAAAACCCAGTTCTCTTTCCATATACCCCCTTCTTTACCTAAGACAAAGAGGGTCCCTCCAAATTCCCTTTGACTCATGAATGACTAGAAAGTCTGTTTTGTACTCATTGAGCAGCTGAAATCAAATGCCTGTTAACCAAACTTTTGTTAAGTGTCTCCCCTTCTCCAACAACCCAGGTCCTGAATTTGAGCCACTGGGTCATAAGACAACCCAGTCTTAACTACTCCTCTTGACAACAGAGTGGCAATAAATCTCTGATCTGTCCCTCAAACTTTTAATCCAGTCCCCTATTTTCCTTTTTAATCTTATTTATGCCTCCCCAAAAAGAAAAAAAAAAGAAATTCTTTTGGCCTACCCCTAGAGATGATTGATGATTTTATGGTTTAATATTGTAATAGTCCCGTGTTCTTTCAGCAATAGTCTCTTTCCCCACCTTATGATAGCCCTTTCAAAGAAAATCTGTAGAACAAATCTGAATTTGTTTACTATTTGGAACTTCCCTCCTACTCTCTGAAGGGCAGTTGCATCCTTTTCTCTTCTCCTTAAAACCCTTTTCTCTCTCTGTGTTTTTACCATAGCTTTCACTGTTTTTTAGACAACAGATCCCCAATCATTGACAATCCATATAGCAAAGGAAGGTGGATATAATCTCTTGTCCCTGCAATGTAAATGAGAGTATGTTGAGTCTGTCCTTCTGGAATAAGAGTAAAAAAGAAGAAAAAGAGTGTTTTGTTTGTTTGCCTTTTACTAAAGTACAAGTCTGTGTATTTGTCCTAATTTGCGTGTATCAAAAGCTTTGAAAATATGCATTCCCTTTGATCTAAAGATTCTGGTTATAAGAGTTACTTCTAAGGAAAATTATATGATACAACCAAAATATGTTGAAAATATATACATATTTGCAAGTCTGTTTGCAAAAAGAAACATGCTGAGGAAAAGAAATACAATTAAAAAATGGTGTATTCATAGCAAGAAACAATTTTTAATAATTTGCATGGACATGCAAAATGCTCATGATATACAAATATATTATAAATAGTAATATTTTAGTTTTTAGTCAAATCATGATATATATGTATAATTTGAATCTTATATTTAATATTTATCCATGATTTTCACATTTAAAAATATGAACGTGAATATGCCTATATTTAAAATTTTTTTTGGTTTGCTCTTGCTAGATTTCTGATAAATATGCAAGATTTGTCACTGTATAATCCACCCACACAACATACCCAACTGTCAGCAAAATGCAGTTTTTTTGCCACTGTCCTACATAGGAAAGGTCATTTTCTCTCTCTTTGCCTTTACTCTGAGTTATTTCCAAGAAGCCCTTAGCTGTGAGAGCACAGTTAAGAAACAATGGTGATGGACAATCAGGTGCCATTAGGGTTTCTTGAAATTATGTGAGGAAGACTTTAGGTTGCCTGCCACACGAATGGAAAAAGCAGAAGCACAAAGGCCTAACTAGTTACTTTGGCTTTGTACAAATTTAAAACCATTTGGTTGCTTTTTGAGCTATGAAATCCTCTTCTCCATAAAAAGAAGGTGAGGTGAGCCTCTGATATCTTTACTTTTCAGAAAGAACTGCCCAGTCCAGTCTATCTTCTCATAGTAATTCCAGAGAAGTAAGCTATGTCTTTATCTACTAGAAATTTTATGCTAAATTTGATATTTTATAAAAGCTGTATTGCAGAACTAAACAAGAAAAGCACAAACAAAGATATGTCTCACATCATTTCAAAAATCAAAGAAATTAAAGCTGAAAATCAAAATTTTAAACATTTTCAAAGAAAATTGAGAATATTGTGATCATGTAGGGTAGGTAATACATAGCTTTGAATGGACTTAAAATGATCACAAACTTTAAAGAAAAAATTTAATATACTCAATCGCATTGCAATTAGACTTCCCCTTCATCACAAGACACTTGTTTCACCAGAGACTGAAAAAGTAATGCATAAACAGGAAGGAGATGTTTCCAGTATTTGTAAGCAAGATATGCATCCAGAATATATAAAAGACTCTTGCCAATCAACAAGGACCAAAAAATATCCAAAAGAAATAAACAAACAAAAAAGAATTCACAACTACTAAGCACACTTTGTAAAAACCAAAATGATTAAGAAAAACAAAGGTCCCACCTCCATACCAAATTTCATTTACACAAACTATTGAGTTACTGCCATGTACAACTACTGTGGGTAAAACACGGTGATTTGCTTCCTCTTTTCTGGGGTTTGCAATCTACTGTGGATGTTGACAAGTTTATGAGAAGCTAATCCTTTAGCTTATCCTACATGGCATTGTATCTACATAATCTTTGGGTTGATAATTGGATATATTTTGTTAAGTTTTTTTTTTTCTTTCAAAAATAGCATTTGAGATTCCATCCTCTATCACAACTGATTATGGAATAAAGTGTCACAGAGTTTAAAAAAAACACAAATGTTCTGCAGTGGTGCTGTCCAATAAAAACATAAAGGTATGCCGTATATATAATTTTAAATTTTCTAATAGTCTTATAAAAGCAAGTAAAGGAGATTCATTTTATTTTTTTAAAAGATTTATTTATTTATTTGCTTGTTTGTTTATTTATACAAGCACTGGGTACAGTCAGAAGCGTGGGAGGGTGAGAGAATTCACCAGAGCCAGAGCGGGGGGCAGAGCAGACAGAATGACCGAAGTACACTGCTGAGGGGAGCAGCGGGCAGCAGGAGAGGTCTGCGCACCATGTGGGACCCTCCTCTTGTGGCCGGGGAGCAGCCAGGGATCGAACTGGTGCCGCAGAGGCTGCGGGCAGCTTCGCAACCCAGCGCTCAACCGCTGCGCCACCGGGGAGGCCCAAGGAGATTCATTTTAATGATTTCTTTTTTCCCATTTTTTTTTCAAATATTATCATTTTGATGTTACCTATATAAAACAATGAATGAGATATTTTGCATTTCAACTACTAAGACAACTGTGTATGTTACACTGGGAGCACAGCTCCATGTGCTAGATAAGGGTTCCATAGCAACATAGATATTCCACCAAACAGAAGCATGGCTACAAATAGAACCTAAATAATATTAAAGGAGTTGAAAGGTTTATTTTGATATTGGGGGGCCTGGAAATTCTCTCAGAGGACAGGGAGCTTGAGCAGTGCCAATAAGAGCAGAGTGAGCTAGCAGGAAAAGCATTGAGGAACTGGGAAGAGCATGGAAGAGAGAAATGCAGTAAGTGTCCTGTGGCTGGCCAGGCAGTTTATTGGGTCAGGGGAGAAATGTTGGCAAAGAGGAAAAGCTGGGACAGAATATAGAACTTAAGGGACAACCTGATTATTTGTGATTGTGTCCATCTGCATCATTATTTTCTGAGGGTATTATATGATTTTTGTCTGTGGTGTAGCATAGGCAGAAAAGGACACAAATGGGGGTTGACCCCCTAGAAACAGTGTCAGCGGTGCTACCAGAGTTGATGAGGGAACCACACAGGCATTCAGAGCGACAACGGTGGCAGCAGGCGTGGGGGCATCAGAGACCTGGACTTGGCAGAATGCAGGTTGTGATGAGGTTGAAGGGGAAGAATGAATCCTAGGTCAAGGGCTGAGCAACAGAGCAAATGAGACTCTTCCTGAGAGTGGGGATGCAAGCCGAGGAATCAGGTGTAAGGGAAAGCTAGAAGTTTACTTGCAAACATACTTAGTTTGAGATATATATCTAAAAGGAACCTAATGTTATTTTTAGTAAGGCCATAAAGGTCATTGAAAACAAATGAATTAGTCTAAATACTTACTGAGATAGGGAACTTCGAGCAGTACATCACTTTGGTGGTTTGAAAAAGAAACCTAATTCAAAGCGAGAGGACCTATATCCAAGTCATGTCCGTGGCAGTCAGAGATGAGATGACTCCATGTAAACTTACACATCTAGAGTCCAGTGCTAATATGATGATCAAGTTCTGTCATTTCAAGTTCCCAAAACATCTCTGGTCTCTGTTTATTTGGGGCACCAGGCTTCAGAGAACATGCAGAATTATAGTTCCTACTTCTTCCCCCCTTTCTCCCTTCCTAGCCTCCCCCAACCCTTTCTGTTTGTCTGAAGAACAAACTTTTTCTCCAAGCAAGCTAGTCCCAGGCAGACCCACTCCCTTTATAGTTTCTATCAGCCGCCTATGACCTAGTTAACCACTGATTTCCCATTGAGGCAAGGCTAGTGAAAGTCCCTCAGGTCCTCTCAGAGGGAAGCTGGCGTTCAGCTTGTGGTGTCTGAAGAGCTTTCAGCAGGTGCCCTGGGTCTCAGCGTCTGCCTCAGCATGGGTAATTTATGAGTCCCCAGCAAGGCAGCCAGAGGAGGAGAGATACAGGACAGGGGACCCTGCTAATTGGCCCTTTCAGCTCCTGGCAGGCACTACTGGTAGAAGCTCCCTGGGCTCTGACTTCTTATATCCTTATCAAAAAACAGAGAGACAATTTAGGTTGACAAATTAAAAAAGAAAACAAGCAAGAAAAGCCCCCCGCTCTCTGGAGAGGCTGCCACTGGCTTCACCCCGCTGCACAGCCATCTCCTGTTCACAGAGGAGTACAGCACCTGCACTGGCTTTTATTTTGTGCAGGCTGAAAGAGCAAAGGCATTGCCTCCTAGAGAGGAGTCAGGCCAATTGATTTAGATGCACCTGTATCTGATTCACAAGGAGTTCAGTTGCTGTTTGCAGCTCTTGTGCAGTTTGGGGCAGCCCAGAGAGGGTAGCCCAGATCACAAGTCAACACCAGGAGCCAGAGGTAAGGATACTCAAATCACCAGGGGAATCTTCATGAGGAGGTGACGAGATCTTTAAAAAGTTCTAACACTTTGTCGCTCTGGCCCTGCATACATCAGAGACTTACACTAAGTTATGAGAATTGCCTTTACTCTAGTTAACTGCTAATTTTGCTATTTTCCTGCCTCCTGCCTACCTTCTACCAATGCCTTAATTCCTATCCTTTTTTTTTTTTTTTTTTAACTTGACTCTGTTTTACTAGCACAAAAATGATACCAATAGGGGCAGGTGGAGTGTCAGAGTGTCCTCAGGGAGTGGTTAATTCAGTGGACTCCTGCAAGTGGCCTTCCTTTGATTCAAGGAACAATGAAAGGAATCATTTGTTTGGGTGGAAACAGACTACTAGCCTAACACCCTTTCCCAGAGTCTGAAATAGACACCGTCATGGTGATGACAATAGGTGAAAATAATTCCATCAGAGCCGTTAAACCCTATATTAGCTTGTGAGAATAAAAGACAGGTATTGAATATATACATTGATTGGGGTTATAAGATATACTTAGATATTAAAAATTGGGTTGGGTCAGAAAATAAATCCCTTAACAGAAGGAAGCGTTTTTGTTTTTGTTTTTGTTTTTCTGATAGTATTATAGCCAAACAATGTTGGATACAGTGTAGATGTCGAGTAAAGAGCTATTAAATTTGAACATAGTACTGAACATAATCTCTTAACTTTGCTTTATATTATTATCATATTTCTAAAAAATATTTTTATATTTAATGCCTTTTTTACAACAAAGCTGAGAAAATAAAATGATAATACTATCTAACATTTATTGTAGCCAGTGTGCCAAGTTCAGTGCTAATAAATAAATATTTACTTTTTAACTGTAAAAGTCCTAATAATAATAATAATAATAATAATAATGGTTTTTGAGAGAAAGTTCATAAAAAGATTTGGATTTTTAGCTCAATTATTAACTAGCTTAATCAGTTGTGGTGTTCTTGGCCTCACTTTTCTCCTCATATATTGCTCATAATCCTGTGATCCATTAGAGTAGATGATAAGCTTTCATATGTGCCATTTCAGTTCTTCACACCACTGTGTGAACTAAGTGTCCATATTATTGATGAGGAAAAGGAGGAATAGAGAAAATAAGGAGAATTTATTCAAGATCAGATAGCTAGTAAATATGTGTTCCTGACCTCAAATTTTAGATTCATCTATAGCCCTATGCTATAGAACTACATTCTTCCCTCAGTATCATGTCAAAGGCTCATTAATAGGGTTTCACATGTGTGATGTTTGAACACTTGAGGAATGATTTTCAACTTTGTTAGTATCACAAACGGTGAGGTAGCTTGCTTTTAGAGCATGGAGTTTGCTGAGTTAAAAACTCCCTCTGTTTCCGGCTGAGATCAGTGTGCTGAGTCCAGTAGCCTGTCTTTATTTTGTTTTTTTAAAAGATTTATCTATCCATACAAGAACTGGGGTACAGTCCAGATGTGCGGGAGGGTGAGAGGATTCACCAGAGACAGAGTGGGGAACAGAACAGGCAGACTGACAAAACACACTGCTGAGGGAAGCAGCAGGTGAGACAGGAGAGGTCTGCCGCGCCATGTGGGATTCTCACTTGCTGGCCAGGATCTGCAGACCGCTTCACAGTGTGGTGCTCAATTGCCTGCGCCACCAGGGAGGCCCAGTAGCCTGTCTTTATGTGCATGTAGTGGTGATGGCACCTGCATAGGATTGTGGGGAGGATTAAATCTGAGGCCTTTGTTTAGTCTCTAGCATTGTTAGAGCACACATTCTATATTAGCTATTGTTTTAATGACAGAGAGAAGGGTCCTAGATTTCTGGTCAGATACAATCTGCCTGTTTAGGGATATGATCCAACATACTTTTCAGGCCAGGGAAAAGAGCTGAAGAAGCTACTAGAACTGCTATTCCCTGGGAGAAAAAAAATCATCTTTTTTCTCTGTATTCTACTCAGTTTATTCCCTAATAAGTACCCTTGCTGTGGAACACTAACTCCACGACCCAGCTGATGGTCTAGTAGCAGAAGATTGAAACTGTGCACATGTTAAAATAAGTTTTTTACAGTGTCAAGAGAACAAAAAAAAAAAATTTGCAATCCTGCCACTTCATGCCTTTAGAGACTCTGCCAAGATTTCCAAAAGGTGCTCTGGCCATGGGCTTATGTAGTAACCACATATTTTTTTCTTCTAAATCACTGACTGGTTGTGTCCAGCACATTGTAAAATGTCTGCTGTTGTGCAGTGATGTGGTGGGGTCATTCTTTTCATCTTCTTGAGCATGGTGTCCATTTTCTGTCTTTTTGGATGCAGAGCTGCAGTTTGAACATCAGTAAAAAGGGAAAAGGGGAAGAAAAAAGAAAAAAGCTACATATAACCCAAAATCAAGATCTCTTCTTTTGCAATCTCCCTTGGAATTTCTCAAAGTCCACAAAGCAATTAATCATTCTTGTGAGAAAATGCAGAAGCAATCAATACATTTCTTCATTGCTTTAATTGTCCTTAATGCTGTTTGAGGACCAAAAATGTTCTGCTTTTGGAAAATAAGTGAATAAACATAATCTTTACTAAGATCCCACTCATGCATTCTTTCTCACCCAGAGTAGGACAAACGGACACAGAGAAAATGTAGGTGTGGGTTGCTTTTTCCTAGCTCTCTCTGTTCATTCTTTCCTTCTTTGCTTTTTCTTTTTCTGTTTCCTCCCTCTCCTTCTTCCCAGTGAGAAAATTCAAAGGGTGGTATTCTTAAGGTTCCCTAAGCAGCAAATGATAAGGCACTGAGCATACAGAATCATTCTTGAATTCAGAATATGAATATAAAGTAAAGGAGGAAGGAAAATGGTCAACACAATGAGGTGCTAGGATTAAGCTCTGATAAGTTTTTGATAGTAAAGGCCCCAGAAGGAGACAGAGATGGAACTGTGCCTGGAGAAGGTGTATAATTTTGACGTTGGGGGTAGGAGAGGGAACTCTGAGTAGAGGGAATACTATCAGAAGCAGGAAGGTAGAACATTCTGAGACTAATCAACGAACCATCTGACTGCAGTTGTCAAAGAGTTGTAGATTGAAAAGATGGGTTGAGGTTAGACTGTGAATGGGCTTCAAAGCTAAAATAAATAGGTTTGTTTTTTAAGAAGGGGACACTTAAGGAAGATATTTAAGCAAGCAAGTGACTTGATTAAAATGGAATCAGAGGGATTAAAGAAAAAAGTAGTGTTTCAAAGAGGAATTTATGAAACAGTATCCAAGCTAATGGACCAAATCAGTGCTGAGGGGTTAAGGACCTCAATAAGAGTAAAGGAAATTTAAAGAAAAGACTGAAGAGACACTGAGTTTCAACTTAGACTTCAATTAATGAAGGCTAAGAGGGGTGGACATGTGCTATAGCATCTGAGAATTAATCAACTGTATGTGAGAGCATTTATCATGAAATAGATTCTATATGTGTATATGCTATGAGGTAAATCATGTACATTTTCATTATGCCTATAGAAATGCATGTGCGTGCTGTATGTATTGGCCCATTCTGCCATTTTCATTTCATTCCCTCAGAAACTGAGGGTCTTCTTTTTGTCTCTAGATGCTGAACCTTCTCAATGGCCTACTTTAATCTGACTCTGATTTTTTTGATGAGTCCTTGCAGGGTCTAGATTTTTCTAGCGCTGTTATCAAACACATTTAAAAACTTATCTGTTTTGAGTACCTTTTATTAGAATTCTGATTTCCAAAGTGACAATTATTTATAATAAATTATACAGCGATAATGTTTAAGTAGCACTTTTCTTATGTGCATATTTGAGCCCTAGATATATATTTTCTTGTTGAGAATACTACCTAGATTCCCTAGAAGTGTTGGGAACTAAAGAAGACAGAAAAGAAAGAAAACAAGGAATTCTGGAGCTTTTCAAATTACATGGCCTAGGTAGCCATGCAGAGTATATTGTACCTATAGAGAGACAAAATAACTTGATGGTTAAATAAATGGTCTTTGGAATGAAATCTCTTGGACTGTGACTTTATGTCAGTCCTTACTAATTATGATGTTTGTACATCCTGGTCTCAATTTTCTTATTCTGTAAAGTGAAATAATTGTGTTAGGGATATTATTTCTCTGTATTAATGATTGTGTAAGGGAGATATATGAAAACATTTAGAATTTAATCTGATAGAAGAAGCATTCACAAAATGTTAGTTTGCTAGACCAGTTTATTGAGTCTCATTCTTCATCAGCAGCACACTAGGAGCACTATGAAAAGGAACTTTCTAAGACTGGCTATCAGTGTCCTAAAACCCATAATTCACTAAGGTATATGTAAAAATTAACTTCACTAGTGATTTTTCATTAAATCATCAATCTTTAACCACCGGGAAGGCCATCAGTGGTTTGTCTAAGGGCTGTTATGAGAGAAAAAAATCAATGAACTATTGCTAAGCTCTGGTTCTGCTACTAATGGCAAGACCAGATATTTCACTGTTCCTATGTGTCCCTAGCCTACTTGGGTTTTAGGCTTTCCAGAAGTAAAATGAGGGAATTAAATGGAAGATTCTCTAGGATTCCTTTTAGGTCAACCTTTCTATGCTTTTATTGCCATTAGACTAAGTTAGAAATATGGGCAAAAATATGGTCATATAGATGCTTTCATTTCCTTCAGTGACAAGTATAAGCACACATCATACCTTGCCCCATGTTCTCTTTGTTTCTCACATTTCTTATGGCAGGAAGTTGAAGCTGTTTCCTGTTCTTTCTGTATCAGTGTCAGGCAGCACTGATTATACAGATTTTGGTTTATAGGCTGTTGATATCTGACTTTCACCCAAATAAATGCAGGTTGATATGAGAGCTAATTACATTTGTCATGTTTGTTCTCATATATATTCCTGGTCCAGGGGAACAACTGCAGGGTAAAAGTAAAAATGGACAATATATTTCTTTTCCTCAGAAACTATGCTGAGAGCCATGAGATATGACATACACACCCTTTTATAAATAGGATGTGTGTAGGAAGCCTAACACTAATTATAACAAACCCAAACTGAGAATTTATCCCAAACATGATCAAAGTAACTATAGAAGGAAACAAATGCTACTTCTTTCTCTGATATCAAAAAGACTTACATACTGCAGGTAATGGTGTCCTCAACTGAGTCCTCCTAGCATTTATCTCTTAGTTAGAGATTCATTTAAACTTAAAATTGGGCCATCATTACTTAAGAGTTAAATGAGTGGTGTCACTGCAGGGTCTCTTTTTTTGGAACTATTTAAGAATCTTAACATCAAACTTAAAACACGGTAAAGTCATTGGTCTTCAGATAAAGAGGGGGTGATAGGCTTAGGCAATGTTATGAACCCTCTAGCCCTTAAATGCGAATGTTCTATGTCCTTACTTTTCTTCCAAATTCTGTTTCTGACTCTCAGTGTTCTAATGGATCTCTTTCGATTGTAACCCAGAGTTATTCTTTAGAGCGTTCTTTTTCCTTCGTGGCTGAAATCTATCTCCATGTCCCTTTTCATTGATCATAATTTCACAGAACAGAACTACACTGAGTAGTTCAAATCTCCCTTCTTATGGTAGGCTCATAGTTTAAGCAGTACCTGAACTTCCTGACTTCATAGAATTTGAGGCCTCCCCTCAATGAGAGTTGAAGAAGTCCTCTGCCTTGTAGAGGCAGGTTGGAAGTTAGAGTGGGGATGATCCCCACAGTGGGCTGAACACAAAGAAGAATAAGCCATATCTTATAAAATGGACAGCATAATGCATAAACAAATCTGCATTTATTTGATATTTGTTGCTATATATATATATTTGGTAGTTTAGCTTTGTTTCAGTTCTGGTTCTTTTTTTTTTTTTAGAAGCACTAAAGGAAAGTGATGTGTCATTTGGGGGGATAGAGCATTGCAGAGAGAAGAACAAACACTAGAAGACATCATTGATTTTGCCATAATTCACTAGACACCACAGGAGGAAAAGGAATATCAACAAGCAGATTGCAGTAGGCACATATCTTGTGCTTCTTAGCACTAAAAGGTATTTCTTCTTGTGCCAGCATTTTAGGTTATGATATTTTTTTTCCTTTACACTTGGACAATATTTTTCAAATGGTTGTTTGGTGGAGGAGTACGATATTCAGAATATCTCCATGTATCCAATGAATTAGCCTGTTTAAAACTACCATCACGCTATGTGATTACCAAATAGGGATATTTAAGATGCATTTACACACACACACACACACTCCAAAGTATAAAAGTAAGAATTCCTTACACCATTCAGGGTCCAACCTACCCATCAGAAGGTGAAGTTCACATACCTTATCTTTCTCCTTTAGAGCGAACATCTCCTTCATATTAGTAATATTCCCATAGCAGAGGTGGCCTTAGAAGCTTCAGGAAACAAGTTCAAGAGCAGACAAGCTTGACAAGTTGAATACTGAATCATTTATTGCCTATTGAACGATCCAAAGCTGGCTCTATTGCAAAAAAATGGTACTGCTATGCTTTGGATTCTGACCCACTTTTTACATTCTTCATATCCCCTGTATAATAATAAGATTATATTTGCGAGAGTTCATAACACTGGGGAATGTAAATTGCTATAAAATATTTCTTTTTCTCTATAATCTCATTGGAAAACAGGAACAAGTAAAGGAGAAAATGCTTAGCTCCCTGGAAGAAAGGCTACAACTTCACATTGATGGTATCGTATCGGGGTGGCCTGTGGCAGACACAAGGAATGTGGGCAAGAGGGCACCCCAGGAGTGCTCAGGTGAGGCTCTGACCCCTGCAGAGTTCCTCATTATTCAAGTGAGAGACAGAAAGAGGCGCCTGCCACAGTCCATGTTTCCTGGGACTGCCTTCCACCAGCCAGAGAGCACAAAGAATCCGGGGCTCCTGCAGGTGATTGAAAAGAAGAGCTGATTTTTAAGCATTTTACTTTAAAACCTACATTCCCTCTGTTTACATCTGCATATATCTTCCCACTGATGTGGCAGCTTAAATGCTTTATTTACTTTTTAAAGCTCTACAATTGGCTTTTAAGTTGTGGTTACAGCTCCTGTCCTTTTCCAGATGCGATCCAATTGTACACAAACACATAAACAATTAAAATGGCGAGATGAGGTGGGGAAAAGGGCAATAAAAATGGTCAGAGTCAATTAAACCAGTGAAATAAAAAAAATTAAACCATGCAATGGTGTACACAATAACCCATATTTTATTATTTTCCCCTTACAACATTGTAAAAAATACATAAGCCCTTGATGTATGTACGTTTCCTTGAGAAAGGTGCTCTATGGCTCAGAGGCGGATTGGCGGCATGTGATGTGGGCAGCTGTAAGGTAACAACATGTTTTCCCATAAAAAGCTGAGGAAATAGGCACATAAATTCCATATAAACTGTCAGTGTGTCAGCTATGCTAACACTAGGGAAGCCGGCGCCCTGGAGCTACGCTAACTTATGCACCTTCATTTTTCAAACACACACTTCTTGAATTCACAAAGCTAAGCTGCAGTCAGGCTACTTCCCCCACCCCCTTCACTTCTCCCATCTAGCAGTTACCCCCTCCCCCAATTCTTCAGATGTTTCTTGCTGTATGAAAATAAAGGCAGAGGACACGAATAAAGAGCAATGAGAGTATCAAGAGGTGATCCTTACTGGCGGTTGCCTTCTTGGGCCAACAGAGCACTTTCTGGGCCCTCTGTGTTAACATCCAGACTTCATTGAACTGAATCTAAAGAGTGTCATGGTGCTATGTCTTTGGCTGAAAAGTTCTGGAACATGAGGATGCTGGGAGGTCTTTTTTTCTTCCTCTTCCTCTCCTCTTTCTGCATCGTTTTCTTCTCCTTTCTATTCTGCTTCTCTGTTTTGCTATTTCTTAGTTTTGTGGGGATGACTTATAGGATATAAAATAAGCATAATTTATTGAGGTAGCGCCCAGGGAATAAAAAGCACTTTTTTCTGACTGGTAATTCCTAAGTCAAAGTTGTTGAAAGTTAGCATCACACGTCTGAATGAGGAGTCATTGGTCAATGTGAAGCAGGGTCAGATCCTCTTATGCTTCTTCCCTGGCATGGTTCAAGTTTGCTGGTATGTTTATGTGTGAGGATTTGTGTATGTATGTGTGCGCACCTCTATGATGTGGGTGGGATTCAGATATTTAAATCCTGTTTTCAGATTTCTCTATTTGAAATATTTTGGTGAAACTTTTTGTGAAATTATAACGTAGAATAGTTATCTAAATTCAAATTTTCCCTATTTTATGGCAGATGGCATTATGTTTCATTTCCCATTCATGGTCTCCGTGTCTAAGACCCTAACTTTTTATATGAACAAATTCCCTGAGCAACCTGGGCTGACATCTCTTTGTTAACACTCAAGGGCTTAGCACCTCTCTATCCCACTGCTTTGGAAGGCTGTTGTGATGACCAAGTGAAATACTACAATAAATAATACATACTGAAAAGTTTCACGTGATCTTGAGGTATGAGGAATTACTGACTCTGACAAATTTTGAACTCAGGATGTGCAGACTAACTTGAATCAAAATATATTCGTCCTCTCATCTTCAAATATGGAGAACAAGGCTCCCACACTTTAAAATGTGTCCAACATAGTCTATCTCTCATCGAGGATTTTGACAATGTTAAAATAATGGAAAATAAAAAATAAAATGAACAAAACAAAAGATCACAAATTAAAAAAAATAACACTTTCAAAGAATAAATTGAATGTGATAAATAGGACTCTCCTACAGTTGTTAATGTTGCACAACAGCTATCAAGTGGGTTTTAACTGTGTATTTTACATTGATGTTTAAACTCTGGGGATCATATACTATGAATTGGCTCAGCCAAGGTCCATTCCTGTTACAGCTTGGTGATTTAGAAAATACTTTTTATATATATATATATATATATGTATATATATGCATATGTATATAAATATGTATCTATGTAATCTATGTGTATATATATTTCACACAGCAGCAAACTTCTAATGAACACATATCTGAGACTGCCAAGAACATCGTGTAGATATGATAACACCTAATTACTTAATAATTAGTCACTCTGCATCTTAGATCACGGTTATCAGTTGCTTCTTTATTATGCATATTAAGAAACTGAGAGGCAAAGATGCACCAGGATTGTAACTGTGCTTTCAAGCTTTGGGCAGTTCTATCTATAACTCATTTCAGGCTGAATCTCCAAGGTCTTTTACACGCTTAAGTTTATTCATAATTCTATAAGAGTTAAGAAGGAGGTACAATGTTTATGATCATAATTCAGGTTTAAAATGATAATAATGACCTTTGGAGTTAAAGAAAAAGTAACTCTGGTAGAAGATGATTAGTGAATGCAGAGGTTGCCCTCTCTCTCAGCATTGCTCACCTCTCCATTTCAATCTACTTGTGTAACTGGGAAGTCAGCTTCCTCCTCTTGTACTCAGCTTTGCATATGGGACTTCTCATGTTCCCAGCGGGTATATATTGCACTGCCGTAGGACCAAAATGGTTTAAGTTTAATTGTCTAGATACATTGCTCTAGGACTAACCTCACTATTGTTCTCACTGTAATCTACCACATTATTATTGCCAGATTTTTCCTATTAGCTTTAAACTGTTCTTTTACAGAGTAGTTTGCCACCAAATTGTAACCAATAAAAATCCTAAATGCCTAAAGGTTATTTTAAACACAGTGTGAGCAATGCTAGTTTCATTTCACCATTTATTTTGTTGAGTCATTATCGGAATGCATTGTGTGAACTTATCGTATGCATTTTTTATGCTACTGGAATGGCAGTGTATTTTTAACGATCCCGATTTAATATGACTGTCCTTAAAAAAAATCATTAAATCCAGAGTTTAACAAGGACTGTGCAAACTTCACCTATCATCTCTTTTGTGTCAAATATTGTTGAGTTATAACTTTGGTAACTTAATATATTTGGAAATCTTCACTCCCATTTCTTTTAGAGCTATAACACATACTAAAGGATACTATAAAAGAACATTTTCTTTGCTGTAAGTGTTCTCTGCACCATATTCTCTAGTCATCAGATAACCAAAGAGCTCAGGTATAGAATAACCTTCTTTATAAATGTCAAAAAAAAAAATAGGCACATGGTACACATTTTAAGAAAACTTTAAGTCATCGAAAATCTCATTCCAAACTATTGTAAAAACCAAAGTGATATTCTTACTTATACTATTTCTCATATACTCTAGCCTGTGATCATGCCCTTCTAGCTAAAATCTTATAAGGTTTTATAAACCAAATGAAAATGAACTGAGTCAAAGAGGATTATTTTTTAATTCTATTATTTTTGTATTGTGGTAACATTGGTTGTATAACACTAGATATGATGCGTAGATATAGATTCATAGCTCTTCTGTTATATGTAAGCTCACCACAGTCATTACCCAAGCATCCATAATCCTCAACCATAGTTCATTGGAACCCTTCCCCATATTACTCTCTACCTACCCCCACATCCCACTCTGGTAGCTTCAATTTTCTAATCAGATTTGTAGGGGTTTTTTTTTGGTTTGGTTTTATCTGACCCTTTGTTTTGTTTCTTTATTGCACATATGAGTAAAACCATCTGGTATTTGTCTTTCTCCTTCTGGTTCATTTCACTTAGCATTATCCCCTCCAGTTCTGTTCATGTTGTTTCAAATGGCAAGAATTCAACTTTTTTTTTTTTTTTACAGCAAAGTAGTATTCCATGGTGTATATATACTATATCTTCTTAATCTACTCATCTATTTTTGATACTTATGTTGTTTCTATAACTTAGCTGTTGTAAAAAGTATTGGAATGAACATAGGAATGCAGTAAATAATTGTTGTTTTTTGTCTTTTTGATATGACCATTTTCACAGGTGTACAGGTGTGAGATGGTATACTCAATTGTAATTTTGAATTATAGTTTCAGGGTGGAACTTTTTTTAAAGATTTATTTATTTATACAAGAACCAGGGTATAGGCCAGATGCACGGGAGGGTGAGATGATTCACCAGAGACAGAGCGGGGAATGGAACAGGCAGACTGATGAAATACACTGCTGAGGGGAGCAGCGGGCGAGACAGGAGAGGTCTGCCGCGCCATGTGGGACTCTCATCAGCCGGCCGGGATTGAACCCGCACTGCAGAGGCTGTGGACAGCTTCACAGTGCGGCGCTCAACTGCCTGCACCACGAGGGAGGTCCCTCAGGATGAGAACTTTTAATGGAAAAAGAAAAACAAAAAAAAAAAATTAGAACTTGGATAAGAAAATATGTGATTGAATGTTTATCAGCTACATAAATATGTTGTATGAAACACAAATTCACTTTTCTAGGAGATAAAGATGAGAAATAGAAGGATGTGTGACTTTACTTAGGTTTTACCCAGGCTTCCCAGCAAGTAAACTGGTTTGATATTTTGTGACAAGGTCCCAATTTAGTTATTATCATGTAGACAAGGTATGTGTTGTGGAAAGGAAACCAAGGGGTTGTCAGGCTATTCATTTATCCAGTCACATTTCCAACCTTTGACTCAAAGAAATTTTTATTGAGTATTTATTATGTACCATGCTCCATAAATAGCTTTAAGCTATACCAGTAAAAAGACAGATGGACTTTTTCCACAGGTAACATAGTTTTTCAAAGTGAATTTTCCACTTGATGGTTAATGTTATCCGACAGAAACATGTCAAGGTTACAATAATTTTTCCACTCACAACATTATTGCATATCATAGCGAGAGTTGTGAAACTAGAATCTCTTAGGTTTTGATTCTCAAATTTTGATGCATTCTGAGAAAATCAAAAACCAATTCAGGGCTGCAAACCAGAATGGGATGAGTAAGGAATGGATGGTACACAGGAAGGCAGCACTTTTCCATGGTGATTCTGATGAACTGTATGAGACATGCTATTCTATTTAGGGGAGCTAGTGAGGGCTAGGTAGACATATGTACAGAGCAAATATCTGCCACCCAAAAAATATGTCTAAGGCAACAGTTTGATTTCATGGAAGGTGCTCTAAAGGCTGGGTGGAAGTTGCCTTTGAAAAAAAAATTACATGTAATTTTATCACTAAAACAGTAGCTCCCTTTCTGTATCCTGAGAAGACCTAATCTCTTTACCTTTTTTCAATGGAGATGGCACACTTGAATCTGCATGGCTATATTATGGTATCTTCCTTGGTAAATTCCCAAACTGAACTTCTTTTTTTCCTATAGCCACTCTTGTCTTAGCTAAGCTATTTAAGATGGCATCTGAAGGTATGTGGTGAGATAGTCATGCTGGGTCTCTTCTATGTATATAAGAGCTATGCCCATTATTATTAAGCTTCTTTTTGACATTTTCTATTACCAACCTCTCCGATACTTGTTTGGTTATTTGCCAGACTTGAAGGAACAAGAGGGATATGTATCCTGATATATATTTCTCTTAGCTATACTGGTTACAGAGCCTGAACTGGCCTCGATAGTACAGGAAGAGGAGTGAATTTGAAGGGTGATAAGATGGGATTCAAGGTAGGCAGCATGCTAAGGCTACTAGTTTGATCAGGGTATAGTTCTAGGTACAGAGAGAGTGGGTAAAGGGGTAAAGAAACTGAGAAGCTTTTGCTGTCATTTCTTTAAAAAAAAAAAAGTAGACGCTGTCTGTCTGTAGGAAGAAGTTATTAAACCTCCCTGTGCTTACCAATTCCTCTTTCCTGACTGTGATAAGGAAACTGAAGTGGATTGGGTATACTGAAGGTGCACTTGGCTGATATAATTTATGTGAGAAAAAAATACTGAAAAGATGGGGCTTCAGCTGATCACTCACCACTTCTACATCTTCACCATGTCAGAAATAACCATCAAGTATTGTTAGAGTTTGAACTCTGACAATGGTAAGAGAGATATTTAGTGAGGTATGTTAGCAAAAATTCACTTGACTTTTGGGTCTTAGATCTAGTTTTAATCCACTAGATAACTCTGTGGTTTGAGGCAAAAAAAAAACAAAAAACAAAAAACAAACAAAAAACAAAAACTTAATCTTACTAAGTTTCAGTCTCTTCATTAAAAAAAATAACTATGATAATTTCCATTTCACATGGTTACTTAGATTCTTAAAAGAATTTTCTAAAGTGCTTGAGACAAAGTAAATGTTAACTGTCATTAAGCCTCTCTCTTTTCCAATAACAATAAAGTGCACCCTTAAATCAGTGTTAAGCAAAAATTAATCCAATAAATTATCAGTGAATTGAATGATTATGCTAACTTTTTGCTTTCATGTATTTTTACCAGCAAATATACTCACACTTTTTCTTGGCTGATATGTAGTAGAAACATGTAATCCAGCCACCTTGAAAATGACTGTCTTTTGATGATAGTTGGAAGGAAGTGTCCTCTAGCAGAGTAAGTACCATCAGTTTGTAAATCATCAAAGAATGGAGCAGGATAAAATATTTGATAGGATTTTCATGGCATTATCATATAGATTACAGCATAAAGAAGAGTATGAATATTTCTGAAGAAGAGCTTCAGGATTTACATAATGAATTAAAGTAAAAAGGCAGATTTAGGTCTGAATCCTTTAACCAACACTCATCCATTAGCAGAGCCAATGGGTTTTCCTTGAGTTTCACCTGCATTGAAGGCATCTGTTGTGTCTTATCAGTGGTGTTAAGGGTGAAAGAGTATCTAAAAATCTAGAAATAACGCAATGTTGTTAACCTTTAGAAGGGCAGATGCATTGAATTATGCAATGACTCATCTCTAAATACCATAAACCTCTGATATTTCAGGTAAACTGTATAGGCTGCCCACTGCCCAGATTGTGGAATTAAAAAAAAAAAAAGAGTCATGACAACACTAAACACTTTCTTTTAATAATACCTCCCTTCCAGAAACCCATGAAATGGTCTTTTGAATCCATCCCAATTCCAGATGTAGTATTCAAAAAACAAAAACAAACACACACACACACACACACAGAAAAAACTGAGCTATATCTTTTCTGATCCTTCAATCTTATTAATATTTACTTGACTTATAAGCTGCCTCTAACTATAGGTTAGGTAACACATAGGTTTTATGTTGATCAATAATTGAAGTTATTGGTGCATGTGGATGTCACCTTAAGGGGAAATTATTTGTATTTATATATGTAGATCATGCTGGGTGGCTAATGCAGGGACTTCTAACTGGAGGGAACTACACTATCCCAGATCATTTAGAGATATGTGTACCACTGTACACAGTCCCTAATAATACACAGTCACTTCATAATACCTTTATAATACACAGTAACCTTCTCCACCAATATGCAAAGCTAGCCCTGGATTTGAGATAGGATGGAGCACACAAATCCCTGCTTTTTTAAAATGAAGCAGGTGTACAGGACCAGTCTCTTCATTGCTGAGATGTTTTCTTTAGTAAAGTGATTGTTCCACCATGAGAACCGGGGTGAACTTACAGCCAGGAAGGACCAGACTGCGTATCAAGACACAAGTAATACTTATGCCTGAGGTCCAGAGAGGGGTGGTTTCTTCAAAAATGGTTACACTCAGCTTGAAGAAGAAACCAGAAGCAGAAATTAGCTTTCCTCAAAAGTACATTTATGGTTATCTCAGAAGTACAAATAATAAGAAGGTCTCTCAACATATGAAAAAAAGTATGGACCTTGGAAAAAAATGTAAAGGAAAGAGAACAATAAGAAACCTTCAGGTAGAAACTGATGGGGCTGGCTTCTGGACACTTTTGTTCTTCATTCAGGGTGTGGTTGCCAAGTCACAGGGGTAAAGCTAGATATCTCTTTCACTTCTACAAATCATTCCCATTGTGATCTGATTTTAACAGTCAGTGTCTAAATGAAAATGTAATATTCTCCTTACATGGAGCTTACCAAGCAGATATATGATTTTTCATATTTGGTTGTATGCAATTGTAATATATCGGTAAGAAACACACTAAGCATCCAATGCACAAATAAATCTACAGATTATAAATTTAACATTGGGACATCTCTAATAGGCATATTGAAATTTGCCTTTAAATATGGGAGACAGGGCCTCCCTGGTGGTGCAAGGGGTTAAGCATCATACCATGAAGCAATATGCAGCCTCTGCAGCACAAGTTCGATCCCTGGCCGGCCAGCGAGGAACCCACATGGCACAGCAGACCTCTCCTGACTCACCTGCTGCTCCCCTCAGCAGTGTACTTCGGTCTGTCTGCCTGTTCTGTTCCCCACTGTCTCTGGTGAATCCTCTCAGCCCCCAAATCTCTAGCCTGTAACCTAGCTCTTTTATGCATAAATAAATACATCTTAAAAATCTTTTGGTAGACTGATGAAATACACTGCTGAGGGGAGCAGCGGGCAAGACAGGAGAGGTCTGCCGCACCATGTGGGACTCTCATTGGCCGGCCGGGATTGAACCTGCGCAGAGGGGGTGGACAGAGGCTGTGGACAGCTTCACAGTGCGGTGCTCAACGGCCTGCGCCGCCAGGGAGGCCCCCAAAGTGTTTGTTTTTTTTTTTAAATAGCGTTTGTTCGATATATTTACTGTGAAGAGCAAACATTTAATAGATTTTTGTTGTGAGAAACAAGTATTTAACATGTAATTGTTCAGAAAGTTTCCAGAAGGCAGAAGAACTTTCATTTAAATACTGCCTCTGGCATCAAAATTGATCAATGAATTCTAGTCCATGAATAGAACCAATTGTGGTTCCTGATTTAATTTTTAATTAGCTCAGTAAATGGATGCATAACTGAGTTCTATTCTTTCATAAATATTTATTGAACAATACCTATTATATTCTGGCTCTTTGTAAGAAACTACTTATAAAAATGAAAGTTGTAGTGAACACATTCAATTTCTTTTTAAAATCAGTGGCCATCATACCCTGGCTCTTCTTGAAAGGCTCCAGATAGACTTTTATTTATTTATTTTTAAGATTTATTTATTTATTTATACAAGCACTGGGTGCAGTCAGAAGCGCGGGAGGGTGAGAGAATTCAGCAGAGTCAGAGCGGGGAGCAGAGCAGGCAGACTGATGAAGTACACTGCTGAGGGGAGCAGCAGGTGACAGGAGAGGTCTGCGCACCATGTGGGACCCTCGTCCGGTGGCCGGGAACCAAACCAGCACTGCAGAGGCTACGGGCAGCTTCGCAACCCAGTGCTCAACCGCTGAGCCATAGGGTAGGCCCTCCAGATAGACTTTTAGTCTTCATCTCTGTTATTTGAGGACCTCTCTTAACTGATGTTAATCAATTCAAAGTTGACTCACCTACTCTCCAACATACATGCTCAATCTAACCATCATGGAGTCTTTGCATTTCTTAAACGCCCGTGTTTACCTCTGTTGCCATATCATTGATCACAAAGAAGCACTATGATGCATTGGACAGTACTAACTTTGAGGTAAGATGGATAAATTCCAAGTTGTGTTACAAGTTTTATAACTTTGGTTGATGCATATTGACTTTTAGGGTTGTGATGAAAAACAGAGATAAGATAGAACATATCTAGCATACAATCTGGACAAAAGTCAACCTAGTAAAAGCAAATCAATTTATGAGGACAGAAAGTAGAAATCAGGTCCTATTCAGATAAATTAAGCTTGTGGCTACTTAAGCTAACAGAAAGGACTATACACAGTCTCTCCTTTTTTTTCCTCACACCAGTTTCTTCCCAACCCCACTCAAATTCCAAATCTTCTGAATCCAACCATGTGCATTGTCATGCTTATATTATTGACTATAATATATAAGCCAGGGCTCAGAACATCATAATAGCTTCATCATAGGTTTTTTAAATGTGAATATTGACAAGAAAGATGATTCAAGTGACATACTTTGTTTCTGAAAATTAAAGGTTGTCAAATTGGAAAGAAAAGGAAAAAAGCAGGAAAAAAAGAAAAGTCTCATTTTGAGACCTTGATAAACTTAATTCCATTTATCTAGCTTCTAGTATTTGTCATATTTCTTCATTTCCTGCTGCTTTGTTCAGACCTTTGGTTTCTTGAATAAAGTAGGAAGACTATGGTTTGATCAATTGTAGCAAGGCAGAATGGAGTCCTAAGGTAATTTTCAAGTAAGTTGAAGCAAGAAATAAAAAGCAAACCTCTCTAAACTAAAGAATATATGCTCTAAATAAAGCATTTTTGGGTCTAAAGGCTCTGGGTGATGCCCCCAATTCCCAGCTAGACTGTATGTAGGGACCTGTCCTGAGCACAAGAATTCTAAAGAAGAAAATGAGACTGCGTAACTCCTGACCTCTACCACATCTCCTTCCCTTTTAAAGATGGGCCTGAGGCTCCTCAAATAGACTGTGGCCCAGATGAGAAAGAACAATCAATGTCCCAGCTACAGGAGGTTTCTCTGGGGTTAATCTTACTAGTTATTGAAAGCCACACGGGACAATTGCTATTCACTCTTTTCTTAAGGGAGAGAAGACCCCGTATCTTACCATTGTCTTGGATAAAAACTGTGGTCAGTCACAGTACCATTTCACTGCCATCTAACTTCAGGGACACAAAAAGAACCAAGCAGGCAGGCAACAAAAATGTAGGGCAATCAAGGTCTCATTGTTGGAACATTTTGTGGTAAAATGATGGTAGGTCATGTCATCCAGATTTCTTGCTGCCTTACTGTCATTCTAGTCTTTTACATTCATTTTTTAGCTTTTAATAAAAACTGAAAACATGCAAGTTTATAAATTGTTTAAATTGTTCATCTGTAATCCAGATTTATGTACAGATAGGATCTAATTCATTGCCATGAAGGGATGATAACATCAATGTATTGTGCACTACAGACTTTATTGTCTTTTATTTTCTTGCATTTGGAATATGTATGTATATACATATATATAAAACAGATATGTCTATAAAAAAGAGGACAGACTCATGTCTGTGATGTGATTGGGGTATTTCATATGATCATAATTCCAACTGCATCCTTTGAGAGTGTAGAGCATTGTCCCACTCAGCCAGGGAATTTGGCTGTGAAGTCAAAGACAGGAATATTTAATTACTATCAGTAAACAGAAACCCAGTGAAGAGTATTTGTGTCAGTTAGATGCCAATGAAACTAAGCCTTTCTGAGATGGAGAGGATCGATTTAATTTTTTCCCCTTCTCCGGATTTTGCTATGACAGAATGACATACTCTTCATTCAGTCACTCAAGCAAAAGAATGACTGATGATCCAATGAAGGTCAAATAGTTTTCCAAGCAGATGACGCTGTTTCAGACAGACTTAACCCTCTTCAACAAAATGGCTGCACCAAAAGATTGCCTCTGAAGATGCTATTGTGCTATCAGTGACACCCCCACCCAACTTCTTCTGTTCCTAAAATGCAAACAAAGAGAACTTTCCAGTGGGTGGTTTTACTTTCTCCCGAGGTTCTGCCTTCTCCTTTGTGTGCATTTGAAATATCTTGTGACTTTCATTCTACTTTGTTGGCTTTTTCCTGGTCTCGTACCATTGTTGAGTTCTGGTTTTATTTCTCATCAATGTCAGTGTGCCCCAGGGAATTAGTTTTTCTCTTTCCCTGAATGAACAAATGTTTTCCCTAAATGAAATCTGGAAATATATGGCCTTTCTAACAAAGTCGTAAGGGAGAACTCTCCAGGAGGTGGGAACATTTACATAAAACAAAATCTCAAAGGGACTAGTGAGTCCTTCAGTTTGGAGCTCTATTAGCAGGCCAGAAGAGATTCTTGCCTCTGATCTCTTTTTCATTAGACTGCACGTTTATCAATATAGCTTCACATTCTTGAGAGCTACACCATAAGCAGAATGTCAGGCAGGATTTTTCCAAATATCATATAGGGTGCAAAGGCCAACAGGCAGTTGAGGATAGTAGAACAGATGAGGATAGCAGAGCTTGGTATTTTGGGGTATTTAATCCTAGACATTATTAACTGAAGTTAGTGGGCTCTTTTATTTTTGTTGTCTTAGAAAATCAGTGCCAGCCACAGCTGTCTGCCTCAGCACAAAGTCCACTCGTCCATTTGGCCTCTAGGACTCTCTCTAGCCTTAAATTCCACTGCCAGGCTCTTGGAAGTTATGTCTTCTATTTTTACCCTCCTGTTTCCTGATTTTTCAACTTTGAAAAATGTGAAGAATTAATGTATTCTTATAAAATGTCAAGGCAAAGCCTAACAATGTGTAATAGTGTGTTTTGTATTTAGCCAAAAATCTTGGCACAGACATTAACTCATTTAAGTCTTTCCTCTCTCTTATATGAAATAGAACCAGTGTTCTAATTCATTGATGAAGCATAAGAAGTCCTGAGTGGTTGTATTATTTGTACAGCTTCACCTTATAAGTCACTGATAAAAAACAACATGTATAGAACTTCTAAACTCCTTGAATGGACATTCCTCTCTGTTTTCAAGTCTAGACCATATTAATGACTGAAGAAATGACTTCTTCATATAAATTGCTTATTATTTTTATTATATCCAACACTGAGTTGAGGAATATGGCCCCTATGGAGACAGAAAGACACTCAAGAAGAGAACAGGAGGTGTGCTGGACAAAAGCTGCTGATGGCAGAGATTCTGAAATTAGTATACAATAATTCTACCACTTAAAAAAAAATTAGGACAGCATTTAGTAACTGAGCTTTCCAAATAAAAATCTCAATTTCTCTATTAAGTTGGATTGGAATGATTAAATACCAATATTTAAAATACCATCTTGGAGCGAAGGAAATACTGACCTGGAAAGGTGATTGCAGGGGCAGGATGGTCACAGGGCGGGTTCTTTATGATTCGGCAGACCAGACCAGTAAAGGAGGAATCCTGGAGCCCTTGGTGGCTTTCTCAGGCTTTGAGCTTTACATGTATTGCAGCAATCAGCTACATGGTAGGCAGGGCTCCTAGCCCCTGGCAAATCCTTACTCTGGGCTTCTATCTCCTCTTCTCTCTCCTGCCTCTGCTTCTATTTCTCTTGGTGACTATTTCAATACCCCTCCCATGACCCACAGAAGTAAACAAGACAGCTTATAACAATGTAACAACTGCAGGTGCCCCATCCGAAGAGCAATTCTAATGGTGGGAGGGCAGAAAAGCCTGAAAACTATTTACCCTACAGTGATTGTGCTAGTGGATTGAGTTTTGGTGAATGCGCTCATGTGGCAATTAACCTGCAGTGCCCACTGCCTCTCCGGTGGCCACAAATTCTGGGTCAGTGGTCTTATATTTTTTCAGGTGGCTCTGACATAAAAGGAAAAATACAATTGTGAGGATTAGTTCCACCTGTGCAATTTTCTTGCCATGTAACTTAATCACCCTGAGTTTGTTTTCATATTTGTAAAATAAGGAAAAGAAACCTTGTGGATAAGTGGAATTACCACACACAGGATTTAAAGTTTAATAAATACATACTAGCATAATATCATTATTTTCTCTCTGCATTCTCCCTTTTTCTACAAATACAAATTAGGTGAAGTCACTAAGAAATAGTGACACCATTAGTACTAAGGAACCGCCTTTTTCTAGACATTCCTTTGGAAATATGCTAAAATCTGGAATCTTCTACCTATAGACGGATATCATGGGTTATTCAGTTAATTAGTTACCCATCCCACTGAGGCATGATGCAAAATAGCTGAGCATGTGATGGCCAGTACAATTCTGAGTGATGTGTTGAGTCAGGGAGGAAATGTTATGTATTTTGATCCAGGTGAAATCAGTCTAAATCTTTGCTTTAAAAAAAAAAAACAGCCTGAAATGGGATCTTGTCAGAAATGCTACATGGTATAGGATCCAAACAGGGACTAAAAAGAAAAAAAAAAAAAAACCTGACTTTTAGATAGTATAAAATACTTGAGACTCATGCATATGAGAATTCTGAGTTTGTCCCCACTTCAGTACCTACAGTAAACATCTATTACTTCATTTTGCTTTGTTTTCCTACATCTTCCCTTTCTTTTGGAAATTGCCGCCTGTTAAATTGAAAATGGAGGCCCCAGAGCGTGGGCTGGGGAGCAAGACTTGCACTCCCCCACTGCAGGCTAAGTAGCAAGAGCTCTTGGAAAAGAGCACCCAGGCCAGAAATTGCTGCCTGTGGGCAGCACTGTCCCCAGGTGCCAGCCGGTTTGGGTGTGAAGCCTGAGAGGGAGTTTCCCCTGGTGTCTAGAGTGCTGCCTTTGAGCCGCAAACAGGTTGGTTCTGCAGCCTCCAGGACAGCTACCCAAACGACCAGTACTGTCAGGGCTTGATGGCTGGCCAGGCGCAAGCCTTTTTATATTTGGTCCCTGGATCATAGAATGCACTGAAGAGGTACAAGAGTGTTCATCATCTCATTAGTTAATTACTTGGTGCCGGATGGATTAATTGGTCCAAAAATGGTCCAATCAGGCAGGTATCAAGTATGGTGGGGGACCCAGAAAGAGGATATAAGGCAGGGCAGGAGCCAGCTTGGGAAGCCCAGTGTAGGGTAAATGGAAGAAATGATGTTTTTTCTGCCCTCCCGCCATTAGCATCTGTGATCAACACCTGTGGCCTTACACGCATGCCTGTGGCGGTACCTGGAGCAGGTGTGGGCGTGCATGAGTGGACACACCTGAGCCTGGAGGCAGAGCATATAAGGGCGGTAGCAGAGGGTGTGTAAGGCCAGAGGATTGTGCAACAGAGAGCAGTAGAGACCAGCCGAAAGACTGGGAGAGAACGCCAGAAAGTCCAGAAAGAGTGAAGATTCCCCAAGGAGTGGAAGGCCTGCCAGTCTCCTGGCCCCCAGGCCTCCCTGCCTGCCCTGCACCTGGTTGCCTTACTACGAATGGTGTAGAAAGGTCATTAAAAGCCTGAAAAGCCACCGAGGGCTCTAGGACTCTCCTTTATCCTGCCTGGATCATAGAAAACCTGCTCCGTGCCTTGCTGACACTACACCCAGACACCCTCCAAGGAAAGAAGAAAGAAGCCAAAACTCCTTCATAAACACCAGGTAGCTCCACTGCCACTGCCTGTAAGGAGCACCAAAGGCCCTCCGTGCCTGGCATCTCAAAGAGCTGTTGTTGGCTCAGGCCAATGACTCAGAGCTGTATCTGATCGTCCAGCACCAGCTTCCGGTGATGCTCCCTGGTCCATCCTGACCTTCAGGCTATGGCTGTGGGCTGCTGTGGTTGCCACCTGCTGTGGTGAGTTGGATCCTGGCCCTCTACTTGTGGGTGTCCCATGGTGCCATTTTGAGTGAGCAACCTTTTGTTTGAGACTTCTAGACACCTTGGACGCTAACTAGAGTGAGCTCCTCAGCCATTTGTAGCCTTAGACGCTCTTTGTTAGCCTTGTTTGTTAAATAAACCCCATTGGTATTGTTCCCTGTGCCTGAATGGTCTTAGAGTTGTGCATGTGGGTGAAAACCCACAGTGAACCTGTCTTCAGTTGGGCACTGTCTTTTGACCTGCTGTAGTACCCCTATAGCCCTGTTTTAAGTGACTACCAGTGAAACAGTATGAAGACATGCTATATGCAGTTTATAATACACACAGTACCCTGCATGATTATGTAGGTGGTAACCCTGGTAAAATATGACCCTCCCCTTGACCACAATTCCTTGACCCAGGAATTTATACATGATCTGAGAATTAAGAGAGACCAAGATACCATTTTTCTCTACTTGCTAAGACCCATAGTTTGACATTGTTCTTCCCTTCCTGGTATTTGGATATCCCATACCTGCCGAGATTCTCTGAGACACCCTCCTATCTTTCTGATAGACTATCTGTTGCTACAAAATGTAGCAAGATTCAGTAATTCAACTAGAGTCAGACAATGTAGATCACTGACTGAGAAAACCACTCTCAGCTCACAAGTGCATCCTCACACACATACCAGACTTGCGGAGTAGATCTATTACCTGTTCATTTTTTTTTCAAGACCCAGATCTACTGACTGAGGCAGAAGAATATGGGTTTTCACTTCCCAAATCCTGATCCCAACATTAACTGTCAAAAGAATTTCAGCACCTCAGTTTCTCACTTCAACATTGAGAGGATTAAAGGGGTTGAACATAGCCTAGTAAGCATTTTATCGAGCCAGTTATTATTACCTTGTGAAGTCATCTGGAATTTCTCCCATAAATTCTCTAAACCTCTACTTAATAAGATTACTTTTTTCTTTCCTGCTGCCACTCTCCTGAACTCTCCTCCATTAGATCTCCTATTACATTGCTTTATAATTATTTAGTTATGTATCCATTTCCTTTTCATACCTGCTTCAGGGACTAATTCCACTTTTACCTTAATACCCAGCTAGAACAATGCCAAATGATAAGGCCCAATAAATACATTTGAAAATAATTAATAATATTACTAAAAAAAAAAGCTGTTCAAAATTGTCTTGTTTGTAATTGTGAAATTTTCCTCTCCCATTTATTGAAACATTTTTCCATTTATTCATTCACAATTTGGTAAATATGTGGGTAGAAAATACTGTGTGGTATGTTCTGAGCAAATATAAAATGAATAACAATCTCTCCTCTAAAGCAGTTTGCAATCCAAAGGGGATAAAACAGGTACCCAAATTGCTGTAATATAAAGTGGAAGGTGATGGGTTTTATAATAGAGGCACTAGGAAATTGCCATAAGATCTGGAAGATGTAGTGATCATTTCAGGCTGCAAAGCTTGAAAAAGACTTCAAGGAGGAAGTGTATGTGTAGTTGTTCTTAGAAAAATGAGTATGTTTTCAATAGACTGAGAAAGTATTTTCCCAAAGGAGAAAGGTCTGCAGGTTAATGAATTTCTGCTAAGTATGACTGTTCCTGACACTTTTGTCTGTCAAATGGACTTTGAGGAATGCAACCACAGTCTTTGACTTGGGTTTGATAAAGAAAGAGGTCATGCCAAAAGATCTGTGATTGCTTAGGCTTTTATTCTTCCAATGAGTCACTTTAGCACTGCCTAAATCTGTCTGAATATTGAATGATTGGTCTGTTTTAGTTTCACTTGAAGCAGAAATTAATGTTGCAAAAAATAATTCTGCTATCCATTATGATAAAGGCTAATGGAACTGACAATCTCTGAGTTGTTTCCTCAATATTGGGTGTGGTTCTTTGCAGGAAAAATTTACTATCTGAGATTTTTTCTGTTTTGTTTTTGTTTTTGGAATATCATCCAACACAGTTAGTGAGTCTTACTATGTACTGAATTATACTAGCCATTGCTTTTATGTGGATCAAAAATACTGGCTCTAGATATAATATATGCCCAATTCTAATATGTAGTGTACAAATCCAAAGAGTGTAATTTTGTCAGTTTTGGCATATGTGTTTACCTGCTCATTTGATACCTCCATCAAGATGTAGATGATTTCCATCACCTAAGTATTGTTTCTTCCATGTATATCCCCATTTCACTTTAGAGAATGTACTCATCTGATTTATGATGGATTTACTCTGCTTAATCTAATATTTATTGGATTCCATTTATTGTGGAATCATACTGTACGCTTTCATACCTTAGTAAACTCTTATATTAGGAACTCTTTTTTATGGTTGCATATTATTCCCTGGTCTGAATAAAACACAGTTATTTTTGTAAGCTGTTTTCTGTTGTTGGGTAACTATTGATTTTCGTTTTTTGTTAGACTATAATTGCTATGTACATTCTTGTGCATTTTTTTTAGGTCATATAATTTCTTTTTGATAAATAGCTATAGTGCAATTATTGTGTCATCAAGTATGTTTAACTTCATGAGAAATTGCCAAAACTATTTCCAAAGAGTGAACAATTTCACACTTCCACCAGCAATGTTTGAGAGATCTGGATGCTCAACTTTCTTGCCAACCAACATATGGTGCTGTCAGTATTTTTAATTTTAGCCATTTTGGTGGATGTATAGTAGTGTCTCATTGGGATTTCATTTTACATTTCCCTGATAAGAAATAATGTTGAGTGCTTTTTAATGCTTTTATTATACATTTGTATGTCTTCATTTGTGAAATGCCTATTAAGATCTTTTATGCATCCTAAAAATTGGATTGTTTCCTTTTATATTGACTTTTCTAAGTTGTTTATTCTAGATAAATGTTTCGTCAACTATATGTATTACAAATATTTTTACAATATAATGTTTATCTTCTCATTTTCTTAACAATGTTTCTTAATGAGGGGATGTTTTAATTTTGATAAAGTAAAATTGATCAGCTTTTAATTATGGTTAATGCTTGCTATGTTATAAGGAATCATTACCCACCCTATAATCTCATGTTTTCTTCTAGTGTTTTATAGATTTTGCTTTAAGTTTAGGAGTAAGAATCTTCTAGAATTTTAATGTTTGCATCATGTGAAGTAGTTTTTTAGGTTCTTGCCTTTCCTTCTCTCTCTCTCTCTCTCTTCCTTCCCCCTATCCCATATAACTATGCCATAGTTCCCAAATATTTTTGGAATGTTTGTTTGTTTGTTTTTCTGCAGAATTACTTTGACACTTTAAAATCAAATTAGCAAACACTCTTCCATTAGTCTATGTGTGTTTCTCTATATAATACCACATTGCCTAGATTACTTTTCTGGAAACAATATGGGTTAAATCCTCCATATTTTTTCTTTCTTGAGATTACTTGGGTTATATAAGGTCCATTTGCATTTCTGCATAAGTTTTAGTTATAGTTTATCAATTTCTACAAAATGACCACTGCAATTTTTTTATCTGAAATTCCATTGACTCCATAGAAACATTTTGTGGTGAGCAGGCATCTTGACATTGATTTTTAGCCCATGAACATTTATTTAGATCACCTTGAATTTATCTCAGCAATGTTTTGTAGTCTCCTGTGTACAACTATTGCACAGCTTTTGTTAAAGTTAATCTATTTATATCCATGGGCTTTGGTTCTATGAAATATAGTAAATTTTATTTTTTTTAAATTTTAAGATATGCTTAGATTTGCAAGTGAATTTAATATACACATATCCCCAATTTTCAAAAGTTTGTATTACAACACTTAGCTTTTACTAAAAGCCTACATTAGTACTTTCTTAAGTGAAGGAAAAAAAAAATTCAAAAAGGATTTCACATTTACAACAATACACAAAAGGAGATAGCTTTCAGAGTTTGTTTTGCAGGAAACCATTTAAGAGAAAACGCACAACTTGAACATCAAGAGGGGCACCTCCAAGCTCCTTCCCCCAATTACCTTCAACATTAGGTCGCCATTGCTGTGAATTGTGTCTATGCTTTATCTTGATTTATTTTGCACATATATTAGCTAGATGTGTCCTAAGGTATCAGAAAAGCCTGAGGGAACTCATGAGAGTGTTACTATAGGCATTAGCTAATGGCTGGGAGTGAAGTCTTCCCAGAAATGAATGCAAAGCACTTGTGAAAGAATTTCATTGTAAGTGACACTGCTGTGTGGATATCAGAAAACTGTGACTTTAATTTTGAAAGACCAGACCACAATGGTTTAGGGCAGTTATGCAGGATGTTTTGAATGCCTACAAAAAACTGTATGATAGAAAAATACAGGAGTCTAAACAGCCAGGCATGCTGCTGTCCTTCATATCTTCCACACCGGCCACAGCAGATGATGAACTTCAACCTTCAACCTGGAGGCAGGGAGACATAGAGGAAGGTGTAGACATTAGTGAAATGCCTGCGCTGATAGAATTTGATGATAAGATCTTAAGAGATGACACTTTTCTGCTCTCTCTTAGATCCTACTATTCTGCATCTTCCCCTATCTCGGCTACCAACAACTCGGTCTAACACCATCATTGTCACCTCTCATCTTTCTAGTGTGTACACACACCGTATCCCCACTCTGGTAAGTGAAACTGCTCTCAACATCCATTATTTCTACTTTTATGGATTGTGTGTTTTGCATTTATCCTATCACTACTGCTTTTACCCTATGTTAGTGTTACTTTAGCTTTTATACATTATCTTGTATGATTCGGTTGAGTCTGGGAACACTCGAATATTTTTCCATGTAAATTAATGGTAATTGTTTCTTTGCTCTATGTCATTTCAGTTTAGAAAAACTTTCATAAGTATGTTATCCTTTTGGATAGGGTATTTTGTAACTATGCCAAATGTGTGTTTTGTGACTATGCCAATTTACTTATTAGTTCTTAGAGTTATTTTAACTGACTCCTTAACATTTTCTACATATAATATCAGTTTTCTGTGATTAAAGCACTATTTCATGTATTTCATTTTATCTTTCAAATCTTTATGCATTTTATTTATATTCCCATCTTTTTGAATGTGCTCACCTAGTAAAATATTGAATAGAAGTGGTGAGAAGTTAACTTCTTTTACCACTCTTGATCTTAAAAGGCAATCAGTCTTGCACCATTAACTATTAAATTTGCCATGGTTTTGCATAGATGCCCTTTATCAGGTAGAGGAAGTTCATTTCTATTTTAGTGTCATGATAGTTTTTTTTAATATTATAAAGAGATATTTAAGTTTTCCAGTATTTTTCTGCAACTATTGAGACTATTGAGATGACATGTTTTTTTTTTTTCTTGCTTGTTTAATGTGGTATGTAGTTTTTGAATCTTATTCAAACTAAGCATTTCTAGCATTAACTTATGTTATACATAACATAACATTATGTATAACGTTATAAATATTTCTGGATTCAACTTGATAGTTATTAATTTTTATGCAGGTTCAGCAGGGATAGTTTTGTATAATTTTGTTTCTTATAACAATGTCTGTGTTGAATCAGAGTTATGTTGACCACAAAATAAGTAAGTTGGGAAGTAGTCTCTTTTTCTGTAATTTCTTAAAAGCTTAGTTTCTTTAAATCTTCAAGTTCGCTGATCTTTTTCTTCTGTTATTTTATTAGTTTTTCAGCATTTCTATTTATAGCCACATGATATATTTTATTGTATATTATTCAATTCTTTAATTTGTTCTTCTGATATATTCATAGTTTTCTTTATATACTTGAACATTGGGTTTTATTAGATGACATCAAAACTAGTGCTATGTTCTAGGGCTAGAGAATTATGATAATGAACCAACCATAACTAACTTAGTGAACTCAGTAGTGAATCTTTCACAGGTTATTTGACAGAAAATGTTGGTAACTGGAATCATTATCACATATGGACTATAAGGATCATATGTCATTGGATTTATTGTTTGAACTTTACCATGGAAAAGCAGTATAAAAGTTTGGAAGACAAAAAAACTCATGTTTTTTTATATATACTTTTAGATGGATTTCCCTCCAAAATTAGAACAGTATCTAGTTTAGATAGTTTATTGTATAAACATTTGACATCACAATAATTTTAGCATAGCTTATCTATTTAATGGTGCTTTCTGCAGGATGACCAGAATTATACGAGGCCCAGAAATTATTTAGAGAAGTGAAAGTGGACTTCTCTGCTTTCATTATTATGTATTTCTCTTAGAGAAAAGCAGTTGTCCTTTGTCCATGAATTTAATTCCACATGCTGCATTCTAAGATTTATATCTTGCAAATGCTCCCTTCTCATTGCTATTCCTCCACATGTACAAAGGAGTAAGTAGTGTTATTTATAATATTTTCTTGCAAATTGGCTTCTTAAGGCAGAATGATCGTTCCTCAAAACAGGACCAGTATATTTAAACCTACGCATTCTGCATCTAATGTAGATTTTCAGAGTACTATGATGTTCAAGTATGTTGTACAAAATAAAGAATGTAAAGCTTTGGTGTCAAATAGGTCTGTATTCTAATCGTGTCATGAGGATTACACATTTTGTGACTTGAAGCAATTTATTTTACCTGTTTCAAACTTAGTTCACACTGTAAAAGTGGAATCATGAGAATACCTATATTATAGGATTCTTTTGCGAGATAAATGTAATTGAAGCATTTAGCAGAGCCCCAGGGACTTGCTGAACATTGAACAGATGTTTACTTTTTTTCATATATTAACACAAATATATACGATGAGATAAAAATGGGTTAAATTGAGAAAATATTTATATATATATGTATGTGTGTGTGTGTATTTGTACACTTATATTCAAGAGCAAATCATGGTCTCAAGCACCCACATTGTTTTAACTTCTATGTCACCTTCACTGGGCCAGAGGGTCAGATATTCTGGGTGTGTCTGTGAGGGTATTTCCCAATGAGACTAATACCTGAATCAGTAAACTGAGTAAGGCAGACTGCCCTCCCTGATATGGGAGCTTATCCAATTCCTTAAAGACCCATGGTAATGCCTTCCTTGCCTGCAGCTCCAATGAAACAATCCCATGAGAAATATAGCTTCAGTTCAACAGACACGTGCCGTGTGCTAACCACTCGATCTGCATCCCTCACATTTTACACAGTAACGGAGTAGAACAAAAAAAGTCTGAGAAAGAGGTAACTTCTCCAGGCACTCACTTGATGGGGACATGTCCCTTCCTACCGTTGGACCTGAACTGAAAAACCTATTTGTTTTGGGATACAAGTCAACTGAGTTGAAATGAAACTCTATCTACAGCTCTCTGGGTCTTTAGTTTGCTGACTGCAGGTTTTGGGACTTCTGAGCATCTGAATGACAGGAATCCCTTTTTATTATGACAACACTCTTTCTCTCTCTAAATATCCTACTGGTTCTGTTTTCTCTGGAGAATCCTAACTACTTCACTAAGACTCTGCAACTTTGGCCATTTACTAAAGTTCTCATAGATCACAATATAGGAAAAGAGGAATTTTCTGCATTTCTGGGTACCAACAACTCATAAATTCCAGGCCTGTGTCCTGATGTTTGCTGTGATTCTTACCTTAGTGCTGTTTCCTGAAAATAAAAAGTATAATGACATATTTATTTACATATACTGAGTAGTCATGGAGTAAATAGCCTGGGGGGGCGGGTGGATAAAACTGCACCAAGAAACAATTACTTCTCTATTCCAGAGAACCACAAGATGAATTTATAATGTGAACGGTAGGGGGTCAGCCCATCTCTGGCTTGAAATGTGTTTGCCTTGGATCCTTACTCAGCCTTTTATGATATCAAACTGTCTTAGTCACCTTTAAAAACAAAGTAGAGAACATTTTAAAGGCAGTAAGGTGAAAGGCCAAGTTCAATTATTCCTCAGACACATTCAAACTGTCCATCGACAGGCAGTTAGCACTTTCGAGCGTGGTACAGATTCCCAGGGAATCGGTGTCGTACTGAATCTGATGCAGAGAAATGCAAGTTGAAAGCAAACATGAAATGCCATGATAATAAATGACAACTACTTTCTTTAAAAGAAAATTTTTGAGATCTGCTATTCTGATGATGGAAAGATAAATTTATGCTGTCTGATATATTTCTTATATCAACTAATGGCCCAGGTACTGATCTGAGCTCCAGCCTGATCTGAGCCCCAGCCTGGAAATGAGGTATGCTCTGCCCGATGTATGCTCTGCCCAAACAGAACATTTATTTGTAGAGTTTATCTCATCTATCTCCTCCTTATGTTAAAGCTACAAATAGTCATTGAGTCCCATCTATTTACCAAACATTGTTTTAAGTGTGTTAAGGATGTAAATGTGATCAAGATATAATCCCCTCTCTCAAAGCAGCTTACAATTCACTGGAACATTTTAACAAGCATTTATTGATCACTCTTACAGGCCAGGTTGTGTTCTAGGTGAAAGGTATACATAGACATAGATGACACTTTTGAGAAATACTGCTTTTGAGCAATATTGACCCACTAAGGAAGATACCACAAATTTAATAATTTGTGCAAAATACAGCTATATACAAGCAATCCAGAGTGAAGAATGAATAATTAAGTCTGAACAATTAAAGTCTGAAAGAGGAAAAAGACTAGATTACAAATAAAATATGAGCATGAGAGAATGGGGAGATGGGTAACCCTGAGTCCAATACCTTTTAAAATTCACATTAAAAAGAAAAAGCATACCGTGTACAGGGAAAGAAAAATCGCTTGAATTCAATCCCAGCAAGGAGGGTATTGGCCAGCTTCCAAGGATCTAGTTAGCCCACATACAAGATCTTCTAACTCCAAATCTGGAAAATGTTTTCTTCCAAGCTCCTTCAGCATGGATAACCTTTTTGTTATGATTTGTCTCTTATAAACCACTGTTCCTTCATAAATTCTTAGTCTCAAGACTGCCTATGACCTTGCTTGGAATTTGATTGCAAAGACCATGGCAAATATGTCTTCTGCAGTCACCACAAGATTTTTATACCAAATGAACAGGATAGATACCTGTTGAGTGACAAAGACAAGTTTTCCTCCATGATATAAACATTTCAAAGCCCACCTTCTTGGCAGTGATGACATACACATTTAAAGCCCACCCTTCCTACCCTCCATGCTATGAAAATATCTCAGGGCTTTTTCATCCTGATCCAAGGCTCTGCAGTCCACTGTGATGGTGTGTGTGACCATTAGAACCATAAAGGTCCTATTTAAGAAGTAATTTGCTATTCAGTTCTAAGAAAAGAGCATTTCCTTAGAACATAAAAGAAACAGAGTACCTTCTAAATGGAGAATATATAAAAGATGATTTTTGAGTACTCATTATTCTTTAGCCAAATTCAAAAATAATAAAATGTGGATGTGCATAATAAGTAGAGATAGGAATAAATTGGAGACATTCCTGTCCTAAGTGATTGTTAGGAGTTACAAGAGTTCTCGGAGCTTAGTTTGCTTCCAGTAAAATAGGGTATATAAAATTATGCACCAAAAGAAGACTCCTATTTCCTGGTTTCAGCTTATGTAAGATTTATAGACACTTGAAATAAATGTAAAAAGCATGTAAATATAGCTTGGAGGTGTAAGACAAGAGATAATATAAAGAACCTACTTATTTCTGCAATAGAGACTGGCTAAATATTAAATAGTAAAGATTTAAAAGTAAAAGAGCTTTGCTCTTTCGCAGGTTAGATTTATTCAATTACTGGCTCCTAAAACTGTCAAAAAAGATGCCATTCAGAAGTATTTGGGTACACAAAATTTGGAACACTCATTTTACTGTCAACCAATTGAGACATATATTTTTTAACTTCACACCTCATATGTACAAAGCACTATGCTAGTTGTCATAAGGAGATTCAAATAGGCATCAGATGTGCCTTCAAAAAGCTTAAAACCCAGCCAAGAAGCTGAAAATATGGGACATACATATATACATATGTACTGAGATATGTTGGCATCATTTTCTATAAGGTATACACCCTCAGCAAGCATATACGCAATCAGCACTATAGATTTATATAAGAAGGGAGGGATTTTTTTATGAATGGGATTGTCAGAAACACCCTCTGCAAGACATAACATTGCAGTTGGTTCTTCAAGGGAACTAGTGTGGAAAGAAAGTTCAGAGTGTTGTTTGAAATGAGGCATGAATGACTACCATGATAGAGAGGACAATCCCTGTATGGGATTATTGGAAAAGGGACTTAGAAGTAGAACTGCAAACACCTTGGTATTAGGACTAAGAAATATGAATTTTAATGTGTGAACTCCTTTGAGCAAGGAGTTATTTGTTGAAGGAGACACTTTAGAATTTTGCAACTGGGTGGACCATGTAAGTGATTTTCAGAGAGGAGATAGCAAGTGTTGAAATGACAAGAACTAAACCAAAATTGAAGTTGTGAAATCCAAAGTTAAAGATTCCAAAGCAAAAAGCATGGACTATAAATTATATATTCATAGATTATATATTCTATAGATTATACATTCACAAAATGCCTCCCTAAATGAACCCCACATCACTAAAGATTGGGATTTAGTTGACAGTTGGTATCACTTACATGTGGAATATAGAGAAACCAAAGGTTCAAACAAAGACAAACTATGAAGCCAGTCTTTGGAAAATGACCTTAGTTCTGAGGCATTCAAGAAAGGAGGGGTGGCGCAGGCAGTTGAGTGTAGTGCTGTGAAGCTGTCCACAGCCTCCACAGCACAGGTTTGATCCCGGCCTGCCATAGAGATACCCACATGGTGCCGCAGACCTCTCCTGTCTCACCCGCTTCTCCTCTCAGCAGTGTATTTCGGTCAGTCTGCCTGTTCTGTTCCCCGCTCTGTCTCTCGTGAATCCTCTCACCCTCCCACACATCTGGCCTGTACCCCAGTTCTTGTATGCATGAATAAATAAAATCTTAAAAAAGAGGGAGGGGAAGAGAGAGCACAATGACTGGTGAGGACTGGGGGCAGTGGGAGAGCCACGATGACCACACCTAAGGAGAGAAATTCTATTGTCAAATAGGATTTGTCAAATAGAAATCCTATTGTCAAATATTAACAAGGACATGAAACAATAGTAAACAATGGTGTTTAATAATAATATAAAAAGCTAAAAACTCAAAGAAGGCGGGATTTTAGAAGGTTTCTCTGTCTTCATTCCCCCATCCCCAGTTAACCAAGGTCAAGCTTTCCTAAAGTGAGGCTGTACCTGAGTGGAAAAAAGCTAAGACTGTTGAGCTTTCAGAAAGAAATAATAAGAAACTTACAAAGTGTGCACCTTGTATTTAATTCTCATTTTGAAAAGAGTGGGCTTTACGGAAATCCAAATTCTCTCTTAGCTTTTTGTTCATTAACCTGGTGCTTTAGTTTAGAAACAAGCAGTAAGGAAAATAGCAAGACTGAGGATATCTGACACAGCGATCCAGGATCCAGGGTCAATGAGAATGTCATAGAAGTCTGCAAAGCAGACAGGGAAGCATACGAGGAAGAACAATTCCATGAACTGCTGCATCTTCCTCTAGACAAACTTAACTCTTTTTCTTTCTGTTCTTCCTTTCTTTCCCTCTTTCCTCTCTTCCTTTCTCCTCACTCCCTCGTTACCCCTCTTTTCTCCCTCCATCATTCCTTTTTTTCTTCGTGTCTTTTTTGATGAGGAGAATGAGTGTATCCTTAAGTTTCACTGAACAAAGATTTGACGACGAAGTGCATATTTCTAGTTGATGCCCGGTTTTCATATCTTTTAGCAAAAAAGACCTTTCCCTTTTGTAGCCCAAAGGTGGAGCTGTTGCAAAAGGAGAAAGTCAGACACACCAGCCGTGCCGGGAGGGGCCGCCAACACACCAGGCAAACACACACGCAGGGCTGTGCCGATGAGCCAGAGCCGCAGATCCTGGAGGCTTTGCTTCCAAAACATAAACATTTCCTTTTTTTTCCCAAAGAGAAATAAAAATCCTGATTACAGCAGATGCATTACTGCCAAATTGTGCAAAATAGAACAAGTATTAAGTGTCTGCTTAACCCCCTTTAATTGTTAATTCCATGCACTTTAGTAGATTTCAGTATTATCAAAATAACTGCAGGGAGAGAAGATTCAAATTCATCTGGGTTCATTAATACCACCATTTATCAGCGTAACGTCCTATAGATAATGATTGGAGGGTCATTCTGTTTTCTCCATTTCTACACTTCTGTATAGTGAGCTGAAATGCTGTCGGGATAGTTGGGATAGTTACATTTCAGTGAGAGAAAACCTAGACAAATGCTCATTTCCACCACTGAAAAGGAGCTTTCTGCCTCTGCATTTGGTGACCTTTCACAGTATTTCCCATAGAAGCAGCATTTGTCTTTCGGGATCGAAACACGACAGTTTGCTTTCCTCATTCTAAGAAGTAACACATTTTGAAAACCCATTTTATGGAGAGAAACATGTACAGAGCCTGCTTAATTGTTTTAGGTCCTCCTGGGGGGTGGGTGAATTTTTAATCTTCGTTTGCCTAGACTCAGCTGTTGACTTTGTCTAACAGTT
This sequence comes from Talpa occidentalis, assembly GCF_014898055.3. Taxonomy (NCBI): domain Eukaryota; kingdom Metazoa; phylum Chordata; class Mammalia; order Eulipotyphla; family Talpidae; genus Talpa; species Talpa occidentalis. The sequence goes on from NW_023601322.1 coordinate 24,959,758, forward strand.
TTGACTGTTCTGCTTGAAAAACTGAAAGCTCCCTTTGGATTGTTTCCTTCTTCCTTTGTCTCTATCCCTAAAAGCAAAGACCTTCAAACTGATGTCTTAAAAGCAAACAGTTCAGCTAATTTCAAAATGCCCCATTTACTCCCAAAATATGATTTTGCCTTCATCACTTTAACGTTTACTTCCTACTCTGAGATGCTGGAATAAACAGGGACAAAGTAACCTGAGATGTTTTATGCCACAGAGACAAAAAGGTATTGATCCTTTTTGCCTCTGGAAAAAAGGTTTCTAATAATTTCCAGATATATTGTAGATTGCATTGCTATCTTTAATTAAAACATGACACAGGACAGAAACCAATTATTTACTCTTTTTATACCATAGAGCCACCTTTATCCTAATGGATTCTGTTGTGCCATTTGCAAATTGGCAGATTTGTTTTCAGTACTATTTGTGTGTGTATGTGTGTGTACGTATGCATGGGTTCTTATGCTGCTATGCTTAAGTGCAAGCATGCTTGTGAATTTATTCTTGACTTTGCTACTGGTGACATTTAAATGTGGGTTTATGTTGGATAGTTAAAAATATATAAAAGGCTGAGTTAGACCAACACTGTCGATCGTGTATGCCCCCAAGATGACTGTGGAGGGAGTTTCCAAAAGGGCTTTATTTATGCAGTTATGGTGCATCTGAAAAAGGACTTAGCAAGCAGTGGCTGAAGCAAAGTGGAGTAAAAAGAAATGCCTTGAAAAGGAACTGATTTCAGATACAGAAATAAAGCAACTTCATCCAACTATAAGAATACTTGAACTGCCTCCGTCCCTTCCTTATTTCTTATTCTCCCCCAGCTGTTTCAAAAGGCATCTCTCATCGCAAGTCTCTGGGGTTTTTCCTCTGATCCAGACCTGGCCTATGTTCTCTTCCTTCCTTTCAGACACTGCTGGTCTCCAAGACATCTCCTCGGCAGCTTTTGCCATCTGGAGCTGTCTGCCTTCAACTCTGCCGTGCACACTCAGGCTCCTTGAAGCTGTCATCGCGAAACATATTTATTACTTCCTCATGCCTGGGCTTCTTGGTGCCATGTTCCTTCTGCTCTTTGATTATGCACGGCAGAGGCAGTATTATTTTACCACCTGAATTAGTGCTAAAGGGCACTGTTAGTGCTGAGAGCATGGCCTCCAAAGGAGAGGTGGGCATAGCATGGGGTTGCCCCCGACAGCCCGTGTGCTGATGTTAGGTGGTACCCCATGCGGCGCAGAGGCTGGCAGGCAGGGCCACCTTCGCCTCACTTTGCTGCTATAGTCTATGCTGTGAAATATCACTGATGTAAAATGAATCTAATGTGACTGACTCTCTCACTTCTCTGATAATGTGCCCAGCTACCTCAGGTGGCAATGCTTTTTAGGTCATTGCCATTACTGGCTTCATCCTGTGAAAGAACGGACTCACTGACAAAACAGAGAGGAAGTTGTTTAAGAGATCAGAGAACATGGGTATTCTGAAAAGCCCTTTCTCAACAAAATGGCAGACTTGCTAAAGTTTGCAGATAAGATTGATCTAATCCACCATGAACAGAGAAATCCATTTACACATTTGTATTTGCAAAATTCTCCTTGGGGTCCCTGCCTTATGACTGAGGTAGAGTTAATCCCATGGTACTGTGTGGTTCTCTCAGCACTTCTAGTAATAAACTCACATTTCAGGGACTCTTGGTGGATATACTGAAAATGCACAAATTCAAGTGCATCCTATAATGACAGAAATCATATTTCACAAGTATTGGACAGTGATGGAAATAGATTTGACTTAAAAAAATAAACTTCACTTGGCTCAATATCTTCATTTACACCATTACTTCTTTGATTATAGTTGCCTCTTAATTGATAACATTAAATGAACGAGGGGGAAAGTCACTGCCAAATGTGTCCCTTAACAATTTTTGACAGATGCTCTGATATGAGCAGCTGTAATAATGAACAAGGAGGGAGAAAGTTCCAAAAGGATCTTAGAGTTCAGCTTTGGTTCAAGAGGTATCATTAGTCACATGTGAGAAATATTAACATTTTCTGTAAATTCCAAAGAGCTTTCCATGCTATGTGATATCCATGGCTAGTATAATGGTAGAAGCACATCGAGGTCTGAAGTAGGGAAAGAAATTGGAGGGTTTTTTTTTAATTTTATATATTTTTTACATCATTTTTCATTTTTGAGCAATGTATGCATTTTCATCTTGGTTATAATCCCCATACAATTCCTACCCGCCCTTGTTTTGATCCTACTCACTGCACCCCGCCCCCCCCCACCATAGAGTGTCTCTGGTTTATAGTTACTTGTTGATTTTGATTTTTACTTTATTATAATTAGTCTTTTTCCTGGTCCCTTATTTAGGTTTTCTATATTCCTGCTATGAGTGAGACCATCTGGTATTTTTCTTTTTCTTTTTGGCTTATTTTGCTGAGCATGATCCCTTCCAGCTCCAACCATGTCGCTGCAAATTGCATGAGTTTATCTTTTTCGATTGCTGAGTAATATTCCATTGTGTGTATGTACCACATCTTCTTGATCCAGTCATCTATTTTTGGACATTTGGGTTGTTTCCATAACTTTGCTCTTGTAAATAGTGCTGCAATAAACATAGGGGTGCAGGTGCCCTTTGGAATTAATGTTTCTGTGTCCTTTGGGTAAATACCTAGGAGGGGAGTTGCTGGATGTTATGGAAGCTCTGTCTTTAGGAGGTTGAGGAATCTCCACACAGCTTTCCATAGTGGTTGGACCAGTTTGCACTCCTACCATCAGTGCAGGAGAGTTCCTTTTCTCCACATTTTCCAAAGAGGAAATGCAAATGGCCAACAGGCATATGAAAAAATGTTCAACATCACTTGTAATCAGGGAAATGCAAATCAAAACTCCAATGAGATACCATCTTAAACCAGTGAGAATGGCACATATTACAAAAAACAAACAAACTAGCAACAACAAAGAAACTGGACTTTTTGAGGGAATTGAGTTCTTGCTCAGTGTCAGGAACAATGTCTTATATGTGTCAGGCTGTTGAATCTCATAAAGTTCTCTCAAAACACAGTGCAAGTATTGTTATTTTGTTTTACACATGAAGAAACTGAGGCTCAGATGACTAAGATCAATGTGGTTTCATGCTTAAAAACTTACTTTAATGTATTAGTTTATTGGGAAAGCTGTTTCACTGGTTTATCCTTCCTGAGATTTTAGCAAACTTGCATGATTAAAATCCCAAGAAAGCCAAGGATGAAAGTGAAGGACAAAGAGGCAAAGATAGATTTGGTGAGTTCATTTGGTTGTGGGAATAGAGAAAATTCTCACAGAGTCCTCACAAGGACCAGGCTGAGGACTGGGCAGTCTGAAGGAACCATGCCCTAGAGTGCTCTCCAAGGACTGTCTCTAAAGTGGAATAAGATTGTTTTGCTCAATTCATGTCTAATCCTCCCTTAGCAAAGAAAGAATTTGCACTGAATGGGGAAATAAAAGGGTAAGTTGCTAACACCCTCCTGGACATGAGGGATAGAATCAGATTTCAAATTTATTAAATTTTCACTGAAGACTGAGAAGAAGTAAAGTACCTGTTGTTGAATTATTATTATTTTTTAATCTCTGGTCTCATTTTTTATGCTTTTAGAAAAGAGATGGGTCAATGCCCTCAAAAGTAAAGGAAATAGAAAAAAGTGCAATGAAACATTCAGACAAATAAATAAAATATAGGGGAGATATAAACAGTGCTTTCTGAGCAATGGGAAACCCAAACGACCCTTGTTGTCTTGAGATTTATAAGTCTGCATATCACAGATGCCCTGTTGCTTTATTCATACTGTTAAGGGAGAAAGGCAGTCCCTAACCATCAGCACCCATCATTAAATCATTACAGAATCACTATTGTTAAAGAGATAATACTTTAAAAAAGACACATACACACACTATCACACAATTTTGTTTTAACAGAACACAGGGTGTTTAGACAGTTACTGTATTGCCTGGACAACATAGAGAGCCTCAAAGCTACTATTTTAGAGAAATAAATATACTCAAATACATTTTTTATTTGTTTATTTTTTCCAATCTGATTATTGTTTGGAGACCTGGATCAAGAAAGATTTAAAATGGGTTAAGGGGAGATGGATGGGTTGGAATGAGGTGCTTGGCTTTAATAGAAATTCTACATTTGAGAATATTAAGCTGATCATCACATATATGATGTGACTACACACCATTGTTGAGAAGACCATTACATGTATGCCTACTGATTACATCAATTTTCAGAATCCTGATCTGGGACATTCCTATCTGTTTGAGTCCCTCTCAGCTCATTTGATTATACAAACTTTATAATTGCTTGAAAGAGTTTTTCCACCTTCCTGAACATCTTTATGATCATTGCTTTGAATTCTTTATCTTGTAGATGGCTTATCTCTGTTTCATTAAAGTCTTTTCCTGAGGCTTTATATTGCTCTTTTGGTGGGATCTATTCCTTAATTTCTTCCCTTTGCTTGATTCTCTGTATTTGAATCTGTGTACTAGGTGAAATAGCTTCCTCTCCCTGCCTTCAGCATGGCCTTCTTTAAGTATGGAATCATATACTTCAACATTGCTTTGTGTTTTGATTACTTTTGAACTTTTATGGTTTTCTAGGGAGCATGGTTAGTTCTTGATACAGCCCTATTGTTGGGGTTCTGAGATCTGTCAGTGTTTCAGAGGGAGAGGTGTGTTTTATTTATTTTTTTAAAGATTTATTTTATTTATGCATACAAGAGCTGGGGTGTAAGCCAGAGGTGCAGGGGGAAGAGGAAGGATTTACCAGTGACAAATTGGGGAGCGAACAGGCAGATTGACTGAATTACACTGCTGAGGGGAGCAGTGAGTGAGACAGGAGAGGTCTGCGGTGCCATGTGGGTCACCTCCCTGGCCTAGGACTGAACTTGTGTTGCAGTGGCTGCCAATAGCTTCATAGTGCTGAGACTTAATCCCTTGCACCACCAGTGAGGCTGGGGAGAAATCTGTTTTATCATCTCGTTTAAGGCCAACTGAAGGTCAGACCCTGACACCTCAGCTTTTAAAGTATGGCCCTGGAGGGCCACAGTCATAAACGAGGCTGACCTTTTACCCCAATGCTATGGAGGTGTTCTTTTGGGAATTACTACAAGAAGTGAGGTTACACAGGGGAGGGAATGTGTTCTTGCACAAGGGGCTATGATTACAGTGAATGGGTGAATTGGTGATGGGAATTTTGCGGGGACTACACCTGAAAAGAGAAAGCATACAATGTATAAAAAGGAAGAATGATGTAAAAGATATATAAAATAAAAAAAAAAAAGAGGTGGAGCTCTAGACAAGTGTGTCCCCTCATTTCTCTGAGCTGTAAGGAGGTCAGTAGTGAGCACAAAGATATTGTCCTCCAGCTATGTTCCCTGAGAACCTCAGCGATGCCTCAGTGGGCTGGTGTGAAGGAGATGGTGAGGCCAATGCTGCTTGGTAGGCCAAGGAACAGCAATTAGCAGTGCAGCATGCAAATCAGAAGTAGTTTTGGGTGTGGTGAATCTCACTGCCTTCATCAAGGTTGACTGGGTAGGTTGCAGCCAGTCTTCTGGCTCTAGCAGAATGGGGGTGTCCTACAATGGTGCCCGCCAACTCCCCTGGTAGTAAGATGAAGTAAAAGCACTAACATCACATCTGTGAATGCCTCCACCCCTGGAGAAAGTTACAACAGACTTTGCCACCCTGGCTGATGCTTTAATTTTACTAATGAGCCTCTTTGATGTACCACACGCATACTTTTCAAAATGCTTTTTTTCTAGGCCCTTGGGTGAGTGAATCTGACCTTCAAAATCAAGACTTTCCCTCCTCTCCATCTCTTGGCTTTCCTGCCCACCTTGTTGATTTTCAAAGCTCTTGCAGATATAAGTGCCAAGAATTGGGGTGCCCGATGTGGTGCAAGATTGTTGACTCCTCAGGGAGAAGCCTATATTTGTGAGTTTCCTTCCTATGTGGGTCACCAGGTCAGGGTTGAGGTTTCTTGGTGACTCCATTTCTGCCTTGCCTACCCATTTTACTGTGGTCCTTTTTTCCCCTGTGGAGAAGCTGTTCAGCTTGGTCTCAGATGTTTCTCAGAATTATTCCGTATAGAGCTGCGTATATGTATGTCCATTAGAAGAAGTCCAAAGCATCTTTCTATTCCACCATCTTGAATTCAACTATCCTCAATTCTTAGAGCATTATTGTGTCTCTGCTATCTATTTGAATCTTAACATGACTTAGACCTTAAGTAGACTTAGTTCTGAGCTTTCAAGTAAATGCTAAACAACTCAGTGACTGAGACGTGGTCTTACATTTTCCTTCCTGCTCCAAGTCCTTGGCACCATGTGTCACATCACCGCTTACTCATTTGTGTATTTGCTTATTTGTTCCTCCTACATCATCAAGTGCCTGTTCGCATTGCTTATTGAAAGTGGAATAAGTGCTTACATTCACTTAGTTGAGATATTTAAAGCAATAAAATATATATGGAAAGAAAAATACTTTCACAGAATGAAGCTGAGTGTCCTCCAATCAGGATAGAAGGGAGAGAAACTTCAAGAAGCACCATTGTCTATGGTCATGACAGATATTAGCAGAGTCCTCCAAACCCTCCAGAAAGTTCTTTTATTTTTTTTAAAGATTTATTTATTTATGCATACAAGAACTGGGGTACAGGCCAGAGGTGTGGGGCATGAGAGGATTCACCAAAGACAGAGTGGGGAACAGAACAGGTAGATTGAATGAAATACACTGCTGAGGGGAGCAGTGGGCAAGACAGGAGAGGGATGCTGTGCCATGGCTCCCTGACCAGGAATTGAACTTGTGCTGCAGAGGCTGCAGATAGCTTTATATTGCTTCATCTTAACCCCTTGTGGCACTAGGGAGGCCCCAGGAAGTTCTACACTAAATTTGTGACTGGCAAGATAGCATGCTTGTAAATGCATGTCATTGGTTTGAAAAAGCCAGGATACTGTTTACCAGAAACATCTTTTTTATTCACTGGTCATTCCACTATTTTTATTGGATTTCAGAAACAGTCTTCAAGAATTATATTTTGTTTCCTTTGTGGATGTCCTAGATCAGAGATATCTTAGTCACAAGTTTGAAGTACATTTTAGCTGACTTTGATCAAAAGAAGAAATAGATGAAAAAAGAGTTACACTACAAAATTTTGAATCATTTTACCTAGAGTTACCTGTGATAAGAATGGGGTGGTGATAAAAGGAGTAATGTCAGAGCAGTGCAGTGAGTTTCTAATGAGTGAGGGACTGTTTCTAATGAGTGAGGGAGTTCTAATGAGTGAGGGACTGTTGCTAAAAAGAGAGCTAGGATGCCAGGTGGATGTATTCCTGTCCCTGGAGCTGCCTCTGGTGTCAGAGTTGGTGGGGAAGTTGCTGCAGTGCATGTGCAACGACCCAGCCTGCCGGCTGTTCTGCTGGTTATCTGGTTCTGACCTTAGGGTTGATATCTGGTTGTCACTACTACCACCACTTTGAGGTCTCATGTGAAAGTTTCTGTCCAGGGCAGTGATGTTATTAATGCCCAAGGTTTATTTATTTTTTTTTTTTAATTTTTTTTAAGATTTATTTATTTATTTATACAAGCACTGGGTACAGTCAGAAGCGCGGGAGGGTGAGAGAATCCACCAGAGCCAGAGCGGAGAGCAGAACAGGCAGAAGGACCGAAGGACACTGCTGAGGGGAGCAGCGGGCAGCAGGAGAGGTCTGCGCGCCATGTGGGACCCTCACCAAGTGGCCGGGGATCGAACCGGCGCTGCAGAGGCTACGGGCAGCTTCGCAACCCAGCACTCAACCGCTGCGCCACCGGGGAGGCCCAATGCCCAAGGTTTAAAGAGAATATCTATAGAAAACTCCATTCACCTATTATTGCTCTAGGAAATTATGTTTATTCTTTGAAAAATGTTAAGGTTTATGTGTATATTCTTTGCTTTGCTATCCCTTGGGTGCCACATATTGACACGAGTCCTTTTTTCCTTCCTTTTTGGCAATTAGAGTGCAAAGGTGCCCATGAGGACTGAGGGCTTGGCAGAATGTACTAGTGAACACAGGGTGCTTACTGCTGGCAGACAGAACCACAACTTATTTTGAAAACATTCATTTGGGCTAAAAATGATAAATCTGTATTTATCTTCTTAAAATGCTCCCAGAGGAGAAGAAAAGGAAAAGAGAGCCCGGATTTGGAATGCATAGAGACCAGAGAAAAGAAGAAGGCAAAATCTGCTTTTCCCAATAATTTATCTTCTTTGATACTTCCAGTGGGCATTGGGTACATTTCCAGTCTGTATTTTGAAAGATAAAATGAATATTTCATTTAACCAGCTGTATTCCAGAATATGTAACTATCCAAAGCCTCATTATGAAGAGCCAGAAAAAGGCTTCTTTTCCTCATCATATATGAGCCAGAAGAAAATGTTTTCCAAATAAGAAATGGTAGATGCCACACATAGCCCTCACAGTGGCTGGCCTTTCTGATAACTCTGCAGTACTGCCCAAGAATTCCTTCTAGTTAAACTAGTGATGTTTTCTAATGCTACACATATTACCTAAGACAATTTCCCCCCAATGTTTAAATATTTTGTAAGCAAGAAGTAATTGAACATTTTGAAAGATAAATCGGAATGCATGCAGGAATTTTGGATGTTCATAATAAGAGAAACAGCAGCTTATTTTTCCCCAAAGTGGATAATTCAGTGTTAAGAATTAGAAAAATTATAATACAATCATAACATTCATAAATAGGTATTTTTCTATCTGTATTAAATACTATAATAATTTTTAATTTTCTTTTTTTCCTTAAGATGTGTTTTCTTCTATGGTGCTTCTACAGCTTCTTTGTACATATATATAAATCAACTGGATATCTTATTTAAAATGCATATTCTGATTTGGAGGCCTGAGGTGAGGCTTGATTTGCTGCATTTCCAGTATGCTCTCAGGAGATGCCAGAGCTGTTGGTCCAGAGACCACACTTGTAGCAAGACTCCCTACTCCGCTACTTGAATATTGCTTGGCAAATAGTAAACACTCAATAAACATTTACCAATAAATGAGTGAATGGCTAAATAAATGGATCTCAGGCACACTCTTAGTTTCACATTCTTTTTGATTATGTCTCCTAGTTGAGTTAAATACCCAGTTTAGTTAATACAAACAAGATGGCATTTATTCTTGACCAGCAAATACTAAGACATATAGATTTTCAAGGGGAAAAAAATAGCCTTTGTTTATAGAGAACACAGAATTTTAGCATATAAAGCTATCACTTTTTTCAACACATTAGGAAAGAAAAGCCAAAAAAGTCCAAGAAGCTACATGATGTAGTTGAGAATGAATGTTGCACAAGGAGGGTGGTTATGGCAGAAGGATCTGGGGTCAAACCTTATTTGCTCATGTCTGCTGTGTGGCATCTGGAAGTCGGGAAGTTACATCATTAAGTTTCAGTCCCCTCCCCTCAAAAAAAATGGGGGAATTCTTTCCTCTATAAAATTATAAGGAGAGAGTCAAATAAATTATATAGATCTTGGGTTTCTTTTTTTTCTTCCTTTAGCCTAACCCAAAGTAACATTATAAGAAAATGTCACAGCAAGTTGGTAATTCCAAACTTTTAGTTGCCAACCCTCTGCTACAGAAGAAAAAATTAGATTTGTGTAGACATATTCCTCTAGATTTCAGAAATCAGATGAAGGCAGGTGTTGAAGACACTTAAGAATATGTATTTCTTCTGCATTACTTATTTTTTGCAAGTTTAAGCATAAGAAATGGCTGCTAGTTTCACAGAAGCTGAGAGTATGAGAAAGTTCCTCCATCATCTCTTTTCAGAAAACTTTTTCTCAGATGAAAACAAAATATTGACATGAAAATGCCAGATCTATTCCCACTTTTTCTTTTCCATCTTTTAGTATTTTTTTATTTGCATACAACTCAAACACATTCTTGGTTTTGTAGCCCCGATCATAAGAAATTCTCATGTACAGTGATTGAAAAATGCCCTTCTTTTTCCTTTTTTTTGTTGGAAATAGAAGGTGAAAAGGAAGAAAATAAAGCAGTACATAATGTGATGTTTAGTTTATATTTCCTCATTTAATTCACTCAACAAGCTTGAACTGAGTACCATGAAATTTATTTTACAGATTATGACATTGAGCTTAGAGAAGTTAAATGTCTTTTCCAAGATTTTATCTTGTAAATGAAATTGAGGATTTAGCTCAAGTTTTTATTCATTTGGAAAATGCATCAATACAAAGCATGGCCAGTTTGGTATTTACACCAAATGATGTTGCGTGTTAAAGAATCCTCATGTTAACCACCAAGCAACCATTTTGGTTCAGTGGGTAAGTGTTCTTGAGGAAACTATGTACAGAGCAGGCAACGAGTGTTCCTGAACAATGAATCGTGGGCTGTTGGAGCTAAAGGTTCTGGTTTTCCCCGCAGTGTGTCACTTCTGAATGCTCACAATAAAAAGAATCATTATAATATCCTGGATGCATCAATCAGCTCACTTCACCCTGTAGACTTACATAAAAAGCAACATAATTACTTTGAATCTTCAGTCAACCCTTCAGGGTCAGGGCTTCATTTTTTTTCAGCCTTTTCCATGAAGGAGGGAGTGGAGTTTCCAACAAAATCTGTGTTAAAAAAATGTGGAGGTGGAGAGAAGTCCATAAAGTGAGAGTCAAACATTATTTTTCTTTCTTTTTTTTTCCATTTCACACACAATGTGTGTGAATATCAGCTTTTGGCTATGGAGTCTCTCGCCAAAGGATAAATAAGGCATGATTTCCCTGAAAACACAAAGACAAAGTGCCATATTTGTTTTTGTTTTTAGATGAAAGCCTGACTTGGTCCACGGTTATGAACTTCTTCTGAATTTCAATTATGTTACAGCCTGTGCCACATAATTTTTTGTCTTTGAGTCCATCCTCTATAATATTTTTTTCATCATTTCAGGCCTTAACTATGTGTCTGCTCTGTAAGTTTACAAATTATGTGAAATCAAGCATAGTAACTACTCCCTTCTTTACCTTCTTCTCCTCTCCTTTTTCTCTTCTTCTTTTCTTCCACACCCCCTCATTCTTGTGGAAATAAATAGAGACCATAAATAAATAAATGAGAAAAGCAAAGCCTAGTTATTTTGAGCTTACTATAGCAAGGGAGTCAGCCACTTGGACTTGGGCAGGAACTTAAAGGCAGACAGAGCAGAGGGAACATTTTATAGTAGGAAAAAGGGAAGACTTCAGGTTTGGCCTGATTGGAGGCTGTTGCATGGGGATTATTAAAAACAAAGCATCTGTGCACTGGGTTGATGATGCATATTTGGCTTTCTCTGATTGGTCCTAAATTGGAAACAGAAACAGAAATAGGGAAGCTGTCAATTATTCATCAGTTTCTGGCCATTAGGATGAATTATCACAAAAGTTATTGTTTAGCTTCCAGGATTGCCATTGGAGATAGAAATCTGGTGCTATCTCTGTAAGTCAGACTTATGGTAGATTTGTTTCTTGGATTTTTTATTGTAGATAAGAGGGTTCTTTTCCTGTGCATGTTGCTGCAGGTATAGACCAAAGTTCTGTTTGTACATGTGGCCCAGTTCATTGTTCATTTCTATATTCCATCTTTGTTTACCCAGAATCCACTGTTTGCTCCAGTCTCACCAATCACCTCTCTAGAAGATAGATCAAATTTTAATTGGGTTTTCTTACTCTCCTCTTGCAATTTATTCTTTAAAGTACTCTGACCCTACCTCTGCCTCAATCCAGAGACTGGGTTAGCATAAACATTGTATTCTCCTGACCAGACTCATTAAGCTTCTGTTTTAAGCAATCAAATTAGAGTCAATTTGGGGATATTATTATCTTTATTTGTTGTCTCTATTTTACCAGTATTGGGGAAAATTTTTCTTTATTTCCCTAAAGATGGTAGCTGGTATGCTGATGTAAGTCTGGAACTGCAGCAACAAATTTGTCCTCCTGGGGGAATCCAGTTATAGGATGAGGCAGACACTGCAAAAGTCTGTGGGGAGGGAGAAAAGACCCAGGGTTGAATCAATCCAGCCTTGAAGGCTGATCCACTTCAGGACTTGCACTTATATTAAGCCAGTTGAATTGCTTTCTGATATGTGTCCCTACAGTTCTTTTAATTATTTTATTCTGATGGTTTTCCAAATCAACTTGGAAAAGATGGATACCCAGAAAGAAAATATGTTGTAAACAACTCACCTTCTAAAAGCATCTGGTCACCTGAGGATTCTCCTTGGATCCTATAATCCATTTTCCATTGTGTTCAGCTTTCCATTAAAATGCCCATTTAAAATGCTGATCAATTGCTCAGGTGTGAGGGGTTCTGAGCCAAATTACAATGAATTTCACTTTCCTTGATCCTGTGTAGAGGAGAGACATCTCCTCTTTCACTGTTGGCATATACACACCGTCAGCTTGGTCACAGTCTGTCTCAAGATCGAAACTTGAACTCAAGCCAAGGGAAAACCTCCCTTGTACCCAAGTGAATCGTTGACATTGCTAATAAAATTGTGCCTGAAAACAGGGCTTCGGAGGCAGAGCATGGCTTCTGAAGCATCATCAAATGAACCAGTTCTCTTACTAGATTTGTTCAGTTATCGTTAAGAGAAGAATTATTTAGATACAGGCAACAGTGAGACACTAAAGATACAGAGAGAATAAAAAAAAAAAACTGAGAAAATGTCATCTTATTTTTTGGGCATGCATGTAGTTCAGGCTGGCCCCTGCTCAGAGAAGATGAGCATTTTTCATAAGCACTAATGTCAGGTGAAACTTGCCCCAGAAGTAGTATGTGAAGGCAGAGGTATTGATCTGTGGTGACACGAGGTTCCAGTGGTCAGTGTCAGGTCCTCAGGGCTCATTCTGTTACAGCAGTGAACTTGGTGTGCCTACCAGCGTTTCATCCTCTTCTGGTCCTATTTCCCACCCATGATGTTTTCAGACAATCCACATGCAACATAAAAACAAAACCAAAACATTTTAGCTGGACTTGGCAATGTAATGTGGCCCAGACTCCATGTACTAAGCATCTCCACTTATTTTAAAAGCAGACGCTTGTTATACAGGTCCCTGGGGAAAAAAAAAAATCTTAAACATTTCTTCACTCTATCAATCCCTTGATTGGTGTGTGTATGTATGTATATATATGCTTGTTAGTTGTAGCAGCCAGACAGAAAGATGCCTCAATATTCTGTGTCTCCTAAGTATTTGCACACTGTACAGTGTCCTCCCCCATTCTGTATGGGTGATTGAGTTATTGGGTTGATAACTGTTGGTGGGTCATCTTTGGCTCAAGCACAGACTGATAATCCAGAAAGAAAGGACAGAGTCACTAGGATAAGATGATGATGGAGCAGAGGGGAGATATTTTTACTGAGACCAAATTAAAAGGAAATTTCTAGACCCTTTTGATGTTTCTATGACACCAAAGTCCTAGAAAACTGGGGAATGGACACAGAATTGATTACATCACAAGGTCTTAAATATTAGCTCATGAAAAAGCATAAAAGATGAAAGAGAAGGAAGGATGTCTCTTATGAGTGAAGTCGGTTGTTTTTCCTCAGTTTGTATATGCACACAGTCTATTCACACGATAGGAGGCAAATGCATGGTAGAGTTTTTATATGGATTGAACTTCTTCAAGTAGATCTTCAGAAGAAAGAAAGGCATCTTCATTATTTCATGGCACTTCCAGTAGGGCTGGAAAAGATATATCCACAAAGCATGGCTCTGTGGCTCAAATTATCTGTAGTGATTTATGAAATTATGCAGAAATGGGATATTGCTCATAATATAACAGACTATCTTTTGTACAGTAGGGAAGATACTTTAACCAGGTTTTGATTCAGGTGCTTGCTTTGCCAATTGTTAAATGTGCATTTTGGTAAACCCGTAAATCTATTTGAGAGTCCGATTTTACAGAAGTAAAATCGGACTCTTTCAAGAAATGCTCTGAAAGTTCTTGTTAGTTCTAACACTCTGGAATTTTGTCTCCATGATGCCATAGTTCTTTCAGTCATAGAACCTCCATCTATAATTACAACAAGAGAAATAGCCTCTGCCACCTTTGCCCATTAGATCTTTAGCATACTGGGTCTAATAGACTGAAAACAGCCTGGTTCAAGGAAGGTTCCAGTATGATCAAAAGGGCAGAAAATAGAATACTTTTGCCTTATGTCAATAGTACAAGTATGTGTCAAGAGTTCCTGTGCTACTAAGGACAGTCTGAAATTTTAAGTGACTTGCACTTAAAAGCATACATGGCTGTTTCATCCAAGTAAGTGAAATGGATCCAAAGATGAAAGCTCCATTTTTTTAATACTGTCACAAATCCAAATTAAGTAGAGGTGCCTGCAAAAACCTTTGATTATAGATCATAAAATCTCCAACTTATATCAGACACTGTAAAATTGCTCAGTGACAAATGAAATGCCTACGCACTAAATATATCTTTTAAACACCTTGCAGTTCAGGTACGTTTATCTCTGAGATACAATAGTACTTCTGCAGGTCACTGATACAAGGTCAGAAATACTGGTTCTGCTGGCTTGGAATGTATCACTTAATGGCCCATTATTTGAGGACATAGAGCAGAGGCTTCCAGCAAATACACAGACTATGTTTCATGTGGAAACTTCAGAAGCCAATAGACCAGCCATATTTAGAAATAATGATAGACCAGGCCCAGCATGCACATGTATGGCTCAAAAACCACAGGGACTCACTGGGATTCAGCTTTGTAACAATAGGTTGCATCTGTGTAGTGTTTTGTAGGATTTCAAAGAACTTTCACATACAGTATCTCATTTGATCATCACAGCAACATTGTGAAGTTGACAAGGCAGGAATTATTATCCTCATTTTATAGAACAGGAAAGTAATCTCAGGGAGGTTAAGTGACTTGGCCAAGGTCACCCAGATGGCATGCGACAGAATCATAGGATTTGAATACATACTTTCTGACTTCAAGTTCAATATTTGTTTTATTGCAACAAGTAAACAGAAGCTAATAATGTCTATTCAGCAATATTGTTGGCCATTTCTGGTCATAAATGTCTAGACTGTAGAATCAGGCAGGAAAATGCAGTAACATTTAACAAAATTGTGTGTCTCTTGCCTTGCCATTTCCAAAGGCTTAGAGATGAACAGGTGTATTTTGAGAATGATTATAACAAAACATCTCTCACTTGGATGGTCAATGTGATAGGTTTCCTCAAAAGCAATTCTGAATACACAGAAAGCAAAGGAAGTGAGATAAATGGATACTGAAACATGATGATGGCCACAAGAGAAAAAAGAAAGGAAACTGATAGTAAATAAAACCACAATACTAATAACATACTTCTTGATCTTATACTCTAAACTACTGAACAGTGGCCTCACCCTCCAATCCATTTTATAGTCATTTCTCATCTACTGATGATTTGAGATAATTCTTGATATTTCTTGACTACCAAGAAGCCCCAAGGTCTGGTTCTTTCTCCTTGGGTAAATGAATTAAATTTTGCCCCTCCTTTCTCTTCCTTGAAATGACCGTCCTGTCTCATTCCTGAAACCCTTTGCCCTCTGCTAAATAAATGAGCCAACCCACTCTTAAAGCGATACTGAAGTCAGGTCATGTGCTAGCATACTATGAAGAATTACCAAGTCTGAGGCTACTATGACAGATCACCATCATGGATGCCATCCTTCCTTATTTCAATCCTGCTGTGCTCCATCAAAAGATCCCAACCCTTATTTTCTCCTGCTGAGCTCCATCAAGGTAGTAGAGACTTTCTTTACCCAACATTTGAATTAGTTGACAAAAATTAACAAAAAGAAGCAGGAGAGAAAGAATCTACTTAACATCCTTGTTCAATCAAATATCCTATGAGTGGCCCGGATAGGGAACTTTGCCATAACCATTTTCCCACTAAAATACAACCATGTATTTCACCTGGAAGACAATAGCTATTTGTACTTTCCTTTTCTTAGCCTCTTTCTAGGCCATGTCAGACCAGTATATTCAGAAACACTAAAAGAATATCCCTGCATGAATGAAAGTGAGGGTTCCAAATCTTGCATATAAAAAAATTAACAATTTCTACACACATAAGCACTTTGTTTTAATACTTTTTTTGGGTGCTGCAATGCTAACTCATGTGACTAAAATCAGAATGCTAAGCAGGAGAGCAAGAGGGATAAGGAACTTTATATATCATTGCCTTGAGTCTAATCGCTCCCATATTCTCTGAATTTCTCAGAGAGTGAGAGGAAAAATCTTCCTTAAATTCCATTCGTTGAAAACTAAATTATGTCCTACATGTGAATGTTAATTTCCTGCCTTTTCTGTGTGGCAGACATTCCTGACTTTGCACCATGAACACATAGTTCTCTGAGGAGTTCCAGAGTGTAAGGGACTTTGGTTGAGATGATCAATAAAGGACTCCTAATTTCATCTTGCATCCAGGATTGTGATTCAAACATGCATTCTCAGAGGGTTCTGGGAATAAAATTAGGTCTCCTTACAGGAAGGGGATATGCCTGTTATCCTGCCAGGACCACTTGCTTTACATCTCTAAAGGGACTTTGCTAGTAAGAGGTTTGCTCCTTTGAGGTGCTTTGTTTTAAGGCATGAACTGGCACCGAGGGATCAGGGAAAAGAAATACAGAAGAAAATTCATTTAATGAAAAAGTGAATAAATTTAGTTTGAAAAGCCCCTTTTAAGAATTTTGCATTCTCTTTTGATGATGATTGTCGAACAGCAGTGGGAAGAAAGAAAGGTGCTGGATGTGTAAGGCTGTGCACTAAGACCAAGATTTCAATCTAAGCTGGGAATAAGCAAGAGAGGGCAGTGTTGGCACATCTAAAGCAAATCCTGGAGGCTTACAGGCTGAGCTATGAGACCTTTTTTTTTTTTTGTTCAAAATTTATGAATTCTCATTGTTGTTTGTCTCACCCTCCAAACTATACTCCCCCTTCCACATTTCTCTTGGAAGTTTTGCCTGACCCCCGTCAAATAAGAAACCTTAAAGTAACATCTAACTGGAACCCTTGCAAAGATTTAACTGTGATGATGGAGTTGAGAATGGAAACAAACCAAACCTGGGAAAGGAAAGAAAAACATGATAAATTACTTGTAACTAAATGGAATCATTTCAATCAAAAGCATTTTTTTTAAATGAATGAACTTGCTTCTTTGCTTGATTCTAGCTTTAGCAAGAAGATCAAAGAGATTGATGACCTGTGTCTCTGCTAGCCTGATGCCAGAAATGAACATGTTCTCATTAATAGTCATTTTCTCGTCAAAAGGAGGCTTTTATGCAGACAATGTGCAATGCTTTCATAGCTTGCTTGTTGGCAATTTTTTATTAGAAGTTGTATGGGGATGACTTGTCTTAGGGAATGATATGTTGTATGTGTGTTTGTGTGTACATTGGGGACATTATTTAATTGCTTTTATATTTTACATGCTCCAAGCTTTAGGTGACCTATACATATTTCAACTTTCAGAATCCTGCCTACTTTGTTGGGGTGGGAGATTCACAGAGTGAGAGACACAAGAGACAAAAGCAAATCTCTAGTCATGAAGCTGTTGTAAGTCTGATGATGTGCGGGGATGAAATTTCCAGAGAGTCTAAATTTTGCACATTTTGTATGGCCAGCTTTACACTGAGACTCCACAGGGTGACTCTTGTGGAAACGTTAACAATTAGCTGCTGAATTTGAGCAACAGAGTTCAAAAAGCTAACGAATAAAAACATAAAATAAATTCAAATCTTTCTTTCCCTCTCAGGAACAGGATGCTTTTTTCCTCTTCACTGAATGGTTTCTGTTGTTTGTTGAGTACACGGGCCCCAGTCTGTGGCTGAGTATATATTTAGACACACAAAGAAATTATCAAGTAAGGATGACTGAAAAGTTCAATTAAACAACCAGTATGAATTATTGTCTCAAAATTAACCAACAAATCAACTATATGGAAAGATAGTGACATGTATTTGGGAAAATTTGAGACTTGTCCTTAAAACTAAAATGATGCCATTGTATCAAATCCTATGTGGGATTCCAGGGATAGGGCTGGCTCTGCCCTAACCCTGCATCAGGGGTAACCTTGTCCCTAGCAGTTTTTAACTTTCTGTTGCTGGACAGAACATTCTCCCCAAATGACTGCTTTCCTTCTCAAAATATTCTATTTCTTGGCTTTTTAAATACATACTCCTGATTTTCTTTCCACTTCTCTGACCACTTTTGCTCAGTCTCCTTCTATTCCTCTTTCTTCCCCAACACCTTTCCCCAGCATCTGAATATTAAAATACCAGCAGCATTCATTCTGGGCATGTCTCTTCAGGAATTTTTCCCTAGGTGATCTCACCCATCGCCAGGCAGTGATATGGCATTGGTGGGGTTCTGGGCACACGACTAATAACATGGCACCTAGTTTGCTGCATATTTTAAACTGAAGGAATTTGAGAAAGAACAGGTGCAAGGAGAACTCTCTGATAACCCCATGTCCCCCAAAGCGGCACAAAGACCCTCACGTGAGAAGTGTCCTTTACTCAGAGGAAAGAAATATCCTTATTTCATGACACAAAGGGCTACTGAGAGGAATCTGATCAACAGACTTGCTCATTTCCCTCCAGTTTACTATTCTTAGCTCATGCCCTTTGATTTTACCATGTTTTCCACTCTTCATCAACCTAATATAAAAACTCAGGTTTAACCATTTCCTTGTGTGTGTCTTCATTTCCTTGTGAAGTTTCTGTATTACATATAACTTATATTCAATATTTGTAAGTCCAATCTATAGAGCCCTAGCTAGATGAAAGATTTTTCCTCTTCTACGGAAGCTATATGTTGTGGGTTTCTGAGTTTCAGTCACCCCAACCTCTCCTTTAAGCTCCTGATTTGTAAAGTGACTATTTACCTGATGACCCCACAAGAATGATTCATAGACATCTCAGGTTTAAAGGACCCAAATGGTAGTTCCAATTTCTCTGTTTCCCCTCAAATCTTTTCCAGCCAGGCTACCACCATTCAGGTGTCTGCTCAATTTGTTTCCTCTCTCTAACTCATTCCACAACCCTGTTTCACCTGCATGGCCAAGGCCAGGTGTCTGTATGCATATGTGTATTTCACTTGTTTCCCCATCTCCACTGCTCTGACCCTTTCTAAGACAGTACCATCACTCTCACCCAGATAATTTTAAGTGTCCTAACTATTCTTCCTATTATATATTATATATATATAATATTAACTATTATATATATTTTTAAAGATTTATTTATTTATGCATACAAGAACTGGGGTACAGGCCAGAGGTGTGGGTGGTAAGAGAATTCACCAGAAACAGAGCAGGGAACAGAACAGGCAGATCAACTGAAATACACTGCTGAGGGGAGCAGCAGGCAAGTCAGGATAGGTCTGCTGCGCCATGTGGGTAGCTCCCTGGCTGGGGATTGAACTCGTGCTGCAGTGGCTGTGGGTAGCTTCATAGGTTGCGTCTTAACCCCTTGCGCCACCAGGGAGGCCCCTGTTTATATTCTTAGCCTCTTCACTTCTTTCTATCACAATCAGAGTAATCTTTTAAAATAGTTGCCTGATCATTTTGCAGCCCTGCTTTAACTACTTCAGCATTTTCCCTTTGAATTATTTTTCTTCTATACACTGTCTTACTTTCCAAGTCCATTTCATGACTCTCTGCCCTCATCTTCCCCTCTGCTACAGCTGCTCAGACTTCCTTTGTACATACTTGCCAAATTATGTTCTAATTCAGAGTTTCCACACATACTATTCTCTTTGCTCTACCCTAGAATGGCTACTTGTTAGTCTTCATGTGTAAATCTCATGTCAATTCTTTACCCAACACTAGCCCCACCCCGTTTTTCCTATATCACTGTACCCTATTTTGCTTTCCCGACACCATAGAGAACTGAGACCATGTGTGTTTTATTCACTAAGTTTTCACTCAGAGTCTAACAGTGCCTGTTACATATTATTCCCTCAATAAATATGTATTAAAGGGAGAAATGTTAAAAAGAAGGAAGGCATGGATAAACCCTTCATAATGTGGACAGGTACTTTTGAAGACAGACTTGAAAAGGATAAATTTCCTTAATAAATGAGACAGGGCTCTCTTCCAGCCATACACATAGCCTTATTTATAGAACAAAGTAGCTTTTTTGGTTTGCAGTAGTTAACATATAAACTATTCTCTCTTGGTCAGACCAGGCAGGGATAATCATCTTGCGATATGGAGACAGTGGAGGTTTTTTGAAGATACAAAGATAAGAATTCTTTTCTGCTTGAAAACATTTTACTATGTTGGAGCAAATATTTAGTTAATTCTGAAATGAAGATATTAATTCAAAATTGTATCCCTAATGTGACAGAAACAATCACTTAAAATAGAGCTTATTTGGCCAGGCTCCTATTTGGGGGGTCAGTGATTGCCCCCTCCATTCTCAGGCTGTGCCTGAGTTGCAGTAGCTGTTTCCCACTGGGATGGTGTCTTATTCATCTACATAGCCCAACCATTTTTTAAATGCCTCACTGGATTAATTGAGATGTGAATAGTACAGGATCAATCTAAAAAAAAGAAAAGATGAAGTAACAAGGAATTCAGCCAGATTTGATCCAAATGCTAAAGACTTCAGAATGGGTCAGAAATTTTCAAAATGAAAGCCAGGCGAGAAGATGGTCTACTGTGTAGTCTGCATGATACCAGCCTCACCACCCATGTTTCCATCCTTTTGGGGGGGGGGTTGTATTGGAATTACTATGGCAATCTATAAAATTTGACCTTTGTTTTGCTCTAAGGGGAAAGTGGGGCTTACATTACGAATATGCTAAGAAAAGCTTCACTTGGAAGAGGGCATAAAACAAAATAAATATGAAGCTGAAGTTCCTAATCAAGTCACGTGAAAAAAAGTATATTCTTTTAACCCATGCACACACATTAAATAGCTAATGCATTAACTTTTTCACAGTTAAAATAACATTGTCCCACAGGGGCCTCCCTAATGGTGCAAGGGGTTAAGGCTCAGCACAATGAAGCTATTGGTAGCCACTGCACCATGAGTTCGATTCCCAGCCAAGGAGCTGACACACATGGCCCAGCAGACCACTCCTGTCTTGCTCACTGTTCCCCTCAGCAGTGTATTTCAGTAGCCCTTTCTGTTCTGCTCCCCATTCTGTCTCTGGTGAATTCTGTCAACCCCCCACATCTCTGGCTGACACCGGGTTCTTTCATGCATAAATTAATCTTTAAAAAAATAACATTGTCCTTATGAAAAAAAAATATGGGATTCTGCAACAGATACAAGGATACAAGGACATCTTTCATTCTGAAAAAATTAGACAGATGTATAAATTAATACAATGTATAAATACCAAACACATTGAAAACCAAAGTATTAGAATGTGATTAATTGATGAGCTTTAATTGGAATCTGGGCCAGATCTTGCTCTCGGGTAGAAAGTGGGTAACAATATATAGTGTCAAGAATATGGGACAGAGCAAAAGCAGTGTGTGCTCTGTTCACGTGGAACATTTTAAATCCTCAAATAAAATGAGTTTAAGAGCAAACGTCTGTCTTCTTCCACATTAAATGAGCAAGCCATTGGGTTACATTCCAGGACCAGCTGTCCCTTACTGGGACGCTCAGAGCTTTCCAACCTTATTTCTACTGTACCTTTTACACACATCACACTTTCTCTCCTCTTCCTCTGAGTAGCTGTGCCAAGCTGCTGCGGCCACTCTCTTTCCTCCCATATTCAATATTCCTCTCTTCTCACTGTCTCTTCAAATTATACCTTCCCCTGTGGCCCAGAGGGTAGTTCCTACCCTTTTATCAACACTTTTCTGGCCATTTCACTTAGAGTGAAAATGTTGCTCTTTTGAATTCCTGTAAAATAATTAAACATACAGCACAGTTGACATTTAATCACATGCTGACTTTTAACATCTTTTATTTCTATCTTGAGCTCATATTTGTATGTTGAACTATTATTTTCATTAACTTCACAAATATATGTTTAGATGTTAAAATCAGAGTGTAAGTGTTTCTGCCAAGTCGCATGATTGATTCTCACTTAGTAATTCTCACAAAATTCAACCTAATGTTTTGCAGACATCTATTTACAACTGGCTAGTTTCCTTTCTTCTTTCTTTCTTTCTTTTTTTTTTTTTTTCTGCCTCCTAGACATGCTAAATTTCCTGTATAGAAAATCCAGAGAGTGGATTTTGCTTCAAATTCTCGAAACACTTTTGCTTCAGGTAGAGGCACATCTGATTTTTTTTTTTTTCCAATCTTTCCACTTCCTCTTAAATTCAACTTTGTAGATTTTATTCCTAGGTGAAAACCAGTTGAGGTGACATAGGAGTCAAGTAACACTTTTCTTGCAATTCCTTGGCCTGCCACGGAGAATGCTTAGCAGTTCTCAACTTTCCTGCTTTCTGGTGTGCTTCCTTTTTACCTTTCCTGTTTATCCCAAGCCACCTGTGTCACAGAGCACAGGATCTCTTGGCAGAAGCAGGTTTCAGTTTTGCTCCCTGCAGGCAATGTGCTCCAAGGGCCAGGGTGCACTGCACCTCAAGAGCTGTGTTGATTGTCCCTGCAGAGGAGAACTTGCGACTAAGAGAGTGTGTTGCCTAGGATGAGCAAACTACAACTGCAAATTCATCTTTTTTGGGGGGTGGGTGGTGTTTTAAAAGCATATTGAATTTTTTATATGTTAAGTATAAAAATACCCCCCTCTAATCCCAGGGAAAGAGTGTTCCTTTATTTTGCTCGTGGTGCTCTCAGGCCTTCCCACCCACCTCCAACAAAATCCCTTTTCTAGTATGTTGCCATCTAAGGAATGAATGCATAGACAGAAGGGAAGGTGGCAGTTGGTGAGGCCTGAGGATACAGAAGGAGAATCCTGTGGGATGAGTGGGGTGACTGTAAGGTTGAGGCCAGGTGCCCTGGCCACATTGGCTGTCATCTTTGGTTTCCCAGCCTTCCTATTGCCGTTTGGCTCCTCCGGTTAGGGTTTTGTATGAGCAGAGGATTTGACATGTGTTGATCATCTCGGTTACAGAAAGGGAGCATGTGAAAGGGTTTGCTATAATGACAAGAAATTACGGAGCAGCAATATTCACTGTGATGCAGCACAAAATCCTCTCTGTGAGAGCTGAGAGTTCATGAAGCCAAAGCAGAGTCGGCTGCGAGGAGCGGTCACCGGCTACCTTTAGTGATAACGTTGCTAGGATATGAGACTCCAAATGCACTCTTAGTGTGAAAGTGGGATTTCATATTTGAAAAAAAAAATAAAGAAGAAGAAGAAGAAAGAAAAGAAAGTCAGGAAAACAGTCAGTCCCTGGTGCTTTTCCTGGGCATTAGAGGCACAGGGATGACATCACCAGCAGCCAATCAGAGCTCTCCAGCTTTGTTCAGGTTCCGAAGCCATGTCATCATCGCCTATGTAGCCCAGAAATGAAAATAGAACCATCTCTAAATATACAACAATGAGAGTCAAGCACTGCTTTAAAAGGATGAGAGAACCAAGAAAAACTCCTTAAATTACAGACTTCCTTTCATAAAGTATACATGAATCTAAACTTTGGTTCCTGCACCATTAACATTGATCTTTAATTTAGTCTGCTTGAGACTTTACAAACTGGTCGTCAAAGCTCATTAATACACAACTGAAACCACCACCAGTCCTTTCCAGTTTGCTTGTGGATGTGGGACAAAGGCAGGCAGACTCTTCCCTCAAAGGCAGCTGTGGGCTCATGGCTGCAGTGTCAAGGGACAGTCTGCCTGTATGGGGCTGACATGGGGATACCGGGCTCCTCAGCAAGGTGGGTAAGTGGCTGTCATTGTCAATACATTTCACTTAGCTAAAAGCACAGTTTACAGTTGTTGAAGTTTGATTGATCTGTTGATAAACACTAATGTTTTCCAGTTGACAATTTCTCCATGTTAATTTCTTTAACGCTGGCAGACCTGCCTGGCAGGGCCCTATAAATAGTATCGGTGTCATCATCCTTTTTAAGTTATTAATGAGCCATCGTGTTTCAAGGGGCTGGGATTTGGGGACAGGTTGTGCTTGACTGCAGTTTCTGACATTGATACGTTAGCATTTGGAACTTGGTTGAGATTAGAACATGTTTCTTAAAAAAATTACAGCACTGGCCAAATGCATCCATAATAGAAGAGAGTTGTTTGTAATTAGTGACTAATTAAACTTTGGAAAGGGAAATAAGCAGCCAAGCCCCTTCACACAGCATGTCCTTGATGCTGGGGCATAAGAAGTGCCCCCTCCTCAACAGCAGCTGCCCTCTCCTTTCTTTGCTACCTCTCTTTACACATACCCTGTTATCATGGAGATAAATGAATGCCTGACTCTGGAAATCAGCTTCGGTCCAGACTATTCTGTCTGCCAACTGGTGACAGGGGACCAGAGCAGACTTCTCCAATTAGCAGAGTCCCCCATCAGGCAGCTGGACACAGTGTGTTTATGTTTGTGGACAGCACACTACAGCAGCTGAGCCTCTGGCTGAGGTCTCCTGCACTGATAAATATGAGTCTAAAAGCAAGACGGACAAATGGACAGGATAACATCATATCATTTGAAGATATTCTCTCAGTCCCACTTAGTTTACTCCTTTGAGGAGGTATCAAATGAGCGCCAAAAGCATAATGCAGAAACGAAGGTAGAAATGATTTGCATCATTGTAGCAGATTGTTTGGGTGGCTGCATTATGTTCTAATGGATATTAATAGGAATGGGGCACCTGACCCATCTTGGTTTCTTCTTGTAATAACTCAGGTGCTTTTCTAGCCTCGAATTCTTGTATTGCACCAAGATGGCCCAGCGATGGGATATCTATTTAAATGCTTGCTCCCAAATCTTCCTTCTACCCTACTACCTTCACTTTGAACAAAAATGTAATTTCTAATTACATTTTTTGAATTTCTTCAAAGTTGAAAAATACACTGTTCTGATTTCAAAAGTTTCTGTATGTATTTTCAAAATAACTGAATATTCCCACCCAATGTATTACAATCGAAGAACTTTCTCAGACATCTTAATTTTATGAAATGAGGGGTTGGTGCTTTGGTGTCTCAATCCCAATATCTATGAACTGACAGCCAAAGAGCGTGGAAATACATGGAAGAATTTACACATTTAGTATCCATTGGTGACATTTTGCTCATCTAAATCAAAATGAAAATAAGTTCTCCATTTTCCTTCTGGATCTACCAACTTTCTATTCTTTAGCAAGAGTACTTCAGCAAAAATAACTTAGGGAAAAATGCAAAGCTGGGACATCCCTGGTGGCACAAGGGGTTAAGACACAGCACTATGAAGCTATCCGCAGCCACTACAGCATGAGTTCAATCCCCGGCCAGGGAGGTGACCCACATGACACAGCAGACCTCTCCTGTCTTGCCTACTATTCCCCTCAGCAGCGTATTTCAGTAGATCCTCCTCCTCTGCTCCCCATTCTCTTTGGTGAATCCTCTCACCCCCACACCTCAGGCAGGTACCCCAGTTCTTTTATGCATATGTAAACAAATCTTTTAAAAAAAGGCAAAGCTGACAAAACAATTTTTTGAAACAATAATATAATGAAAGTATCTACCTTTCAAGAAATATTATGGAAAATCTTGACTGGTAACTTTCTACAAACCAGTAACTTCCAGGATTTAATTAGTCATAAACTTGCAACAAAGAAACAAATAACTGAGTTCAACAATCTTAATTATATTAGAAGAATTGATACATATTTTTGAAAATGTTATTAATCTTCTCTCAGTTACAATGAGAAATGGCTTAATGACACTGAGATCTGTTTTCCTTGTGTAGATAGATAATTTGAGATTTTTAAGGAATAAATTCAAATTAATGAAAATTAATAGTCAAATATTATATAACAGGAGATTTCATTAGATGATATGTGATTATAAAACAATAGCAGTGAGAATGAGGCAAGGAACTGGAGGAGAAGCAATTGCATTCATATCTTTCTTGGGTGAATTCTGAAACGGTTGTCCAGGTAACTTAGCATAAAGAATTGCTGAAAGATCTGATCAGTGACAGTCTTACTGGGGTAGCTGTATTTCCTCAACATGAAACTCATGTGAATAGGACATGTACTCCACTGAGCTTGTTTAAAGAAAAAAAACAGAAATATGCTCACATAGCTACTGTCCAGTTTAAGCATCGCTACCAGAAAATTGTCCAAAGCAATCATTAGTAGCTAAGACGCAACAGTGGTAGAAGAAGAAATTGCAGAAATAAAAGAGGAATCAAGTGGTTATATTTCCATGGTCTAAAAAACTAACATGGTTGTATAGATGAATTCCAGAAAATACCAGGGACTGTAGGGAAAAGAAATGGCATGTTTCCATAATTCAGAAAAAATAATGTGAATATTAGGCAAAACATGTGACTGCAAATCCAAGGACCTGCTGATTTGCAGAGTTAAATTTTCTGGATTTTATTATTGCTCATCTTCAAAGTGAGAGGCATAATGGAGGAATTTATTGGCATCAATGACCTTGATATTGTGTTAGTTTGTTTACAAATTTATGTACACACACATATACACATTATGTATGTGTTTATACACACTGTGTGTATATGTCCGTGTATATATAGCATGTAACCATCTCTACTAAACTATATCTACATATATACATAAATATTAATAGGCACTTAAATTTTTGTGTGCATGTGCATAAATAAATGTGTAGCCATTCTGGTAGGAAAGCTACTCTCTGAAATCAAGGTGTTGCTGACCACTGATAATTGTCATCTTCCTTTTTATTGCTGTAGTTTTAATAAGTCTTATGATAATCTCCAAAGGAAGTCCATAGTTTTACATTTCAGAGTACATTTCATTGCCCCCGAATTCTTTTGAGATTTGAATAAATTGTCTTTTCTCAGATGTAGAACAATTTAAAGCAATTGAAACAAGCAAGAAAAAAATCTATTTTGGGGCATTTTATTCCATCATCTAAGGTTTTGTGCCTCACGGTAATATCATAAGTGAAACTTTTGAGGGTAAGAGGGAGGTGTATTTTAGTTTTAACCTGTCTTTGACCTTGACCTAAGGAAGACTCCTTTATTTCAACAGGACAACTGGTAGTGTTTAGGGAGTCCCAGTGGTTTCCATTCTTTTCATTGTAAGTGTTTAATAGCAACTTGAAATCAACAATATTCATACTCCTGGTACTATAGCAAAAAACCTCAATTCTTTTTCTTAATTATTCAACATTAGGATACAGAGGGGCAAGTTACAAAGAAAGAAATACTATTAGGGATTTAAATTTTGTTTTGTTAAACACAACTTCTTAATACACACACACACACACACACACACACACACACACACACACTGGTCAGTGATCTAAACCAGATTTTTGCAAAGAAATATCATCCGTGCTTATGATAGAAAACATGTATGGTGGCTGCCTGATGTCACAATGTCTTCTCACCAAGAACCATAGCCATTCCAGTTGCTACTGGAATGAGCAGAACATTGACCTCAGACATAGGCTCCCTGTGTATGAAAGCAGGTATGTTCTCCTATCCCTCCTTGCAGTGAGTGTACTATCCATAGATCCTTCCTCTCCTGGTAAAGACGATACGGTCAGTTCTCTCCTTCTGCCTAGATAACCCTCATGTAAATTATTCCCATTAGATGCTATCCATTCTATCTTACCATCAACTTTTAAGTTGACAAATGGTGGCTAGGATGAACCTGTGATTACATCATCATCAAATATGCATTTACAGTCATCTAATTGCCCTGATTAAAGCATCATTGGGGCCTTTCAGATCGCTTATGATAGCTGCTCAATAAGTACTACATATATACATACACATATACACATGCATGTGTCAAGCTGTTTGTAAAGAGAGTCAGTACTTTCAATGAGGAAGTGAAAGGATTTCAATTTAAAACCTTATTGCTCAAAAATTCAATAAATCTCACTTAATCCAAGATTTATGGTGTTTGCTATTTAGTTTCAACCTGAACCAATCTGTCTGTAATATCATCATTATACATAAATACTTGTTAACTATCTATAAATAAGTGTTTTTGAAACTATAAATATTGACAAGACGTACTGTGTTTACAATTCTGAGTGATATTCTATTGTGTGGCAAAGAGAATGCCTCCAGAAATTTTACTTAAATCTAGAAGAAGATTCATGGAAAATTCAATTATAGAATGACTGACTAATTCTTATCCCTTGTTTTAGCTATTAAGCCTTCCACATAGACTTTAGAGGTGTTCTAAATGAATACCCTGCCAGAATTTCAGTGTAAAGAGATTTGTATTAAACCTTACACAGAGACTCCTACAAAGAAAGGTCACTATCATTTGTTCTTATTACATGTGTAGAAGGATACAAAGAAGAGAGAGAGGGCTCCTGATTTCTCATCTAGTAATTTTTCTGTGATTCTGGTACATTGAATCACATAGATGCCAATTGTGAAACTCCCCAAGCTCCAACAGTGTGGACATTGTGTATTATAGAAGATGGATGACTGGTAGATACTGTTGTATGTTATTGCCTCTTCCATCTGTGAGTGGCATATATTTAGAGAGACACTGCCAAAGCCTCAGGATAAACACAGCCTTAAAACCTTCCACTCCAAAATATAAACTGTATGCTCCCTCAAGCTAAAGCCTTCCTGGAATACTCTATGCTTTATTGATTTCTCTCTTCTCTGAGCTCCCAAAGCTCTTAAAGTCTGTATCACCCCATTAAGAATGCTTTCGTATACCATCTTGTACTATTAACTAATTGTCTCAAGTGTATCAGTCTTGTTCAATTTGATTGTTAGTACCTCTGTGGTAGGAACCTTTCTTCCTGCTTTTACCACCTATCACCAAAAAAATCCTGGAGATATTATTGAAATAAATATTCTACTGAATTGCTGGTTAATTTATTAAAATACCAAATTTAGCAAATTATATCTTAAATTTGGGTTCTACTTCTGATTTTTGTTGGATTTTGATTAGAGGAAGATATAAAAGAGTCTGGAATCAAAATTAAATAAGCCTCAAATATCAGCCAACTACAAGAGAGTTTATCCCCTGAGAACATAGAGTCATTATTTAAGAAAATGACTTTGTCTTCTTTGGGAAAACTTTTAGAACATGAACATTGTTAGAGAAATAATCCAAGGATCAGAAAAATTCTGTTAAAGATGAGTAAGGATCTTAACCCAAGTTACAAGATTCTATGTTTACCTTCATGCAAAAACAAAAACAAACAAGCAAACAAAAAACCCTGTAAGTGTATAACT
This sequence comes from Talpa occidentalis, assembly GCF_014898055.3. Lineage (NCBI taxonomy): Eukaryota > Metazoa > Chordata > Mammalia > Eulipotyphla > Talpidae > Talpa > Talpa occidentalis. The sequence goes on from NW_023601322.1 coordinate 24,989,130, forward strand.
CTTTAAGTTAGGTTAGTGGAGCCTTGTGTTATTTTTACAGAAGCATAATGGTACAGGTATATATGAGGTATTAGGCAAGCATGGAGAGCCAAGTGTGGGAAGAATCTTAACCCAATGAGCAACTTAAAGAAATAGATTTGAGGGCCTCCCTGGTGGGCAAATGGTCAAGATGCAACCTATGAAGCTGTCTGCAGTGCAGCCTCTGTAGCACAAGTTTAATTCCCGGCCAGGGAGCTACTCACATGGCACAGACCCCTCCTGACATGCCCACTGCTCCCCTCAGCAGTGTACTTGGTCTATATGCCTGTTCTGTTCCCTGCTCTGTCTCTGGTGAATCCTCTCAAACGCCCCCCCACACACACACCTCTGGTCAGTAGGTACCCCAGTACTTGTAATCATAAATAAATAAACTTTGAGAAAAAAGAAAAATTGCTTATAGAAACATTTAAATACATCTAGCATGTAGACATTCTTTTATAACTTTGGTGAAGTATCATTTTACATATTCATAATATGTGTGGTATCATTTTTATATTGTAAGTAATCTATCAGTATATTTGAACTTTTATTTTTTTATTTTTTAAAGATTTATTTATTTATGCATATAAGAACTGGGGTGTGAGCCAGAGGTGCGGCGGGAGAGAGCATTCACCAGAGAGAGTAGAGAGCAGAACAGACAGATGTACTGAAATACACTGCTGAGGGGAGCAGCAGGCGAGGTAGGAGAGGTCTGCTGTGGTTAGCTCCCTGGCAGTCAGGGATCAAACTTGTGCTGCAGTGGCTGGCAATAGGTTGACATCACTGTCTTTACCACCAGTGCCACCAGGGAGGCCCTATTTGAACTTTTATTCCATGAATATTGTTATCTATATATGATGTGATTCCCGGGCATAGAATCTTGCTTTCCTTTGATTCTGTAATACCATGTATCTCCTCATACTACTCAAAGAATGTATCTCACTCATGCTTCCACTGATCATGGCACTATTCAATTAATTTTATTTTATTACTCAGTAAAATTACTATACATGATTCATGATATCTTCTTATATGAATTCATCATATTTTCTTATTTTGATATAGCCAATTTTTATTTTTGATTCATTACCTAAGTGAAAGAGTAAGTATTCTCTTTCCTTATTTCTGTCATATACTATCATATAATTGACTTCCTGCAAATTATCTCTTATGAAATCTACTTGCTTTACAATCCCTTTAAAAAGCAGTGAGCACTTTATACTGTTTATTGTTTTTTTTTTTTATAGAGGCATGTTTTTATTTTTTTATTTATTATATTTGTTTGTTTGTTTTGTTTATACATGCACTGGGTACAGTCAGAAGCGCGGGAGGGTGAGAGAATTCACCAGAGCCAGAGTGGGGAGCAGAGCAGGCAGAAGGACTGAAGTACACTGCTGAGGGGAGCAGCGGGCGGCAGGAGAGGTCTGCGCACCATGTGGGATCCTCCTCCTGTGGCCGGGGAGCAGCCGGGGATTGAACCGCGCCGCAGAGGCCGCAGGCAGCTTCGCAACCCAGTGCTCAACCGCTGCGCCACCGGGGAGGCCCACACTTTATACTGTTTATAGAAAACCTATGAATCTTTTTAGAGTTTGGAAAGGTTTGGAAAGATCAAAACTTTTCCTCATTAGTTACCACCAAAGTTAACTTTTATATGAAACAAATCTTTAGAGGAATAGGACTAAGTTGTTGCATGTGAAAAGGGAAGTTTGGATTGATATTTGAAAAAGGAGAAACAAAGTAATACAAGAGCAGTAGGAGGAACTAAGGACCAGGTACCACATTACCTTATTGAGACAGCTAATGTCGATGCAATAGTATTTATCTATAGAGGAGGACACTCACAATTTATAAAAAATGCTCCTATTAAATCATCTTTATGAGTGTTGAGGACAGATCTGAAGCACATTTCTAACAACTTCTTTTATATGCAAGTCTCTAGCCTCAAAACACCCATTTGTTCCTCAGTCAGTGTCCTCTGTTTTTCTTCCCAGAATGCTTCCTTTCTGCCCTTTTAAAAATTTGTACCATTTTTCAAGGCCTAGTCACATACTACCTTCTTCAATGGACCTCTCTAATACACTCCTGTCCTGATTAATCTCTCCTCTAAACTGTAAGACTTATTGCTTATAAAGCTCCTTGGCTAATTAATCAAATACTATGTACATTACTCATACCCATTTCTTTATATTATTGTTTAACTTTTCATGCATTCTATATTTACCTTTCTATCCAAGAAAGGTGTTTAAAATAAATTTTACTAGAGCAATTCAATTTTGTGCACTGGAGACTGTCCAGTGCTTGCATTAATAATCCACTATTTGGTTGAATAAGTGTGGCAGCCCCACCTACAAATAGACTTGCTTGTAACTATTCATGATTTTGAGTATCCTTAATGAAGATAGTTTTGCAATTTGATTTTGAAATGTGGAGAATTTTTTTGATATAATAATTGACTCCCTGTTTTCTCAGTCAATGGAGAAAAAGATGATGTTTTTATCAAATAAGGAGTATCACATTATGGGTGAATATATATTGATGTTATATAGAGGACTTTGAGACAAAACCTGGCATCTTGAACAATGATGAAGTCAAGAGGGTTTGGAACCTAGGTAACTGGACAACATTCACCAAGGCTCTCTAGAATCTGGCCCTGTCAAACCTGTTTGCAAGACTTTCAGTGTACAGTCATTCAAAGAGTAAAACAAGTTGTAGACTTGGAAAAATCTAAGATTCTGATCCAAAGATAGCAGTGAATTGGTATCTGGGATTTTAAAGACTAGGGTACATAGTAATTGGTATGAGAGGTAAAATACAGAAAAGAAAATACCCTGCAGGACAGAGAACTATGAGCAGTTGGGGACAAGTGCCAGGAATATAATTTCTGATTGGCAAGTAAGCCTTAATAGGAGAATTACTGCAGACAAAGCACACAAATAAAGGTTCTTGAATTGTTTAATTCTTGTCAAAATGTTTTTCCTACACAAGTCATGTACATGAATCTTTGGTAAATTATTCTAAAAAAGTACAATCATGTGCTTTATTATGATTATTTGTCCTATAATAAGTTCTGTTCCTTAAGCACGCAATATAAATTAGCTTCACTTCAGCCCTTAATGGCTGCTGTACACCTCCATCCTCACACCAGGGCGACACACTGGGCACCACATGAAAAGAGAACTGAGGCGCTCTCTTGCTGTTCACAGCCTTAGTTCTGAACCGTTGGTCTTGACCCATTTTTTTGTGCCGCAATCCAGTCTGCCTTTGATCATCTCAGTCTCATCCCTCATTGCTCATTCTCTCCTTTCTAGCATCACCTTGTCTCGCCCTTTATTCTTGATGTGTTGCACTGTCATTCCAGTTCTCCCCCCAGTGGTGCTAACTCCACTGCCTTGGGCAGATGCTCCTCCTCTGGTGACCCTTCCCGGAACCCCCTGGGTCTGTGCTGTTCCCTTCAGAGCCCTGTAACTTCCCCTGCTCCCTCCCTCTGGGTAGCATACTCTCTCAGTTCACCTCAGCTTTAAAATGGGCACCAGGGATATTGTCAAATTGCATACAGTTCTTCATTTTCCTGTGATGAAGGACTATGCCCTATTCTTACTATCCATCAAAGTACATATCAAAATGTTGAACACATGTTAAGGGCCTGAGACATATCTCACAAGTTATTCATAGATCAAACAATCAGCAACATAGTGGTAGATGGAGGTGTAGAAATGGAAGGTAGATTAAAAAAGCAAACTTTTAATTTTGCAGTTTCACTTCAACATAGACTTTTTGTTCAGTGTTATTTAGCAAATTGGCATTTAGGAGAATGAATCTGTGGCAGTAGATGATAAAGAAGAGAAGCTCTCTCTAGTGGGTTAACTTAGGTACAACATATTTTGAGGTAGCCTTGGATGATAGTCTGGCCCTTATCCCAACTCTCTTTCCTTTCCACATCTGGAATAATGGAGCCACATTCACAGTCTCTTTGCTAAACGCAAGTCTTCTCTCACTAAAAACACCTATTTACTCAGCCAAAAAGCAGAGCACTTCTTAGTTCCCCAGCACTGGTTCGTTGTTCTAAATATAGTTTTGTTCAGCATCTAGGTTGGGTGAGAAGTTATCAATTGATCTACAATTTCATTGTTTTTCTTACTTGAGATAGGATCACAACTCTTACTGCATTTTTCATGGTAAACTTCTTTAAAATTGCTGTCTATTCATTTAATAAGATGAAGAGGGTACACCACAAAACTATTTTATGATATCGAAGTTTGGACTGGGAAAATCAAAGATACAGGCAGGTTGAGACATTAAAACTGTCAGGAGTAGTATTACACTTTGCCATCTATAAAGATTTGGGAGATACTCAGGGAGATGGAGAACACTTAGTCCACAAACTTAGAGTGTGGAAAGAGTACATTTTCTTTTCCCTAAGTTTTAACTAAGTTAACCTGGCAAGCCACCATATTGTCAGGTTGTTTGGAAATGTAACCCAAGCTGAATTGTGGGATTTTTTTGCCCCTAGAGTCCTTTACATGTTGCATATCACAAGGTGACTTCTGATATTTGGTGGTCTGTTCAATAAATTTCTTAACTCATTCCCAATCCCACACTAAATAGGGAAAAGGCCCCCCCAAAAAATAACTTAGGGATGAGCAATGATGTGCTTCTAAATGTATTGGAGTCATTTTGACAATATACTCAAATATGTTTATAGTCCACTATTTATGACATTTTTCTGCTTGTGCTTATACCAAATAGGGTAAACATTTTAGAAAGAAATAGGTCTACTGGCATTTCAAAGTCCTATGATTAAGTTATCTTTGTTAGAATAACAAGGTAAAATAATCAATAATCAAAGAAGCTCCAGTCATTAAGAATGTGGATATAAATCAATTTAATATACATGCTTAAATAGATCATGAATTTGCTGAAATTTAGCTGGAAGAAATTTTCACTCTTCTGAGAAATATATACTATAGCCATTATTTATATAGTTTCAGTTTCTTTTCTCTTTGAGAATGTTTACCATATTTGCAGATCTTGGAATTCCTTTACCATGCCTTTACCATCCATACCATGCTAGTCAGGATTCAGTAATTATTTAAGAAATAAATTGCAATTAAAAAATGGAATATATATTAGTTTGATTTGTCACAATTCATATTCAACTTGCATATTTACCCTAAAAAGAGATCTGATGAGAACACATTTGTAAATCTCATAGTATTACCTCACTATACACATTTTACTTCCTTTATCATCTTATTAATTATAAACTTGCCCATATTTTAGGTAATTCTATATCTTCTGAAGTGTGAAAATATCTTTCAGGTAAAAATGGCTGAAATACCACAAACTATAATAAGTTACCAGATGAGTCCTGGAGCCTCTGCCTGGCATCTACTGGGGAAAACTAAGTAGGGCCAGGAGAAGCAAATAAGAATAGTTCTGTGTTTGATGTCTAGCTAACCATAGATCAAAGCAAGAATTCACCTTCATAGAGATTCTGCTTTTCTCTAAAACATCATTTTAAACATAGTTTTACAAAGGTGGCTCTGAATTATAACTGTACAACCAAGGGGTATCCAGGGACCCCAAACTATAAAGGGTAAAAACTCATTTTGCCCATTCTAAAAGGGGTTGACCATCCGTGTGCAAAAGAAAAAGACTCTTAGATACTCAAAGATGTTTAATTGGTGTGGAGGGAGAGAGATAAAGAGAGAGAAAAGAAGGACTTCAGATAATAACAGATTACCAGTCAAACCCCCAAAATCACCCATTCCCTCATGGGCAAATATCCAGCCAAAAAGACTCAGCCCAAATTAGGGCAGCTGAGGCCCAACAGTTTGCCATAAATTCTCTCCACAAGAAAGGGACTAGGCAGGTCCCAAAGAGCTGTGACAGAAGTAACCTAGAATTGAAAAGGTACTCTGTAATCCACTGTGAGGTCAAAATAACAGCTGCCATAGTCTCTGCTATAACACTAAACCCCCACCATCAAGGACAAGGAGCAGCCTCCCCACATGCAGCTACCCCTACGTCTCTCCTTCCATTGCTCACATACATGTATGGCTCCTTTTTACTTCCCTGCTGCCCCCACATTCAGGAGGTTTAATTCATTGCCCGCTGGGACAACTGCCTGTAAGTAGGGAAGAGGAAATGACACCCATTCTCGTTCCCCCCACCTTTTCAGGATGCATTCTGTAACAGTTATATGTCACATAGTAGGGTGACTAGAGAAATTATAAAATCCAGACTCGTAGATCTGGGGAGTTCTCAATCTATTGATCCCTTTACAAAACATGTGTATATGACCACAGGATCCTGGAAACATGTTCTACTGGAATATTTTCTTATGGCCTTGCTAGTGGCAGGATATGGAATTAGTCAGGTTTTTCATGAGACATAATATTCTCAGACCAGAAAGCAGATAAGGTCTTGAGAACTAGAGGTACAATGAAGACTAGGTGTGATTAAGGGCAACTAAAACCCTAATCTGAGTTTAACAGGACACATTTTGCAAACTTTACTTTGTCTCTACTTCCATGTTTTATAGTCTAAGGCTGTGTTCTACATTCACTGATCCTCAAAGGAGCAGTTCAGGTGTTTAAAAGCCTTGTGGAAAAGCTTTCCTGAGAACTGGGATTTGCCATTGTAAGAGGAAAGAAAGATAGAAATATATTAGCATAAAGCATCTATTCCTCCCCTACCCTAGACTCTCAGAAAGTCAGAGTTAACCTAGAGGGAAGCCAAGTAAAGGACAAACATCAGAAGTATGAGAAAAAAAGCAATTTTGGACTACATTAGCCCGGGCGAATAGGAGCAGAATGAGAGCCGTAGTCCAGGGAAAATCAAATGAGGTTTTCTTTTCCTAAAACAAGTAGGGAAGACAATTACTGTGAACCTGGTTGGCAGGCTTGCTTTGAGATACTAATTCGCGCTGAGCCTCACTTTTCACCCAGAAGGTTGGTGGTGAAACGGGATTGTTGCTACAGGGGAAATCAGAGACCTGTTTACTTGCTCCCCTGCCTAGGACCATTCCCCATGGAGCTCCTTAATTCTGGATTTGCTTTCGGCATTCTGCCCCACCAGTACTCAGCCTGGGGCACAGCTCTACTGATAAGCTTTGGGGAGTGATGGAGTGGGAAAAAGAAGGAGAGTCAGCAAATAAGAACATCTCTGCCTAGACCACTATAGAAACCTGTTATAAGAGTAGTATAGGGATGTTACCTGATATAACAGTTTAAATTCACTAAAAAATAAGGGTAGAGCTTGGAAATAGTCCTTTTCAATCTAATTTGCTGCATGTTGATGGCTCTACCCAGTTAAGCAATGGTTGGCTTTGGCAATATTCCTGCTGGGCTAAGTGTGGAGGTTCCTAATCTTTCAGAAAGTCATAAACTCCTATTTTGAAACTGAATTATTGGACATGGGACACGTGAAGGATAGGGGACAGAATCAAATGCACACAACATTTTACAATCAATTTTAATGTGTTAATAAGATCTTTGAAACCCGTCCTTCAATACTCGAAAGGCTCTTTGATGTGAAGTTAAGATTTCCAACTATAACCTCACTTAAGCCCATTGATTGTGTATACATATTTTAAAAAGATTCAGTGAATCAACCTATAGTGATGATGGAGCAAAACAGTCTACTGGTTAAGGATTCTGAGCCAGCCTGCAAAGCAAGCACTTCACAAGGGCTAGTGGTCACACTTAATTGCACTCTGGTAAGTGTCCAGTATCCTGTGCCTATTATGTGCTCATCTCTGTGAGACTTGTAAGAGAGGAGAAAAGACTATTCCACTATATGGTTTCTGATCTCAAAGAATTTGCAGTATTACGTGAGGGAGGCAATACCAGTGGACAATTTAGATAATATTGTAGGACAGTAAGTGACTAGGTACTGAATGTAGTGCAAGAAATATGTGCAGGGGGATTCCCTGGTGGCCTAGGTATTAAGTCTCAATATTATCACTGCATTGGCCTGAGTTCAATCCCCGGCCAGGGAGCTAAGCCATATAGGGCTCAGCAAACCTCTCCTGTCTTGCCCACTGCTCCCCACTCTGTCTCTATTGAATCCTCTCACCCTCTGCGCCTCTGGCCTACACCCCAGTTCTTCTACACAAAAAATTAAATACAATTAAAAATTAAATTAAATTAAAAAAATGTACAGGAAGAGAAAAACCTCAATATAACAAGGCAAATTGAGATTTTAATAGTGCTTTTGTGGTACATAGGATTTTAAGAAAAGAGAGAACATGATTAGGGAAAATGCATGTGAAAAGATGCTAAAATGAATAAAAGACAACCTGCAAAATAATCTCTTCTAGATTCATGCATAGTTATTGTTGTTTTGTTGAATTGATTGCAAAGAACCCAGAAAGCTAGCCTGACAATTTTTACCTTTATCTAGAGGATATGGAAAGACTATTTTAGGTTTCCAATGTGGACCAACCAAGAGTTCAGTCTGCTATGGAACACATTACCAGTGGATGATCATAAATTGAAGAATATTTGATAAGAGGAAATAAAAAAGAAGTTTTTACCAATCAGGAGTAAAACCATGCCTCATTTAAGTCAGAAGTCATAGATACTTGGAAAGTTCAAACATGAGTGTTCAACATATTTCTTGTGCTTAAAATGATTAATCAGTAATGATATTAATAAATCAGGTTGTCACTCCACAGGCCTCCATGTAGAACTCCCACCGGAATGGAAGCTACATCCTTTGGCTTCACAATTGGGATGAAAATTGGACTCAATAATAGCAGAGGAAAAGAGAAATTAAATGTTATAAGCCTGATAGAAATGAGAGGGCATAGGCAATGAGAGTTGAAGAGCAAAAGGAAATTTAATAAGGGTAATGTAATAAGCTCTCTTGTCTGGCAGACACTGAAGGAGATGACACCCCCACCCAAAGGAGAGAGGATGACAGGGATGTCTAGAGGGACTGATTATTCAAGGAAGTTGAGAATATGTGCTTTATGAGTTAGCGACAATGGCAAAAATGCCAGGGCTGGAATACTGATGATTCCTACTGATCGGGTCTCCCAGCATCCATTCTGTCTGCGCTGCAGCTGTGCTTCTTGTGTATTTTCAGTATCATCTCTGATGGGCAGCCTGGTCCTTACCCTTGTTTCATCCATTTCATTGCTCAGTAAAAGAATTACTTTTAGCTTCTCACACATGTCTGTCACTACATACTTTGACTTTGGGATAAACCATTTTTTATTAAATGTTTTTGCTCTTTACAATACATCTAGGGAGTTGTTAAATTACTGTTATTTATATTATACAGATGCAGAAATGGAAGCACAATACAGTAAGTTGGCTTTGTAAGGATTTTTGTGAAGCTGGAACTTGAGGCCCTAGGTCAGAGCTCCACTAACATACCTTACTGTTTTTTTTTTTTTTTCTTTCTAAGAGTGAGTCATAAGGGGAGCAAAAAATATATTTTTCCCCTCATGTTTCAGTACAGGTCAAAGAGCAGGCTTTGTACTGCTAGCTATGTAGAATAAAGTGCTGTCATAGTAAAATTTGATTCTGGCATAAAGCTTTACAGAGAAACATTTTGCATAACAAAGTCATTCTTGTACCCCAGGGGGAATGGTCTACAGTAATAGCATTTTGTTGATCTGGTCACAACAAATAATCAACAATTAATAACACTACATAACAAATGCTTTTTCTCTTAGCTGTTCATAAGCCATGCAGTGTCTAAAATTAAAATACTTGTTGGTTTATTGCATATTGTTGTTTAATTAGTGTTTTAAAAAATAAAACAGTCAATGAAGGATTGAATTTTGTTAGAACTGTAAGTGAGAAGGTGAAAACTTCAGCTTTGTTCCAGCTCAGGTCTTCTGAGTTTAGCTTCCTCTCTCAACCACTTAGCCTTTTTCAGTTTCTATCTCTCTCCATTCATCTGCCACTTTGCCAGAAAAAAAAAAAATGCTATGCAAACCCTAGGTATAATAAACAGTGCTGGAGATGAGAAAGAAATAGCGGAATTAACTATATAAGAAGATGTCATTTCTAAAGTCACTTTAGAACATGATCACTTTATAAATGTTTGATGAATGGCTATTTTTGTTGTTTGTTTTGCTTCGTTCAAGTTCCAAACTTATGCCAAGAAGGAATATGGGTTACAGAAAAAAGTCCTAGAAGACTAAATAATTTGAATGTTTGTAGTGTTTGCTCTAATGAAATATGATTATTATTTCTTTCCATGTTATTCCCTTATTCAGAATTAGAAAATAGGCAGTAAACTCTATTTTTATGCCCAGGTATTTTTTAAACAATGCTTATTATTTTTTTTTCTTTTTAATCATTTTGGTCTAAAGTGCTCTATTGCTTTGATCACTTTTTGTTTCATATTAAGTATTATGTACATATGCAGAGATATGTGTATGTCTGCCTATGCACATATACACACATTCATGTGTTTGTGTGTGTGTGTTTTTTGTTTTTTGTTTTTTTTGTAATGTGTTTGCATCCAAATAAGACAATAATTAGATTGGGGGGGCACATTATAAAATGAAGTCACCTTTCATTCAGTGGGAAATTAGTTTTTGTTGGGTTTCAAAAATAGGATTGTTAACAACCGCCATGTGCAAATAGCAATCTGAACACAGAGCAATTATAACACACAAATCTACCCTTGTCCAGTGTGCCCAACCTATGTCAAACCCTAAGCTAAAGAATTGGCCCTTAGCTCCTTATTAACTCTTATCGCTATTAGGTCCTCAGTGCTATTATTATTTCATTACACAGATTTAAAGAAAAAACAAGGTGAGAGAGGTTAATTACATTGCATCAGAGCATGCAACTAGAACTTAATGCAACTAGGATTCAAACTCAGATTTCCTCCACCCCAAGCTCTATTTTTAAACACTGGAAAACTTAGTAGAGATGGGTTAAGAACAATCAAGTAATTGCAGAATAGTGGGAATTTTGAGTACAATGTTTTTGTGAATCAAAACAGGGAGGCACAGAAGTTTGAGTTATAAAATTTTACACCGAATCTAGAATACTTAAATAAGGGACCAGGAAAATGAATAACTATAAGAAAGTGAAAATCAAAATCAACAAAAACTATGAACCAGAGACACTTTTTGGGGGTGGGGGGGGAGGGGAGGGATTGGGGTCAGAATGGGGGGATTGCAATTGTATGGGGAATATAAAAATAAAATTTATTAATTAAAAAAAAATTTACACCAGTGTTCTTAATCTTTTTATTTCATTTTCCCTCTACTCTTCCATGACACCATTTTAGACATTTTTTTTTCTTAATTGTTCTTCCCAGGAGATATTCATTTTACAATGTGCTGCATGTCTGTGTATGTACTATGTGTGTGTATATATATATTTATATATCTGTAATTGCTATATAGAAAATAAGACTTATTTCATCCCCAAGAACCAATTTGTACCTCTGTTGAGAGTGTAAATTCTAGAATAATACAGGTGATGACAGAAAATAGCTTTAATATTAAAATATGTGGAACCCAGAGTAATAACAAAAATCCTTAATATTTACATGTCTATTCTTTAACTGCAAGTTAATTTTCAATTTTTTTAAAAAGTAAATGTAATATGTAAACTCCTGATTAAATAAATTTTAAACATATTTAGCTGGATATTTTTTACTCTGCCTCATTAGCAGGACATTAAAGGATAAATACTGTTACTACCAAATTGACATAAGTAGATGTTACTGTTTAACTCCTCAGTTGACAGTTACCTGAAATGAAAACAGAATTTTTATTAGCAGATTTTCATGTAATAGCAGTAGGAAAAAAAAGTGAAAATGACGGTCTTAAGTAAAACAATCACCACTAGCTAAAACAAAGTTTATATGCAAAATTATATTACATATATAATTCAAGTTTTGCAATTAAAAAAACACAGACTAATACTGGCTTATCTGAAATTCTTATATTTTCTTTTCATGTATTTGTTGCTGCTTTGCTGATTTGGCACCTTAAAATATACATCATTTCTTTCTGTTTCTCTCTTTATAATTTTAACTTACTCTTCAATTCTACTATCTTCATGTCTCTGAACTCTAAAGTCCTCAGATATCATTTCCTATCATCAGAATATGAGGTATAATGTGTTTTTTTTTAAGTCCTTTAGGTACAAATTTATGATTCATTTGATCCCTGATTTCATAGCCCTCTGACAAGTGTATAACTCTGCAATTGGTTTGCATTCATTTATATACATATAGAGGGCCTCCCGCCCTATCACAGTGAAATCCCAGATCCAGTGGATGGCAAATGTACAACTCAGGTGCAGCCTTGGAATATAAGAAATGGATGGAGAAATTCCATAGATACCACTCAGATACAGGTTTGAGATGATTCATGGCTTTTGAAATTAACTTGCTCAAGCCCTTCCTATTTTTATGTAAAAAAAAAATCACTTAACTTTTCTCTGCCTCCATTTCCTCTTATAATACTTCAATTATTACCATTATAACAATAGTTGCTATTTATAATAACAACTAACATTTACGACGTTTGCCACATATCAGATGACCAAGGAATTCCTGAGATAGGTATTATGATTATCTACATTTTACAAATGAAGCCAGAGCAAAGAAAATACAGTCCTTTGGAAAGGGATGGCAGAACTAGGAAATAACATAATTCTAACACAGCCCTGAGTCAAGATTCCATACTCAACCATTGCATCCTTGCACTAGATTTGATGTCCCCTAAAGTTTCTGCACACTGATCTACTTTCCAGTTCTGTGACTTTTTTAATTTTTCTATGCTAGTTTGATTTAGGACCACAGAACACCTTGCATTTAATAATGGGGAAAGATAAGGCTCTCTGTCAGTGAATATGTGGGTTACAAGAGAAATAGGATATGACCACATGTTCACAGGGAAGTCACAAGTGCCTACTTTTTAAAAATATTTTTAACTCCTTACTTTCTCAGGCATTTTTCTCATGTTATTAACCCAATAAGGGTTGACCATTTGACATCAGCAAATATAGGGGTGGATGGGAGGGATGGGATGAAAGTAAGAAAAATACAATTCCCAACATAGCAGAAATTCAGAGAGAAAAGGAAAATAATTATAGGAAAGACTACATAAAAGGGATACAAAAAGAAGGCAACAACCCCTGTCTTTCCATGTATGAAATTCTATGAGGATCTATATTTGGGATCACGTATTAAAAGTTTTGATGGAGTTGGTTACTTATAAGCACATAATTCTAATATATCTAACATGGCTAAAAAATTAAGCTCATCATTTGAGTAGCTCCACAGGGTGATGTTCTTCTTTACTGACTTTCAAAGTTTCATAATATCAATTTGCTGCCTTCATGCGAATAAGCTGAATCTAGTACTTAATTTGATGTTGAAACCATGTGACACTGAGGGCTCCTCAGGGATTCCCAAACTCTTAAGGGGAAAAAAAAAGAAAAAAATTTTTTTCTCCATTCTAACAGGGCCCAGTCATCCATGCATACAAGGGGAAAGAAAGGAAACTCTTACTGTGCTGAACAGTCTCAGTTCACAGTAAAGTGGCAGGGACCCAAAATCTTGCTGAGTCTAAGTCACTTCCCACAGGAAACCACAAGAAAGGGGCTAGGCAGTTCCCAGAGAGCTGGGACAGAAAGAGAGACCTCAAGATCCAAATGTACCACATGACGGGCCTCCCTGGTGGCACAGCAGGTTGAGTGCAGCACTGTGAAGCTGTCCGCAGCCTCTGCAGCGCAGGTTCAATTCCCAGGAAGGAGGGTATCTACCAGCAAGGGAGATACCCATATGGCGCGGCAGACTGCTCCTGCCTCGCCCACTGCTCCCCTCAGTCTGTCTGCCTGTTCTGCTCCCTGTTGTGTCTCTAAAGAATTCTGTCACACTCTCACACCTCTGGCCTGTACCCCATTTCTTATATAAATAAATAAATCTTTGAAAAAATGTACCACATAATCCATGCATCAGGAGGCCAAGATAATGACTGCCATTGCTCTGCCAAATGCTAAAACTACCAGAATCCCATGTGTCTCTCACCCACATGTCTCTCTCTCCATCCTTCTTTCTCCCCACTGCTCTGTCTTATGCCCAGGTGCCCCTCACTCAGGAAGTCTGGTTCATAGCATGCCAGGAGTTGAAATCCAAGGTCTCTGAGATGATGTGTTGGTGGCATAGAAGTAGGGTCAGGGAAAATGGTGCCTGATCCTGTGGCCACAGCAAGCTCTCCTGCCCCTGTCATGAGAATGCATTCTGTAATGGTTTAGGAAGACCCTGCGGCCTCTGCTTGTCAGGGCTTCTGTTCTAAAATATATCTCATTGGTATAAGAGAACCATATATGCATATAGCGTATTTTCTGTCTCAACACAGGGAAGCTCACATTTACTTAATTAATGAAGTAGACTTTTTATTTAGAATGGCTACCATTTCCCCTGCCCTATGCAGAATGAAATATAGACTCTAATTATTTGCCTTTGATGAGAAGCCATGCTGTCTTTTTGGCAAAGTCAATATTTTTGCATTTGCATGTGTTCCAAATAAGAGGCCTATGCTTTTGTACCTACTAGGGACAAAGCCACAATACAACACTTTTGAGTTTGTGTAAACTTCTTTGCCACTACTTCATTGAGGAGAGTCTCAGCTGGAATGAGTTTCTGTAATTCCCAGCCCTTCAAACTAACCACCAGACTATAACCACTCACAACAGATATTGACTTTCTATGCATAAGGATTCATTTTATGTGCAAAACATTTCACAGCGTTCCAGTCACAGCTCACTGGTTGTTATTCCAGAAAGCATCTGTCTGAACCACTAACCGGGCTTTCTTAAACAAACTGCATTAGGCATCCCTTACTTGCTTTTGCAAATTTTTTGAGAGAAGACACAATATTTGAAATGCTTGTGTATCCTTATCAATACTATTATCAATAATACAAGACAGAGTAAAAGCTATGATAGGCACCTCTTTCTTCTGAGATTGGTAGAGATTCCATAGGGAATAATAAGTTTCTCAAAAAATGTTGACTATCTAGAAAGGGATCTTTGTTAGAATAACTGTTTAGATAATTGATTATCTCTTAGAAATTTACCAACATTCCAGTGTATTCAAGATTGTGAACAATCCTGTAGTAAAGAAACATTTCTTTATGTGTGACAGACTCCTTTCAATCTATTTAAATTGTTTTTCTTGGGACACATAATATCAAAAAAAGAGAATTACTGCCCCGTGGAACTCAGGAACATCAGGACATTATCTGAAGAGCTGGGATTGGCACTTAAGAGACTAGCTCTTCCTCTAAAACTAGTTCTGTGACCTTGACCTCAATTTTATTGCTCAGACTCAGTTTGTTATTTGCCAAGGTTAAGTAAAAGTATTATACCACTTCTGATAAAATAGAGAATTTGCACAAAGAGCAAATGTTAAATAGCCTTGAAAACACATTAAAGTTTAAAAGCAATGTATACATGTGTACTTTTTTAATTTCCTGATCTTGGCTCTAGTACAATTCTTATATATATCACTGAAAGCTCTTCTGTTGTTTGTAACCCTCATATTCCTAACACAACATTTACCAGAACAACATTTTACAGCTTATTAGGTCCGCTAGATTGTATTTTAGTAAGTTAGCTAGGATCTTTTCTATTTAGACTTGTGCTGATGTAAATAAATCCAGAAGTATAATTGAATGTATATTCACTTAAATATTATACAAGATTTATCCCCACATAGGGGTGATTGAGTCCATTGTAGTTACATTATGATGCTGAAATTGGTGAAATAATTTATTCTTTTAATTATGTAACTGTCTTATATCAGACTTTTATACTACACCTTTTTGATGTTTGGAAGAGAACAAGATCTTGGCAAATCAAGATTCATGACATAACAGGCAGCTATATTGTATCAATTGACACCTGGAGCTGTAAAAAGGAAAAAAAAAATATTGGCACATTCTCTTGTTTTCTTAAGGTTTTTCCTTAAACATGGGTAATGATTGATGCTACTTGATAGATTGCGGTTGTAAGACCTGCATTCTAAATTACTATGCCTGTTATTGGTTAAGTTGTCAACAGGTAGACAGACATACCTGATAACTGTCCACATACCTTAGATTCCCACTATTTGATCAACTTTCAGAGTTACTAACAAACATTTCTGCTGTGTTGATCTCTCTTTCAGTCAAAGCAAAAACAAAAATATAGACTAACTACAAATCATAAGCATTTGCTGGACAATGTGTTAATGCAAATAACACATGACTATATCATTTTGAGTATGAATATAAATATGTGAATAGACTCTACATTCTCATTGTGAAAAACCCTCAAATACTGCTTAATCTGATTGATTTATTCCAAGAGTTGCATTAAATTATCTCCAATTAAATATGTAGAATTTTTATTTCCTGTACCTTATGGTTTTGTGATGCTCAGGGCTATGGAAAACCCAGTATAGAAAGTTCTTTTTTAAATTAGACTAAATAAACAGTATCTAGAGAAATGATCTCTGGATACTTCTTTGGAGTCTATGTCTTTTAAAATAGGGATGATTTGAGACCTTTGTGAGTCCTCAACACTTTCCTTTGGAGGTCTCACTGCTCATCATAGAAAACATCCACATCAAACACCACATTTGTATGAGTTGAAATGCAGCTTATTTATGGAAGTTATGGCTTATAGATGTCATGAAATATTTATAGTTTCAACTTTTTAATATTTGGATTTTGGATCTACAATTACTGTTTTTGTCTTAAGCATCAATTTTGTCAGTTTCTAGAAATCTCATAAGTTCCAGACACCTTAATTAGAGTCCCTAAAGCACCTTTTTTTTAAATGGTCACATGTTCCTAAGTATGGAATGCATACCATTTAAGGTCAAACTTAATCTTCATTATAGTCGTTCTTAGGGATTTCGTCCATCTCCATACTTTAAATCTGAGAAACTACAGTGGAATTTAATGCAATATCACACTTTCCCAAAATTCTCTTCTAAGTGGGCTTTGTTTTCTCAGCCAGCCTGTGGGTTTCCTGTACAGAAGAAGTACATTTCATTTTCTCCCCTATCCCTGAAGATCTGGACACTCACTCTAGTGTATGGTGAATAGAACTTTGAGGTAGAGTTTGGGATTTTAAAACTCCTGGATGTTCAGTTAGTGCAGTGTATGTCCAGAAAACTCAGGAGGCCATGCTTGTCACTACTCCCCCTTAAGGCTCCCCTCCACCCCACAATCCAGGGGATACACAATGAAGAAGATGCTGCCTGGGTTCTGTGACTCGTTTAGTTTTCCATAGGTAGTTCTCCCCTCTTCTAAGGTGTGCAGAACCAGAACACAACTGTTTCCTGATTGCTGCACAGTGAGTAGAGGGTGATTACAGCAAACCTGAGCTATATACTTGCTTCCCACATGACTGGCATCCCACCGGCTGTGTTCCCAAGCACTTAGTCTTTTCTCCCCAACTTCCAGTGACCCATCCTTGGCCTGGAGAGAGAGCCTGCCCCAGACAATGACCTATCTCTTTCCTTTGAAGCCTTTCAGACAGACATCTGTAGCCTGTGAGGGCTGGTGACACCAACCTTGGTCAGCAGGGTCCCCATTTTACCCTCCCCAGGGTATTCTGGTTCAACACTTTCAACACTTGGCAAAGTA
Source organism: Talpa occidentalis (assembly GCF_014898055.3). Classification (NCBI taxonomy): domain Eukaryota; kingdom Metazoa; phylum Chordata; class Mammalia; order Eulipotyphla; family Talpidae; genus Talpa; species Talpa occidentalis. The sequence goes on from NW_023601322.1 coordinate 25,006,780, forward strand.
TCAAACATTGATTTAGGTTTATTTTAAATATAGCAATCTCTGTGTCTATGTGATGTATCCTCTCTGGAACCCTCAGGATATTTTCAGATGATTTCTGACTTTCAGCGTGCATGTATCTTCCAGTATCAGTATCTCATACCGACCCCACCACAGACACACACACACTACAGCCACATCCCACAGACACCATACAAGCAGCATATGCTCTCATCACATCTACTATACACTCATTGCGTGCATGTTTGCATACACACACACACACACATATACACAGAAAGCTTCTATTTCTGTAGATCTGGAACACCAGGGGTGTTGCTTTGAGGGCTCTTACATAGAGACAGTAAGCACGTGCAGGTGTGCAGGGGGTTAGCTTGAATGCTCAGTATATGAAAACAACAACCTGGATACACAAAACAAACAAATCCATATACTTGCATTGGTGTCTTAGTTAAGATATATTAAAATTATATCCACTATGTCATGCAAATCATGAAATATACTGTTAGTAATCATCCCCAATTTATAGATAAGGAAAAAATCAAACATGACTAGTAATTTGTTCCAGTTCTAGATAACTAAATTAGATATCTAGTTGACTTTGCTGTCCTCTCCTATGTCCCACAGGGTACTTCCTTCTCAGGGTGACCCAGGAAAGACTAGATAAAATCATCACATGGGGGGGTAAAAAAATATAATAGTAAACAAAGTGTTGATTTTACTTCCAAAGTTTCTTTTTTTTTTTTAAACATCTTTTTTTTTTTTTTTTAAGATTTATTTATTTATTTATTCATACAAACACTGGGTACAGTCAGAAGCACGGAAGGGTGAGAGAATTCACCAGAGCCAGAGCGGGATGCAGAGCAGGCAGAAGCACCGAAGTACACTGCTGAGGGGAGCAGCGGGCGGCAGGAGAGGTCTGCGCGCCATGCGGGTCCCTCCTCCGGTGGCCGGGGAGCAGCCGGGGATCGAACCGGCGCCACGGAGGCTACGGGCAGCTTCACAACCCAGCGCTCAACCGCAGCGCTACCGGGGAGGCCCTACTTCCAAAGTTTCTAACCACCCATGATTCCTTTAAAACACTGAAAGGCTGTAAGCTTTTAAAGATGTTCTTTCTTCACCTAACCACCGTCTTCCTATTTATTACCCTACATGTTCACTACTCTGCTTTTGGGGCTCAGTTCAAATTGTTCTTACTCAATTGGATTTTCTTTCAATCCACAATCCAATTTATATGTCTTATTTACTCTACACATAGCAGTCTAGGAAGTTTATTCTTAGTTCTAAAGACACTTCAGCATTTTGTATTTGTTTACTTCTTTTGGAATGTCTAGTCCCCTGGGTGTGCACACTCCAAGAGAATAGGGAATATGCCTGGTTTTGTTGTTGTAGTTCCATCAGCTTTAGCATAATGCCGGGAAAATGGTGGAACTTCGGTGAAGACTTTTAAATAAATGTGTTAGTGGATCAACAAAAGAGTTCATGTCCTGCTTTATAAGCTCATGCTCCTATCTCTGTTTTCCATTAGCATGTGCTTATTAATGAAACTGCATTGGTGGGGGTGGGTTGGGGGTCGGGTGGGGAGGCTTCTTTCATGGTTTTCAAAGAATTAAATGATGAATCTGGTGTAGGACTTCATGTAAAACAACATCACTTGTTTGGAATAAATATACTGTAAGAGACAAAACTAGAGATGACCAACGTGTTGGGATTTGGAGGAAAGAAGGATTATACATGTTAGGAGGTTTAAAATAATTATAAAGAAGATGGCATTTAAGATGGTTTTGTGGTGGACCTTATTAGTTGTTTAATGTTTAGTCTTCTCTACCATGCTCCCTTTTCCTGAAGAGAAACTTCTCTACAAGTTTAATTGCATAATTCTTGTGGGAATTTCATTCCCACAGTCCCTGCTTTCACATTGACCAGATGATCTATGCCCGGCCATGCATAGTGTCTTACTCACCTGGCCAGACTAGGATTTGCAGTGCCCATCCTTGGAAATTTTTCAGTATGCAGTACTGAAAAGTCAGAGACCCTACTTTGGGAGTCAATGTGTTAAAAGGAGGTCAAGTCAGAGCCCTTGACGATCTTAGATCCCACTGTCCAGGAAATGCTTTGTTGTATGTAACAAGAGGTAATTGAACTAGGTTGAGATAAACCAGGCAGAGAGACTGACTGGTGAGAAGCAAGATCAAGAGAATGAGAAAAGGAACAGGAGAGATGGGTCATGAGGACATTGTCTGAGATGCTGGACCCAGTGAGCCAGAGGCGACTTCAAAACTGTCCTTCTCATTACATAACCTAGTAACTACGTAACCTAGTAATCCATTTCCTTTTTGGTTTGTTTACTTTCATTGGAGCCAGTAGCAATATTGTTCCATTTATTTACAATTGAGTAAGTAATAAGGTTTTTAAGGTACTTATCAAATGGGTAATTAGGCCTTTAGAGTGGATAAAATAAGCAAATATACTGAATAAGGAAAGCATAAAAGAATAAAAAAAAAAAATCATGGATTGTGTTCAGAAAATAGATTCAAGATCAAGATCATAGTACCCAAGAAGTAGTTCTCCTTCTCTGATCATCTCACTGTAATTATTAACTTTTAGGTCTGAATATCCCATCAGTGAATCACTAGCTCGTAGAACAATGCCTTAAGATTGTAAGGAACCTAGCATATGGCTGTTGAAGGAATGAATTCTGGGAATAAGTAAAATAGTGATTAGATGAGGTGGTTTATAAGACTACTTCAGGTTCTGTTTTCTGAGAGCTGTATAGAATGACAAAAACAAATATGTAAAGGTTTTAAAATTTGATGGATATACATTTATATAGTGCTGTCTTCACTAGTTTTATGACCTTGGATAGTTTCATATGCCCCTTCTAAAAGTGAATACTATAAAACCTGAACTGAAAGGGTTGAGTATAGTGTGTGCTATCTGAGATAATCTATATAAAATGCTTCTAGAAATGTCATAGAAAGTACACAGGAAAAGTTAAAGTTCTGAAATTTTTGAGGAGTGGTATTCTGTCTTGCTAGAGGGAAATCCTTTTAATTTGATCTTAGAGTGTCACCATACTTAAATATATTCAATGCTAGGGAGACTTCTGCTTCTGTTCTGTGTATGAGCAGTATGAGCTTCCTTGTCCTATCTTTATCTGTGACATTTAAAGACAACCCTATTCACTCTGCAACCTGCAGCCACTTCTTCCTTTTGCTCATTTTCTCCTTTTGTTTTCCATTGAATGTTTCATCTCGCTGTTATGCAGATTCTGTCATATACTTATTGTTAATGGCTTTTTCATGTGCTGGACTATCAACTCCTCAAGATGAAGATTTTCCCTTTTTTGTCCACTGATGTAACCCAAGATTCTAGAATTGCACCTCCTCGTGACAGGCTCTCGTAAGTGTCTGTTGAGTGAATGAGTGAATGCATATATACTTGTACACATAAGAATAAAAATCAAAATCAACAAGCAACTATAAACCAGGGACACACTATGTCATAGTTGTCATAACTTCCAGATTAAACTCTCATAAGAAGAACCTAAGCAGCACATGAGACAAGGGATACTAGATAATGCTAAGGAATCTTAGACAAGCATGGAACAGTCAGAGAGCCTAGTTGAAATTCTTACTGTTTCCAACAAGTTTCATCTAGTCATTGTCCTGGGAGACCGCTAAGGGCACCAACCCGAAGACCTGGTCTACATGTTTCTGTTCAGTGACAGCAAAGACAGTATGGGTGGGGGGAGGTGAGAAGGGAGTAGGGTCAAATAAGGGTTGGGTGGGAATTGTATGGGGACTATAACCAGATGAAAATGCATACATTTTGCAAAAATGAAAAATGATGTAAAAATATATAAAATTAAATAAAATTTTAAAAAGAAGTTAAATATAAGGGGTAAATTAGTTTGTCAATTAAAACATTATTCAAAACCATAAAAAAATGAGAGCAAAGAGAAGATCAGCACTCTGTGTTAGGAGCACTTACCCTCTCCTATGATAAGGGATGGTCTCTGTTCATGTAGAGAGTCCACAGAACCATGGAAAAAGAAAACAGGATGAGACACCTTAGAAAATGTGCCAGGAAGTCTTGAGCAACAGGGAAGATAGACTGGATGAGCAGGAGGCGAGGAACAGTCAGCAGAAGGAATGCCTGGGTGTCCTCATAGAAGTGTTGACATATTTCCACTCCCAGCCCAATCACCCACAAAGACATGGAACACAAGCAATCAGCTTACATACTGTCTGCTGTCACTGAACAGAAACATGTAGACCAGGTCTTCGGGTTGGTGCCCTTATCGGTCTCCCAGGACAATGACTAGATGGAACTTGTTGCAAACAGTAAGGATTTCCACTTGCTTGTCTACGATTCCTTAGCATTATCTAGTATCCCTTGTCTCATGTGCTGCTTAGGTTCTTCTTATGAGAGTTTAATCTGGAAGTTATGACAACTTAAATATATTCAATGCTAGGGAGACTTCTGCTTCCTGTTCTGTGTGTGAACAGTATTAGCTTCCTTGCCCTCTTTATCTGTGACATTTCAAGACATTTATGCTTCTCTTTTATGCACTTAGGTCCTCACTCCAGTTGTTAAGGGTATATAGAAGCTGCTTCAAGGATATAGAGTATCTCACTAATGAACAATAATAGTTATTTTATAAAGATGTGCTTCTTTTCTTTATTATCTGTTTTATAGTATACCATAGAGTGCTCATTCTGAAGATCACCTAATCAGTATCCTCTTTCAAGGACACAGTGGGAAAAATGCCCAATGACCATTTCACAAAAGAAACAGGACTCACCCCTTATGCTACTATGTGTAAGGAAGTCAGATGGCATGAGGTGGGGGTCCCCTAACTGTCCAACCAACTGCCTTCCCATTCTGATATCAACCATTCTCTAAGGGACAGCATGATTAATCCTTCCCAGCTGTTCTAGAAGGGAGAAGAACAGGCAGATGACAGAAATACACTGCTGAGGGGAGGAATGAGCATGACAGGAGAGGTCTGCCATGCCATGTGGGATTCTCGCCAGCTGGTTGGGATTGAATCCACACTGCAGAGCCTGTGGACATCTTCCCAGCGCTGCGCTCAACTTGCTGCGCCACCAGGGAGGCCCTGTTCTTTAAACTTAAGGGAAGAAATAACTGAGCCCTTTAAAACTTCAGCACCTTATGTTCTGTACTTAGTGCAACTTAAAGGCCAACAGCAGCAGTCAAATTAATTGACCTGTGGCTGGCCAAAAACTCTTTTAGCAAAATCTCTGTTATCTTTTTCAGAAGCCTCAAACCATCTACCGGATTAAAAAAAAATAGCTGGGTACCTTAAAAAGAACATAAATGCAGTAGGTGAATATATCATTTACTATTCCTCATGCCTAATTATCCAGAAATCTATAGCAGTGTCATGTGTATTTGCTTCAGAAGCTATTTGCTCTTTCAGACTTCCCGATTCAGAAGCTGACTGTGCATTCATGCTCCCTTGTTCTCTGCTGCTTCCTTTCTCAGGTTGTTTTCCTTCTTTTTAAATTTCACTCTTCTTTCATGTATTATGCTTTTCACCACTTGGTCTTTTCCCCCACCCCCAAAATGTGTGTGTGTGTGTGTGTGTGTGTGTGTGTGTGTGTGTGTGTATCCTGCAGTAGTTGAGCTGTATAAATGCAGAAGAATTTCAAATGTGCTTTTGGAGATAGGAGCAGTTTTCCTGGACAAAAAGGAAGAAATACAGCCTTAATGAAGCAGAGAGATATTGTCACTATCAGTTTATAAGTTTCCTCCAAAATCTGTCCCCAAAATTATTTTCATAAATGCCACATAACACAATATTGTCATAACAAAGCAAAACAGAAAATTTCTCAAAGTTACAAAGTGATTGGAATGCTTCTCAGGGTGGAGTTTCATCTTATTCCTACAGAGTATTAATACGGATTTTCAGCGGAGGAAAATGACCTGATGTTCACCCATTTATTGCAGTTCCTTTTAATGGGCTTGATACAGTTTAACAGTTATTAAAAGAAACAAATATTTTGATGAATTACCAAGTGTAAGATTGTTGTGGGGAGGAAAATGAAAGGATCCAGGAGAAATAGCAAAGGTCTTCATGACAAAGTGAACTGCGGTGGTTAGAAATATGATAGATGCTTTGACCCCAGCACACAACAGACATAATGGACATTTGTATGAATGGATGGATGAAAGGGAGGGATCTAGGGAGGGAAGGGATGAGAATGATGTGGGGGGAACAAAAGGAAGAAATGAGAGAGGGAGCATGAAGAAGGAATGACTTTGCAAAGTGAAGCAACTGTGTTTGCTTTTAGGACTTCAAGAACACTTTGTCAGTAAGAGAATCCTAAATCTTCAGCCCTCTATAATTCTTTACAGTTCTTTATTTTAACTTGTTCCAAACACCTCAGCCTCTGACCCAGCAATTGTGAAACTGGGTCCCCAAAGGGAGTCCTAATCAAAGGGTCAAAGATGATGTGCATAATATAACAGAAGGATATGGAATAAGATTTGTACAGATATTTACTTCTGGCTGGAGAACAATGTGATATTACAGTCAGGAAGTATTGTACTAGAAAACCATTGACTTTGAAGTTCACCGAGGTTTTTATTTTTTAATTTTTTAAATTTTATATATCTTTACATCATTTTTCATTTTTGCACAATGTATGCATTTTCATCTTGGTTATAGTCCCCATACAATTCCACCCCCTTGTTTTGATCCTACTTCCCTCCTAGTGTGTCTCTGGTTTATAGTTGCTTGTTGATTTTGATTTTTACTTTATTATAATTAGTCTTTTTCCTGGCCCTTTATTTAGGTTTTCTAAATTCCTACTATGAGTGAGACAATCCAATATTTGTCTTTTTCTTCCTGGCTTATTTCACTAAGCATGATCCCTTCCAGCTCCATCCATGGTGCTGCAAATTGCATGAGTTTATCTTTTTTGATTGCTGAGTAATATTCCATTGTGTATATGTACCACATCTACTTGATCCAGTCATCTATTTTTAGGCATTTGGGTTGTTTCCATAGTTTAGCTATTGTAAATAGTGCTGCTATAAACATAGGGGTGCAGGTACCCTTTTGAATTAATGTTTATTTGTCCTTTGGGTAAATACCTAGGAATGGAATTGCTGGATCATATGGAAGCTCCATCTTTAGCAGGTTGAGGAATCTCCAGACAGCTTTCCATAGTGGTTGGACCTGTTTGCACTCCTACCAGCAGTGCAGGAGACTTGAGTTTGAATCCAAATTGTTTAGAGACCACTTTCACTTTCTTGGCCTCACATTTCCATGGGGTGTCTGTGAAGACCAGTTTCCAGATCTCTCCCCCACCTATTACTCAATGTTCCCCAAGTGATGTGTGCTTTTGTCTAATAAATGTAGGCTTCATCTGGGAGCACTCACCTCAGTCCTCTCCTGCTCTCAGATGCACTTGCTCTCAGCGGCATCCTCTGATCTGAACTTGAGCACCAGATGGGAGGGACGGTCAGGCCTCCCTCTCATCCATGACTGGTTGGGACAAACCAGCATGTCCTGACAGAGCCCATGATCAATGCAAAACCAAGCCAGGTTCCCAATCTCACTTTCCTATTGTCCACTGAAACTTTCTGCTAAAGCCTTGGGTAAATCACTCATTTCTTTCTTTCTTTCTTTCTTTCTTTTTTTTTTTTAAAGGTGTTTTCAAATATAAAAAAGATTTTTGTGAAAGGAGAAAAGAAGACGATGGTTCTAAAGTGCTTAATTTGGTGCCTAACACTTCATGTGTCCTTTGTAAGTGGCAGCTGAACTGCCTTTGTAGTTCTTCCGCTGACTCTTTTGTAGTCAGTATTCAATAAATATGTGTTAATTCACTACTGTCAAGTATGGTGCCTGAGATTAAATCAGGTAGAAAAGCAAGATTTTAAAAGTGTCCTTCTAATCTTAATTACTTTTTTATATAACTTACTCCCCACTAACCCCACAAACCTGAAGCAATATAGGAAAAGCAAAGTGTTAATTTAGGCAGTTTTTGGTGACGTTGATTAATGCAGAAAGATATTACTCACTAATTACAGACAGAACCCCCTCATTTGAACTCAATAACAGTTTTAATTAAAATTCTTAGTCTCCCAAAGCATGGCTCCCTTAACCTGGTTTAATTATTTTGTGGGTCTTGCCTTTGACCTTGCATTAATTTGCATGGCACTAAACATGTTTCTCTATTTGTCTGCCTATGTGCTATTATGAGAGAATTTCACATTTTAACTAAAATCAACATTAACCAAAGATGCCAGCTGATTAATTGGGCTTAGAGATGTGTCACACATGCACTTAAAATGCAAATAAATGGTGGACTTTCATGGTGAATAATAATAATGTGGAAGATTTCAGCTTGTTCATCTAAGTTTTATTAAATGTGACTTTGTTAACTATATACCACTTAAATAGTGCAATACCAAAAGGCACATCTTCTTTTAAGGATTTTGCAACCTGTGTTATTTCAAGATAGTGTACAAATTAAATATAAAGTGTGTATCAAAATTTAAAATGAGCATGCCTCATTTTAAAATTTAAAATCAATTGCAAACATAAGCATGCACCCTGCAGATACATAAATATATGTACAAGAAGGTTTCACACAGAATTATTTGTAATAAAGAAAACCTGAAAATGGCATGACTATCTAGCAGTAGTATGCATCTCTTCAACAAGGCAAACACATAAGCACATTCAGAAATCCATGTTCACGGTACGCTCCGCAGCTCTGCATATGGGTTGCAGAATTGAGAAATGTCTATGCTTGCCCTAAGGCTGTAATCTATTTGCCCAAGGATGCAGGATTGAAGGACAGTGAGGTGACAGCACAGAGGAGAGGCTCACATGCCTTAGTGCAGTTTACTCCTGTCTTTGGTTTCCCTACAAGGAAACTCACTGCCGAAGGCATTCTCCTCCCAGGGAGGTTCTGCTGATGATGATCCAAAGGCTGGATTCTTGCTTTTCCACTAACTTATAGTACCCCGGTTTCTGTCCAATTCCAGAAGCACTTAGATTCATAATTTATACCTTCTATTTAGGGTAATATTCAACATCTACGGCCCTATTGGTTTTGCTCTGGACTCAGTGTCAGCAAGGCATCACCCACTAAAGGAGAGCAAACAACTGGTGCCCAGATGTCCTTGTTTAATATTTTTCCAGAAAAACTGGCTACCCTAAAATTTAGAAAAAAGAAGTAAAAACATAAGCAAATGATAAAATAGCATCGGTGGCATAAACTCATTAGTTTTATAGTCATTGCAGAAAGAACAGAAGAAAATACATGCAAATAGTACCAATGTTAGACTTTGGATGGTACATTCATACTAAGCTTCATTGTCCTTCTTTAAGTTTTACCGTATATCCCACTATTCTTTTTTTTTTTTTTAAAGATTTATTATTTATTTATTTATACAAACACTGTGTACAGTTAGAAGCGCGGGAGGGTGAGAGAATTTACCAGAGCCAGAGCGGGAAACAGAACAGGCGACTGACGAAATACACTGCTGAGGGGAGCAGCGGGCGTGGCAGGAGAGGTCTGCACACCATGTGGCACGCTCACTGGTGGCCAGGGATCGAACCAGTGCTGCAGAGGCTGCGGGCAGCTTTGCAGTCCAGCGCTCAACTGCTGCGCCACCAGGGGAGGCCCCCCACTATTCTTTAAATGACATACATGCTTTATTAATGGACTCCTGAATTAAAGTAGGAGTACTTTGTCATAACCAATTTAGTCCTTTACAAGCTTTCATGAAATAGAATATAACTGCTTCCTATTAAAAGAGTAAAAAAAAGGTAATTAATTCATCATTCACCTAATTAAAATAATAGCTGCCTAATTGTTTTAAAGATAACCGAGCTGATACTGAGCAAAGATAAATAATATCCATCTATCTTTTAATCTCACTTGCTCTCCTACACATACCTATACATACCAATGCATACATCTAAGTACTCTCCCAGTAAAATTATGTATGTAAGCCTCCTCAGTGGCGCAGCGGGTTGAGCACAGCGCTGTGAAGCTGTCCGAAGCCTCTGCAGTGCTGGGTCCGATTCCTGGCTGTCCAGGGAGGTTCCCATATGGCATGGCGGACCTCTCCTGTCTCGCCCACTGCTCACCTCAGCAGTGCTTTTGGTCTCTCTGCCTGTTCTGCTCCCCGCTCTGTCTCTGGTGAATCCTCTCACCCTCCTGTGCCTCTGGCCTGTACCCCAGCTATTGTATAAATAAAAAAATCAAATCTAAAAAAAAAGAAATAGAAACATTTAAAAATGTGCATATATAAAATATTTGATAAATTTGATTTAAAATAAATAGTTAATTTAAAATTTGTGTTTTTGGGGCCTCCCCGGTGGTGCAGCGGTTGAGCGCTGGGTTGCGAAGCTACCCGCGGCCTCTGAGGCACCGGTTCGATCCCCGCTCCCCGGCCACCGGACGAGGGTCCCACATGGCGTGCAGACCTCTCCTGCTGCCCGCTGCTCCCCTCAGCAGTGTACTTCGGTCCTTCTGCCTGCTCTGCTCCCCGCTCTGGCTCTGGTGAATTCTCTCACCCTCCCATGCTTCTGACTGTACACAGTGCTTGAATAAATAAATAAATAAATAAATAAATCTTTAAAAAAAAAATAAAATAAAATTTTGTGTTTAAAATAAAATAAAATAAAATAAAAATTGTGTTTTTGTACATTTCAGACTTTTGCTATTTTAAGACAAAGTCCTGTCAGAACAAGACTTATAATTTTCAGGGCCTCCCGGTGGCGCAGTGGTTGAGCGCTGGGTTGCAAAGCTGCCCGCAGCCTCTGCAGTGCCGGTTCGATCCCCGGCTGCTCCCCTGCCACGGGCGGAGGGTCCCACGTGGCGCGCAGACCTCCCCTGCCGCCCGCTGCTCCCTCAGCAGTGTACTTTGGTCCTTCTGCCTGCTCTGCTCCCCACTCTGGCTCTGGTGAATTCTCTCCCCCTCCCATGCTTCTGACTGTACCCAGTGCTTGTATGTATAAATAAATAAATCTATAAAAAAAAAAAAAGACTTATAATTTTCAACAATCAATCAGATTACAGATTATTATGGAAACATTTTCAAGGGTAATGCAATGAATATTTTCAAATATAATCTGCTCCCTGGGAAAGTATCACCCATTTTAGGAAAAAGTAAATGAGAATTTTAAGATCCTACAAAAGACACACCCTTGCCCAAGTTCATGGCACAAGTACCCCACTCACTCAGAGGCCATACTTTATAATGATTCTAAAATCTGGAGTTCATATGTCGGATAGATTAGAAGACAAAAGATTTCTATAAGGAGTGCTTTAAAATTTGTAGCAAAGCTAAACAATTGAGGAATAATAAATTATGAATTAATGAATTCATAATATTTAAAGAGAATGTAGCTCTATTAATTAGTTATATACAGATGAAACAGGTTAACTCTTTTTTTAAAAAAAAATCAAATACCTAAGAAAATAAACATTTAGTTCTTGGTCATTTTTTTTTTTTAAAGAGCTATTTCTTGGTTGCCTTTTCCATGCTCTTCCATGACTTACTTTAGCTGCATCTTCTCCAAGCATGTCTAGATCCTATCACAAATGCTGGTGAAAGAATGTAAAATCTTCATAAAGAACTCACCCTGATTCCTTATAAGCACCATTTTCTACTAAGTCCTTTTGTGCCATCTTTATCTTAATCTCCCTTAGATGTTTAGGTCAATATTTTTTCAGTGGAAGAATGATAAATACTAAGCTCCAAGAAGATTTTATTTAATGGACTATTTTTCTATTTCTGCTATTAATTCTCTCTTTTTCCCCTCAACATACTTTACCTTGATTGTTTATAGATTTCTCTATTTTCCTATGATATAATCTACTATATCTTGGAAGTTTGAAATTATTTAGAGCAATCATCCTAACCCCCTTCTAAAGTTTCTGAGTTTCAATTTTCTCTTAATCAAGTCTATGCTACTCTTTTTCATTTGAAGATAATTCTTTCAGTTGTTGATAATGGAAATAAAATAAAATAAAATAGAGGTTGATTGGTTTTACCTTCCCTGGGTAACCATAACATAGTGTCAGTTCATTCAAAGTTTTGAAAAATTCATACTTATTTGTTAAAAAAAAATCCAGTCTTACTTTCAAGCATGTGACTTAATTAATCTCACACTGGAGTCGGAAATCTCGATTATCAATAAGCTATAATGCATTCACAAATTTGTGGCTTGGAACCAGAGTACTAATCAGGGAAATGTAGGTTTTATAGGACACTATTAAAAGGCTGGGTCCCTAATGACATTTATAAACTATGGTACTAAATGTCAGTGACTAACTGCTTCCAGATTCCTTTAATAAAATTAATAAATGCTTTTAGGCTTAAGCTATTGCCAGGTAGCTATTCTGTTACTTGCAACCAAACACATTCCTCAACCACTGTTTCTCATATTGGACAGTTCTTATGAATCGCAGAATGATTGTTCAAAATAGAGTCTTCTAGGTCTCTCAATTAAATACTCTATCACAGTAGATTTGGGATGCAAGTCAGCATTTGTGTATTTTAACAAGCATTCCTGTCAATTACATGATGAAATGCATTTGATAAACAAAACATTGTCTACTATCTAGAAATTTGGGTCTATTCTTCACTTGGTACTGGTCGATGCAGCCCTAAGGTAAACAAATGGGAATATAGAGTTGAGAATTTTTCACAGGTGCTTCTCATTACCCTCCCTCCTCTGATGCCTGGGTCTCTGCCACTTTGACTCACTCTTTCACACCACCATGCATCACCTTTCCCATTTTTTCCCCCTGCAGTATTTCCTTTTGCCTGCTGGAATTCTCACTTTCCTGGAATACTCACCTCTCCTGTGTCACTTTCTCACTTTACAACTCCCCTTCAATCCTTCTGTTCCTCTTTATTCTATGATTGACTCTCCCTGAGAAGCCATTTGCAATCCCCTATTATGAAGAATTCCCTATAAAAATAAATTATATTGTGCTGTGTTTGGGAGATAAACTTGATGGGGTAAACAGCTGTACACAGCAGCTCTGTGCAAACAAGTTTAAAGCAAAATCCTACCAGCTGCTCAGCATGAACCCTCTGAGAGCTGAGATCAGCTGCTGTACTACCCAACAGTTGCCCTACAGAAAGCCAGGCTTGCTGGGAGAGAAATGAAAGAACAGTACCGCCAGGTGATCAAAGCAGGGGTAGCAAATGCAATGTGTACTGTCCAAAAATGGATAATAATCTTTCTTTACTCAGTTTGGTATATTTCATCAGGAATAAACCAAAGTGATTTTACGAACTGTTTTGCTTAAAGGATATCATCGGTATTGGTGAGTATTTTGATGCTCACATATCCTGCTTTTTAGGATAAAATGCCAGAATTTGATGGTAGAAATTAAAATCGCCTCCCTTTGGGAGGTTGTAGGAATATAAGTTTCTGATAAAACATCTTTAAATTCTGCTTAGAGATTCCTGAGGTTTCACTTTCTTCCTGTATGGATTTTTTTTTCTCTTGGAAAAAAAATAGTTAATCTACATTTGATGAAAACAATAAAGATTGATTTGGTTTTCTAGTCTAACCACTTTTTTTTCTACTCTACCATATATTCAGGACCTGTGGGAAAAAGATCCCCCATTTCTAAAAGCAATCTGTCTGCCGGTATACCTTTGACTAGTTTCCTCATTCAGAGCTAGAATTAATCTCTTTATCTTCTATGCACCAGACTTCTTGTGGTCAAAGGTAGTAACTAAATTTTTCTCAACTCTTTGAAGCAAACTAATCTTGATAACGCACAATAGTATACTAATTCTTCCTTATTCCAAGTTAAACATTTCCTTGTCATTTAGTGAATATCCTAAGTCATGAGTTCAATTTCTTCCAACAACCATCATTTGGACAAGTCCTAGTTTATTTCTTTTAATATTTAGGGCTCAGGGGGCCTCCCTGGTGGCACAGGGGTTAAAGACAGCGCTATGGAGCAATTGGCAGCCTGTGTAGCATGAGTTCAATCCCAGGCCGGCCAGGGATCGAAACCCATGTGGTACAGCAGACCTCTACTGTCTCATCCACTCCTCCCGTCAGCAGCGGATTTCAGTAGATCTGCCTGTTCTGCTCCCCACTCCCTCTCACCCCCCACACCTCTGGCTTACACCCCAGTTCTTTTATGCATAAATAAATAAATCTTTAAAAAATTAGGACTCAGAATTACATTACACATGCAAATAAAAGTCAGATAAATAAAGAATAAAATAGGATTATTATTCATTATTTACTATTATAGGGTTGTTATCCAAACCTTTTTTGACTTGTGATTTGGGAGATGTTTCATATTTAACATTTTGACACTTCTTACCGAGTTTATTCCCTAATGCTATATATTACTCCACCCCATCTCTAACTAGTCCTAGCTTTGTGTATCTATATATTGGTTCAAAGTTTTAGGAATTGGCATTATAATACCCATTAAATTTTACCTCTGTATAGTCAGATTTCCTTGGATTCCAATTCTGCAATCCAATATACTTGAACTCTTCCATCAGCAAGCCATCAACAAATTGTAGAACCATTGCTTCCTATAAATTTCTCCAATTTAGAGCTGTGTGGAGATTTCTTGACCTACTAAACATAGAACTTCCATATGATCCAGCAATCCCACTCCTAGGTATTTACCCAAAGGACACAGAAACATCAATTCCAAAGAGCACCTGCACCCCTATGTTTACAGCAGCACTGTTTACAATAGCTAAGCTTTGGAAACAGCCCAAATGCCCCAAAATAGATGATTGGATCAAGTAGATGTGGTACATATACACTATGGAATATTACTCAGCATTCAAAAAAGATAAACACAAGCAATTTGCAGCAACATGGATGGAGCTGGAAGGGATCATGCTCAGCAAAATAAGCCAGAAAGAAAAAGAAAAATACCAGATAGTCTCACTCATAGCAGGGATCTAGAAAACTTAAATAAGAGACCAAGAAAAAGAATAACTATAAGAAAGAAAAAATAAAAAAAAATCAAAATCAACAAACAACTATGAACCAGAGACACTCTATGGGGGATGGGGGGCGGGGAAAGGAGGGATTGGGGTCAAAATAAGGGGGTTGCAATTGTATAGGGAATAAAAAATAAAATTATAAAAAATTGAAAAAAGAATATATGTTCTAAAATAAATAAATAAATAAATAAATTTCTCCGTTTTGTTTCTACCTGTCTATTAAACTAAGCTGTTCTCATGATGATGCGTATCAAAAATCACTTTATCCTATTATTACCTCATCATGGACACCCTTCTCAAAGACTCCCCAGCTTCTTTATAAAGATAATTTAACCACATCACTCGGGCATTCTATTGTTAAGGGATAGGTTCATGAAGACCCCTGAGACCATCGCAATAAGATCTCCACATTTGTTCTTTTCATATGTTCTGAGTTTAGGGCAAGGATAAACTCAGGAAAAAAATAATCTTTTTTTTTTAAACCACAGCATGATATATATCCCACAGAATTTCCCCCTTTGTCTAATTCTAGAATGTTCAGAACAAACATTTGTGTTAATTGCCTGTAGCTTTTGTTTGCATGAATATTTTAATAGTATTTTCATTTTATGTCACCCTTTATCATTTTGCTTTTTCTTTTATGTTAGTTGTTTGTTAGATTTTAAACAATATAGATACACCAATAAAATGAGTTACTTGGCATATTGATATAGCTATTAAATGGAGAAGAATTAAGGACATAACTCATTTCTTTGTTTTTATAATCATTATAGTAATTTTTTTTTTAGTTTTATTGAGAAATAATTGATGTACGTCACTGTGTAAGTTTAAGGTATAAAGCTCATGATGGTTTGATTTACATATATTGAGAAATGGTTACTATACTAGGTTTAGCTAATATTCATCTTCTCATATAGATATAATACAGAGAAGAAAAAAAGAAAAGGAAATAGGAAGAAATAATCTTGTGAATGCTCAGTATTTACTCTCTTTCCTGTATATCATACAGTGTTAACTGTAGCTATCACACTGTATATAATTCACCTAGTATATTTATCTTATTCCTGAAAGTTTGTCCCTTTTCCTGGTAGGTTAAGTTTACTTGTTTATTATTTTTTAGATGTCTATATCAACCTGATTACTAATCACTATATATTTAGTACAATGCAATGCATTCTTCCAAAATAATAGCAAATAAATGTCTATCCATATAACCTGTTTCCTTGTCTTGGAGTAACTCTTCAAATTTCTCCAAGCCAATTTGGCAATCTTGACAAGTATAGCTTAGTGAAAAATTTCACTAAACTATACTTGTCAAGATTGCCAATTACCCCCATATGATTAAATCCAACAATTTCTCCTCAGTTCACATTCTACTTAATTTCTTTCACAATACACAGTCTTTATTTTCTTAGATAGTTTGCAATGCACCTTCCTTTTGCCTGAATTGTGCTTCTCCCCCAATTTCACTGCACTTAAAACCTCAGCCATTATACCTTAACTACCCCATTGTTTTTTTTTTTCTTGAAAGAAATTATTACTAACTGCTATTATTCTTGATCCTCCCTAAATTACATATTTCATGGCACAAGAAGCTTGCCTGGACTATTTACTTCTATGTTTTTAATACCCTAAGTAGCCCCTGACAGATAGTGGGTGCTGAATAAATATATGCTGAATGAGTTAATGAATCTGAGTTTTAATTTTACCAAAAAACTTCAAGTGAAACTTATATAGTCATATATAATATAAATGCATAGTATACATATTTGTATGTATGTATATAATCTGATTTTTATATATAGGAAAGAAATTAGTTATAATGATGAATGTATAGAGTCAAATAAAACATCTCAGTTAAAATTGATGTTGGTGCTTTCACCATCAGTATGCAGTTGGGTTAATATATTTGAATAACATTTTTCAGCTTTCATACTTCTTTACTGTATATCGAGTCATTTGGATCTAACATTAACATGGGAAAACAGCTGGAGTGATATTATGACCTTGATTTTTCAGATGGAAAACAAACAAAAATGATCATTGCTGCAGTTAAATTATTTGCCATTTTCCCATTGTCTCGACCTGCCTTTTGTATGTTTGCATATTAATGTCAGTAAAATCCAGAAATCTTCTTAAATGTGGTCATGGTGCTAAAGCAGCTGTGTGACTTACGTGAGTCAACACTATTTGCTGGACTTCAATTATATTGCTTTCAAAATTGAAATTAAAAGGCTGTCCTCAGCAACTTTTTGAAGATTGTGATCTCATTTGTCATAAAAAATAGGAAGTCTCTTTGACCAAAAAAAAAATCATAGCATCACATAACTTCAGATGTATATAAAACCTAGTATAAATATATGAAGTCCCTTATTTTTCATAATGAAACTGAGACCTAAAATAGATAAATGAGTTGCCCAGGGGAGAGGATATAGAACTAAACCCTGGACTGTGAATTTCTGGGAATAGTTTCTTCTCTCCATATTGGCAACTCTTAATTCAAACAGATGTCTTAAGACATATTAACAGAATAGTCACAGTCCTTATACTTCCAGGATAGATATTACTTTTTGATAATAATGCTATTTTGACATGGCAAGATATATAACATTATATGAGATCAGTGGATACAGATTGATCTTCAAAATGTTCCGAGACTAGTTCATATTTGCTATATAGGACAAGTTTAATAGTCCCCAAATTTATAGTTTTTTATTATTTCTGCATTGTTGGAGGGAACTTGAATATGCAAAAAAATCAATATTAGATAAAATTAAGATTCTCCTGTACTAAAGAGTTAAAATTGTAATATGGTGGCATTAAGATATCTGGCAGTAGGAAAGGAGAGGAACACAAAATAACTAATTTGAAATGTCATTATATTGAGGGATATATATCTTCTTAGCTGGGTTAAAGCTAAAACCACAAGTAAGGGGCCTCCTTGGTGGCTAGGGGTTAAGTATTAGTGCTAAAGTCACTATAGCCTGATTTTGATCCCTGGCCAAGGAACTATGCCACATATGGTGCAGCAGACCTCTCCTGTCTTTTCTGCTGCCTCCCTTAGCAATGTATTTCAGTAACTCCACTTGTTCTGCTCTTCACTGTCTCTGGTGAATCTTCTCACCCCTCCACCCAAACCCATCACCTCTGGCTAATACACCAGTTTTTCTATGCAAAAAAAAAAAAAAATTAAAGTTAATTAAAGAAATAAAACTCAAATAAGCTGTTATCTAGTTCAACAAGTTAGATATGATCTCTACTACTTCCCAGACAAAACACCCTCTCTTATCTCAGTATTAGACCAACGAAAACATAAATTCCAGGTCTTCGTTATCTCTCAACTTTCTCTATTGAAGCCACATATGTTTAATTGTTCTTATGAGTTTATTAAAACACAAAGTAACAATCACACACTTTTACTAATCAGGGGATTTATCTAATAATAGATATGTGTCAGATGGGATGAGCTTGTGGTAGCTTCAGACTGTTATTACTGATCTTTTCTTGTCATTTGCTAAGAGTTGCTAACAGTTTCAGTTCTTGGTATTTGGAATTTAGCAAAGAAAGGAAATTCAGAGGCTTCCCATCTGATGGGTGGTCACCCAAATCATATGGGTCAATTACACTCTTTCTACAGAACGGAAGTATCTCACTCACAGTGAGACTTTACCACATACCCAGTGGTCTGTACAAAAATGTGTGATGCAGGTGATTAATCAATCAATAGATAGATAGAGAGTAGAGGAGATGGGAGTTAATGAGTGCAACTGTTAACTATAGAAATTTTTACATCTTCATATATCATCAAAGTTCAAGCTAGAAGTAGTTAAGATGAACAAATAATAAAAGGATTTGGGGAAGAATAGGACTCTATCCTGTACTTTGGAGTTGTTTCCTCAGTGCTTTTTTTAGGACAATTTTCTTGATTATAAGTACAGGATAGATATGCAATGTTAAGCATTAGGAACCAAGATGTTGTGTATGTATGAGTATATTTAACAAATTCCATGTGAAAAATTATATTCAATGATTTGCCTGCTATCAAGAACCCTTATAAGTTTCCATCTACAGCTTTTCTCAGTTATAATATGAATGGACTTGTAAAATAAGAAAAAAGTTTTTGAAAGCTAAGTTGTTTTTGAAAGAGAAAACAATCATAAAATTTTAAAAAAACCACTAGTGATGAATGCCTGACAACAGGTCTTATGTGTAGAAGGGGCAGTTGTTCTCAATGAAATTTATTTGAATGATGTCTAAATCAGACATCAGTCACCCAAATATACTGAGAAGGAAAACACAGGTAAAACTAATAGTGACAAACTAAAGGTAGAGTTATAACAAAGCAATATTTGAGGAAGGCAAGGTATTTTCTCATCAGAGAGAAAGAGAGGTGAATACCAGATACCCAAAAATAGTTAGCAATGGCATTTGGGGGATAGTATTACAACTGGTCAAAAGATTGAGGATGCTAAGAATAGGTGACATCCCTATTGGGGCAAGCCAGGAAGAGCAAGTGATATGGGAAGACATTTTTGACCAAGAGCCAAAAAAGGATGGTTTTATTAAGAAGGCAAGGATGCTGATAGAAAAGCTACTATTTGGTTATGTAGAAGGATTGAACCAGTCCCACCATATGGACCCTCCTGTCAGAACCTCAGTGGTTTTCACACATAGGAAGTTCCCTCAATGCCATGGCAAACCAGCAAAGAACAGTGGATAGAGCAGAGTAGTTTAACACTGAAACAGCCATACAGCCTGCCTCCTTTATCTCCCACTCTGGGGGCTCAGACAGGGTGGAAAAAGTAAGATGTGGGTGTTAACATTTGCTGACTGGAAATGTTGATTTAGTTATTGAGGATTCCATTATAGACACACTCTTTGCCAGAAATGCAAGTGAACTTTCCCAGAGTCAGCTTGGCATAACTGTTGGCTTGGTCTAGATGATTCATGAATCTTTGCTTGCATCTTATTTTGGAAAAAAATATATAGCAGATTATAATGCAATGTCAAATATTAGGAAAACCAATTTAGTCATAGAATTTTTTCATCTGTCAAAACACTTCCGAAGAATGTCCATCTTCAAGTGGAGTCCCAGGCGGTACCCAGGAAATGGATGAATCAAGGGGCTGTGGATATCAAGTCATGCTTAATATTGGGGAAGGTGGCAGTTTATTCCAGTGGGAAGGGTGCCTGGAGGGAAACACCTGAATTTGCTTTCTTCATCCTTTGAATAGAATGCTCAGAAATCAGAAATTTAAATTGCTCCAGGACTCTTTCATACTGCTTTGATCAAGTAGAGAAAGAGAGGTACTTCCTGTATGACTAGACTTTGACTAGTAAACAGTGAGGTAGAGGTGCCATGAGGAGAGAAGTGCTTAGTCTTATTTCAGCTGGAGAGAAGCAATAGCTCAGGGCCAGCATGAAGACAGCCCTAATAGTGAGACCCATAAGCCATTTGTTCTCTGCTCTGGAAATGTTAGTGAAGGGGTTATTGTTGGAGATATATTAACTTTTTCAAACAAAAGTATGACTAAATATTAAGGCATCTGACAAATGAGGTATTATTTTACTTCTCGCAACTGTTACACTTCCTGCCTATCTAAAGCATTTATTGACATAATGTACCTAATGCTGTCTATTATAGTAAAGCTCATACTTCTCTTATAATTTGGATTGGTTGCATATATGACTTTGCTTATGAGTCAAAGTCCTATCCAAAACACACACACAGACACACACACACACACACACACACACACACACACTGAAAGCCTTTAAGAAACAGGTATGTCTTCTTGATCCTTGGATTGATTGATTAATTAATTAAATAGATAGTTTTGTATGACTATTATATGCTAAACATTATAATTAGGTTCTTAGTATACAAACAGTTGGAAACCAGCCTGCATAGAACTTAATATTTAGTGGAGACAACAGACCTGTAGGGGGCCTCCCTGGTGGCGCAAGGGGTTAAGCACACACTATGAAGCAAAATGCAGCCTCTGCAGCACAAGTTCAGTCCCTGGCCAGCCAGAGAGAAACCCACATGGCGAAGCAGACATCTCCTGTCTCGCCCACTGCTCCCGTCAGCAGTGTATTTCAGTCAGTCTGCCTGTTCTATTCTCCATTCTGTCTCTGGTGAATCCTTTCATCCCCTGCATCTCTGGCCTGTACCCCAGCTCTTGTATGCATAAATAAATAAATCTTTTTTTGTAAAAAAATGACCTGTAAATAAGAAAAAGATGGATATGTACTTCCATGAGAGAACTATAGGATGCAAGAAAAGAACATAGTAGAGACACTCAACTTAGTTCCAAGCATTCAAACAAGATTTTCTGAAGGAGATGATCTGAGGAATTGAAATGTGAGTAGAAGTTGTTCAGGTGAAGATTGTATGGAGGAATATTCCAGGAGGCAGCATCATGTGTGATGGCTTAGCCCAAAGGGAACATATGTTCTATTATAGGTTCTTAAATAAATGTATTCTGTCTTGAGTATAGAGAACAGGAGAGGGAAGGACAAGGGAGGCATAAGATTGGAAGGGAAACTTAGGGAAGCAAGCTAGGTTGTGAAAGCCCTCCTAGGAGAGGTTAAGGTTTTCCTTAGCGATGTTGTGCCATCTGATTTTACCACTTTCTTAAAATCCGGAAGACCTTGAACCACTTAGTTAACCATCTTATCTTTGTTTTTTCAATGCCAAATGGATAAAAAAATTAATTATTTTACCTTCACATGACTCTGTCAGGATTTGCTATCAGGGCTCCTACCATCAAATGCACCAAGGCATTTGTATCAGACTGTAGTTCTTTGTGATTATGAGTACATTGAATTATACATGATTCTTTCACTCAATATCCTTATACATAAAATGTGGGTCAACCTGTATTTTTACTTTTGTCCAAAGAAATGATAATTAAAATATTTACTTTAGATGGGAAAGACTTGGGGGAAAACAGCTTTTTCAAATATGTGAAATTCTGTCATATTAACTTATAATGAGATTTTACTGCCCTAGAGGGTGTAAGTAGGATATATAGATCAAATTTACCAGTAAGTAGATTTCAGCTCAGCTGAACTTTTGAATAATTTGAATATTTTCAAGTGCAATAGACTACATCAAAGATAATGAACTTCCCATTATTTGGAATATTCAAATATAGGCTAGATAGCTATCTGGCAAATATATAATAAGGAAATAGGAATGTGAAGTAGATATTTCTTGTGGGCCAATCATAATAAATTCCTTGACTAGGTATCTCCTTTTTTTAAAAGATTTACTTATGCATACAAGATCTGGGGTGTAGGTCAGAGGTGTGGGGGTTTAGAGGATTCACCAAAGACAGGGTAGGGGCGCAGAACAGGCAGATCTACTGAAATATACTGCTGAGTGGAGCAGCAGACAAGATAGATAGGAAAGGTCTGCTGTGCCATGTGGGTTAGCTACCTGGCCAGGGATCAAATCCAGGCTGCAATGGCTTGTGATAGCTTGATAGTGCTGAGACTTTAATCCCTGTGTCACCTAGGAGGCCCTGACTAGGTATCTCTTAAGAAAAAATTTTAACCATGATCTCAGGTGAGTAGTCAAATGGTTACATAATTACCTCCAATTTCCATGTCTGGCACTCAAACACACATTTAGATCACAGATCATAGAACAAAGGCACTTCAAAAGTTCCAGTCATATTCAATTTTGAGAAACCAAAGTGATAGATTATCATCCCATGATGGGTCATGCTCAGAGAGAAATCTCTTGTGAGATTAGAGACATCATACATAAATAGGAAAAGATGGACTTCAGAGGTAAACAGGGGATGATGCTGTCATAAGATAGAATTCCAAGCAGCTCCATGAGCACTGGGGGAAGTTGTAGTTCCTGATATCATATCCAACACATTTGTCAGTTCCTGGCTAGCTTAGAAGAAAGCTTAATTTCTAAATTAAATCAAAGTAAATTGAAATCTGATGAGGCTGAGATCATAATACTCATAAAATGTTTTTCTTTCTCCATTTTCCATTCCTTCCATTTAAAACTGATAAATAAGGATGAGAAGTATGAAGAGGGAAAAGAGGACAGGAAAAAGAGAGAAAGGGAAAGGCACAGGGGGATTGATTGGGAAGGGAGAGACTACTTACAAGAAATATTTGAGTACAGAAAGGTACTTTCAAAGGTGAGCAGAAGTATTTCTGAATAAATCTGTCCCTTTGCAGGTGGGCTAAGCACTCCTCCTATCCTTTTTTGGTCTAGTTTTGCTGTGGGGAATTCATAGACTATAACTCTGTCATCTGTGCTAGTGAGCCCTTCTATCCTGCCCTGCAAACACTTTGTTCTCCCAAACTGACAGAAGAGTCTTGTTTATTTCTACAGATGATTCCTTCTTATGCAAAGAGTATATATGATACAATAATAACAAAACTTATTGTTTAAGCAAAAGTATTTCATGGTTTGGGGTAAGGGAAAGTGGTCAGCAAAGATCAAAGTCAAAGATGTTTTCCATGCTCAAATACTACACTTGATTTCTGTATTTTCTTTTTTTTTAATGTGGTTTAGCTGTATTTCATTTCTTGGTGTATGTCCATTAGCTTAACTCATATGTCCTATGTGAAACAGTTTTTTTTTTTTTTATTATTCTGGTTTGAATTGATTCATGAGAGTTTTTTCTTATAACAGATTTCTCTAATTGATCATTCTCAACATTTAGAAATTTCAACTGAAATTTGTCAGAATCTTTGACATTGGAAAGATTATTTGATGCTTAGAAAATCTAAATATTAATACCTTCAGATGCATTTCAACTTTTTTATTCAAGATTTATTTTATTTATGCATAAATAAGCCAGGGTATAGGCCAGAAATGTGGGGAGTCGGTGAGAGGATTCACCAGAGACAGAGTGGGGAGCAGAACAAGCAGATCTACTAAAATACACTGCAGAGGGGAATAGCGGGTGAGACAGGAAAGGTCTGGGAATCAAACTCATACAGCAGTCGCTGCTGATAGATTGATAGTGCTGAGACTTAGCCTCTTGTGATATCAGGGAAGCCCCATTTAAACTTTTTAAACTGAATGCTTGAAAATGACCATCTCTTAAGTGCAAGACAATTAGTGACTACCTTTACAAATGAAATCCTATAATTTTGGGCTAACAGTGTTATAGAGGATTAAAGGTCTAGAAGACCAAGCCCATTAGAGTTGAGGAAGGTAAATATCAAAATGTGACCATAGATTCCCAAGTGTTGAAACAGCGGGGAAATTGCAACAAAATAGGCTACAAATATTTTTATATTCATTTGCTTTTCATTTAAATAAACTGGATGACTGAACTTTGTTTTAATGATTTGAGTTACTGAAAAAGACTATCATTTAATCATTTGTGGAGGACAATTTCTAGTGACAATCACTGTGGAACTTCCTGGACCCACTTCCAAAACTATCCAACACAAATACATACATACATACACACACACACATATACATGCATACACACATATGTATACAATATTGTATATATACTCTGTGTGTGTGTATGTGTGTGTGTGTATATATATATATATATACTTTTTTGTGTGTGTGTGTGTATATATATATATATACTTTTTTTTCCCTTCTCTCCTTTGAGTCTATTCAAGTACAGTATTTATTGTCCATCCCCCCAGTGGTGAATGTACAGAATTTGAAACTTTCTGCCATGATTTTCTCTGAATGTTACAGAAATTCCAGAAAGTGTGTGAATTAGAAGTAATGGAGGAGGTGCAAGCGGAAGCTTAGCTGTGCTACCACCGTTGTCAGTCACGTTGTTGTATTCGAAAGATATCTGTCTTAATTTTAAAATAAAAATTCCATCTATGTTCAATAATTTAAAACTCTGAGTTACTTAAAATTGATCTTCCAATGTGTTTTATTTTTTTTTTAATTTTTTTTTTTAATAGAGGCATGTTTTTCTTTATTTATTTGTTTGCTTGTTTGTTTTGTTTATACATGCACTGGGTACAGTCAGAAGTGCGGGAGGGTGAGAGAATTCACCAGAGCCAGAGCGGGGAGCAGAGCAGGCAGAAGGACCGAAGTACACTGCTGAGGGGAGCAGCGGGCGGCAGGAGAGGTCTGCGCGCCATGTGGGACCCTCCTCCGGTGGCCGGGGAGCAGCCGGGGATTGAACCGGCACCGCAGAGGCCGCGGGCAGCTTCGCAACCCAGCGCTCTACCACTGCGCCACCGGGGAGGCCCTTCCAATATGTTTTAAAAGGCTGTGTGGAAGTAATATTTTGCCTCTCCCCTGAACTGGAGAGTTGAACACACCAACAAGAGGTCCTCTAGTGTGACATTTAGTATAAGGTCTATCATACACACACTTAATTTTTTAAACCAACCCTGCCAGATGATTCAATAATTCCTTTTGGCTTAGGTTTAAAGTTTTCTTAGTGGTTGGCATTGTGTCCCAAACTACATGTTTTTGTAACATTGTAAAATCCCTGAAAAGAGAAAAAAAAAGAAATTAGAATGGGGGATTAGAGAACAATGTAGCCCTAGGGAAGGACAAAAGTTCTAGAGGAAGACAAACTTTGGGATATAATAACAAAGGTATTTCCTAGTGCCATGAAAAATCTAAGGGTAAGTCAATAGATGGATTATGGGGAGAAACATGAGTGTGAAATCAATCAAGAAAAAGGAATGCTGGTTTTTACATTTATATTAGTCATTTAACAGATCTTCACATCATTGATGGATTATTAGGAAGGATTGATTGTGTTGCTTTTGTATCCCTTTTTTTAAGCATTAATTTGATATGTTTCCAGTGTCTTGGATTTCAAGACTTCATGGGTTTCCAAAAGTTTCTCAAAATGAGAAAAACACAGCATAAAACACAGTACTTGTATTGCAGGTAAATTCATTTTGCTTTCCTGTAATGTTCTCTAACTTAAGTATTTCATAGCATCATATTTATAAATTGACTATTTTTAAACTGTGTTTCAATTTATTCCTCAAAGGTAATGTGATCCTAGAATTATTTAGATTTTCCTTTACATTTCTTCTCCAATTTAGATGACTGCTAATTAGGTCTTTTTCTCTTCAGTGCTCCAGAACCTAGTTGCTTAAATTGTATATGGAAATATACATGAATACATGAGAGCTAAGGGTTTCTGTTAAATATTCATAGATTTTTATATTAGAAATCCAGTTTTGATATTTGGTTAAGTACTTCATTTAGAAAACTTATTTTTGTAACAGTTGATTAAGATTTTTTTCCTTTCTTTTCTTTTTGGTTATAGGTGACTTGAAGTTCAAATAAGCATAGTACTATCCAATGCCAGGTAGAGAGAAAGAAGGGAGCGCAGCCTTTATTCTGTTGCCTTATATAAAAAATATGTACACTTATTCTACTCTGGTCAGACTCATTCCCAAAATGAACTAACTCTGTTCTGAGAATGGTATAAGTAGAAGAGCAATTCACAAACACCACTTTGCCCAAAGCAACCTACAGAATTAAGATGTTCTTCCCAATTTTCCCTTTAATCCAAATCTACCTGGCTTTGGGGAAGCAACCAGCCTAACTCAAGCTCCTCCCTATAACCCGTCCCTGTATCTTAAAACTCCCACTGCCCTCATGCACAGTGCAATACTCTCTCACTATATCACAGATCACTCTAATTCCCTCTTTTAGCTTCTGTTCAATAGAGTTGAAATGTAACTGGTCTGCAGGTTTTCTAAAGCCACATTTTGTGCTCTTGAAGATCATAAAAATATCATTACTTTCCCAGGTAAAGAGACTAAAAACTGTCACTGTATCAGAACCTCTCACTAGTTCTGGGTCTGGTCACTCACCACCACAAATGCAAACAAAAAGGCCTTTGATGCAGCAAATAGGAAAAAAAAATCTAACTAACAGGATAGAGGGAGAGGGAGAGGTCTAATATTTATGGGGCAGAATGAGGGGCAGCCTGGTTCCCCCAAACCTGCCTGCTCTAAATGACCTCTGCCATTGTATATATATAAAAAAAATACTCTAGTGTGTAAGACTTTCAATAGAAAATAACTTTAATGTGCCATAAAGAGAAGAGAAAGAATATAGTTAAGTTTCCAATTAAGCACCCAAAGCTACTGATCCCTTGAGGGCAAATGCCCAGACAAACAAGGCTGTCCCAAAGCAGGGGCACTGAGACTGAAAGCCTGCCACAAGCCTAAGGCACCCTCTGGTGGGACTCAAAGGGAAGGGGCAGAAGGGACCAGACAAATCTAGAAGGAAGAGAGTGTTAGAAGAAAGAGGAGACCAAGGGTATCAGACTGAAGCAAGCTTTATTGAAAGTCTATGAGGTGACAACTCTCTGCAGACAAAGAGTCATGCCCCAAAATGCGAGCACGGACCTTTATAGTGTTGGCCACTGCTGGAAGTTTTGGTGTACGTGAGGGGGTCTCTTCTGCTGGAGGGGATCTGCTGAAGTTGTTTACTGTTTTAAGCTTTACCTCTGATTCAGCTTATCTCAGGTTCCCTGATGCTTGGTTTATGAGGGGCCTGCATCTGCTCTCTTTATCAAGCAAAATCAAACATAAAGACAAAGGCTGCATGGTCATCCTCTCCATGGGTCTCTCACCCACATGTCTTTTAAGTGTTTCCTTGCATGTTCCCCATGTTCCTGATCCTAGTACAAGGCCAAGAAGCGAGTGCAGCTGCTTCCCATGTCTCTCGGCTAACTATCTTCATCAAATTGTAGGGGAGGGACAAAGCAATTTTCATTATAATGTTCTCCCTTCTCTTAATGGAACCCTGTAACAAAAGAAAGGTTAACAAGAAAAAAAAAAAAAGAAACTGAAATTTATTAACATATGTATATCTCATGTACGCAAGGGAAACTACCCAGAGAAAAATGAGTAATTCTCAGAGGTAGCTTAGATTTCAGGCTTAAATAAGTTCTTTGGCTAAAGGCAAAAGGGAAAAAAGTATAATGCAGGTCAGGAAAAGTACTATAAACAAAAGTAAGATTTCTTATGCAGATAATGTTTAATTCTTTTTTCCACTGGTAAGAGTTTCTTGTAATGTAGTTACCCTTCTCTTCTGTTACAAGGAGACACACTTACAGATGGATATGCCTTTGTTACCATAAATATCCCTTTCTAAAGAGTTATCTCTTCTCTATTTCCAAAGCTTCTATTGCCTATTTCTTAAAATAATCAACTGAAAATAACCCTTATGCCAAAGAGGCATATTGTGGGGTGGAAAATTATGCCCTCCTGAAAAATGTTGGAATTAAAGAAGTGGCATATAAGCTATTCTCTAGTTACACAGGGATGAAAGTATAGTATACCTGGTAGGTCAGGGTGTGTAACATATTATCAAAATATGACTATATTTCTCGATCTTCAAACTGGTCCTGGAAAAATTGTTATTTTCCTTAAGCCATTCTAATACCCCTTTTTCAGGCCTACTTCCCCAGCCAGGAATGGAAACCAGGCTGCCAGTGGCAGTGCTGAGTCCAGCCACTAGACCAGCAGGTTGGTGTCCAATGAGCTAGAGCAAGAAGTTTACTGACTCTCAGGCAAGCAAGAGAGAAGAGGCAGATTTGTTTAGAGAAATAGATATAAGGAAAAGTTATTAAAGAGAAATGGAACAGAAATAAAGTGGGACTCCCAGGTCGGTGGAACCAGGCCAAGGAGGGGTAAGGAAGCAAAGTGAAGCCATGCTCCAAGGAATAGACACCTACTTTCCCTGATTATTCAAAAGCCCCCGCCAGTCTCTTTGTGCTTGGTTAGTTCTGGGTGGTCTTACTCTCTCTGCCTTAATCTCCCTGTGCCAGAATTACAGCTTGCGTCTCAACCCCTTATCTTAGTGTTATAGGGCAGCCCTGATATAAAACGGGTTGCCTGGCTGTGGGTCCTCACCGGCACGCTTAAAAGGGACTTATTAATACTCCACTACAGGCACACACAGAAGGTTAATAAAAAGTTTATTTACAAGGGAAGGGGAAATGAGGAAATGTACAACTCAGGGAGAAAATAGGGAAATAAAGTCTTAAATGTGTCATACCCGATCCGCCGACCTGGAAACCCAATGGCACTCTGAGAACTGGCTGAGAGACACAAGCTGGCGGAGAGCCAAAAGGGGCACCCCCAAGGCTCACGTGTCTGGTTTTATACCAAACCTGGCTGCTTAACCCCACCCTCAGGTCCCAGCCACCTTCCCTTTGGTGGTGATGGGATTTGTCTTTCCCAATGTCTTGATGGCTTTGGCCTGGGGTGGGGGTGGAGTCCACAAAGCCTGTATGGAATTAGCTCAGGACATCCTTTTCCCCCTAACATTAGGGTCCTTTTTCTTTATTTTTCTTGTGTGGAATGTCCTGTTACCCCTAGTCCAGGGGCTGTTTGATTAGTCCCTTTTGGAATTTGTTGCCCTTATCTTTGGAGACTTCCTTATTCCTCTGAGGCTTTTCCTATTTTATTCTGACCCTAGAAGCTGTCTGCTTACCCTATGACTCAATTCCACCTAAAACTGATTTAGGGTCTGTTTTATTTTATTTTTGCCACCACTGGTTTATTTGCCCAATTTTCTATCCAAGGAGTGTTTTGACCTATTTCCTAGAGTGGTATGGAAGAGTCATGTAGGCTGGAAATTGATATTGACAACCTGCCCAAATGATTACTGTAAATCCAAAACAGCAACTAATTTTCAATTTCTCAAACCTCCAAATAGGAGGTGGCTGAGCCTTATCACAAAACACACACACACACACACACACACACACACACACCCCAAACTTTGATTAGTTAGCAGCCAAATAGAGAACCCATGGGATCTTAAAATATGAATTAATTTGATGAATATCCCACTTCTGTTAGTTAAACTCACTAGGTCTGCTTAAAAAGGGAAAATTATACAAGACTGATTTTAATATATGAATGATGGCCATAGGGGTATAAGTTGTTGGGGTTCAAAGGAACGTATCCTATACCATCTCAGTGCTTCCAGGCTAGCCAATAACAAAATAAGTAGCAGATTAATAAGAGGCAAAGTAAAAAAGAAATTTAACAATAGTGTGCATATCTTCTATATTCCTAAATACATTGTGATGTCGTTTTTTTGGACTCAGTGGGTTTGGAGTGTGGGGTCCTTGGGTTCACTCTGGGAAAGATTTCACTGGCGCTCCCCTTTCAGATGCACATGGCTCATTTCTCCATGACAGAGAGATGTTATATTTAAAGAGCAAGTTTATTAGGGAAAGGGACAGAGAGTAAAGGATGCTTGCATGGACACAGGCAGGAAGAGCTGCCCTGAAAGGGACAGGTTTGCTGAGAGAGACCTGCATGGGTGCAGGCAGGTGGCCTTGAGGGAAGCTGCCTCCCCTGAGGGAGGTCAGTGAAGAGAAGCCCGGGCAGGTATAGGTCATGGGCGGGCAGGCAGGAAGCTGCTGCCCTGCAGAGGGAGAGAGTTGGTGAAAAGAAACACCTGCATAGTCACAGGTGAGAGAGGGACTGCTGTCCCAAAGCCAGTGCAGAGACTGCACTGATATAGAGGTCCTCTCTTTGGGAGGGCTCACTCCTTGTGAGCCTTAGGTTTGTTGCTGATTTTAGATAACTATGCAGAATCTGAAAGGGACTGGAAATTACACAGTGCACTCAATCTCCACATCTTTACCCTTGGGCCTGTGCTCTAGACACTCCCTACAGCAGTCTGATATCTGCTTGGATCTTATGCTTTGTAACCTAGGCATTGGCCCTGAAGGATGTTGTTTTCTATAGCTGGGTCAATGGCTCTGCGAATCTCTTCTACCCCCAACTCCAGCTCTTGGCATTGTGTCAGGCAGATTTCTAGTCTTATGGCATGTCCTTTCCAGTTCTTCTATTCTTGACCTCTATCACATGGGAGAGACCCAGAAACACTGATTCTGCTGCCCACATAGCTTCAGCTATCTTGAATAAAAGCTATGACAAAGAGTGGGAGCAAGAAATGGGAAGGTCAATTAGGGAAGTTGCCATAACAGGAATGACTGTTATGCAACTTTAAATACTGCCTTTTCCATTGAATATTGTAAGAAATTAGGTCTCCCTTGGTACAGTGAGGAAGATGCCCTTATGGGAGAGGATTTTCCTTTCTACAGGTAATTGTCTTTCACAAAAGTGTAATCTCCACACAATTTTCAGAACCTTTCCCGTGATATAAAACCCTTGTCAAAAACACGATGTGGGGTGGCAGACTTTGCTTCACTATAAGGTGAATATATCCCTATTTATACACAGATTACACAAGACAGTATAACTCATATGTGCTCTGCTATGGATTGAGATATTTTCCCTATAGTGTGAAGTTATTAGATGCACTAGAAAGATGTCTTCAATGTTCCAAGGGGGAAATTCTCTCAGAGATCACTTAAGAAGACCTCTTTATTTTATACAGAAGGAAATTGAGGCTTCATGAAGAGTGTTCTGGCTAATTTGGGAGACTTTAGGTACCTACAATCCAGCTTACTTTTCAGAGTCTCTTCCTGTAAGGTAAGCAAATTATATGCACTTTCCTCCTGGTTTGAGTTTTGCAAGTGGGCACTCCTTAACTCTTTGTCAGCTCTATTAAGCTGGGCTAACTTCCTAGGGCTAAACATACAGCCATTTTTCATTTCTTGGCAATCTGTTCTATTAAATTTGCATATTCAAATATGCAGCATTTATGTCTGATCTCTAAAAGAAAACTCACTAAATTCCTTGTAGGATTATTCTCTCTCTTTCTCTTTAGCTAGGGACAGATATTTGAATAACAACTGAGAGAGAAAGCAGAAGTTAGGCAGTGCTTTCATAAATGAAATTAGCAAGTTTCTACAATTTAAAGGTTCTATTTGTAATTCTAAAAACCTTTTCCTTTTCTCCTTGCTTAGCTTCAGGCATGAATAAAAGTATTGGGGAGGGGGAAATGTTTGCTTTTCTTCCTCTTAATGGGTAAGAGATAACTAAATGCTGAATTTACAAAATACTTTGCTGGTTCTGGATTTTAATGCGTAAGCACAAGATGAATATCATGGCTTGGCTCTTAACAGAGTAATATCTGCAAAGTCACTTTGCTGTATATATGAAAAATCTACATTGTTTAACTTGACAATCTTCTCAAATGATATCCACAAGTATTTAGCATTAAAAAAGCTCAGTTTAGAATTAGAATTGCTAATGTTGAGTTTCCAATTCAAGGTTCTACAATCCAAAACAGACTTGAAAAGGAAAAACAAAAAAGAACAAGCATAATTGAGGGGAAACAGTAACATTGGTTCCCACTTGGTTAAGTTGCTTGAAGGCCACCTAAGGGGTCCTCAGTTTGACTTCCAATTGCCTTACATTCTATCATGCTCTGAGGCAGAACATCCTAAAGAAAATATTGATGTTATTATTATCCAAGCTGAAAGAGAAAAAAAAGGGCACATTAAAATAAGCAGAATTCCAGCATGAATTTTAAGAGGGAAGAAACCAGCCAGGTTCTCAGACAAATTCACTGTTATCATCAACTCTGTCTTCTCATCTTCCTTTTTTTCATCCTGCACCCCATGTTAGAGATACCTCTGAACTTGTTCATAGTTGTGTATAAAAAATGCAAAGTTTGAAAATTTTTCTTTGTGTCCCACTTTTTCCTCTTTCTAGATTGATCTACTTTCTGCAGACTTGTTTCCTAGAAATTTACCTCGAGAAGAGGATTTAGCTCTAAGTTTATGCATTTTTTAAAAAAGATTTATTTATTTATTTATTTATACAAGCACTGGGTACAGTCAGAAGCATGGGAGGGTGAGAGAATTCACCAGAGCCAGAGCGGGGAGCAGAGCAGGCAGAGGGACCAAAGTACACTGCTGAGGGGAGCAGCCGGCGGCAGAGGCCAGTGGCAGGGGCCCGGGATCGAACTGGCGCTGCATAGGCTTCAGGCAGCTTCACAGCCCGGTGCTCACCCGCTGCACCACCAAGGGAGGCCCAGTTTATGCATTTTTTTAAGGGTGACAATGTCACTGCAAGATGTTTAGTTATTGGCAGGAAATAAAGAAATCACCCGTACCCCTCTGGGTTCTTGTCAGGCTAGACCAGTAATCCAAATAACATCAGATGGTTATCAAAGGAATAGCAATCAATTTATAACATGCATATGGAAAATTAACATGGTCATAATGAGTAATAGGGCAAGTGGAGAGCTTCTTGAGTCAAAATAGAATAGGAAAGGCCTGGGCCTCCCCTGGTGGCGCAGGTGGTTGAGTGCCGTGCTGTGAAGCTGTCCCCAGCCTCTGCAGCACCGGTTGGATCCAAGCCGGCCAGCGAGGGTCCCACATGGCTCAGCAGACCTTTCCTGTCATGCCCACTGCCCCCCTCAGCAGTGCATTTTGTCAGTCTGCCTGTTCTGTTCCCTGCTCTGTCTCTGGTGAATCCTCTCACCCTCCCGCATATCTGGCCTGTAGCCTGGATCTTGTGTAAATGAATAAATAAATTTAAAAAAAAAAGTTTTCAAAAAAAAAAAAAAAAAGAATAGGAAAGGCCTGGGAGGACTAAGGAGGGGTCCAGATGTAAGAGCAACAAATTTCAAAGGGAATAATCTAACAACACCCCAGGATTAGGGGCAACAGGACATTCTAGAACAAGGATGATAAAGAAAAGTATGCTAAAATAAGGGCCGGGACACAGAGGCTTAGTTCTGGGAACCTTGACATTAAGGCAGAGTGAATGAGACCACTGAGAGCTAACCAATTGCAAAGTGACTGGTGGAGCTATAGAATAATTAGGAAAAAAGGTCTATATTCCCTGAGGCACAACTCCACCTAGCACCCTTGCCGCTCCCTGGCCTGGTCCCCCCAGCCTGGGAATCCTGCTTTATTTCTGTTCCTTTTCTCCTTAATAAACTTTTTTTTTTTTTCCTCCAAACAAATCTGCTTCATTTCATTTGCTTGCCTGAGCATTAGTGAATTTCCTACTATGGGTTCATGAGGCACCAACCTGTGGTGGTTTAGTGGCTGGGACTCAGCGCTGCCACTGCAGCCTGGTATCCATTCCTGGATGGGAGACTAGACCTGAAAACCTAAATAAAGGTATCAATAAATTCTAAAGAATAAAGGGGAAGACAAGGAATATTTATTCTGCATTTTAGAATTGGTGAATCAGATTGGGAGTAGGAGACTTGACATGACAGACAAGAAAAGGGTGACATCGTCCTTGCACTGAATGTTTTACAGAGTAGCTCCATAAAAAGGGCAGGTTCCATGGTTCCTTCCCTGCAAGGAAAAGCTGAAGAAACTTGGAGAAAATCCAATCTGACCCTTTTTGGGTACTGAACCACCTTTATAAACACCAAATAGTTTATTGAAAATCACTCAAGAAAACTGTAGCTAATTGCAATGGAAACCAAAAGTATACATTGATGATTAATCAGTCTATGAAATAAATGATTCCTAAATTCAAATCCAATTGCAAAATGAAAATGATGGATAGCAGACTTATACAACCAAGAAAAGACTGCATAAAAACCTATCTTTGTATTCCTTTATCTGTGTTATAGTGGATTAAAAAATGATAAAAGGCAAAACAATTGCTCTCATAGAAGTAGAAAATGAACGCTTGTCAAAAATTTTATTCAACACATAAATTAATGAGAGTGTGAGGTAGGTGCTAAAAGTAGTTCAAGGGAACATCTAATATGAATGTATGTATGTATATGTGTATATACACATACATATCTGATACGCACACTCATACACTCATATGTAGATACAGGTAATCAGGGATGCTCAAATAATGGCCTAATAAGTGTAAGGTGTTCTCTATGGGAATTTACAAAAACTGTCACCACCAAACTTGAATCAGACTCCACTAATCCCTTCACTATTGGACTTCACTGTTTATCATTGTTCAGCATCTGGGCCCCGATTTTAGCAAGAATCTTGAATCAGTTTAGAGAAGATTCTCACCATTGCCATTTGATCACCTAGGTAAGTCCTGAACAAAATCTTATCAAGTAGTTTTAGCCAGAATCTCCTATTCCCCCCCTAACCTCCTTGTTTCCTCTTTGAATTTTCTACCCACTAATGCTGTCCCTACCCTCCCATACCCCAGTTCCTGGCTAAATATTGCCACTTGTCTATGTTGTATTGGGAATTTAAACCAGGAATTTCTCTTTTGCTCCATTACAGTAATTCCTGAATATTTTCAAATAATTTTAAACTACTGTTTAGCATTGATTTTCTTTGCCAAAAGTGATAATCAATTATCTCTCCATTGGGAAAAATTCCTTTGCATTTTTAGAGTCAAATGCATTTGCATTTCTATTAGTTATGTACAATTGGCAGAATTATAAAATTAGTCAAAAATGATCAAAGCAATGGTCACCTATAAATTCAGATAACCCTGAGTCTGTTAGTCAGTGTTCAGTATTCCACTGGAAGGATACCCAGTAATCATGTCCATTTCATTTGATTTAATCAAAAATAAAGAGAGATATAGACACACATAGTCACAGTCATAAATCAAGTCATTCACTTACAAAAAAAAAAAAATATAGCTTAGTAGCACCACTAAATGGACAACTCATCTGGATCATTTTGCTAGATAGGTTTTAAGAGTATAGATTAGCAACCTTTTCCTGTGAAGGGCCAGATAGTAAATATTTTTGTCTTTATAAGTCATGTTGTCTCTGTCTCAACTATTCAACTCTCATTGCAACAAGAAAGCAGGTATAGACAAAATAAAAACAAATGTATACATCTGGATTTGGCCCATGGAAGGCAGGTAGCTGACTTTTTATATAAGAATCATTGCAAAATGCTCTGCTAACTGCAATGAGGAGTTAAGAGTTATCCGTTATGGTCCCCACATATTCTTATCTCCAAGTCAGTATACAATAATAAATGCAAATAAAAAGATATATGTTTATGAAATAAATAAGAATACATTTTGATGTTCAAAATAGTTTATAAAATTTCATATTTTGTAACCATATTTACAATTTATTTTTTCTGACCTTCATGAACTTATAGTTTGGATGGGAAGATATGACTCAGTTAAAAAACACTGAAAGGTCAAATGAGTGATGTAGATAACAATTTTCATAAATATTCAAGACTGACATGGAAAAGTTTTTGGAAATAAATGGAATCAAGAGAAGATACAATGAGAATCATAGTTGTGAACTAAACCCTAAAGGAGATAGTATCTGTACTAGAAGAAAGATAGCGAGTGTTCTAGAAAGATTCTAAGCATAGCTGCATAAATATCTTCATGTAGTACCCTCTACAAAGTAAGTGGATAAAGTTATATGTTTTTGTTGCTATTGTTTTTAATGAACAACATTAGTATGAAAGTGCAGAATCTAGTGTAACCAGAGTTGAGTATATCTCAGGGTTTATGCTACTACTACAGAACATGAATTATGAATTTGATTCTTATTCCAAATAGTTTGGTGTGTATGTGTGGTGAAGGCTTAAATGGCTAATATGTTCCTACAATTCATAAAATCTTCTTTCATAATTGCCACTGAAAAATAAATATATCTCTCCGGTCTAGCATTCAAATATCATTATTTGAGTTTTAAACATGTTTTAGCAGAGTACATTAAATTACCATAGGAATCACTTTCATTCAGTTAACTTACTCATATTTATATCATCACCAATTCATAATTTTCATAGGTTTAAAAAAAAACTATTGATTTATTTGAGATAACATTGGTTTATGTTACCATATGTGATTCAGAAGAATAGATTTGCACCCCCTCGTGTGTACATCACAACACCCTACACACCCCAGAGCACCCATATCTCTTTATTGTATGCCATTAACCCCCCTTCCAATGTTATTTCCACCCCTCTCCCTGTCTAGTGGCCTTAATTCTGTAGTCATTTCTAGAATTTGTTTTGGTTTAGTCCTGTCTGCTCCTTTGTATTGTTTCTCTGTATTTCACATATCAGTGAAATCTGACATTTGTCTTTCTACCTCTGGTTTATTTCACTTAACATAATTCCCTCCAATTCCATCCAAGTTTTTGACAATTGCAGTTTCTCTCTTTTTTTTAATTTTTATTGCTGAATGGTATTTCATCATGTATATGTGCCATATCTTCTTGATCCATTTGTCTGTCATTGAGTACTTTGGTTGCTTCCATAACTTGCATATTGCAAATTGTGCTGCAATGAACATAGGAGTGCATAAATCTTTACTTTCATTTGTCTCCAAACATATTTTATTTTCTTCTTTGATTTCTTCATGAACCTAGTAGTCACTCAGCAGTATGTTGTTCAGTTTCCAAATATTAGAGATATTCCTTGCTTTCTTATTGTGGTTAACTTCCAGTTTGATACCATTGTGATCAAAGAAAATGTTTGCTATAGTTTTAGTCTTCATCAATTTATTGATACTTGTTTTATGACCCAACATGTTATCTATCCTGGAGAATGTTTCATGTACACTTGAGAAGAATTTGTACTCAGCTTTTTAGGGATGTAGTGCCCTAATTATTGAATTGAATGTTATTATGTTTGCTTTATTCCAGTAAGAAAAATAAACAAACAACAACAACAAAAGGAAAAGAGGTTACTGCCTAAGTGAAGAAGAATAGAGTAGAAACACAGGGAAATGATACCATGAGTAACATATGAGCTTCTTTAAGTGGGTTAACTACTTAACTCCTAGTGTTTTTCAGTGCTTAAAAATTTGTCTTTGCTCTTGTGCCGACTGTACAAAACCAGCCCTTTAGTCACTAATTTCAGAACTATGCCTCTGTGTCTAAGAGAAGAGCAGTAAAAGAGTGGAAGATACTTCAGTCTCTGCGGTGGCCCTTTAAAGTTTCATTCTAGACATGAAAACGGAAGCACTCAATATCTTGTTTAAAGTTTTGCATCTGTCCCAATACATTACTCATTTCAACATACCCTTATCATCACCCCCTCTTCTTCCTTCTCCTTCTTTACACCACTACCATCACCACCCCATCATCATTCACAGCCATTGATCCCTCAGTGTCAGAAACCAAAGAATGAAAAATGTCCTAAGCCTTGGTTTTTGCTCCCATTAAAACGGGAAGAATAAAGTGAAAGGAGCCAAAATGCACTGTGGTCATGCTAATTGGCATCTCTCTGATGGTGGGAGAGAGAAGTTACACAAAAAATGATGCATTGGAGCCTCTCTGGTGGCACAGGGGTTAAAGTCTCAGCACTATCACACTATTGCCAGCCACTGTGGCATGAGTTCAATGGCCGGCCAGGGAGCTACCCACATGGCACAGCAGACCTCTCCTGTCTTGCCCACTGCTCCCCTTAGCAGTGTATTTCTTTTTCTTTTTTTTTTTTTAAAGATTTATTTATTGATTGATTGATACATACATACATACAAGCACTGGGTACAGTCAGAAGCGCGAGAGGGTGAGAGAATTCACCAGAGCCAGAGCGGGGAGCAGAGCAGGCAGAAGGACCGAAGGACACTGCTGAGGGGAGTGCGGGCGGCAGGAGAGGTCTGCACGCTACTTGGGACCCTCCTCCGGTGGCCGGGGAGCAGCCGGGGATCGAACCAGTGCTGTAGAGGCTGCAGGCAGCTTCGCAACCCAGCACCCAACCGCTGCGCCACCGGGGAGGCCCGCTTAGCAGTGTATTTCAATAGAAATGCCTGTTCTGCTCCCCACTCTGTCTCTGACCTACACTCCAGTTCTTGCATGCATACATAAATAAAAATAAATTTTAAAAATAAGGAAAGTAATCCATTGTGAAACAAGGTGACTGAATCAAATGAGTGTTAAAGTCAAGTACCTTAGAAAGCAAATGGCTCATTGAATGTTGTAGCTGTTCAGGTGACTCTGTTCTCTTTCTCTCAACTCAGTGCTATACTTTATAAATCTGACCTCCTCTAGAGAACCCCCATCCCCATTCTCTGCCACTCTTTGTTAGGTACTCCTCTCTAAAGCACAATAGGCAGAAGTCCCCCTTAACTACCAGTCATCAAAAATACTTGTCCCTTAATGCTTATTTGTCTTCCCAAATAAAAAGTAATCTTATTCTACAAAGAAGTAACAATTTGTTCATTATTTTATGCCTAGTACAGTGTCTCAGACTAGAAGCTACTCAATAAAGTAAGAAAATAAATGCTTTTAGATAAAGGAGTGCTTTCTTTAAATTGTAGCATCATAAAGAAAGATGAAAAATGCATAGTTAACAAGAAAGTTAGACAGAGAGAAGATGGAAATTAGACCTTATTGTGAGGGAGAAATTGCTACATATTGGTGAAAATAATTTAGGATACTGTTTAAGAGTTTGATTCTGAAATCACTTACATTTGGGTTTATATTTTGGCTGACACTAGGTAGATATAGTTCTTTCACAATTTCCTCAAATCTCTAAGTCTCCATTTCATAATCTGTACACTGAGAATAATAATGATGTAAATATCAGATTTCTCTGATGGTTAAATATAAAAATGATTTTAGCATATAGTGAAAAGGAAATAATAGCATCAATAAGTTTAAATAAAAACTTGTCCTAAGTCACATAGTATGACAATAGTAAGATTGACTCCACTTTTGGCTGACTGCATATCCCTATTCCTTACATTACACTCAGCAACTCACAACTCTAATAGGGCTTTTGAAGAGCAATTTTAGAATCACAACTGCTTATTTCAAAAATAACCACCAAACCACAAAGCTTCATTGGAAATGCAGATTTCTAGGGCACACACACACACACACCCAAGCTGGTGCCCCAAATGGCACCAGGACAACAGCATCCCCTTAACAGTGATTAGAAAATAAAGCATGAATATCTTATATTTAAATTTCTGCCAGTTTCAAAGAGCAGAGTCAAATGAAGAGAGACTTGGCAGGTGTCTAATCTAAACCAGAAGGATGAAGAGAAAGGAGCCAAAAGGCACTGTGATCACCGATTGATTCCTTCAGTGCTAGGAGGGGCAGGATGATGGGTGCCAGGGACCATGAGATATTGTTCATTCCCTGCATGTGAAAAAATGAAAGCATTCAGCTTCCAAACACCTGTGCTCTCCCAGCTTGAAGTCAAAACTGGTGCTGGATGTAAATTCAATTGTGTTCTAGGCCTGAGGGGAAGGTGGACTCAAGTGAGCCAAGATTTCAGGCCCCCACATGCAGGAAACTGGTGTGCCTTCCTTCACT
Organism: Talpa occidentalis; assembly: GCF_014898055.3. Classification (NCBI taxonomy): domain Eukaryota; kingdom Metazoa; phylum Chordata; class Mammalia; order Eulipotyphla; family Talpidae; genus Talpa; species Talpa occidentalis. Next base: position 25,046,873 of record NW_023601322.1, read on the forward strand.
TTCGAAGACTTCTAAAATGTGGAACCAACATTTCCAAAATGTACTTGTCTATCTTCAAAATTATTTAAAACATGAAATAACAATCACTAGAAGTCAGGAGGCAGAAAATTTGGAGAGTGAAATGACTCCTGGATTTCTGTAAAGAGGACTGGGAACAAAAGTCTGCTCTCAGCCATACCAAACAACAATGTTGTATGTTTCTTTGTTACAAAGGTTAATACTAGAACATGGGTCCTCTTCAATGTACACAGAATGATGCCTCATTAATGTGTGTTTCAGGGGCAAGTGCCATAGAAGCTCAGGTTAGCAAAGATGAATAAGCATTCTGAGCAGCGTTCATGGAGCCAGACCCTGAGGGGTAGAGAAAGAGTAGAAGGAGGAAGAATCAATAAGCACAGAACTTGAGAGGAAGAAGAGAGAAAAGAATAAATGCAATATTTGCATCTTGGAATGAATACAAGTTAGAGCAAGAACAGAAGTTAAGGAATTCTGATCTATGCCCTAGATGCTTGCCTGTTTTTTGTGTTCCCTGAAATCACACCTTATTTTTATAGTAAACAAGGATTCTGAAGTCCTTCCTTTCCCTCCCCTCAGTAAGTGCTCTGGGATGGGTTTTTCAAAGTCATCTCCTTATAAACAAATGGGACTGTATTAAACTAAAAAGTTGCTACATAGTGAAAGAAACTCTCATTAACATAAAAAGACACTCTATCAAAAATTACGCATCATACATCTGACAAGGGGCTAACATCACAATCTACAAAGAACTCCTATAACTCAACAACAATAGCAAAAGAACCCAATCAAAAGAATAGCTAAATAAAGACTTCTCCAAATAAGACATACAGATGGCCAACCAACATATAAAAAAAAAAAAAATTGTATCTTTTGTCAGCAGACAGGGGAATGTAATTTAAAACCACTATTAGATACCACTTATTAAAAAAAAAAAAATCAGAAACACGTATTGGCAAGGGCATGGGAATAAAGGAGCCCTCCTGTGCTGGTGATGGGAAAACAGGTCATTCCAGCCCCTATGGAAAACCTGTAGGTTCCCCAAAATACTAAAAGTTGATATATGATTCATCAAGTCCACTCCTGCTGTTTTTCCAAAGAAAATAATGATTTCATTCATATGTGGAAAAAGAAGCCAAACAAAGGGACAGACAAAACTAAACCAAAACAAATATTAGAAATATAACTGCAGAATTGAGGCCACCAAAGTGGGAAAATGTAAGTAGGGATTACAGAGGGGAGACGGCCCGGTAGTCTCTGGTGAAGTACTATAGGAGCTTTGGAGGTGGATGTGGAGCTGTTACATACATTTGTAAAGCTGTGCACCTATCCCCCTAAATCATGCACAATGTTATAAACCAATGTTAAATAAAAATGCAAAAGATAAGAAATGAAAATAAATAGATGCTTTGACCCTCCTTTTCTTTTTCTTCAATCAATAGGGTATAAGGAAATCTGCATTATGGAATCTGAGACTTCTGGTTTGAGTTCTGTCACTTGAGTGCTGATTTTTCTGAATTCCACTTTCTTCATCTGTAAAATTCAAATAAAACAGCATGCATTTAGGGCCTTCCCAGTGGCACAGTTGTTGAGCGCTGGGTTGCAAAGCTGCCCGCAGCCTCTGCAGCGACTGTTCTTTCCCCGGCTGCCGGGTGAGGGTCCCACATGGCACGCAGACCTCTCCTGCTGCCCACTGCTCCCCTCAGCATTGTATCGTCAGTCTGCCTGTTCTGTTTCCCGCTCTGGTGAATTATCTCACCCTCCCGTACTTTTGCATGTACCCAGTGCTTGTATAAATAAAAAAAAATTAAAAAATTAAAAAAAGTAAATGAAAAAACAACAACAACAACAAAAAACCCAGCATGCATCTAGTAAATCCAACTCTGCCACTAAAGCTCAAAGGAACTTAAGTAAAGTTATTTTCACCATGTTTAAGTTTCCTTACTTATAATTTGGAAATGATATTGCTCAGTTTACCTCTGAAAATGGTGTTGATTAAATGAGATGATATAGATAAAAGCAATTGATAAACCATATGATGCAGGTTTATTCATCTACTCTACACATTGTGGAATTGCATTGTGCCTCCATGTCTTCAAGTTACTTTCTTCCTTCAGAGATTGAGCATCCCCATTACCTACCCTTATTTTCCACATGTCAAGCTTCAGCTTAACCTGCACCACATCCTCGAAGCTTTCCTGAGTAGCTGAGAGCTCAGTGGTTTCTTCAGCTGGATATTTACATGACACCATGACACCATGCTACCAGCTATTGTATTGTTCTGTTAAAAGTGTTTTTATGTCTGTTTCTTATATTTCCTAGGAAATCTGGCCTTTCTTTCCTTATGCTCACTGGGGCACGGATCTCACTGGCTAAGTGGTCTGAGCAGTAGCCAAGGGGATGCTCTCACCCTGACAGGAAGTTCTCTTTGAGATCAGAGAGAAGCTCAGTCATTAGTTCTTTCTGCTGCTGTTATGCACTCATGCTTCCAACTTCCTTCTCTGTTCAGCCAGCCAGTCCATACTGATTTGAGATGGAGCACATAAGGATTCAGATAGTTTTTATTTTACCACTTCTTTTATGCTTTTTTTTTTTTTAAACTTTCTTCTGATGTTTTGATGCTAGTGATGATTCAGCTCAGTTTGCCAACTACTGTGATATTGTTATTTTTTGGGAGGTAACACAGTATTTCCCAAATTTCTTGCCCTGGTGGGGGTAAAGTGACTTACAGAGTGGAGCAGGATCCAACAATGGTTGAGAGGAAATGGTTATTTTGATTTGCAGAATTGTATTCAAGTGGAAAAATAAAGCTGGATTTACATAAACACATTCCTAAGAAATACCCAGTAAGGCGATAAAGATTCTTAGGTTGTCTAGCAATCAGGTACCTGAACTTTGGTCCTTTCTCAAGCTATTTTCTAATGGATTCATGGCAAATGACTTAGAGGCTTGGCAGTAGTCGTACAATTCTAGTGTCCCGCAAGTTCAGGCTGACCCTAAACATCACCATTTAATGGTTGATATAAAGAATATCTTACTTGCATTGGATTTATTTTTATTAAATAAATTCCCTTACTTTTTAAAAGACTAAACTGTTAGTATACACTGTTTGGAGGATTACTCAGACCCAGACAGGATGTTGTGTCCCAAATTCTTGAGCTGGTGAGCAGCCTGTTGTCCTTTGGGATTATGTCATTACAGATAAATGAAGTGCCTAAATTCATACCCAAGTTACCCATCAACATCTGCACTTACATTGTACACTCAAGGTAGAATGACCAAGGACCCAGTATGCTCGGACAGTCCTACTTTATGCCTGTTGACCTAAAGGAATTATGTGCAGTACCTGCTTTCACTCTCAGAAGTGTGGTGTAGGGAATATTAAGGGACACCCTATTGTAGATGCCCATCTGAAGAGTAAAATCTGAGAATGAAACTTTCTACACACTGAGACAGCAGTCTTAACTTACAGGGGCTTCTTAGGATATTTCCACACATCATCAGTCTAAATAAAAGCCCTAAGTTTACTCATTTCTTTCCTCAGTTGTAGGGGGTTGGAAGGGGTCATGAAATTTTGCCTTAATTATTAAGAGTATCTGCTCATGGTCAGAATGTGTAACAAACCTTAGAAGTATATGTGACATTTTCATTTTATTTTATTTTTATTATTATTTTTTAAAGATTTATTTATTTATTTATACAAGCACTGGGTACAGTCAGAAGCGTGGGAGGATGAGAGAATTCACCAGAGCCAGAGTGGGGAGCAGAACTGACAGACTGACAAAGTACACTGCTGAGGGGAGCAGCGGGCACGGCAGGAGAGGTCTGCACACCATGTGGGACCCTGCCTGGCAGCAGGGGATCAAACGGGCGCTGCAGAGGCTACAGGAAGCTTTGCAGTCCAGCGCTCAACCACTGCACCACCAGGGGAGGCCCTATATGTGACATTTTCAAATGGTTCTGTAAATTCAGAGAGGTTGACTACATGCAAATGTGGCAAGATATTATCGAATAGGGGATCATGGAATAAGATAGAAATATTCATTATATTGTTCTTGTATTTTTTTTCCTGTAGAATTGGGATGCTTCAGAATATAAAGAGAGCAGAGATAGGGAATTAGCCTTGATATTAGAATGGTCTGCACGGTCAGTAGCCAACAGGGCTCACTTAGTGCTTCACAAATGAGACACCAGACCTTTGAATCATACACAGACACATGTAAATGATAAATTACAAATAATTATCACAGCGGCCCAACCCTCTTCCCCCTGTTGATCCCTCACAGTTCCAAGGGCAACATTGGTGATAGGTATTCTGAAATGACAATAACGTTAATTTCTGATGAGCACTATTTTTGGCAATTTCAATATGTGTGCAACCCCTTATGTTAACATAGCAATATCTAAATTGTTTTTATTTACTTTCCCAAATCTTAATTCCCCACTTCCCTAATTTCTACAGTCATTTTTCTTACCAAAGTTTACAATGTAAAGCTAACATAACTGTAGTATGGAAATGGCGGGGAAGGGGTGGCCTCCTAACTCCTTTTAATACTGAATCATAAGCTGTTAGCCTTCTAATGAAAGAGGTAAGTGAATTAGTTTTATTCAACCCAAGGAACTTAAATTGGTTATCGAAGAGAGTTGCATGTGAAGGACCTAGGGGATGGGTTTGAATATAAATTGAAATTTACTAACACTATGAAAGGGATAACATTGGCAGGCTTCCAAAATATTTGTTCATATCAAGTTTGATATTAATGGATATATAAATTTATGTACACTTTATAGTTAGCATTTTATGAAGTGTTTCTTGAAGTAATTATCAGTCCAGCACCATACCCTAGCTAATAATATTTAATAACAATAATAATGCTTTGTACTTGTGCCAAAGATCACAATGAATTATCAAGTAATTCATTATCCTACAATAACCTGGCTGCACAGAAATATCTCTATGACCTAATTTTGCAAGTGGAGAAACTGAGACCCAAATGTGTAATGAAGAATATCCTCAAAAGTCAACAAATGCAAAGGACAAATAATCAATATCCAATGCCAGTTCCCCTCTCTTGCAGCAAGTAAAAACTTTAGAGTAAGATAAGTTAGAGGCAACTACTCATTATATTAATTATAGTAATCCAAATGTTTTGATACATTGGAATTATATTGCTTTATATGCCTTTTAACACATCTTTGATGTAAAGCTGGTTTATATAGGTACAATGTAGTTGTTTATAGTAACTCTGGTTTTCTGTAATCAACTTCCCATTGCTATTTGGAGAACCTCACTGAATTTGAGGTTTTTCCAGTTAATTGGAACAGATGATTAGACAGAAAGACCTAATAATTTGTACATGTCAAACACTGAATACCTATATTATCACCCTCTTTTCTCCAGCCTCCTCCGCTCTTTTCTCTTAGATATGAAGAAATTTTCCTCTCGTCCTTATGCTTTCTCTTCCTTTGACATATTGATTTTTCCAAAATAATGTGATAATCGTGAATTAAATATTCACTTCTCCTTAGTATATACATATGTTTACGGTTTACAACTATATATTGATATAAAGGACATGCAATAAACTGCATGTTTAAGTCTGCAATTTGATAACTTCTGACATATGCGTACACCCGTGAAATCATCAACACACGATAACAAGCATATCTATCACCCCATGTTTCTTCATGACATTTTGTAATCCCTCCCGCCTGATCCTCTTTAATCCCTGACTCCCAGGCAAGAAGTCATCTTCTTTCTATGACTATAGATTAGTTTTTATATTTTTTAAATTTTATGTAAGTTAAATTACGCAGTAGGTACTTTTGTTGTGTTCTTTCACCTAGCCACTGCTATTTTGAGATTCCCCAGTGTCCTCAGATTTATCAAACTTCATTACTCTTTTTTCTGAATAGTGTTTCAGTGGATAAATATGCCATGATTTGGTTAACTGTTCACCTATAGATGATATTTGCATTGGATTGATTTATTTAAAAGCTTTTACAAACCTACAATAAAATATATGTTTATAGAAAGACTAAGTTCATAGCAGACTTATGTGTAATGTGAGATTGGATACACATACACACATATATATATATAATGAAATATTATTATGCCATGAAAAATGTGGTTTACCATTTGCAACAACATGAATGGACCTTGAACATTATCCTAAGATAAGTGAATCAGACAGGACAAACACCATATGATCTCACTTATATGTGGAATTCAAAAAAATACACATTCTATATAATTCATCTAAATATATACTATATATGTTATAGTTATTTATACATTCATCCTTCCTTGAGTGGTTTCCATGTTCACTTGAGAAGAATGTACATTTCACTGTTGTTAGGCAGACTTTTCTGCAGATAGCTAAGATTTGGTTCATACTGTTATGTAATTCTTCTTTATGTTTGTTAATAATTTTGTTTAGTTTCTAGATTCATTGCAGAAAATAGGTTATTTAAAATTCAAACTAATATGTTTGAATTATATAATTTCATTTCTTGAAATTTTTGCTGGTTTTATTTTGGAGCACTATGGCTTAATGTGTAAATGCAACTATTACATCATCCTGATACTTGAAACTTTTTAACATTATAAAATTTATATATTTTTTCTGGTAATTAGTTCTTATATTCAACTAAATTTTGTATAATACAAATATAGCCCTTTTAGTTTTCATAGGTGATGATTTGTGTTAACTTTTTTACATCTTTTTGCTTTTCATTTATTTGCGTCTTTGAATGGGAGGTGTGATCTTTATAGAGACCAACTAATATTGTGTCTTTTTTATTCATTCAGACTGACAGTCTTTGCTTTTTGTTTTTTGTATTTAATTCATTCACATTTCATGTGACTGTTTCTATGGTTAAATTTATTGCTGCCATTTTGTTCTTTGCTTTCTATTATCTCATTTGTTTTATTCATCTTTTTCTTTTTATTGCCATTTTTGTTAAATATCTATTTGTTACATATTTAACATGATGTTAAATACATATTTTATAATATACCATTTTAATTCCCCTGTTGATTGTGATATTATTATTTCAAAATATTTTCTTAGTGTTTGCTTTAAGGATTATAATATTCATCTCAACTGATTACACTGTGATTATAATATAAATATGATTCTAGGTAAGTTCTGCCCTGCCCTTCAACTGACTTCTTCTAATATTTTTTCTTTATCTTTGACACTCTGATATTTGAATAGGATATACCTAAGTGGTGTAGTTTTACTTGTCATTTTTCCTGCTTGGTGTTCTTTGAACTTTCTGCATCTGTGACTTCATGTCTAACATTAACTTGGTGAAATGGATTTCAGTGCTTCAAATATTGTTTCTATTACTTTATTTTACCTTAAGGAACTCATATTATGTGTATGTTAAATACTTTATAATTGCCCCAGAGTTTTTGGATATTCTGTACCTTTTTTTCATTCTTCTCTTCTTTTTTTTTTTCTGGTTTTGCATTTTTTTATTGTCATATCACCAAACTGAAAGGTCTTTTTCTCAGTCATATCCCATCTTTATAATGAATCATTCAAAGGCAGTCTTCATTTCTATTTCAGTAATTTTGCCCTCCAGTATTTTTTTTTAGATGCTTTCTTAGAATTTCCTTTCTCTACTTATACATGTGTTATTATATGTCCTAGTCTGTTTTTCATTAAAGTTCTAGCATATTAATCATAATTTAAAAAATATCCCTGTTATTAATTTCAGTGTGCCTACCATATCTGACCCAGCTCTTATATGCATAAATGGATAAAATAAATCTTTAAACAAATAATAAATATATCTTATTAGGAAAAAAAAATTAGTTTATTTAAAAACTCTTCATTTTTCCCTTTTCCTGTCCCACCACCCTTTGTGATGAGAACTCTTAGGATCTACTTTCTTAACAACTTTCTAATATCCATAAAAGACATAAATAAATGTGTACCAAAGCTGTAACATTTTACTTTAAATGCAGTTTAGTCAAATGAATTCTGGCAAACTTTAAGAACAGAATATTTAAAAATGCATTTAATTGGATGGTTTTCTAACATACACTAACTTTGGAAGTCTTGTCATCCTAGATCACCATTTGAACGTTTTCTGTGTAGAATACCTGCTGGACATATGCACTTAAAATCAAGCAGGTTGCCTTCATCCTCAAACCATTTTCTACTTGGTTATTTGTTAATACACTGACATACGTCCATCACTCAGCATTGAAATCTCAGATTTATATTCATTCTCCATGTCCCAACTGAGATAAATTATCTTATCACATAACTCTTAGTTTTAAGTGAGAGAAAATGTAGGGGTGTGAGAAATCTAGGAAGCTAGAAGAATAGAGAGCTCAGTTTTCAGATAGCGACACACTCTCAGCTAGGTACTCTTGAAAAAGAAAAAAAAAAAGATTATTTCAGGATCTAGAGCAGTACTACCCAATACAAATATAAAGTGAGTCACAAACATAAGCTCCAGTATAATTTATTTTTTTAGTAGCTACATTAAAAAAAGAAAAGCTAAAACAAATTTTAATATGTATTTTAGGTAATCCAAGATAGCCAAAATATCATATTAATATATAGTTAATTTACAATTATTGAAATATTTTATATTATTTTCTTTATACTAAGGCTTTGAAATATGGTGTGTTATACTCACAATCTATCTCAGTTTTCACAAATTTCATTTCCAGGTCCAGTTACAGGTCCTGCAAACAGAGCATCAGAAAATGGAAGCTAATGAGTCATTCTGGAGTTACTGTGAGATCCATTGCCAGAATTTATAAAATCAATTCATGTCCATGAAACAGGTAAGAACTGAAAAGTAGTTATCAAACTAGTGTAAAATCTACACTTCTTCCCCATAGAGACACCCCCAATTATTTCAGAATATTGCATTATGCTTATCACCCTGGATACCAAAATCATTTAACTATTTACACAGATGTGTGTGTGTGTGTGCGCACACGTGTGTGTGGAGGGGGAGAGAAAGAAGGAGAGAGAAACCATAAGTGTTTCATATGTCTTCATAGTATTTTTTTAAGATTTATTGATTTATATAAGAACCAGGGTACAGGAAGATGCACGGAAGGGTGAGAAGGATTCACCAGAGACAGAGCGGGGAGCAGAACAGGCCAACTGACTTAATAAACTGCTGAGGGGAGCAGCGGGTGAGTCAGGAGAGGTCTACCTCACCATGTGGGTTGCTTGCTAGCCGGCCGGGAATTGAACTCATGCTGCAGAGGCTGTCAACAGCGTCACAGTATGGTGCTCAACCTTCTACACTGCCAGGAAGGCCCGTCTTCATAGTATTTTTAAGGGAAGAATAAGCTTAGATATCTTTCCATATCACTACATAAAAATCTACCTTAATATTTTCATTTGTATCATTAAATGATATGTCTTTTCTGACATTAATTTAACCAATGCCTTGTCAATAGGCATTTAAATTGTTTTTAGGTTCTTACAACTAAACACATTGTGGTTAGAAGTTTTTGTGTATTTTGTGATTATGTGATGCAGAATATATCTTTAATATGTAAGCTGTTGATTCAAAACCTTAAATTTTTGTTAATACTGGCAAATTGCCTTCCAAAATAGATAGCATAGTTCATATCCCACCCACATGGCCTCCACTGTACTTGTATTAAGGGTTAGTAATAAAACTGTGACCTGACTAAAGTATCTACTTATTCAGCCTCACTTCAAAACCCTCACCTCTCTGCACCAACCAATCCAAAAATATCATGTCATAATTTCTGCCCAATTCTAGCCAGCTCACTTTGAAGGCCACCTTCCCCTCAAAACCGCCCAGTCAAGCACCTATAATTACTTCTGCCTAATTTTTCTATTTGAGATGCTACAAAGTTGGTATTTTCCCTTACTGTAGTAAGTCCAATAAACTTAGTTTCATTTGTCTATTTTTTTCTGACCACCTATAAATTAACCTACATTATGCACTGTTTTCACTATAATGGTGTTTCAAGAATGTGTGATCATAATAAGATTTTCTGTAGTAGGTGGGACTAGGAACCTCTAATAGCATCTTTAAATTTCTTTAAAAATAATTTGAGTTGAAATCTATCACATTTAAGTGTCTCTCTCTCTCTCTCTCTCTCTCTTTCTCTTTCTCTCTTGTTCTCTCTCACTTTCTCACTGGAGTAAGCTATTGGCTCCTTATTTTATTTTTTCTTCTTTAGTTTAAGAATAGAGGCAATTAAAAATACCTGTGGTGGAAAATTGAAATGGTGCTGAGCAATGGAGGCAATGAGCTTAATTACTATGAGATGGGAATAGATGGTAAATGATTCTTCTGTCAATTTGAAGACATCAGCACTCATATTTTTCACATGATATGGACTGTGACCTGATCTCACATTTATTCAATTAAGCCAAGGAGTAAAATTCCAAAATGTTTTTTTTTTTTTTCCACATCTGCCAAATCAGCAAGACTTTTTAATTTATTGCATTAATTATGACTCTCACCCACCCAAATATCAAGGGTTGAATGAAGGGGGTGATCTAAAAATTCTATGTAAAGATCATAAATATAAAGTCTTATATGGATCAAAACTAGAAAGCAATGGCTCTAGTCCAGCTCTGTCACTAACTCAGCAAGTCACTTGCATTTTTGAGACCTTGGTCAGCAGATTAATGCCATAAAAACATAGGAGTTAAAGCTCCTTACTTTAAAGCTGTAGGAATCGGCATCACTGAGATTTCCTTCACCTCATACTTTCTGTGATTCATATCGACAGATTCTGTGTCTCTCATTATAGCCTTGGAGATTGATTTTTAGACATATTCATCTTCCAAAGAAAATGACTGGATCCTCTAGTGCTGTTTCTCCTTACATTCTAGGGCCATAAAAACTAGGAAACTGGCCCAGCAGATGTTGACAATGCATCTTTGTCAATGGGGATCATGACATGTTCAGAAATAATTTGATCATTTAAGCCTTAGGAGTTCAGTATCTTCAAGTTCAGTAGAATCTCAAGAGAATGTCTGCTTTTCTTTGCTCTTTATTATGCTTTACAAATGAGGAAACTGAGGCCCAAAGGAGGTGGACTGGGGTCAGTTGCCTTCATTAACATTATTAACATACAAAGAATGTTTTTTTTTTTTTTTAAAGATTTATTTATTTATTTATGCAAGCACTGGGTACAGTCAGAAGTGTGGGAGGGTGAGAGAATTCACCAGAGCCAGAGCAGGGAACAGAACAGGCAGACTGACAAAATACGCTGCTGAGGGGAGCAGAGGGTGCAGCAGGAGAGGTCTGTCACACCATGTGGGACCCTCGCCAGCGTCTGGGGATTGAACCGGCACTGCAGAGGCTTCGGGCAGCTTTGCAGCCCAGTGCTCAACTACTGCACCACCAGGGGAGGCCTCAAAGAATGTTTTTTTTTTTAGGGGAAAAAATGACTTTAAAAACTAAGGAATGTGATGATCACCTTATTGTTCTGACTGTGAGTTTGAGAACAATAACAAGGTAACACTATTTCTGATTGGAGGTAACAAATTTTATTGAAGAGTGGAGCTTTTTAGACAAATTGACAGTAACTGATAGTTCAACCTGTGGGAATGAAATCATAGGCATTTTAAAAAGCTCCTGCTTGAGAGGGCTGTAAATGAAGAACTACTCTTTAGCTTGGAGAAGGAGAACAAATCTTAGATACCATAGCCAAAGCTGTGTTCATGTCACCCCTTCTTACCTCAACTTGAGTTCTTAGCTGAGTTTAGAAGTCTGACATCTGATTTCTGTGGTGATTTCCCATTTGAAAATAGAAGGTCTCTGGATTCTGGATGACACAACTGAGTTTTGACCTAAGAGCTATTTCTCTTCTCTAAATTGAACTCTGTCTTTGAGAGTAAAGTGCTCAACAAGATTCTATTAACTTATCATTTTGCCCAATTTGTGAGTATTTAGTGGCAGTTTAAACAAACAATTGGAGAAAATCAGAGAAGGTGCCACTCTCCAAAGTAGTTCCTATTCTCAGTGCTAGGAAAGATTCTAAAATAGATATGGAAGACTAAAAACCAGGTAGAGGTTGCTGATATTCAGGAGCAGGTGTAAGTGTCTCTGGTGTTCAATTACAATATGCCAAGCAGTGAAATGCAATTGCTGTCTATGAACAGGTCTGCCTATCACCAAGGCTTGATCCTTTCAGGGATAGACATGGAAGAGGAAACCTTTACCCTCTGGGCACTTACTTGCAATATTTGGCTGCTTCCTACACAGTGGAAAGCACATTTTAACCAGTTCTCAAGTATGTTTACCCTCTTTTAATCTTTCATCTATGTCTTGGATTTTGAGACAGACAAATTTATTTAGTTCAATTATTCTAGATTCTTCAGACCTCTCTGGGTGTTTGTGGAGTTATTTTGTTTTGCTTTGGTTTGATCTCATTTTTTTCTTCCTTTCCATTTATTCTACACAGTCATTTGCATCTCACTTCTCCATTAGACAATCACAGAGATGCTGGAGAGATCCCATCTGTGCATTTCAGGGGGCGAAATCAAACAGCCCTGGGACAGGTGGAGCAGGCAGCAGGAAGGTGACCCCAGGCACGCAGCAGGTGGGGCAAGCAGCTCAGGAAATCAGCAGGCAGCAGGCAGTCTGAAGGGCAGAAAGGCCCAGGCTGCCTAAGTCCAGGCAGCAAATCATGCAGAGGTTAGCAGGTAAGAGGGGTGACAGGAGGGCAGACCAGGCATGAGACCGATGAGGAGGTAGAAACAGAAGGCAATTAGCCCGGGGGAGAGGGCAGATGGAGGGCATCGCCGACAATTACCAGGGGAAAGGGTAGCAGGAGGGTAATAATAGGAGGCAGTTCTGAGGGGCGAGAGGACATCGGCCGGTGACATGCAGAAGCAGAGAGAACACTGGGCAAACCTTACCTGGGAAAATCCTTGAGCAGAGAAAACACTATCCTCAGAGCAGGACCAGGTCTTAGTGGGGCTGCTGGCAACTGAGTTTTGATCTTAAGAATGTGTAGCCTTTGGGTTCTGGGTGCCTGTTACAAGTCCTCACCTCAGGAAATACTTGCACTGTGTACATCGATCCTTTCCCTGAGGGATTTCAGAGAAATTGCAGAGCAAGCCCCTTAGCCTACTTGTTAAAATTTTAAGGAAGGTGGGAATAGAAACTTCACTCCCTGGGTGTTTTCTATGGTCAGGCTCTGCCTAACATGTTACATATACCATCTTATCCAACCCTATGGCAACACATACATGTTACATGTTACTGTTATTGACTTTGTTTTGAAGGCAGGACAATTGACGTTAAAAGCCAATATGGAACTGGCCAAAGATCACGTAGCTAAGAGCTGTGATTTCACTCGAGTCTGTCACCCGATCTTCCATTCGCTAGAGGACAGTGGGTCTTAAGATTTGAAAGTCCTCTTTTGATTGCTCAGACTTCACCCTTGCAGGAAAAAAAAAAAGACTTTGGTTTCTGTTAAATATGTATTTCTCAAAGAAATATATATCTCAAAATTTGACTAATATATAGGTATCCTCACATATCCCCTACTTCTAGAATTAGTATGGATTGGCAGCTCCAGAACTTGTAAATAGGCTGTTCAGTAGCTCAGATTAAAAGCTGATTCTGAAAACATGTCACATAGGTGTTCTCTGTATTATTAATCTCTCTGTTTCTGCACAGTCACTGATCATTGTTAGTGGTTAAGGTTGCTTCTGCCTATAATCATAGGAAACCCTGATCCTGATTGGCATGCTCTCTAGGAGTTGTATTTCTTATCACAAAAGCTCAAAGGTTCCCAGCCTCCCTCCCAGAATTCTCTTGTTCTGCTTTCTTCCATGTGGCTTCCAGTGTCCAGCCACAGGATGGCTATATTGGCTGTAGGGGTTTTATCAACAGTGGTCTATACTGGGGAGAAAGAGAGGACTTTCAGTCCGTGTCTCTTCATTGGAATAGTGAAAGGAACTCAGAAGACCTTTAGTTAAAGCACTTCCCCATATAAAGCATTGTCCAAATGCAATAATATACCAGTACAGAACCAGTTACCTGGAACGGGAACATGGTCACTGCGAAACATGAACTCATCGTAATCCACTCTTTTGAGCTATGTCTTGAAAAGCGTAGGTACCTGATCATAATGGAGATTCTTTTAGAAATGAAGTGAAAGATGGAAATTGGATAGGCAACTAAAGTTCTTAGCTTTAGTCCTCAATTGTTGACAGAACAAATGGCTAAATATGAATAATTTTTGAGTGGATTTGAATAGGAAAGGGAATGAAAGCTCTGGATATGGAATTTTTTTCAGGATCATTACTCATCTCACAGTAGCAATGTGACCTTGAACAAATTACTGCATTTCCTCAGCCTTGGTTTCCTCATTTGTAAACTGAAGAATATAATACCCGCCCCATTTAACTCACAGTGGTTATGGGAATTAAATATATATGTGTGCAAATGCTTTGTGTATGACAAAGGGTTATATAAATGTGAGACATTATTGTTATTAATATCCAAAATTTAATCAACCTGGTTATTCTGTCAGTGAGAAAATATTTATTATTTTCTATGCAAGTACAATTTAAGTGTGAGTTGTGGAGACCATGGGGAAATGTAACATCTAGGAAATATATAAAATACCTGCACAATCGAAATATTGCAGAACTTATATAATACATCATATGAAGAACAACACAAAACAACTTAAATAGTGTCAGGAAAATTAGCTATACATTAGGAAAAATGAATAAACTTAAATCCCTTCATCATTTATAAAAATAATTTTCTCAATTAAGATAAATATGGAAATCTATGGAAGTGTTAGAAAAATATTAGAAAACATATATATATTTGAATGTCAGGATGATAAGGTCATCCCAAACAAGTTTTAAAATTGTGAGGCCAGAAAGAAAAAAAGATTGATATATTTTAATGCATAAAATTTTAAATATCTCACTATAAAATATATCACAAGCAAATGAAAGATAAACAACAACCTAGTTTAAAATATTTATAACATACACAGTATTAATATCCATGAAAACTTTTGAAGTTATTAAAAAGTAATCAAATACAAAACTGAACAATTTTCAGTAAGAGTATTAATTTGCAACACATATAAAAGACTTAATTCTTCCTCACAAATTGTAAGACAAATTTAACTTAAAGAAAAAGCATAAGATTTTTTGAATAGGTACTTTGCTCACTTCAATTTTATCTTCCAAAAGTAAAAATAGTAAATGGGGTAGCTCAAAGGTTTAATTAAGATGCAACCTATGAGGCTGTCTATAGCCACTGCAGCACGAGTTCGATCCCCGGCAGGGAGGTGACCCACATGGCACAGCAGACCTCTCTTGACTTGCCTGCTGCTCCCTTCAGCAGTGTATTTCAGTCAGTATGCCTGTTCTGTTCCCTTCTGTGTCTCTGGTGAATCCTCTCACCCTCCCGCGTATCTGGCCTGTACCCTGGTTCTTGTATGCATAAATAAATAAATCTTTAAAAAAAGTAAAAATAGTAAATACTAAATCAAATGAATTTATAATTTGATAACAAATTTCTGCTTTATTTAAAAAATATTTTTAATTAACATTAAGATACCCTTACTAGGTATTGCCGCCATAGCACCCCTATCACTAATCACCCATAGTCTTCCACCATAGCCCACTGTTCTTCCTTATCTCCTTGCTCTTACCCAGCCCTCATCTGCTTCCCTCACTGGGTGATTCAGGTCTGTAGTTAGCTTTCAAGTGTTTCAGGTTGTGCTTTTATATGTGACCCTTAGTTTTGATTCTTTGTATTCCACACATTAGTGACACATCTTGCATTTATCAGTCTCCTTCTGACTTATTTCACTTAGTGTTATCCTTTCAAGATCCATCCATATTGCTATATAGCATGCCTTTTGTTGATTGCTGAGTAATATTCCACTGTGCATATATTTGACACCTTTGTTTTTTTTTAAGATTTATTTATAAATACAAAAACTGGGGTACAGGCCACAGGTGGATGGGTGAGAGGATTCATCAGAGACAGAGTGGGGAGCAGAACAGGGGGATCTACTGAAATACACTGCTGAGGGCAGCAGCGGGTGAGACAGGAGAGGTCTGCTGCACCATGTGGGTAGCTCCCTGGCTGGGGATTGAACTCATGCTCCTGAGGCTGTGGATAGTTTCATGGTGCTGTGCTTACCCTAGTATCACCAGGGAGGCCCCTATACTATACCTTCTTGATACATTCATCTGTTTGGGGGCATTTAGGTTATTTTCATAATTTGGTTGTTGGCTGCACTAAACATGAGAGTGCATGTTTCCTTTTGAATTAGTGTTTTCAATTTTTCAGGTAGATGTCTATGAGTGGAATTGTTAGGTCTTATGGTAGTTCCATTTTTAATGTTTTGAGAATCCTCCATACTGCTTTCCATAAGGGCTGGACCAGTCTGCATTCCCATAACCAGTGTAGAAGAGTTCCTTTTTCTCCACACCTTCACTAGCCCTTGTTGATTCTGGTCTTTTTTTTTCTTTTTTTAAGATAGATTTATTTATTTATACAAGCACTGGGTACAGTCAGAAGTGTGGGAGGATGAGAAAATTCACTAGAGCCAGAGCGGGGAGCAGAACAGGCAGATGGACCGAAGTACACTGCTGAGGGGAGCAGCGGGTACTGCAGGAGAGGTCTGCGCACCATGTGGGACCCTCGCCGGCAGCCAGGGATTGAACCGGTGCTGCAGAGGCTGCGGCAGCTTTGCAGCCCACCACTCAACCACTGAGCCACTGGGGAGGCGCAATTCTGTTCTTTTTGATATGAGCTAGTCTCGCAGGTGTGAAATAGTATCTCATTGTGGTCTTGATTTGCACTTCCCTGATAACAAATGACAATGAACATATTTTTCATACTCCTATTTCAGTGTGTATGTGTTCTTTAGAGAAGTGTCTGTTTAGTTTTTCTGGCCTTTTTTTTTTTTTTTTTTTTTGATTGGGTTATTTGCTGTCTCTGTTGGTTTTATGAGGTTTTTTAGACCTTGTATATTACTCTCTTGTCAGAGTTATGGCATGAAAATACTTTCTCCCATTGAGTAGGGTTTCTTTTTGTTTTTGTCATGGTTTCTTTTGCTGTGCCAAAGCTTTTTAGTTTACTGTGGTCCCAGTTGTTTATGTTCTCTTTTGTTTTCATTTCTGCTGGGGACAAATCTCTAAAGATAGCCCTAGAGTATAGGTCATGAAGTGTTTTCCCTAAGTTTTCTTCTATGAATTTTGTGGTTTCAGGTCTTACATCCAAGTCTTTTATCCATTTTGAGTTGCTTTTTTCTGTATGCTGTGAAGTGTAACTGTCTAGTTTGATTCTTTTGCATGGAGCTGTCCAGTTTTCCCAGCACATTATTGAAGAGGATGTTGTGTTCCAGTGTATTTTTGTGGCCCCTTTGTCATAGATTGACTGTCAATGTAAAAATGGGTTTATTTGAGATATCTACCCAAAGCCCAGTATGTTCATTCTTGATATATAATTAACTTTTTTATAATTGCTGATATTTCATTCAGCATAAATATTATTCCTTATTTGGTTTTGCTCAATCATCATCTCTAGAAGTATTTATATCTCTTTCAGTACATTTTACTGGTTCCTTCAGACATTTTATCCCAATGTCAAATGTTCTTTGGTTCATCTTTTTATTGTCTCTGATCTATTAAAATGTTAGTTCCATGAAGGAGGAGTTTGGTATGATCTCTTTACTGCCATATCCCTCGTGTCCAGCATAGACTTTGGCACAGAATTGGCACCCAGTAAATACATTTTGAGTTAAGGAATGATTAATGAAATAAAGAATCCAAGTCATACTTATGTGAGATACTCTCTAGACCTTAGCTTAGCTGACTTGGTACTCTCAAGCCTTGTAAATGATATTTTTCATATATAGTGCATTAATTTGATGCAAGAGGCACAAAACCTTTAGAGAAAAATGTTTCAAAATAGAGAACTTAATAGCACTTCTGAGGAATCAACTGAGCATGATGTTTTCTCATCATTTAAGCCTTGGTTGGGATTTGAATTTCAGGGAAGAAATTTAGTAAATATCAGACATCAACCAAGCAAGAAAAATATAACAGAATATCAAGTAAAAATGGGCTTATGAACTGCAGCTGTAATTTCAAGTCAACTGTGTCTTTTGACTATGATCTACAAATCATCTATTCAAACACAGTCATTAGTTGATCTACATATCTATGAACTGTTAAGACTGCAACTCAATGAATAAGTTAGTGGAGACATCAACATTAAATAAAAGGGTCCTGCTCTCCAGGATCTCAAACTTAATTACATGGGGTAGTTGTGGTCAGCCTTAGCTATCACCAAGGAAATTTAGAAGTTTCTATACCTAATGCTCAAAATATGTACAACCAAATAGTAAGCTAAATTTAAGTCTTATTACATTCCAGACACTATGTTCCAGAGGTCTCATCCTCGCTTGTACCTGATTTAGGTGAGGAGTCTGGACTATAAGCGAATGTTTTAATGGGATGAAACTCAGAAACTCTGGGAAAAATCAGCATGACATACATATGAGGCATAGATCTTTATGGACTAGATGGTGCATTGTGGCAGAAATACTCTAGGGTGGCTTCTAATGATTCCCACCTCCTGGTGATCAAGCCTTTGTATACTCCTTTCCATTTAGGATAGGTGGGATATGTAACTTTCCCCTAACAAATAGAATATGGCAAAGTGGATGGTATGTACATGATTCCATATATGTGATTACATGGTTATGTTAAATTAAAATATAACATCAATTTTGCTAGTCCCTCTCTCTCTTTCTGTTTCCCTCACTGGATTGATGAAACCAGACATTGGCAGCTCACATGGCAAGGCATGAGGGTACTGTCTAGGGGTTGAGGGTAATCTATGATAGACAGGAAGAACCTGAAACCTTCTAGCAGTCATGGGAGTGAGAAAATAGTCCTTCCACGGTTGAACCTCAGATGTAACTACAGACCGAGCCAATTCTGTATGACATCTGTATGAGATTCTGAAACAAAGATGTAAAATAAAACATGTTATAAGACTACTGAACCACAGACAGTATAATATATGTCTTACTTTGTCTTTGTTTTTGTTTTTTTACAAAACACAATTAAATCATCTTAGTCTCACCATGCTAGAACATCAAATATTTCCCTTATGCTTACTAGCTATCTTTGACAAATGTGTGTTTGTATGTGTGTAAAACTGTCAACCCATTATAGATTAATTTGAATTTATATTACATTTTATTTTTTCTGATGTATCATTAGATTACAATACCATATATGATTTAGGCTAATAGGTTGACACCTCTTCAAATCTATGTTACTACATCTCACCTACCACCAAAATACCTATTGTCCTCCACCATAGACCACTGGGCCCCCACTCCCTTTGTTCCTATTCTCCCTTCTTCTAATAGTCTCAATTCTGTAGTCATAAATCCGAGGTTTGTTTTGGTTTAGTTTTGTCTATTACTTTGTTTTATTTCTCTACACTCTACATATTAGTGAAATCATTGGTATTTGTTTTTCTTCTTCTGAGTTATTTCACTTAACAACACCCCCTACCCCAGTTCTATGCCTGTTGTCACAAGTGACAAGATTTCATTTCCTCTTACAGCTTGAGTTGTATGTATTCCATTGTGTATATAAGTCATTTAGTTTATTGTAATATTACTGTATAACAACAGCAACTAAGACAGAATTGCTCTGCATTCTCCCTTAATTTTCCTTTATATTCTCTGACCCCTGGGTCAGGTATACATGACTAAATGTCCTGATTTCTGTGTGATACATTCATTAAAGGCTTGAATCAGCCCTACTGAATTCCAACTTATCCTTATCACACTTTAGGCTTTTCACAATCTTCCATTTTCACTGCCTTCCCCTGAATTCTCGTGGTACAGAGCAAGGTGTCATAGTGAATATCTTCCTCCCCATAAATGTTGTTTAGAAATACATAAGATACCATATTCCTCATTAATGTAATTCAATAAATGAATAAAAACCTGAACATATATATTTCTATTAAAACCAGTGGGGTCCTAAATTCACTATTTTTGTTTTTTTGCTAAGCTATATGCTGCTTATTTTTTTCTCAGTATAACATAATCATAGCAAGATAGAATATTTTCTTTTGATAATATCAAGACAAATTGTGCAAATGAGGGTGGGGGACTGTGAGCTTTGAGGACCTCAAATTTTCTTTTCTACACTTACCAATAGACAGATGCCTGGTAAAAAAACAACTGTGAAGGGGGTTTTTGAATGGCCCCTTCATCAAGTTGAGTACCCCAAGCAGCCTTTTAGCATGTATTTCCACACAGGAAGGTGCCCTGATCCATCATGAATTTGTCAGAGTTCACCCCTTGTCTGGTTTTTGACCTAAACCATGTGGCACCTATACCTTTTCCAAAAGCTGGTAGGAAACTTAACAACCTTTTCCATAGGCTGGGATCTGTTTCTCTTAGATTGGATCTATGACATGCATATTTTCATGTATAATATTTAATATAATATTCTCAACTATAAGAAGCTCCAACAAGACAGGATCAAGTCTAGTATGCTTATCATGGTTTCTGGCATGTTTAGATTTTCAATAAATATACATTAACTGATGTAGACTGGAAGAGATAATTGGGTTAACTGTTGTCCAACTGCTTATTCCCAAGTTCAGCTTGATTTGCTCAGGATGTCCTCATTCTACCTTTCCATGGGGTGGGGCATGCTGTCAAATAATGGGATCCTACTCCTTGTTATAAAGATGGGTGGTTACAGACTCCCCACAAGAAGACAGAATTCTAATTTTTACTGTATGAGTGATTCACACTACATCTTCTCTGGAGCTCCTTCTTCATTTTCTACATGTATTTTTATTATTTTGTACTGTATGGAATTTGTCCTTAATGCTTCCATGACATTAGGCTTCAACTGAAGTTTCATGAAGAGGCAGCAAAAGTGAATTTGATGTCTCATTGCTGTAACCATGCTTCTTTCAGTGAGTGAGACCCAACTGCAATTTGACTCAGATGAACAAGATTCTGGTAGAGAATCAGTGTTCTCTGGGAACTTGGCTTGCTTATTTTTTTTAAAGATTTTATTTATTTATACATACAAGAATTGGGGTGTAGTGCAGAGGTGGGGGAAGGAGAGGATTCACCAGAGATAGAGTGGGGAGCAGAACAGGTAGATCTACTGAAATAGACTGCTGGAGCAGCAGGCAAGTCAGGAGAGGTCAGCTGCACCATATGGGTCAGCTCCCTGGCCAGTGGCTGCAGTTACGTTCATAGTGCTGAGATATAACCCCTTGTGCCACTGGAGAGACCTTTGTTTTTTTTTTTTTTTTTTTTTTTGGTATCCTATAGACTGGTCTTAGCAATCCCAGATTGAATGCACCCAAGACAGGACAATAGGTCAATTTTTATGACTTAATTTGCCTTTAATGGGCATTTGGATTTAACTGTATTATAACTTTCAGAACTGTTTCTCATTTAAAAAAAATCCTTAAAAATTGGAAATCCCGCAGCATTTCTGGCTTTCTTATAGTCGCATTGATTAGTCTTCTAGGAAGCACAGCTGTGGCAATAATCCCATCTCTGCATCTTTGCAAGCAGGAGGGAAGGCAGGAGATAAGAGTTGCCACAGGGAGTCTATATTTAATCTACAACTGGCTGATCCAAGTGTCTTATTGCTCCCCGAGGGTCTCCCCACATGCACTATTGTGCAGAAAAATGATAGAAAATGAAGGAATGAAAAGTTCACCCAAGATTGGTCTTCAATTAATTAATTCATTTCAAAATTGGCACAGAAGAAATTTTTTCTTTGCTAGTAATACAGACACTGAGAAAACTGGATCTCCTCTGTACAAGCATAGCTCACCTTTCTGGCTTTGCCCTATGACTACTATTAGAGGATGGTGGTGGTTTTCCTTGGCTGCTTGGAGGCATCTGTAAATGGGAACTTCAGTAACTTCATCAAGGGAATCCCACCAATCTACACAGAGGTTTTTATGGGCATTGACACAGTGGGATACATTGGGTATGTGAGACAATTGTAAAATCAATTATGAAATAAGTAAATGCAGATATAATTAAAGTACAAAAAGTAAATAAAGCTTTAGTCTCAAAGGGGGAAATAGAGGAAAGCTACTCTTCTTTATTTATTTTTAAAAGATTTATTTATTTATTTATACAAGCACTGGGTACAGTCAGAAGCACGGGAGGGTGAGAGAATTCACCAGAGACAGAGCGGGGAGCAGAGCAGGCAGATGGACTGAAGTACACTGCTGAGGGGAGCAGCGGGCGGCAGGAGAGGTCTGCGCGCCATGTGGGACCCTCCTCCAGTGGCCCGGGAGCAGCCGGATATCGAACCCGCGCTGCAGAGGCTGCGGGCAACTTCACAACCCAGCGCTCAACCGCTGCGCCACCGGGAGGCCCAGCTACTCTTCTTTAAATACATTTTTTGTTGCCATTCCTTTCTTCCAAGGCTACAAAGAAGGGCAGGGTTCATACTCCATGGAACAAATCTGAGAAGACTGATAGAAAAGAAGAATGAGATAGTGGAATGTCTTCTCCTTTTGTCTACTGCAAAAGGTTCATGAAGGCTGGACCTACACAGCTCAACACATGATGCTTTTTGGGGAACCATTGTTTGAAATTGTCCATTGCTCAGGGTAGAGACTGGGAAATCTATCTGCAGAAGATCACACGATAAAAGCCTCCGTCTTTCTTCTCTGTGTGTAGAGGGAAACTGTACCTTTGCATATAATAGGAGGGAATATATCCCTCCCAGTAAGTAATACTACTTACTTCTTTAATGCAATGTCCTTTAATGAACCTTAAAAAAATTCAGGCTATATAATTTTGATCCAGATGTTTCCCCACCAAATTTAAGTTTGGATAGTTTTCAAAAGCAAAGAAGTCAGTAGGCAGCATTTTCTCAAAATCTAATTTTTTCTAGAAATCTTAATTTAACACCTGATGTCATAACTTGTCCTACTAGGAAAAAAAAGAAGCAAATAGTCAATCATACTTACATTGATATCATTTTATAAACAGACACATGAGCATATCAGTTTTTTAATGGTGGTTCATAAGATGGAATAGTATTCACTGAAAGAAATATCACAGACATTGTCAGATGATCAGATTTGAAAATTAGTGCTTAGGTGTTTTATTATATAATGTAATTTAGAGGTTCCCATTAGCATTATTTCACAGCAGAGACCAAAATAATCTTTAAAAATGCCAGTGTACAATTAAAACTACAGTCATCATGAGTTTCTTCTCCCTAATCAATTTACTGTCCAAGTTCTTCAATATCAAAATCACTATCAACAACCTAAACAAAATTCATTTCACCACATATTGTGTTTATCATACTGAACTGTTATTCTTGCTTTAAGAGGAATGTCCTCAAACTTCTACTTCACTTTCTTGCAAGTGTGACTCACTTGAATCATGTTTCCAACTCTTTCAGGTGCTTCATTTGTCATTTTTTGCTTGTTTGTTTGAAAACACTTAGCAGTATATAAAGATATGAAGGTAATACCAAATGTGTCTCTTGAAATCTTCCCTAAAAGTCTGAATTTTTGGACAAAGAAAATATTCAACTAAGAACTAAGAAATTAAGGACTAAGGAGAGAGGTAGAGAGAGAGGGAAAGCAAGAGGGAGAGAGAGAGAGAGAGAGAACACACGTGTATGTGTGGATGTTGGGTGTTTCTCATTCTCTCATCCTTTCATACACTGTGTTTGCAATGTCTGTCCCTCCCTTACTGAACCACCTTCCCTGTGATTTCCATGGACTCATTTGTTTACATATCTCTGTGCTTTGTTTTTGCTGCTTTTCTTCTCTTCTACTCAACTATTACATACATTTCTTCATGTCCTAATTCCTTTTCCCTTCTCATTTTACACTCTCAGATTATGAATGCATTATCAAAATTGTGTTAGAACTTATGTTAATGATTCTGGCATTCATACATCTAGCCTCAGAACTTACACCCAATTATTTAGTCAACATTTAACATTCCCTCTTCTCTTAATCTAGCACTACTTCCTTACCTAAAGTAAGTATTTTCTTAACATCGGACTAACAGCTATACATTAACAAATATTCTCTACGTCCCTTTGCAATAACCAACATACAGGGATTATTCTTTCCAAACAGAGTAAAATAATTAATTAATATATGGTTACAGTCTTATCTCTTTTCACACACCAAAGCAAATTCCATTTTTGCTTGCTCATCAGTTTCTAAACTTGTATTCTGCTGATTGTGGAATTTGGTGAAGTGGAGAATTGGGGAAATAGGTGAAGCAAGCCTGATTTATATTGTATAGGGCAGACTTACTCTTGGAACAGGAAATGAAATTTATTGCCACTGAAAACGAGGGAAGCATATTTTAAGCCTGGCTATTGGATTGAAGATAGTTTCATGGGGAGTTTTGCATGGGAAAGAAGAGATTTTAGAGCACCTGACATATGAGAGAATTACAGAGGGACACAAGATGGCTTAACTTTCTTTGAACCCTAATTTTCTTATTTAATATTCTTCCTTTTATACTCAACTATGAAGTTACATGAATAGAGAAACAAAATTGATCCATCTCAACACTATATTACCAACACATTTCTAGTCCTGTGTTATTGGAGATTCTTCATCAACATTTCTTGATTGGGGCCTCCCTGGTGATGCAGGAGGTAAAGTTTCAGTGCTATCAAGCTTTCACCAGCCACTGTGGCATGAGCACGAGTTTGCTCCCCAGCAGGGAGCTACTCACATAGCTCAGCAGACCTCTCCTGTCTGCTGCTCCCCTCACAGTGTATTTCAGTAGATCTGCCTGTTCTGCTCCCCACTCTGTCTCTGGTGAATCCTCTCATCCCTGTACCTCTGGTCTGTACCCCAGTTCTTGAATGCATAAATAAAAATAAATCTTTTAAAAAAACATTTCTTGATTGATGGTTAACTATTGGTTTGCATGTTCATAAGTTACTTAATAAGCTATACCCATGAACTTTAGTGTATACTATCGGGACACAGATGAATTAATGAAAGTGTTTTGTTTTCTGGAAGAGTTGTTATACAAACATAACCTATGTAGATTTTGATTATCTTTTAGGTTGAGTGACATTATTACCAAAACTTTTAAGAATTAAGCAAATATATGCTGGGGTCATTAAAGAAGGCTTCTTGGAAAGGATATGGATAGTTGGTCTAAAAAGACCAAAACCAAGTAGAATAGGAGAAAAAAATAAATAATCTTTGGGAGGGAAAGGAGGTTATCAATTATTTCAACAGTTTGAGCTTCTTTGAGTTCAACATTTAAGCAATGTTAGAGAATCACAATCTAGACAGAAAAATATTGTCTGAAGTCATGGGATATAGGAGTTAATAATAGGACTTTAGGTTCTGACTGGTCTATGTTTTAATTTCATTTTGTTCAAATGAAATAATCTCTTTATGCCTCAATTTCCTTTTCCGGGGAAGAGCATACATTAGGGTCTATCAACTGTTTTCTATAAAGGGCCAGAAAATGAATAGGTTATTTCTTTGTTAATAAAGACTTTCTAGATTATATGTTCTCTGTTCCAACTACTTAGCTCTGCCCTTAGAGTGTCAAAGCCATTGAAGTCTCTATGTAAACAACTGGGTGTGGCTGCGTTCCAATAAAATTTTAATTAGAAAAGCAAGAGATGGTCAGCTGATGTGTAACAACAAATTATATGGATTGGCTATATGAAATAAATGGCACAATAACTAAAAAATGCTTAGCCTAATGACTGGCATATATGTATTTTCTCATTAATTTAACTAGTTGCTAATGCTGCTTCTATTATATGACAGGTTTTATGGTTAGATATAAATATGCATGGTGATTAGATGAAAGAAATTCAAGTATATTAAGTGAAACATGAAAATAAAACAGTACAAAGAAAGTTGGTTTTTGTCCATGAAACTAGAGTGGTTATGATATCAGCCCTCCCATTCTGGAACAACTAAATGGCTGAGTACAATATATGAAATAACTGCTTTTAGACATGGAAACCAGACACAACACTTTGCTTTTGCAGAGATGCTAAACAAGGATGAGACCTCTGTTTTACCCTTTATTCAGTTTGGAGTCATTTTCAAGAGCTTGGTGCAAGGAGTTTAATTCCCCCCAAATAATGACTGACTCAATGAATAAAAAATATATATATAATGATCAGAGCTTGAAAAATTGCTATATTACCTCCTAAATTCCAAACATTCTAGAGACTGTCTTTCTGGTGAATACTTACATCAGGAAATGGGTCACTAAATCTAACAGAAACACAAAGCACCAGGAATTGCTGAGGAGTCTCGCAAGATGTTCAGACATGCAAGAGACTTGACTTAATTTGATTATAGTTGAAATTACTGTGCCGATGATAAGTGAACTTATATTTAAATGCTACATTTTAATATGCTTTCACATAATTCCCTATAGACTAACAGAGTCAAGAAGAACATATTTGCTTTTCTGACTTCTTTCTCTCCATCACTCCATACTCTCTCAATGAGCAGGCTTCCAGAAATAGTATTCTGTTTTTCTTTTAGGTATTGCCCTAAATTCTATGACATTTGTACCTATTTATAGCAGTGTAATATCTGAGTCCTTTTTTTTAAATAAAACTTTAATCATTCCATAAATTACTTTTATCTACTCCCAATTTATCATAATTTAGGTCTTTTTTTTTTTTTTTTTGTATCTTCCAATGATATTCTTATATGTGTAGTTTTTTTCTTCAGGCTTTTCCCAGAAAGTTTTTCTTTGCTCCTTATTATTTCTTTTTAAAAAAATTTTATTTAATTAATTTATTTTTGCATAGAAGAACAGAGGTATGGGGGTGAAAGAATTCACCGGAAAAAGACTGGGGAGCAAAACAGACAGAGTTACTGAACTGCACTGCTTAGGGGAGCAGTAGGCGAGGCAGGAGAGGTGTGGGTTAGCTCCCTGGCTGGTATTGAACTCAGGCCATCCTGTTGATAATACTGAGACTTAACCCCTAGGCACCAGGGAGGCCCTCTTTATTCTTTCTTACATTGTTTCTGAAGGGTCATCTTGCTCATGTTAAAGTACACCCACTTTTATTTTTCCCTAAATCAAGACCTGCTAATGACCAACCTTCTTAGTCTTTTGTTTGCGTTGAAGTGTTTTTTTTTTTTAATTGTGATATTTGTATGTAATTATAATAAGTATAAAATTCTAGAAAGGAAGTTTTCAACATATTCAGGAAATATCAATCATCTTCTTGCTTCCATACATTAAAGAAAATCCAATTATCTTTATAACTCATTCCTTGAAGGAAATATTTTTTTCTTGAATAATTACTTTACTTCTAATTTTGATATGATGTGTGTAGATTTGCTTTTTTATTTACACACTTTAGAATTTATAGGGCTTCTTGAATCTGTGGAATCAATGTTTCACTAGTTTTTTTTTTTTTAAGATTTATTTATTTATACAAGCACTGGGTATAGTCAGAAGCACGGGGGTGAGTGAGAGAATTCACCAGAGCCAGAGAGGAGAGCAGAAAAGGCAGACTGACGAAGTACACTGCTGAGGGGAGCAGCGGGCGGGCAGGAGAGGTCTGCGCATCATGTGGGAGCCTCACTGGTGGTCGGGGATTGAAACGGTGCTGCAGAGGCTGTGGGCAGCTTCACAGCCCAGTGCTCAACCACTGCGCCACTGGGGAGGCCCAGTCTTTCACTAGTTTTGAAAAACTTTTAGCCACTGTCTCATAAAATACTGAATTTATTCCATTGTTTCTTTCTTCTTCTTGAATATTAAAAAAATGTTAGATTTTCCCAACCTATTCTCAGTATCAAACTTCATTTCATCTTGCCTTTATTTTTATGTTTTTATAATTCCCTGGGTGTATGTGCTGCATGGGGAGGGAGAAACACTTCTGATTCACAGTTATATTGAACTTGAAGTCCTTTGGAAGCTAATTTTTTTGAGCAATATGGTTTAATTAGATCCCTCCTACTTAGATCCCTTAAGCTTTGCCTCCATTCCCTCATGCTCCTCCTCAAATTCATAGGTTCTGATGTCAGATTGTTTTCAGATTTCAGCTTTGCTATTTAATAACTATGTATCTTTGGGAATATTAACCTTTCTGTAACCTCAGTTGCCTACACTGTAAGACTGAAGAAATTGTTCATCAAGTTGATATGAAAAGTATAAAAAATTCTAGATGTATAAATAAATATTTAATTAATGATAAATGGGTATAGCCTTTTACCAATGTGATTTTGGTCCAGCAAGAGAGTTGTGAGATGTGTATGAATAGTTTTAATAAATCTAATATGATTGGTTTCATAAGTGATACAATGAAGCTGTCTTGATAATTTTAAAAAACGAACAATCGTTCACTAAAATAATCACAAGCACTTGTAAAAAATGTCAATATAGAAAAATAGGTATTTTTTCCATATTAAAGGGGACATAAAAGTAGATTAAGCAGCTGTATACTCCCTAATTCCTATTTAACAGATTTACAGATAAACCAACCCTTACTCATGTATGTGTTTAAAATGGTTGTTATGCATTTGTGGTTATGGTGTGCAGGGTGTGTGTTTATTTTGTGGTCATCTTAGCTACAGAATAAAAGCAATATAAAAGGCTTGGTATCTTTGCCCAGATGTGAGGAAAATTTGAACTCTAAGCTTTCAGGAAAGTCATGGCCCTCTACCCTTCAAGATGTGGAAGAAGGCAAATTTTGTCTATTTTATTATGATGATTATTATTACTGCATTTGGTCATAGCCTTGCCATGGCCAAGTGTTAGTTCTAGTGCAGCTCTGGCCTCAATGCCCTGGACGCCCTCCTCCAGCATCTGCCTTTAATCACAGACAATATGGTTTGTGTTTAGAATCGAATGACTGTCATCATCTAGCACTAATGTTCTCTGTCACAGGGACTTAACAGCCCATTTGGGGAACACTCTCAGAGACTTTCAAATTCAATATTCTCTCCAAACTCCTGGCTTTTCATTAACTGTGCCATGTGGGTTTCCAAGGCGTGATGCCCAATGGTATTATTTTTCCAAAGAGGTCATGGGAGAGAAGTGTCTTTTTTTTATTTTCAAGTGTTTATTTCAGCACATCTCAACATGCAAAGCTACCATGCCCTGTGTAGAAGTCTGCGTTCACAGATAGCCTACATTCAGAACGCAATCTGATTTTACAATAGAAAGTGCACATGCTTTTGGATTGCATAATATGCAATTACCCAGCAC
Organism: Talpa occidentalis; assembly: GCF_014898055.3. Taxonomy (NCBI): domain Eukaryota; kingdom Metazoa; phylum Chordata; class Mammalia; order Eulipotyphla; family Talpidae; genus Talpa; species Talpa occidentalis. The sequence continues at coordinate 25,076,148 of NW_023601322.1, forward strand.
ATGATTGAACTGAATTACAAACTGTTGTTGATTTTCTGCATGGAGCTTACTTGGCTCTTTGATATATATTTTCTCATTAGCTTTCCCCTGATTTATTTATGATATTGTTATGCATATAAAGGGCAGATTGCTGAAGTTCACATTGCAATGACCGAATTAGCACTTGAAAAATTCACGGTTATAATGTGCAAATGATTCCCTGCTTGTTCTGAAGGTGTGCTCTAGTCTCCCCTATAATAGTGAAGCTGTCAATTCTATCTTTGCAACACCTTTCACATCTATCCTCTCTTTACCTTTCCCATGACCACCATTTCAGAACCTCGTTATCTCCTGCCTGGAAAATTGTAATATTTTTCTAATCATTTGCACACATACAGGCTAATCCCCTTGAAGTTTATGGTTCTTAGTGCTGCAAGATTAGGTGTCCCAAATCACTATCCTTCTTGTGTTACTTCCAAATCTAAAAGTAGAGAATAAAGAAAAAGGAAAAGAATGCAGAAAATGAGATAGAAAAAGAAGGAAGGAAATAAACAGAAATGTGAGAGGAGAGCAAAGAAGTTTCCTTAAGGAGAAAATAGGGATACAAATAGAAGAAAAGCAGAGAACAAAAAGAAGACCAAGAGGGAGATAACTACATATGCGTCAGTGGAAAGGTGGCAAAGTTCTGTTTAATTGATTTCTGCCTGGTCTCACCTTTGTTTCATGCACTTGTTTTTATGCAATTGGTATATAGGTTGGTGATCTTTTCTGCAGTTACACTCTTCAGTGAAACATTTCTATTTAATCTGCCTAGCTAGGTACTTCTCCACCTGTGTATCTCTCTGCTCGTCTAAACAGAAGGGCATTGTCACTACATGCAAGCATAGGACATTATAATTAGGCCAATTTCAAATATTTATGAGAAAAAGAAAGACATCCTTCTCTTGTCCCCTCTCAGCAGGGGCCATTATTGATTGGATGGTGATGAATTAGTGAGATGTGCTTTGAGGATTGCTAGCCAGCACAGAAGACATACATTGTTACTGCCAATTATGTTACATGCATTTAAAATCTAAGGCAGACAACAAGAGAAGAAAGATGTTTAGCAGCTTCAATTTTTCCACAGTCTAAGGAATTATCTGTGGTAGGTTGTGGGAGAAAATAGAGTGGCCATCACACATTGAAGGTGGAGGCAACGTTCCTTCTTTGTTTTTTATGATTCTAAAGGCCAACTTGTGAAGAGGAGTCATATAAGCAGCCTTAAAAATTCTGAATTGTCAGATAAAGATTTAGGGCCTCACAAAATCAAAATTGGAACAATAAAAGTTTTTATATACATACTTCTTTAAAAAAATGAGGGAAATAAGGAACTGAAAATATTATAGGAGTGCAGTAACATTCACAGTTTGGAAGCATGCTAAATAGTTTTTTTTTTTTTAATTTATTTTTGCCTAGAAGACCTGGGGTGTAGGCCAGAGGTGTGAGGTGGGGAGGGGGCAGGATTCACCAGAGACTGAGTGGGGAGCAAAACAGGCAGGTTTGTTAGTTCCCTGGTGGCCAGGGATCAAACTCAGGCTATAGTGGTGAGTGCTGAGACTTAACTCCTAGTTCTATGCAAAATAGCTAATTGTCTAAAGGAAATCAGGAAGCTGTTAGCTTCTTTTTTAGGAAATGTGATGGGTGAGCAAGTTTAGGCATGTGATTTACATATCACTCAATCAAATCGTATTTCAAATAATATAAACTGAAACCAAGAATAAGATATGAAGACAAAAGAACATACAGCTCTAAAAAATTGTTGCTATCTCTATCTCCATTCTAAAGACTCAAATTCCTGAACATGAAGATTAAAAATATGCATATTTTTACCAATATATTTGTTGAGTCATAGAAATTATGTCCTTATGTAGAAATCTATATTCATAGATAGCCTACATTGTAACAATTACTCAATTATTACTGTTTTCAAAAATAAATGATTTAAGCATAGTTGTGAGATACTTTGTATTGAACAGTATTTTGATATCCAAATATATTTGAAAGTTAAAATAACTGATTTTACATAGATTGTTTTTAAAAGGGAATATCTTGCCATTAGTGTTAGGCAGTAGAAGATCATAAATATACATGACTTAAATTAAGTAGGCAAAATCACAGCAAACAAAACACTCTTCGACAGGTGAATGAATAAACTCTGTATATGGGCAAAGCAGACCTCTCCCGACCCCCACACTGCTTCCCTCATCAGTGTGTTCCAGTAGATCTGCCTGTTCTGTTGCCCACTCTGTCTCTGATGAATCCTCTCACCCTCCCGCCACCCCCCCCACCACACCTCTGACCTGTATCCCAGTTCTTGTATGCATAAATAAATCTTTAAAAAATAAAAAAAAAAATAAATGAACTCTGTGTATGTCTACAAGGGACCATTATGCAATGAAAGCAAGAAGTGTCCTAGCACGCCCTGAAAAGACATGGAAAAACCCTAAATTCATATTGTTAAGTGAAAAAAGCCATTATGGAAAGGGCATATGATGTATAATACCAACTATGATATTCTGGAAAAGGCAAAAACATGGTGACAGTTAAAAAAAATCAGCACTTGCAAGAGATTTGAGAAAGGTGGGGAAAAGATAAGTGAGTAGAGGTCAAGAGAATGTTCTAATTTTCTAAAAATAGTCTTTTAATCTTATTTAAAGTCAGGCTACAAAATAGATGTGCCAGAATGACAGCTAAACCTTTCCTTTAATTTGCTCTCTGAATGGAATACTATGCAGCTTTAAAAAAAGCATGCTTGCCATTTGCAACAGAATAGAAGGAAATAGAGGGAATTATACTAAGTGAAATAATCCAGAAGGGGAAAGACAAACAACAGATTTTTTTCTTTTATATGTGGAATACATTGCGCAAAAAAAAAAAAAAAAAAAGAAAGAAAGAAAGAAAGAAAGAAAAATCCAAAGGACCAGACATACCCAAACCCAGAACAAATCCAAGAAATCTGATTATAAAATTGAAGCTTCCAAACAGGAAGAGGGAGGGTGGAGAAACAATGAGGGAGGAGGTGTAATGGGCTATGATGGGGAGGGAAGTACTATGGGTGCCTTGGTAGCGGGTGTGGTAACATATGTCTGAAGTATGTTAAAATGAAATAAAAAAAATAAACATTACTAATATCAGTCTTACCCATGTTTGAACCATGGATTATTCAATACTACTCTATTTTCAGTCGTGTTTGTTTTAATTTTACTTTCAGAATCTCCTTGTGGATTTTTCTCCTTGCTTCAAACTTCCTTCAGACAGTCTTTTAAGAGTATCTTCATTTTCTTGGTAAGTTATTATATGATTATAACTATGTGAAATAGTGGGTGTCAACTAGACTTATTGCAGTTATCATTCCGCAATATATCCAAATATCAAATCTTTATGTTGTACAACTGAACCTAATAACATAGTGTTGCCTGTCAGTGATATGTCATTAAAATAACCAAGTCTGTTAAATAACTATTTTATTTTATTTTATTAATTTAATTTTTAATATTTATTTATGCATTCAAGAGCTGGGGTAAAAACCAGAAATTGTGGGGGGGGGGTGAGGATTCACCATAGACAGAGTGGGGAGCAGAATAGGCAGATTGACTGAAATACACTGCCAAGGAGAGCAGCAGGCGAAACAGGAAAGGCCTGCTGTGCCATGTGGGTTGCTCCTTGGCTGGCCGGGGATCGAAATGGTGCTACAGAGACTGTTGATTGCTTCATAGTGTGGTGCTTAACCCCTTGCGCCACCAGGGAGGCCCCAATAACTATTTTAATGACATATCCATGGTACCCTCAATTAAAAAAAAATAAGGTTATTGGAAGAGTATACTAAATAGAGATTGATAACACATAAAATTGGAATTAGGATACTATTTTATCAGGACATACTTTTAACTTATATACTCAAGCAGGTTGTTACAGATATTTACCATTCACCTCTCGTGAAACACTTGGCACCTTAGACGTTTGGTAAACATGGTTGATATTTCCACCTTGACTCAAAACTTCTATTCAGATAGTCACTGGTTCATACCCCTGTCCTCAGGGACTGCTGTCGAGGGTGCATGTGTGAGTCCATTCCAAAACGAATGCTCACAGGAAAGCTCTGCCACAGAAGCACCAACAATTCATCTTGCCCTGGTCCTGGCACTTTCCTCCTCCTGTCTGTCCCCATTGACTTAATCCTGTATTTTGTTCATAGTAACCCCATGAAGTAGATAATAAAATTATCCTTTAGATGAGGAAGTTGAGACTCAGAGAGGTTCTGTGCATCACACAAAGTCTCACAGTTGTTGAATGGGAAGAGTCAGAACTCACAGCCAGATCAAGACCCTAACTTTGCACCCATGTGCTCTATTTGCCACTCTAATAGTTTTATGCCTGGATATCACTTATAATGTCATTTAACCTGTTGCAACCCAAAAGCTCAGCACAGTATACTTTGTGACTAGAGAATTTTCTTTTCACTCATTTTTATCAATGATTTTAGATATATGGTATTCCTGTGTGTACTGTAAAAGCTACTTAACCAACTCTAGAATAACAACTAATGTCCATCAGTCAAAAACGGAAACATTGATACTGATGTCCATGGCATGCCTTGTGCCTATGGTGCTCATGATCAGTAAGGATTGAGCCAAGTATTTTCCCTGAATGAGCACTGTATTCAGTTTGTGCTGCATTAATTTATGCTAAGTCATAATTATAGCAGTTTTACTCCATATCTGCAAATCTGACCCAAAAAACCCATGTCTAGCTAATTGTGGGAGAGACACTGTATAAGAAAAGGAAAAACTCTAATCACCTTTTCCTCTCCATTTTAAAGAAATCAGCACTAGTAATTGTCAAAAATGAGTAGTGAGTGGTAACACACATGTGCGCGCACGCGCGCGCGTGCACACACACACACACACACACACACACAAAGATATAACTTCAATTAGAAAACTCAAAATCTACGTAAAGGTTTTGGCTCTACATTTGAGAAATTGGTAAATGATTCCAATACATACATGCTTAAAGTGAAAGTGTGAAAGAAATAGACATATCATTTCCATGATTCCCAGCTTATCAGAACCTTATATTATCAAATATGGTCTCAAATGTATTAAATAAGAGAACCTGTACCTACTATAAATCCATCTCTTAATGTTCATTGTATATGATAAACTAAACAAATGCCTATAATATGTGTGTAGAGGGGGTTATTGGGAATGTTTTTTTCATTTTTCAGTTTTCTGGCTTTTATTCCTGGAAATGAAGGCAGATAATGCTTCATAAGCAAAGATATTGGAGCTTTATCAATGGCAGATACTAAAATTGAAAGCTTATGATGATAGGAACTGGCATATATAATAGTTACTTTCATGCTGTGAGCAACAATTTTTCTAGGGAATCCTAGAAGCTTTCTTGGATAGCAGTGGGATCAAAGGAGTGGGGATATGTGCAGTAAGCTGGTCTCAACTTCTATAGCAAAACAACTTCATTTACTTGTTTTATATTTTAGAGTTAAGCATATGATTTTGTTCAAATAAATGCTTTCCTGGCCAAAAAATGTAATTAGAAAACTGTTGGTCTAGAGATTATGCTTTGAAAATTGAACCTAATATATTAGTGACATATGTCACAAAATCAAATCTAGGAACAGCCATATAGAAAAATGAAAAGAACAGTGTGAGATAATGCTAATAAAATTGGGATAAAGATGAAAAATGCTAAATGGTTTTTCAAATGTATACCGAGGAAAATTATTGCAGAAAAATATACCTTCTAATAAATGAGAACAGTCACTGAAAGGCAATAATTTTAAAATTGTTAAGACATTAGAATCACTTAAATCAATTTAATAAAAAAATAAGTCAGAGTTAATTTTCATCCATTGGAAGAATCTTTTAAAATATATTTAAAAATATATTGGTTTATGGAATTTAGAAATTTAGATCGGAATAACTCCATATGACATTTTTTATAAACAATGAAATTTGGTTCCATTTTTCATAAATCATTTAAAATATAATTTATAGCTTTTTTAATTGATAGAAAAGCAAAGGCTATACACTAGAATAAAGAATAAATTAGGTTTGAAGTGTGTTCAAATGGTATTTTTGTAAAAAGCAATTGTAATGCACAAATAACATATATTCCAAAATTTTAGGAGGTCTAAACCTCCTAGACATTCATTTGACTTTTGTCATATGCATCTGCTTTTCACCTAAACACATTCATTTGAATCTCCATGGATGACTAAAATTCAAGAGTCCAGAATAGAATAGTGTGGTCATCTTCCTTATACTAACATTTTTTCATACAATTTCAGGAAACTGAAATAAGAATTCAGTCCAAACCCATGTATGAGATTTATTTGTACTTCACTCCCCCACCATATGATTGAATCATGAACTCCAGTGAACTCCAGATTTTCTTAAAATCTTGGATTTTTCTGATTTTCTCAAACCTGCCATACTAGTGCTAAGTCAGGCACTCACTGCCCTGGGTTGGTCTCAGTAGCATCCACTCATAACTCTTGTTTCCTTGCACCAGGACTTGTCCTAGTCAGTCACATCCCTCAGTAGAGTCCTGGCCTTTCAAAGACTCTCTTTGAAAACAAAGCTTAAGCAGAAAGAATCCACAAAGCACTCTGAACTTAGGCAGAGGCAGGGGAGGGGAAGCTAGAGCCCACAAATCACAGAGGGTCTCCCCAATGTCTCTGATGCCCTTCTCCCTGACATTGCAACCTTTGTGTAGGTCTTGGTCTTCTTCCTCCAGGACTCTTGCCAGAGTTGTCCAGTATATATACTGGATTCATTTATTCCATTTCCAATCTGGTCTCTGTCCATGTCTTTTTAATACATAAAATTTATTACACTAACCATCCATTTTAAAATCTTTATAATGCATCCTTATTTTAGGTGGGTTCAGGTCCAAACACCTTAGCTTATATCTAGGACAGATTTACCTAATAGCCCTAGTCTTAGATTCTGACTCTCCCATCTTTCTATCGTTCTCCCCATTCAAACCATACCAGACACCCAGTTAACAGTACCCCCATGCTTACTCTTGTGTTCTCAGTGTGAATATATTTCATCACTTTATAATTGGCAAACTCAGATTCATGTTTCAAGAACAACTCTGGTAGCTTCTACTGTATTTCAAGAACATTTCTGATGTAAATGATGCATGCAAGACGGTCATAGAGTTACAGAGAAAGGAACAGCCAGATTGCCTGGCTTTGCTCACCTGAACAGCATTGCAGAATTACAATTAGATATCAGGCTTCCTGAAGCCAAGGGCCCTCTTGTACTTTATTTGTACTTTCGTAGTACATAGCACAGTATTTCATCATTTTAAAAGTGTGTAACATGTTCATGAAATGTTTTAACAAATGAAAAAATTAGTGGAAGAATAAATGATGAAAGATCACTATGATCATAGTATTAGGACTACATTTAAATGTTTGCTTGGTTAAAAAGAAAAGAGAAAATAGGAGAAAAGTAGACATGAGATTGATTACATGAGAAAATAACTATCAATGGTGAACATCAAGATCAAGAGAAAAACAAACTAGCAAGAAAGAATTTAATGCTTTTATTGTTTGATATAAAACAGAACAGTGGGGGTCAAAACACCAAGTTGACCCCACCAAGCATGTAGGGAGATATGACAAACATATAGGGAATATGCTTGCCAAATATGAGAGCAGAGAAAGAGCTATATGAAGGGATATGCTGCTTCAGGTATAAACAAACTGCAAGAAACACATTTTATTTAATAGAAACATCTGCAACAAAATCTCTGAAAATTTTCTGGAAAAGCAAATTTCTAGGCTGCAGCCCAGATTTACTTATTTTGAAGCTGCAGTGGTAGAGTCTAGCTATTTATGTCTTACCTGCCTTTCTAGCTGGTTGTTACCGGTACAAAAGTTTAAGAATCTCTGGAATACTGGGTCCTGAAGCTGGCTGTAAATTAAAAATCACCTGCAGGAACCTTTACTGACTACCTCATTTTGAGTCTCAAGTCCAGAGTTGGGACATAAATTGCTCTAGGTTGGGGTCTCATGTCAGTCTTTTCTGTTTCCTGAAATGATCCTAACTTGCAACAGGGTTTACAACCCCTGGAAGATTTTTTGTGAGGCAGTGGTTCTCAATCTTGGCTCTACGTTGTATCAACTGGGGAGCTTTAAAAATACTATTATCTAGGTCTCACCCATAGAGAGTCTGATTTAATTAATATGGAATGCAGCATAAGCATCATGATTTAAAAATACTATAATTACCTGGAGAATTTTCAAACCAACTGATGCCCAGTTCAGGCCACTCCCTATGCTAATTAAATCAGCAACTCTAGTAGTATTATCCAGCATGGATAGATTTAAGAATTCTCCGGATGATTAAATGTGCAGCAAGTTTGAGAATCAGTGCCCTGTCCTTCCATACCCCAGAGTGTACTATTCCATAACAAGGCTACTCCCTTATTTTAATAATAAAACCATGCCTTACTGAAGCTGTAATATATGCTATCATGGCTTTAAGAACTTTGCATTTTAATATAATTATCACAATAACTCCCTGCAATTTATGATATTTTCACAGTATACTGATGGAGGAAATTGAGACTCAGGGCAAAGAATTACCTGGCTCAATTCACACAACCAGTAAATGGAAAAGCAAACATTCAAACCTAGCATCTGTGACTCCAGAATATTTGCTTTTACCAATCACACTCCATCTCTTCTTTCTCCTTAAGGGTTCAACTTGCCTTTAGTGGGTTTATTTATTTCATTTTGACAAACATGCCTAGATTGTAATAGGTACTGTACTAGGTTTCAGACATGCAGAAATTAAAAGAACAGAATAATATGCACAAACATTCCAGAGGTCCAAGGAGTTTCTCTCTAAATAAGAAGATTCCCTGTTTGGGTAGAATTAAACACATTGTTTTTTTGCGTGGCCTTTTGGGAGGTTTTCTGTTTGCTTGTTTGCTTTCTAGCACAAAATAATATTTATCCAGGGGGTTATAAACTCACTGAAAAAATATTCTATCCAAAACATTTGAGAAATGCATTTCCAATGGAGGGAAAATAAAGAGAAATGCATTTCTAATAAATATGTTTTGTTTTGATTTTTTCAATTTAAATGTGTAATATATATATATATATATATATATGATCAGCTATGTACTACTAAATAGGAGTAATGATAACTCAGTCCTGAATGATTTTTTTTTAACCCACAGTAAGACTAAATAGCTCAGGATTTGCAGTCAGGCAGAAATTGGCTCAATTCTACTTTTGCCAATCTCAGATTTCTTTTCCTATACAGTGGGGAAATGACAATAATTGCCCAGGATTTTTGTGAGATTTAAATGATGAAAAATAGTTCATGCCTGACATACAGAAGATGCTTATTAAATTAAATTAACATAACTCAAATTTTTATGAAGTTTCTTTCTCCCATATGTAAGGGAGATTAGAGGGCTAGAAACAAGAGACATTTGGATAAACTTAGGACTCCTCTTCAGACCAGCAACATTGGCATTACCTAAGAGATTGTTGGAAATGCAGACTCTTGAGTTCCATCCCAAATTTGGTAATGAAAAGAGAACTTCAGGTGTTTTGTATGTATAATAAAGGTTAAGCAGGTGCCCTAGCAGATCTCTGATAGAATGAAACACGTGTTAGTTAAATTTGATGGGGCATGTGGGTAGTCTGGTAGTTGGAGGGGCGGGTGGAGTTGGCAAGGAGTTTAGGAAAGATTCAGAATATGAAATTTAATCCTGATTTATACACAATTCTCTTTTAAGCCACTTTTAAGCTATCATCTTCCTACTTGCACAATATGGTTACAGGTTTTAAATTCCTTTTCTTTTCTTATTGCTATCAAGCTAGTGAAGTTTCAGCCCAGCTCTGTGATTATCTTGGAAATCATGTTGGGAGGTCGCTGAAGGCTTTCCTTTAAACTTTCAAATTAAGTCGATGTTTATTTCTAGTCTAGAACTTCATTTTCCCCCCAAACTGAAGTGTTTGAGGAGGAAATGTATTTAGATCTCCCCAAGGTGGGGCTAGTTCAGCAGCTACAGAGTGAATATTGTAGGGATTATGTTCCATCCTGGGGCCATGCCTTTGTGATACAAGAGGAAATGTTATCCAGTCCCAAGCTAGCATCTGTCATAAATATGGGAAATGGAATAGCAGGGATAATGAACCGGTATTTTCTTCATAATGTTACTGGTTCTTCTTTAAGACTGTCTTGTGTCTACAGGTTATCTCATATAATTCATTGTATAGTCTATAGCAACCACAATTTTGAAATTCTTAGCATTGTATTTGCAATTACTTGAAATTTTGATTGCTGTTGTTCCAATTACATTGATTCATTGTGCACTGTTTGGGGGGAAGGTTGTTTTGTTTCCAAATGGCATTAAAGGTTGCTCGTTGTAGAACATTTGTTGGGGAGATGGGGTTGTGGGAAAGAGAGAATGTCATCAGAGAGGAGCTGCAAAATAACACCATGGAACGGAGAGCATATTGTAAGAGGCACTGATATGGTAGATGGTCCTTATTCAATGAAGAGTGAATCTAGACCTAACGACCAGATGGCAGGACTGAACACAGAAATTCCATATGTGTGATGGCAGCAAGGGACGGCCATTGACATACTTGCTTTTCCAGCCAAATGCCTCGGCAGATGCAGAGTTTTACACTTTAACATTGCAATATGGCACTAAAACCCAGGAGAAGAGTTAGATGCAAGATTGAAAGCTGATTTAAAGTGGCAGAGTTTAAATCACATCCTATTCTATCAGGGTGAAAGCTAGGAACAAAAAGTGAGTGGAGATTAGCCTGCTCCAGGATTGTATTCTGGATCTGTTGGTCTTGTAATGTATTCTAAAGAGGAGCTATACCTGGTCATATTAGTTATAGACTTCTTCCTGTCCCCAAGCATTTCTAAAAATAAAATAAAATAAAAATCAAGTTTTCAAAATGGATTATTAAAGGAAAGCAGCATTAATGTGCTCTGCCTGGAGTCTGAAAACTCATAATGTGAGTTATTCTCCACTTCGAATAAATTGCAAGATGTACTTGAAAATTAGATTTTCATTTAATTGCATTTTTTGTTTGTGGTGCTAGAGGCAGCCATCTTTGTGGAAAAGGGATCATGTCTATTTCACTGTGCGTAAAGCCCTAAGAAAAATTTAGGTAAAAAAAAAAAAAAGCACACACATACACACACTCAGTTTTTACTGTTTTAATATATATGTATGTGTCTTTTGGAATATTGACAAACCTCAAAACTTTTTGAAATTATCAAGCTATAGGCTAGAAAGTCATTTGAGAGCTTCTTTCCTTGGGTGTCAGTTGTCTCCTATAAGGAAGATGATTGCCAAAGGTACCAATAGCAAACTAATGTTCCCAAATACTGCCTAAGTAGAGCAGGGAAAGAAATTCTTTTATAGTTTTATGTTAACATTGTCTACGCTCTCCCTGCGATGTGTTGTTCAAGGTTCATTGGAGGTAATGTTGTGTGTCAGCTCTGGTTCTTTCAATTTACTCTGTGATGAGTCCTACAATCACCTGTTGAAAAGAAGAAATGTTTTTAGTGACCACCACACACTCTTCCCTTTTAAATCTATTTTTCTGTATGAAACATACGATTCAGATGTTCAAAATTGTTATCCATTCACTGTACATCCCTGGCATTTTCACATCATTACATTTCTTTTCCATGGGATTGCACTGAATTTTGTCTTTATCATTCTGTGTTTATTGTGGTTATAGTGGTTTCTTTTTTAACATGAATGAATTTGAGCAAGTTTCCTTGAAACAAGGGAATCAGGATTTTAGTTCTTATGTCTCCATGTTTCAGAGGCATTGATACTTTGTATTTTTGAAATTGAATGAATAATCATGAGACTTACTGGGTCCATATGGTACACTAAGAAAACCTGGGGGAAAGACAGAGAATGACAACAAAGAAAGTGGTATGAATGTTGTTCACATGATAGGTGGCCGTGGGGTAGAGTTAGAAGGTCCAGATCATATGTTAATACCGTCAATAGATTTGATGCCTTTAGGTACTAATGCGCCCATCATGCTCATCACTTCGTGTCCAACTCAAACTCCACCTCTTGCAAATGTTTCTTTTTTATACAAGTACTGGGTACAGTCAGAAGTGTGGGATGGTGAGAGGATTCACCAGAGCCAGAGCAGGGAACAGAACAGGCAGACTGACTGAAATACACTGCTGAGGGGAGCAGCAGGCGCCGTAGGAGAGGTCTGCATTCCATGTGGGACCCTTGCTGGTCGCCGGGGATTGAACAGGTGCTGCAGAGGCTGCAGGCAGCTTCGCAGCCCTGCGCTCAACCGCTGTGCCACCAGGGGAGGCCGGCAAATGTTGATTCTAACAATCTAATATTTCTTCCTTTCATAAATTCTCAAATTAAATGGTTTAAGATAATATATAATAGTATGTGTGTTAATAATAATCATAGTAATAGTAATAATTAATTTTCATGAGCATGCTCTCCAGCCAGGCACTGCATCAAGTATGCATTATCCCATTTAATTTGCCCACCAATTACATGTGATAGCATTGATACTACCTCATTTTTTTTTAAGATTTATTTTTTATTTATACAAGAAACTGGGGTACAGGCCAGATGTGTGGGAGGGTGAGAGGATTCACCAGAGACAAAGCAGGGAACATAACAGGCAGACTGATGAAATACACTGCTGAGGGGAGCAGCGGGCGAGACAGGAGAGGTCTGCTCACCATGTGGGTTGCTCCGAGGCCGGCTGGGATCGAACCGGCACTGTAGAGGCTGCGGACAGCCTCACAGCACTGCGCTCAACCACCTGCACCACCAGGGAGGCCCCCACTATCTCATTTTTAAAGATTAAAAAAAAGTTTATATCTAGGGACATATACTAGGGATTTTATGTAATTTTCTGAGATCACAAATCTAATAAATAATAGATGATAATTAAAACTTGTTGTATTTACATCTAAATTACAATAATATTATGTGAAAATATGATTATTTGATACAACCAAATTTGTGTTGGAATCTTTTTAGGTTAATGTTCACAAACTGTAGACTAATGCCAAGCACTTTCAAGTTAAATGAAGAAAATAACACTTCTGCTTTTTAGCTCTAGAACATGGCCTTAGACATTCCAAAGTGTATGTATTTTCATAAGTTGTTTTACTTACTTGACATGTTTAACATCCCATGAAAAAATTTACTTTTTTACCTACCTGTTTCTCAAGATTCAACTCAATTTTCAATTTCTACATCCATTTATAAACTTCTTTGGACCTCTTAAACCCAGGATTATCAGTTTATCTGAAGTAGGTTTAAATCTGCCCAACTTCCTTGACATGCCAGCGACTGCTCTAGTCCAATTTGCTATAATTTCTCAAATAGACTATTGCAATCTGTTATCCATTATTTTCCTAACATGTTTTTCCCCAAAATATGACCCCCCCAACCACACACACATAAGTTATCTCTAGGTTAGTGTCTTTCCCCTGCCATTAGGGTAAATACTGAGCTCATTAGCCTAGATTTAATCCCCTGACTTTCTGGGTTGACCTGCTCTTTCTGGATTCTACTTACTCATTGTGCTCATGCATACTGGCCTTCTTTTCTGGAATCCTCCCTGTTTTCTGTTTCTAACTCCAATATTCTACACAGGCTGTCTCTTCTCCCTGGAGTTATTCTACCTCTGTTTAGATTACTCTGGAGTATTCTTCAAATTTAGAAAATATTTTGATTATGAAGAAGAGGTAATAACTTATGCATTATATGCTACTTTTTGGAACCCTACTGAAACCGGCGGTAATAGGTTTAAGGTTATCCCGTTCCTTTTTCTTTGATCTGTCACAAGTCAACATCCTGCTTTAAGTTTTATTTATACTTTCTGTCAGGATACTGGATAGCATTAAATAGGTTTCAATATCTACTTTATTCCATTTTGTCATATGATGGCATTTAAGGCCATGACAAATAATTAAATGTGTGGGAAAAAGAATATCTGAGGGAATATCCTGATTTTCCCATTAGAAGGTATATATAGCTTTGATTGAATTTCTTAACTAAACTTCATCTATGATGAGTGAAAAATAGTACCAATCTCAGGGTTATTTGGAAGATTAGATAAGCTAACACATGTAAATCCCTCAGAATAGTGTCTCTCCCACAGTAAAAGAAACTAGCTATGTAATACAAACTTAGCATGTGTGGAAGTGAAGATATAAGAATAAAAGAGGGCCATATGTAAATAATAATGATTATTTCAATATATGTGAAGCACCTACTCTAAACCAAGAATTGTGCTAAGAATATCAAAAATTAATTATATAGCTTTCTTATTAATGTTCTAGAATTTCAATCCTAACAGAGAGGATCTATGGTAGAAGTGCAAGATGAAAAGTTTGTAGGGGAAGGTATTTTAGATTTGAACACTTTGATTTAATTTCTCGTTAACTCATCTATGTAAGTTTGTGAATAACTGAAAATTCCCTCTCATTGATTGTCTGTAAGATTTCCCATTTCTTTTCACTGAAACTGAATAATTTAACTATTAAATATATGTTATATTTAAAACAATTTGTGTTGCTCTGTATTTAATTATTTTCTTGGTTTCTGAACTACAACTAAAATGCCTTGAGGCAGGATTATGCTTTCTTTGTTCCATCTGCCATAGCACTTTATATTTTGCAAATATCTGTGTCAAGAAAAGTCATCCAAAGCTTGGCTATAAGACATAAAAGCAAAGAGCTTGTGCTTTCAATGTTATTCTGGGGCTTAATTTCAACACACTCATCTAAGAATTATTTAATTCTCTCAAAGTATGTACCTTTAATTTTACTTTGTTTTGTTTACTAGCTGAAATCCAAACCTTTTGAAGCTATGTATTTGTTTGACAAATTGCATGAAAGAAAACATTAAAGATTATTATTATGCTGGTCATTGATGTGTGTTTAACCTAGAAATTTTATTTCTAATATTTATTTTTAATTACTTGTAGTATCCAGTTTTTCAAATGTTCTTTATCAATTACTCAGTGCATTAAGAAATATTTGACATTTATTCATTCTACATTTGTATTGAAATCATGTTTTTTACTTTTGAAATGTATGCTCTGATTCTTGCTAATTATATGTGAATGAAGAGTTAAAAATGTATAATAGATTGCTGATTATATCCCTAGTCTAATGGCTATAAATTTCCCTCTAAGCACATGCTTAGATGTATACCACAATTTTTAGGCTGTGAAATTTTTCATTAGATACATTTAAGATACATTAAATATAACTATATTCTAAGTTTCATTTTGGTTTCTTCAGTGTAACTATGAATTATTAATAAGTACTTTTCTTAAATCCAAACACAGTGATTCTACAGTATGTTTTTTTTTTATTATTGATATTTAGCTAAATTGCATTGTGGTCACAGAATGAACTCTGCATGATCCCAATTATTTTAATTTTGATGAGGCTGAGGCTGGCTTTAAGAACAATATGCTTTATTTTAACAGTATTTCATGTGTATATATATATTCTATGGTTGTAGATCATGAATTTTAAATCTATCTCCATTGTGAGCTCAAAAGTTGTTTTATTAGGTCAATATTTTGCACAATTTCCTAGCTTCCTTGTTCTTCTTGTATTTCTAGCATACATTCAGAATGATTTTCTTCTGCCTACAAACCACTAGTATTTTTTTTTTTCTTTTAAAGATTTATTTATTTATCTATACAAGCACTGGGTACAGTCAGAAGCACGGGAGAGTGAGAGAATTCACCAGAGCCAGAGCAGGGAACAGAACAGGCAGACTGATGAAATACTCTGCTGAGGGGAGCAGTGGGCGGCAGAAGAGGTTTGTCACACCCTGTGGGACCTGTGCCGGTGGCCGGAGATCGAACCAGCGCTGAAGGGGCTGCGGGCAGATTCGCAGCTCAGCGTTCAACAACTGTGCCACCCGGGAGGCCCCCGCTAGTATTTCTTTTAGTGCAAATCTGATGACCAGTTTTTCCCAGTATCTTCCCCACTTCCATGTGTCAATTTCCTTCACTTAGCAAGAATGTGTCTTGCTGGATTTGAAATCTAGGTAGGAAGTTAATGCTTTAATGTCATTTCATTATGTTTTGGCTTTTGCTGTTTGTTTTGAAGTTGAATGCCAATTTATGGGAAGCTGTTTAGAAAGCCTTTTCTGCTCCTGATTTTAGTTTTTTCTTAAAATTTCCTTCCTGCATTTTCTACCCATATTATACTATTTTAAATTTATTGTTTCTGTGTATGACTCATTTTAGTTATTATTTTCTCATTGACTATCTTTTCATTCATATCTATTTTCTAAACACTTTCCTGAGATTATATTTTCAGTTATTGCTTTTTTTTTAGTTTTATGATTTAAATTTTTTTTTGTTAAATTTCCAGTTCTTTGAACAAAAATCTATCATTTTGGGTTCACTCTTACTTCTTTTACACTGCTCTTTTGTAGTATCCCAAGCCAAAAGAGGAATCATGATAATCTCTTTGGAGGACAATGGATATCAATATTTATATCCCTAACTTCTCTGAGTGCTAAAAGTACTTCTCCACCACCTGGTTTCAAAACTAGAACCTATACACCTCTGTGGAATAGTAGAGACAAATGCTGAAATCAATGTTTTACCACTATTTCCATTATCCCCTGGTACCGATTGTAATTCATCACAATTTTATTAGTTCTTTGGTGCTTTATACAAACATAAGCACATCATGTACATTTAAATTGTGCCCAGTATTTCTAATTGTAATCAGTTTGAATTTTATTCTGAATTACCTAGTCTACTCCTATGAGAAATGAAAATCTACTTTTCCCACTTTTCTAAATATTTCTTAGTAAATAAATTGCATTCTCTAAAAATCAGAAACTCAACCTGAAGCATACAAAGTAAACATCAAAAAAGTGTTTATACCCTTTTATTTATGGTAGGTTAACCTCAGATCATGATGATATTCAAAGAATGTTTAATATTATACTCATATGTAACACATTTTCAATCTAATTTTCTAGTCTATGAGATATAAGAGTAACAAATTCAGTAGGGAAATGGGAAGTTGAATAACTTTGCTAGAGGTAAACATATTAACTGCAGCTTGAAGGAAGAGTTAGTCAGAATTCAAAACATAGTCACAGTTCAAAGCAATTTAACAATAGAGGAAAACCAGTCCCTACTTAAATACTAAGAATATGAAGATGCAGTAATGAATATTTATATTTATACACTGTGCAGTTAAATACAAAGTATAGCTTAGCAAATTCTACTTTAAAAGTTAATAAGGTTTTTGATGAAGTTAGTATGAATTTTACTATTAATTTCAAAAATTTGACTGACAAATTTCAAGTATTTTCAATTGTATACTAAAATTCTTATATGACTGCCACTGGGGGGAAAAAGTTTCTTCCCTCAATTACCATCTTACATTGTCAATAGCAACTAATCCTTTTAATTTTAAGTTACTTTATTTATTGTAGTAAAACAATTTATTTTCTATTTACCCTATGGTTACATTTTAAATATTTAACTATTCTTGAAGTTGGAATACATTTTTTCAAGGCCATTTTTTACTTTATCCCAATAGAGCTGAGCTGTTTTCAGTATAGAGGAAATGAAATATTGCTGATATAGGAAATCTCTTTTTCTGCTGACTCTTTTATCCATTTTGACCAGTGGTATTTATTGGAGTCTTTAAATTATTGCTTTTGTGTTCATATGACCATGATGTATAACAAATTGGACATCAAGCTGAATGATGTACTTACTAAATTTATTTATTTATTTTGATCACTAAACTAAACCAATTTGGTACTTTACCTGACCTCAGCTAAACTCTTAGGGAACTGGATGCATTTCTGAAGAGTTAGGAATTTTGCCAAAACACTCTTTGGTCCATTCTACCAAGCAAATTATATACATTTATAAATGGAAATGTAAAGGGGAGGGAAAAGGCAGGAATGCTATTTGCAAGCCCAGCAAATTTTGCTAACATAGACCACTAGTCATTCATGCTTCAAGAATTTGGCCTTAGAAACAGTGTATCACATTTCTTCCTATTAAGAAAGACCATCCTGTTCTTGGGACTTTCTAAAAACTGTTGTAAAGTGCTAAAAATAATAATATAGAATATAATTGTAATACTTTGAAAAGTCATTAAGATTTTCATTTTCTCTTTCCATATATGGAGTTTAATAGCACTAGTATTTTGAGAAATTTGGGCAAATCTACTCTTCCAGATTAAAAAAAAATGTATTTTATAAGGTCTAATTAAATGTATATGTATCTGGCCCCAGATTTCCTGACATTAAGTTTAGGATTTTCATAGTAACTAGTTCATATCATTTTTCATTTTGTATGGTTTCCACTTGATCCTATCGTGGGGTCAGCATTCTTTTCCATTTGCTCTTTGTTAGAATCCTTTGTCTTGGTGTTACTTCTTTCCTTAGTCCCCATATCTTCATGTCCCCATGATTATAAAACTAAGCCCAGAATGTCAATTGTCTTAAACCTCTCAGATATTCTCATCTGTGAATTTCCTTTTGAGGAAGCTGGTATTAGCTGGTTATGTTAAAAAGGAACTGAACCAGAACCTTGATCACTGTATTAATTGTTGATTGGGTTTACTGTTTCACTTTTCAGAGAAGTTTCCAATTTAACTAGAAAAAGTCATGTAACATGAAGGGAATGATATATAATTGAGACAATTTGGTAAAGAGACATGAGGGTGAAATTTTCAATGAGATCCCTTTCAACCACACTCATAGTAATTGCTTATTCGTCTTCAATCTGAAGTCAGACATGTGTTCAATATTGTTATTTTTTTAATTTTTTTCAAACAACTGCCTCCATATTATATACAAATATAAAGCAGTTGGAATTTTACAATGTTGAAGAAAGAGACAGTCTACTTATATTAAATGGTTGAAATATTCTTGCATAATTTTATTCCGGCAACAGCAGCCATCTGTAAGTCTCTGCTAACCCCACACATCTGCAGCAGAAGAGTGAGTCTCCTCGCCCTGCTCAACTCTGCTTTCTGCCAGAGCATCATCCTTCACTTTCTTTATTTCTTCACTCTTAAAATTCATAGCAGTTTGGGGTGGTTGTTTTGTATATTTACAGGTGAATAATGTGTAGTCAGAGAGGATTCACATTTTAGGTAAAGCTATTCATTTGTACCTTAATGCAAAGGAGTTTGTTAGACCTTTTTATTACAGAAAGTTTTGAGAAGTAAAGCACCCAAGGAAGCAGAAAGAACTTGTTTGAAGGACTAGAATAAAAAATTTAGGAAGAAGCAGGAATGGGAGACCCTGGAAGAGAATCTTTGCTTTAGCCTTGAGTTGGCAAAATTTCACTACTGATGATATAAAATTGTTCCATGAAATCAAGAGGGTGACCCAGACAAATCTTCTTGTCAAATGGTATGTTTTTCCTGTTCAATACATCATCTCTGGTTCTTTATTTTCTTTCAAATAAATTCTCTCAGAGAAAACACACATTCTAGAAAATAAAATGTTCAAGCTACAAAATGACATCTCAATTACTTGAACATTCAATCATTCTTACAAGTAAAACAAAATTGATCAATAATGTTTGCTATAGTGTGCCCCATTAAGCAGCTTTTCTTCCTACTATATCTCCATAAAGTTTTCTATTCCCAGAAAGACAAGGATTGAAAGAATAACAACAAAGATATATCAAGGAGAAGGAGAGTATATATGTTAGATCTGTTTATGTTAATCCTAATTTATCTCCTCCAAAGTGAATAAAATTAAATTCTGGGAGTATCCACTTCTCCTTCATGACCTTACTTCCAATTCTGGAAACTCTTTCCTTGTGTACATTTGGTGGAGCCTACTCTCGTGGATTTGTTATACCTGATTTTCATTTTGCTCTTGGTTTCTGTGGTCTTTTTAAATTAATTTTGACTGGTAATTATGACTGCTCCTTAATCTATATAACTGAGGGTTTCCTCTTCCCACGCCCCCAAAACATTTCCCTGTAGTTTTAGCTATGGTTTTCTATATTATCAAGAAGTAAATCTGAATTTGTTAGGTGATCTAAATATTTTTTTCATCTTTTCCCTTTTTTCCTTTCATTTTTTTGCCACTCTCTCCACAAACAATGTCTATTTTTTTAATACAATTGTATAAAGATACCAATAATAGCAAAGGGTGGTCTTTTGACTGATTTTTTTTATAATTAGTGAATGAGAAGTGAGAATAGTATTATCTATTTTGCATTTATTCTTATTCCATTAGTTTTCTTTCTCTCGTACTCTTTTTCTCATCCTCTTTTCCTCTCTGCCCTCTGTGACTTGAGCTTCTAAAGGTCACTAATTCCAGTACCAGATATATAGTATGTACTCAAGAATTTATTGTTGAATCAGGGAATGAGCCATAAACTGTAATACCCATCTGCACATTTGCCATTTGTTTTCAGCTTTTAATAAGCTCCTCTTACCCCTTCTGAATTTTGTAAGCTCTATGATAACATTATATTCAATGTGATTCATATTTATTGACCATTTACAGTGTGCCAGGTACTGAGGGCGTTTCAATTAACAAAGCAATTAATACTCTGTTATCTTAATACTTTCATTCCAGTGAGGAAAGAGAGAAAATAAACAAAATTATCAAGTAAAATATACAGGATAAAAATGTACAGGAGAAAGCAGGGAAAATGAATAGGGAGTGTTGAACAGGGCTGTAATTTAAGTTGGTCAGTGAGGTCCCCACTAAGAAGGTGCCATTTACAAAAGAACTTCAAAAAGCAGAGGGATGAGCTATGCAATTTATGGGGGATTCAGAAAACTCACTGGCCTATGATATGAATCTGCCTGACATCTGAGTAAAACCAAAGGTTTCTCACAACCAGTCCATCTGACTGATGTAGAGGAAGCAAGTGTTATTATAGACTATGAGTTGACCATGCCCTGTTCACAAAACCTATCTTAGTCTGTTAGGACTGCTGCAGCAATAGTGGAGGCTGGTGGTTTAAAGAGCAAGAGATTTACTTTTTCAAAGTTCAGAAGCTGGTAAGTCTAAGTCAAGGTGCTGGCTGGTTCAGGGCTTGATGAGAATTCTCTCCCTCATTTGTAAATGGTGATCGGCTCACGTGGCATCTCTTCTTATAAGGCTACCAAGCTTAATGACTCGGGGTCCCACTCTCATGAATTAATTTTAGTTTAGTTATCTCCTTATGGAACTTACCTCCATAAACAGTTACAATGTGGGTTAATGCTTCAACATGAATTTGTGGAGCTACACAATTTGGTCTACAGTAGCCCAAACAAGCAGAGCAAGGCTGCTCTAAGAGAGTGTGGAACATTATTGCCTTGGAATTCACTACATCCTGGTAAGTAGCTATGGAATGATTCCTGCAACCCAAAGACCAGGCAGCTGGAGGGCAATTTGTAGCTGGCCTCAATGATTTGTCAGGAGCTATTTGCATATGTGCTTATACATTAGCATACATGCATATTCACTAATAAACCTACTTTTCTCTGTTACTTATTAAAACACTGGTAGTGCCCTCTCAGATGTGTACTCTTGTGTTGTATTTCGTGTAAATCTGCTTTGATTCTCCTTACTGAAGTATGCAATCCTTAAGTAACACCCCCTTGCCCCAACAACCACAGTACCCAGTCTTGCTCTGAGTTCATAGAGGAAATAATAATAATATTACATATAAATCAACAGTTATATTAAATAATAAATGCCCCCACAACATGGATATTTTATTTTTTCTTTCTCCTTTAGTAAAATTTTCGTACTCAAGATATAATGTAAGATTCATAAAATGCGATGAGACCTCTAAATATGTTTTTAATCTCATGTGCATATTCACATGTGTATTTGTGTGTACATATAACACAACAATGGTTATGATAGAAGCAAACATTTATATATAAAGTAATTTTGCTGCCCAAGATATTATGGTGATCGTTCCAAAATTGTGTTTTCCAAGGATAAGTTTGGATAAATGAAAACGCTCCATGAATATTCAGCTGTGCTTTTGGATTGTGATTTCTACTGTTCTGAATAAATTCCAAGAGTATTTTTACATTTAAGGCTCTCTGTTACATCTTGAAAGGCTAGTTCACTATACAGAGAAGAGTTTGATTTGCTGATTCCTAAAAGGCCGGTGTGTGCACTATGTCAAAGATATCTGTTGGAGAAATAGTTGTGATACAGGCATGTGATACAGGCCTTGGAACATTTCTAGACTAAATCTTTTCCTCTTTGAAAATTCTGAGACTCAGTCTTATTTATTTTTTTCTAGCAATCAAGAAGATGTGGCTTGAACCCATAACTATATTTTATGAAAAGCATACTACTTGTTAGATTTAAAATTTAACAATTTAGGAGTAACCAAACTGGCTCTCAAATAAAAAATTAATAAGTAATAGCTTGTTAGCATAGCCAAAGTTGCTAATGATCAGTTGACTTGATAATAGGCAGCAGATTTGGGCTCTCGTCCTACTAAAATCCAGTTAAGTCTCTTTGGCCAATTCATTTCTCTGTTTCCTTGGGATGTTTTATCTGGAAAAAAAAATGGAAAATAATATTTACCCAATAATTTTCTTGGTAAATATTTGATAAAGTAACAAAATATTTGAATTAACATTGAACAAATTGAATAACACTATTCATTTGATAGTGCTGTTTATCTCTTTCAAATCGACTGCTGATGGAGAATATTATTGCACAATGAAAATTTCTATCTAAACTTTCCTTTTTTAATTCCTGAATTTCCCTTAGGTAGTAGGAGTGGCATTGGACAGACATCTGGAATCACCCATTATCTTGGCTATGATTTGGCATTTCCCAGGATAGTTCATATTAACATAACTGTGGATGGCAGAAGTTATCATATGCCTTCATATCATAACTTGCATATTTTGGAAAGCATTTATGAGAACAGATTTTTTCGACAATGAACATGCCAAAGGCTTGACATGAAAAGTACTTATGCCTAATGTCTGTCATTCTCTTTCTGCCAGTTCATCTTTCCTGGACTGGCCCTCTGCCACACTGGCACCTGAAATGCAGCAAACAATGTCGTTGGATGCTGAAGGTGTGACCGTAAGTTGTGGTTATCTTCCAAGCAATTACCATATGGTGTGCAATTCAGCTTTTCATCTCCTTGTTCAATGGGAGAATAATAACAATGACAATAATGGCACTTAATAATGTATTTTATCCTTCTGGCATATCTCATTTGATATTTCTGCATTTTTGAAAAAAAATGATGCAGAGGAAACTTAAGCAACCATTAATATTTAGTCACCTCCTCACTGTGGGAGGCTATTGTGTGTAAAACAACTAAAGCAGTTTTGATGAAGAAAAATGGGATATTATCACATTGAAGCATGATTAGGGAGACATTTGAGAAAAGTTAAGTTACCAACGGAAGCATGACATTCGGTAAACAAGACTATGTCTAAACTTCCTTTATTTTAGGAGGTCACTGTACCCAACTCCTAGGAGTTTGAGTCAAGTCTGAGATGTTAGTCAAAGTTTATTCAGTCACTAAACATTTTAAGAAAACCAAAGTGTTGAAGATTCAATGGTTTTCTAGGCTTAATTCATTGTAATTAAGGATTTTGCATCATGATGAAGGAGATTGAAAATTAAATCAAGGGTTATGATCCAACAAAAGAAGGGATATGGTAGAGCACAGAGCAAGGGTCGACATCTGTGACATTATCCTAGAGAATATGAGCACTGTGCTACATTTTACAAGGAGAATTGGAATTGAAAAAAGAGAATGGACTTTTACCCTCAGAAAACAATATATGCACATAGTTATGGAATATGATTTATACTACATATATTCAAGAAGCTAAAATAATGGTTGGAATAAAACCTGTGATTCTTTTTTAAATATCTCATCTCTTTTGATTTTTCAAAGGCCCTATCAAATGGTAAGCACAGATATTATTCTATTTTCCTTTTTATGGAAAAAGTCGTGATGTTCAAGGGATTAAGTTACCTGCCCAAGTCAAACTTTAGTAGAGGGGAAGACCTGCTCCTACATTCATGACCTTCAGACTTCTCATGTGGTACTCTATGTGTATGCCACCTTGTCCTAATTCATATTGTATGAAGAAGATGGACTCTGATAAAGTAATATAGTATTTATTAGTTCATAAAATCAGAAGAAATCTCCAGAAATATTATGTACCCATCTTCCCTCTTGAATTCTGTTGAGAATTTCTTTCTTGCCTCATAGCCACTATTTATTTATGCTTTTCTAATTATGAAATAAAATCTAGCTTAGGTTAAACCCTTCCTATATTTAACCATTGGTAAGTAACATTATACCCTCCTCTATCCAGTGACCTAAATTATACATTCAATATAATTTCACAAAATATTATTGAACAACTTCTATGTACAAAATATTTTAGAGACACTAGGGGAAGTGTGTGGAAATACGAGTGTAGAACTATCCCTTTCTATAGTTGTTGACACGAGTAAAGCACACTGACTCACACAGAGCTCTGGCTTAAGACAGAATATTTTAACAATGTCATCTGCTCTAGGACTTTATGGAAAGACAATTTAAATTCATTGTAAGAATACATGGAAAAATGTTTGGAGGAGGGAGAGTTTGAACTGGAATCCGAATAACCATGATTCCAATAGATATTATGGGGTTAGAATAGTTTAAGAAAAAGCATAAGACCTAAGAGATTGCACAAATTGAGTAATTTATTGGGACTAATAAATTTGTGAAAAATCCAACTGGAAAATATAGAAATCATAGAGAAACTTCTATTCTATATAACTATTAGGAATTGAATCTGTTGTATAGAATTTACTCATTATTTTCCTTCAGAATGTGTGGGTGTATGTGTGTGTGTGTGTAGGCAAATGTAACAATATATTATACACATATATGTTTTATATATGATATTTTTTTCAAAAGGAAAAGTATAAATGATATATACATATATGTATGCACATATAAATCATGGACATAAAGAGCTTAAATTGATGTTAACATAATTAAGGGATTCTTACAAAATGTCACAGGTAACTAGTGACATTGCCAAGCTGTAAACCGAGTGTGAATTAACCAGCCTCTAAAATGGCATCGTGCACTGGAAACAGTCCTCAAAGTGGCGTGGAAACTCTTCTTAAATTCATCGGAATTTTCTCTTCTGGTCTCATTTCCCTTTAATACTTGCCCCCCTCCTCACATTGAGCTTTCAGTGCTACTGAGCTCCTGCACCTCTTTTTTAGAACTTCAATACATAGCACATGCTCGTCCTTCTCTAAGGAAGTTCTTTTGTTTAGAGAGTCACATATATCCATAGTTTTGTGAAAGGGTAGAGCTGTGATGTGAAGAAAGCACTGAGCCTAACGGCAGAGGATGCAGTGGGGATAGAATGGACCTTGCTATGTGATACCTGGAAACTACCAGGAGGTATATTTATTTATGTAGTTGATTTATAACCTGCTTCGTTTCAGAAAGGATTTGACTCAGTTAGCTAAAAGTTAAAATACTTCCGAAAATCCTATTTTGAAGTTCTTTGATGTGAAAATTATACTGCACAAGGTGGTGCAGTGAGAGTTTCTCGTCCGAGTTCTGCCTCCATGTCTGATCCATTTCAGCAGAGCAATTGCTTGATGATTTTTTTTTTTTTAAAGCAAATTTAACTGAACAACCTACACTCTCAGAAATGCTTTGATTTTACTTAGGTTTGTGCTCAGGGCAAAGATTGTGGCTGTGGTTTTCTCATCCATGATCATGAATTCACTTTAAATAAAATGCAAGAGGAAATCAATGTCCAGCCTCTTGACTGAAAATTAAATGAAAACAAATATTCAGAATGCACTAAGCATTCAGGTTAATTCAACTAAATTCAATCAAAGCACCAAAAGTGAGGTACGTAGGACAATCTATTCTTCTGTTAGGAAGAGCCCAAAGGCTAGTAATTAGGGTATAATTCCTTTCCTGTATAGGACCTAATGTTTTGTGCATGAAGTAAGAGATCTTAAGTTTTCCCAAAAGTGTTTCTCTGTGTATTGGTCATTGTGTGATTTCTTAAATTTCTCTCTTCACACTTCTCCCTTCCTCCTTCCTCAAATTTTGTGTAAAGTCACTGAACGATACTCTCTCTCTCTCTCTCTCTCTCTCTCTCTCTCTCTCTCTATATATATATATATATATATATATATATATATATATATATATAGTTCCAGGGGAAGGACTTACAATACCTTATAATGAAAAAAATCAAAACCAAGATAATTTTTGTACTTAATTTTGTAACAATTTTGGTATTTAGTATGTTCTTTTGCAGAATCTTATATAAAAGCATGGTTTTCAGATATGTCTAAAGACTATAAGAATAAGTAATCTATTGCTATTATATCTAAAAAGAAAAACGTCCAATGAGTAGGAGATAGCTTTTGGATGATCCCTTCATAGTTAACACACCCAAAAGGAAATGTAACACATTACTGTTGAAAATGAAAGAGGAATTTAGAATTTTTGATCTTGTCCAAATAATTGGTGAGGACTCAGTAACATATCTGAGAGGAAGAAATGAGAGAGCTGGAAAACAGGGCAGAGCGCTGAAACCAGATGTGAAAAAAAGTGCTTGAATCTAACATGAGATAGAAGACTAACTCCTAGGAAGTCCTAGTTCTTGAAATATGAACTTTTTGCAATATGAAATAATTTTCTGAGTTCATGTCTAATCCACTTGTGCATTCTATTCCTCCCTGGGACAGGTATTGAGTTTTATTGTAGTTCCAAGCATCCAGGCCAAAGTAGTCTTTGCTGAAAGGCATATGTACTTCTAAACTCAATCACTCCACAATTTGTTACATACTGACCTATATTTTCACAGCTTTTGTCTTCCATCATTTGAGGAGAATATTAGAAGATAAAATGGAAAATTGTGATAAATGTTATGTTGGTTTAGATTATAAAGAACATGGAAGAGGAAAAACTAACTTTGGGGATGAGAAAAGAAATAAGGGAATTATGAGAAGTAGATTGGGAGAGTGTCAGGGGAAAGGTGGAAAAGGTCTTTGGGATGTTTGTCCAGTACCAAAGAATTTAACTCCCTCTTTGATGTACCTTTCAGAAACTCCCACAAAGTTTCATTATATTTCAGCAATTTTTGGAAGTTTTATTTTGTGTTTCTTACTATATCACTTATACAGGTCAAATAACATTGAGCAGAAAAATCTTAGTTCTTGAACTTTGGAATTTGAAGAACAAGTAATAACAGCCACTCCCACAATTCTATGACAAAATGCTATTAAAATTGTTGGTATTCATAATCATTTAATAGTTTCAATAGTTTTTCTCATTAATGTCTAGATCTGTGCTGTCTCTAAAGCTCTGTCAACCTAAAAGAAATATTCCCACAACATTGGAAAAAAAGTAATACAGGAAAACATCAACAATTGTTTTTCCCTCTGGTTTAATGTGGTCTTTACAGTCTCTTTATTTGCTACCCCATTAGCTGTGGTCTGATTTTTGTGTATCACTATCTTTACCGGATGTCATGCATGTTGTGTGTTAATGGGTAATCATAACCTGTGCTAATTGTAATAATAATGACCAGCACAGAACACTTACTGTGTGTCAAACTCTATTAGGAGCATTTTCAGCTTATCAACTCATTACATTCTCCTATAAACCTACCAGATAGGTCTATTACCACATTGTATAGATGGGTACTATGAGGCAAAGAGAGACTAATTAATGTGCATATAGTCACACAGTTAATGATAGGGCTAGTATTCAAACCCATGGTTTGTGGCTCTGGATTTGGTTTTCAAGATTAAATTCATTCTCTTATTAATGCATTGGTTGACCTTGGAATCACTTTCTCTCCTCTTTTGAGAGGACAGGTAGTCAGTTAGATTGATATGTGCTAATGTGTTTAATAGAGAATCTTGGTTATGGCTGGTCCCCTTCCCCTGAACAACCATTTCTCCCCTCTTTATATTTTAATTATTACCCTCTTGGAGACAATTTATATTAGGTTTAGAATTGATAAGAGCACTTTAATATAATTTCCTCACTTGAATCTTCTTCACATCCAGCTAGTGAAATCGGTACCAATTTCCCTTTTAGTCAGAGATGGGGCCTAAATTTCAGACTTTACATGATACCCTTGGTCATAGACCTAATCTCTGCTGTAACCCAGAAAGAGACTATATATTTTTTAATTCTTGTTTTTTGATTTTCAGGTTTTGCTATGATATAAATATTTATTACCTCCCTTTATCTCAAAGTTCATGTGTTGAATTTCCTAACCCAAGGTGATAGAATTTGGAGGTAGTGCCTTTGAGAGATAATTAGGTGATAAGGGTTGAATCACAAATGGGAATAGTATTCTTATTACAAAGGAGACTAGAAAGAGCTCTCTCATCTCTACCACCATGTGAATTTACACAAATAGGGGACTATCTAGAAAGTGGGCCTTCTCCAGACAGATACCAGTTTGTTTTGTGTTTCCCAATTTCCAGAATTATAAGCAACACATTTTGTTGTTAATGTCACCCAGTCTATGGTATTTTTTCAGAACAGTTCAAACAGATTAAAGTAGGTTCTTCCTGACATGTCACGTATGAACATAAAATCAGGGAATTGTCCTAATTAAAAACATAGCAGACGTCAAAAGTAATAATTAAATGTAAGGCAAATGTAGACAAAATTTAACTATTTTTACTTAGCTTAGCCCAACATATTTAGCCATAAAATGAAGATAGGTCTTGAAAATGACCATGAGTGTTTTTCTTGATAAAGGAAGTTTAATATAATAATGAAAGATGAATTATTTCAATTGATTGATTAAATTAAGTTATAATGCTATAGAAATAATATGTTGATAGAGTTGAGAAAAAAATATAAATAATGGTATCCACAGAAAAATCAACAGGCTAGTTATCAAAACATAAACAGAAGACAACTTCCATGAATGTTTGATAAGCAAGCAACAAAGGAGTTTTGAGCATACCATTTTAGCTGACAGAATAAATTAGCATTTATTGTACAATAGCATCTTTATCTGTCACTTAACCTCCTACAGATCTTAGATTTCCAACTAAGTACATAGTCTTTACCTTAAAGAAAGTGATATGAGACTTTTTCAATTATAATTGATCAGTTTTTGAGTAGATATTTTCATCTGCCTAGTGATTTTGAGAACCAGAAGATGTAATAAATTCTATCCTATCTGTCATTTATTCCACACCATTTTAGTTTGGGAAAAAAGAAGGAGATAAAGAAGTAGAAATTGTCCTTTACTACCAAAATTGAAAAAATTAGCAGAACTTGAGATATGAAAGAGATGTTACATTTTGTGCCCAGATTTATTTGAAACAAACATGAGATTGAATTAATTCTCCATTTTGTTTTGAGGGTGTTTGCATATATATGCATGACTACAGAAATGATGATGTAATTAGATTTGTGGTTTATATTTTCAAAGAATTTTATTTGATAGATACACATAAATATATACAAATGATAGTTTGCATAAATAAGGGTAAAAGAAAATCTCAGTAACTGAGACAAGCAAATCTTTTTAAACAATTATTATATAAGTTAAAATTAAATAAGTGATTTACTTGTAAGGAACTGGTTTGCACACTAACAGGGATCATAACTCTCTTATGAATAATTAATGTTTGATTTATCTTAAAGTGTGAATGATGTTGTGACCTATTTTTGAATAGGGAACAATGAACATAAATTGCAAGTGATTATTTTATATTGTTTACTAGTTTGAAAAAGAAATGTCAGTTATGGACCATAGAGATTGACTTTTGTAACTGAAGGACAAAATGGCTCAGAGTTGGGGTGAAGTTAACAAAACTTTATTTTGAAACAGAAAACAGAGAATTAGAGCAACTTAGGTCTGCATAATACAAACTTTTGAATAAATTGACTTAAAAAATAAGACATCTGATCAATGACACTCAAAGACACTAAGTCATTGACACATCTCCACTTCATCTCTCCTTGAATAGACCAGGGTTTAAAGATATTGGTTAAATGAGGTTCATTAGAGGAAAATAACAGTGGTAAAAGCTGCTACTTGTAGTTTCAATAATAAAGGAGCAGAAATATAACTCCATAGACTAGTTTTCTTTACTTTAGCTCATGCTGAATAAAAGCTACACCTATCTGCTGTCCTCTGTGGCTATGTGAAAGTTATATTTGAATATCATTCTATGTTCTTGCTCTTCAACTACTCACATACTTAATTCTGGTTAAACTATTGAGTTTATTATAGGACTGGTGTGTGTGTGTGTGTGTGTGTTTGTTTGTGTTTATCTTGAATGGGGTGATGTAGGTAGAACTTATATGAGGCTTAAATGGAAAAGAATGACATGGCAAGAAGAAAATTGGAAAAGGAAAATGAGGACTTTATGTCATAGGATACAGATGGAAGTGGAGTCCTCCAGGTATCCTGTGAAATCACAATAAATCCAGAGGGAAGAGACAAGGAGGAACTCAATCTACTGGGAAAGACTGTGTAAAGAAAAGATGCCCCCTCCAAGGACATCTTCAACAAGCACACTTCCTTATGTGGAGCTGCTGCAGCAGCCAATGACTTCACAAACTCTGGCATAACAAAGGATTGCTAGATTAGGCATTTGGATTGCATTGATCGGCAAATTCAATACAACACTGGCTTATCTGACTGTTAACACCTACCGGCTTAATCGACCAATGTTTTAGCTGGAGTGACTGCTCACATCCATTATAATTGTGGACCAAGTAGCAATGGTCAAATTCTTCCGATGATTTGAAAGAGGTCATGGATATCTCAGTATGGCATCTATATATCCCTTGAGTCTTGTTAAAGAGATAATATTTTTACATGACTCAATTCATAAGAAACTATTAAAGTTTGTTTTTATAGTGAATGAGGTGGAAAAATGTCCAAGTTTCTGGTCAACCATGTTAGAATCAGATTGTGTTTCCAGAGACATAGTCAGTCTGGCTGGAGAAGCAAAGTTATAGGATAAGCTATCAAAACTTAAAAGAAAATTCACTTGTTTTGTCAGTAATTTTCAAATAGTGATTAAAGTCAGGGACTCATTTTTCTTCAAACATGGGAACAGGACTGGTTTTGTGGGGTTATACATGACTCCATGCTTAGATGGGCCCCATGCTTGGTTTAATGTTTGGCTGTTGTTATTTGAAACTCCTTTTTTTTTTTTTTTAACAAGAGATTTCATTTTGCACTGTACTTTCATTTTGTACTGAGCTCCACAAATTTCATAGCCAGTGTTATAGTCAGGAGGAACAATCATTGTTGGAAGTGTAAGAAAAAAAGATCCTGATATTGAAGCCACCTTTGATTACTGTTTCTAAATGATGCAATTGGCTTCAAAATCTATTCAACTCCCTCCCAAGGTCTAATTAATTATCTAGGCTTATAAAGATAACAAATTCCTTAGGCTTATTTTTGCTTTGGTTTTCTGATCTGCATGTGTGTGTGTGTGCGTGTGTGTATAAAAACAAAATAGGAATTATGAATGTAAAATTCAATTAAAAATCTATCCCCAGCAGTTTATGTAGTAGCAGTTCATTGTTTGGCAGAATACCAGAGAAAAAGTCATACAACCTGGACAGTTCACATTCACTTTCCTTGTACCAAGCAGGGAAAGTGGTTATTGCATTTTCCAGAAGATTGAATTGTTATAATTACATTGCATGTTATAATAATATTTAAACAGCTCCCAGTGTTTGGCAGACATTTATCTGTTTTATTCTCCAGGGTTTGTGAATATTGTTCTAAGACCACTTTAGGTAGTAGCTAGGTGTGGATTATTGGGGAGTCCTTGGGAAGGTCATCCCTTGACCTGCGAAAAACACTAGACATCTTTCTTTTAAAATAATAAATGGAATGACTGCCTTCATTTTCACGACTCCAAGAAAATCACTTTTATTTTCAACCAAGATAGTTATCATATTTAAAGAGAATATTTTTTTATTTTTTTCTATGTGAGGGAGGGCAAAATTTGGAAACTTTTTTTAACTAGGGTTGTCTGAAATTGCCTTATCTGAAGATCACTAGAATTTTTTTCTCCTTTTTATGTGAAAAACAACCACAAAACATAGTTTGATGATTTCATTTCTGAACCATATCTTGAAATTCATGTTCTTTTTTATTCCAACTACTATCATTTTAGTCCAGTCTGGTCATATCTAACCCAGGCTACTGGTTAAAATTGGTGTCTTTTTCCTTCAGTTTCTATTCTTTCTAAATTGCTCTTACTTTAAAGCCAAGGATCCTCCTAAGTTGAATCAAGAAACTTCCCTACAAAAGCCTAACTTCCAAGGACTTCTTCCATTAGTATAATGCAATTCAAATAATAAATATTCAAACCCCCCTCTTCTGCAGCTGACTCCTGTCTATGCCACAGCTCTCATCTTCTATCATTAGTTCTTTCACATTCTATTTTTTCTACCTTCTTGAAACACTTACACTTTCCCAAATGTGCTATGTATTATTTCCTTGTTCATAAAAGATTCAAAGCTATTTCCTTTTCCATCTCACATTCACCCTTCAAATATAGTTGACAGATTCTCTTTATTCAAGTTTAACATTCACACATTGATCCATCTTATATTAATTAAGCACTTTATTTCCTAGAACTATTAGAGGCCCTGGTTTTACAGTGGAAAACCAGAAAGCAAAGTTCTTGTTACATGGAGCTTATATTCTGGTAATTAAGAGATTAATATAATTGGAGAATTAATATAGTAATGTCTGGCAGTAAGTAGTGATGTGACAAAGAATAAATCAATCAAAATGGATTGTGCTATTTTAGATTTGTTGGCCATGATGGGTTTTCTGAGATGGTAAAATTTGAGTCTGAATATAGGAAATTTGCCTTTTAAAATAATAGAGAGGGCCTCCCTGGTGGCGCAACGGTTGAGTGCTGGGTTGCGAAGCTGCCCACAGCCTCTGCAGCGCTGGTTCGATCCCCGGATGCTCCCCGGCCACCAGAGGAGGGTCCCACATGGCACACAGACCTCTCTTGCCGCCCGCTGCTCCCCTCAGCAGTGTACTTTGGTCCTTCTGCCTGCTCTGCTCCCCGCTCTGGCTTTGGTGAATTCTCTCACCCTCCTGCGCTTCTGACTGTACCCAGTGCTTGTATAAATAAATATAAAATAAATCTTTAAAAAAAATAATAGAGAAATGAGCATTCCTGGAATAGGAAACAAGGAAACAGTTCTAGAGATGAAACTGCAAGAATTCCTTGTAGTTAGAGTGGAATAAACAGGTGAGAAGGGTTAGGGGATGTAACTGGGGGTCATACTACAGGTAAGCTATGTAAAGGGCTTTAAATTTTAGTCTTTGTGTATGATGGGACACCAGTGATAGGGTGAGAGTAGGATTATAACATTTATTGAGAAATATAAAAGTGTGAGAAGATTTGTATGTGGTGGAGCAAGGCATTATATACTTCAGTTTAGATCATAGGAAGTTTCATATGTTGCTGCAAAGACAGATTAGATACTTACCAAGCCCATCCCTTCATCCTAAGAATATAGCAATGCTTTATTTTTCAGCTTCCTTTGGGTTTAGGCTGTACCTTCAATTGTGGGAAGAAATAATGTAATCCACTTCTGAACTATCGATTTTGTCTGTTTCTTTGTTACTTTTTTGAACCCCTGAATGTGAAAGACTTAATATGGAAAAGACAAACTACAGAAGGGGTTCCCTTGAAGGAGAGCTAGTGTGGAAGACCACTTCACTCTAATCTATATTTTATCAGTCAGAAATGATAACAAGGCAGAAAACACACAGTAATATCAAGAGGTAAATTTGAGAATTAACAAAGAGAAACAAGCTTTGACTAGAAAGAACTAAGACATTTGTAAAGAATGGATAGCAAATATAAGGGGTACCCTCTATCCTTGGGACTGAGAGAAAATACCCAAAGAACAGTCTTCCACTTAGGACTAAGATCTAGAACATATTGGAGAGGTCATGGCCTTGACTGATGGTCAGAAAAGTTGTTACAGTGCACCCTGCAGAAGGTAATAGAAGTGAACTATCTGGACTTTGCGAAAACAGCCTCTAAGGTACTAGAAAAGGCTGTGAGAGCATTATACGTCACTGAGAGCACTTTCCTCTTAACCCACTGAAGGTAGTTGCTTGGAGACTCCCCAGGCCATTGGTTGCTGCTGAACTGAGCACTATCCATATCGGCAGCCATATAAATTGAGAAATCACATACTTTAGGAAATGAACACAAGAGAAGCCATGAACCCTGCCAGGGGCTGCTAAAATAATTCATTGGAATGCTTTCTACTAACAAAATTTAGCATCACACAAATGAGCAAAACACAAACAAAAATTAAGGGCCTATTTCTATTTTCATACATCAAAAATTGCAGGCCACTTTGGAACTGAGAAAATAAATTGATAATGGGACAATATTCCATTGTCTTCTGTCTTGCTTGGTTTCTGATAAGAAGTCGGCTATAAATCTTGCCTTGCTGTAAGAATGTAAGTCCCCTTTCTTCCTTTGATTGTCTTCAAGATACTTCTTTTGTCTTTGTGTTCAGCAATGAGTATTGCTAGGAGGTATTTTTGGTGGCTGGGATGGTTATTTATCTTAATCTGCTTGGTGTTCTTTGAGTTTCCAGGATCTGTGGCTTGGTGTCTATTATTAATTTTGGATAATTCTAAGATAATATATCTTCAGATTTTTTTTTCTGACCTATTGTCTATTTTTTTTTTCTTCTGAGAATATAATCCTATAAATATTAGATATGAGATATTGTCCCATAAATCTGGAATGCCTTTTCCCCCTAGTTTAAAAAAAATATCATTTTTTCTCATTAAGAACTTTCATCACATTAGTAATATTTAGCTTCAATGGTTAATCAGAACAATGCCAATTAAATTTGAATTTTAGGTTTTCATTTTGTGATGTAACTCTAAGTGGGTCTCATTGCTTTTTTTTTTGTTTGTTTTTTGCCTCCTGTCTCCAACAGTATTCTGCTGTTTTTGAAGCTTCTTAGCTTGGTGGTAGAAACTTCGAGGGAATGCATTATGTTATTACGATTAATCCTCTCACAGGGAAGCAGTGTGCCCTTGGATCTAGGCAGTGGCCATCTCCGTTCTCCTACCGTTTCCCCAGATATGTTATGAGTCTGGCTCACTATTCTGCTCCTCACCTCCACCAACTCCCTAGATTTTTTTTTTTCCCCAGCTACAATGGTTTTCAACCAATGATATCCTTGTGGCAGCTTCACATGTTACTTTTCCCTCATAGTTTAAAAGCTGACTTTTCCTTCATAATGGACCTGGGGCAAGAAACTAGTCAGAATCTCTGCTTCTTCTGCACCACAATGAATGCTTTTTAGGGTCTTTACAAACTTCCTGCCTGACAATATTTGTGGAGAAATAGCCTCAAAGAGGGTGTGGACCGGGCCTCCCCGGTGGTGCAGTAGGTTGAGCTCAGTGCTATGAATCTGTCTGCAGCCTCTGCAGCATAGGTTCCATTTCCGGCTCACCAGGGGGATTCCCACATGGCACAGCAGACCTCTCCTGTCTCACCCGCTGCTCCCCTCAGCAGTGTATTTCAGTCCGTCTGCCTGTTCTGCTCCCTTCTCTGTCTCTGGTGAATCCTCTCACCATCCCATGCCTCTGGCCTGTACCCCAATCTTGTATAAAAATAAATAAATCTTAAAAAAAAATGAGAGGGTGTCAACCTCCCAACTTCTGTCACTCAGATTTTTTCGTTGTCATGTCAACTCATACTTGGCCTTCACCAGATCATAAATTCTTCTGGTGTAACTCTTTCCAGTGTCTCTTTCTTCTGCCCAACATGAGAAAATGCTTTTTCTGTCTGAACACTGGTCTCCACAGGCACAGCCTCTTTTTAGATTTAGGGACTATAATTTGCTCTCAAACTTTGACTCTCCAGAGTGTTCAAAATATCCATGAATTTGGACTTAGTCTGGCTCTTCTCCCTTGCAAGGGTTAGAGTAACTTTTCTTCCGTCCTTGCAACCTGGGCCAGAAGCCCAAAATTCCATATGGCAGGTTTTTAAATAAACACTGTGTATTCCTATCAAGATGAATGGTAGAGATCTCCAAATACTAAGCAACAATTCAGTTTGCTAAATAATGCACATTGTATGAATAAAATAAATTTTAAAGCACAGAACAATACAAGATAGCATTTGTATATGTTCATATACTAAAAGTGCAAAAACACACTGGAAAAGTTCACAGCAAGTTTATCTCAGTGATTCCTCCTGAGGAGAAAGTAATAAAAGGAATTTCAACTTTGTTTGCAATGTTCTGTTTCTTATATTTAAAAAAAATCACTTTAATGTCCAACTAGCACATGAAATGAAGGATCCCCGAGGCCAAAAGCATCATCTATTCCTTATGATGTGCGCTATGAGCTTTGTTAGTAGCTCAGCCATGGTGGTCATTCTGCAGGCAGACAATAGGCAGTAGTCTTAATTTCCTGTAGTGTCGTGTTGAAGCTATCAACCCTACACAGCATAGACCATATGTGAATTTTATATTTTTTTGTTTTATATGTAACTGAGCTCAGTATTACTCCAATAATTCTACTTTTTTTCAGGTTCTGGAAGGGGCAGTTATGTTACATTTTTTTTCATTAGTGCACACCATTAGTATATAGGCTTACTGTAAAGTACTTAAAAGACAATCTTATTTAATCCTCACACCAGTCTTATGAAAATTTATAATTATTCCCATTTTCTTGATAAGATGATTGCGACCCAGAAAAGTTAAATAATTTGCCCAAACGCAAGCTATGAGAACATGGAGTTTATACATGACCCATAGGAACCTAAATTGCTAATTAATCCTGAGGAAAGGAAAGCATCTTCAGATGATTAAAAATAATTGAAAACATTTTCAGTGATTTAGTGGTTACAAGGAGACCATATTTAATGCTCCAAGTTGTATCAGCCTTATTCTAAAGGACTGAGGCAGAATATAAACAATAAAAAATGTCTATAATTTGGTCAGTACAAGGTTATGTTTTCAGTAAGGACATGGTCGCTGGATCTGGCAAGGGACTGACTCAGCAACAGAGGACAACCTGTCAGGGTGGAGAGTCTGTATGTAATTACTGATGAAGAGCTCTAAAACTGGGTCCCTTAGACTAAATAATGGTAAATCTGGAAGACCATTTTTGTTCCAAATCTTATCACAGCGTTTCCCAAGACTTCACCAGGCCTGCATCATAGGTGAAACTTCCATTCTTGTTTTCCTTTTTGGCCCTCCACAAGTAATACTAATCCCCTTGATAAAGATTCTGCACTGTAATATCTATCTCAAATTTTGATTCCTAGAAAACCCAACCCAGCAATAAAATGAGGGTAAATGCAATTAAAATAGTCAAACTGTTTATTTACATAGACATAATTTGAATATAAGTAAGAAAAATATATTTGAAATATGTAAAACAAAGTCAGTCATAAAAATAGCAAGGAACCATGCTTAGTGAACTATCATTGGTTCTAAGTTTTTCCATATCAGTATCTACCTCCCCCTTATATTGTCCACACTTTTGATATATTCTAGGAAGCTTTCCCCCTCTAGATATGTTAGGGGGAAAAGGATGTCCTAAAGCTAATTCCATACAGGCTTTGTGGACTCCACCCCCACTCCAGACCAAAGCCAAAAGACACCGGGAACTACAAATCCTATCACCACCAAAGGGAAGGTTGCTGGAACCTGAGAGTGGGGTTAAGCGGCCAGGTTTGGTATAAAACCAGACACGTGGGCTTTGGGGGATCCCCGATTTTAGCTCCCTGCCAACTCGCAGTGTGCAGCCAGCTCTGAGAGTGCCTTTGGGTTTCCAGGTCTGTGGATCTGGTAGGACGCTTTAAAGACTTTATTTCCCTATTTTCTTCCTGAGTTGTATATTTCCTTAATTCCCTTTCCCTTGTAAATAAACCTTTTCTTAACCTTTTGTGTGTGTCTGTAGCAGAGTATTAATAAGTCCCTTTTTAAGCGTGCTGGTGAGGACCCACAGCCAGGCAACCCATTCTATATCGGGGCTGCTCGGAACAGTTAGATTCCAGAATCACCTTACTCTATAATTTCCAGACTATCCATACCTATATATTTTTAGTTGCCCAACTCTTTTTGTTTAAAAGATTTACAATAAAGAAAACAAAGTAACAAATGTTGGAATTATATGGGTGTTAAGAAATTTCACTGAAATTTTATCAGAAGAGTCTAATAAGCACTTTTCAGAATAATCTAATCTCAGATTTCCTCTCTTTTTTTGAATACTGAGTATATATATTTTAACTGGTAATACTAATAATAATAGTGATAATAACATTATCCAAATAATTTGGAGAACTTATTAAAATGCAGAGTTGTTACCTCATCCCCAAAGTTAGCCCAGTGAGTACTTTTTGAGAATGATTGCTTTAGGATATCTTGATTATCTTATTAATCTCTTCCTATGATGTTACACATGGCTTGTTTATACAGGTACCAAGAAAGATCACCAGTGTCAACCATTGTATTAAAACTTAATTTATTTCTAAGAAATAGACATTTTACCCACAATTTCTTACCTATTTTATGCATTTTCTGGAGGGCATTTCCCACATAGTTCTAGAGATCCTAACCTTTCAGAGAATGCTTCACATGAGAGCTCAAGCTCCCTCTTCTCTCCAGCTCTCTCTTTCTTCTTGACATCTTGGATTTTCTCTCTATAACTATTTAACTCCCTGAAAATACTTTCCTATTTTTCTAGTCGTATCTCTTCCCTCAGGTGGGAATACACAATTAGGTGAAAGATGAGGAAAAAGAAGTAACGAGAAACATTTGTTGTTGTTTAAATGTGGAAAATTGACAATAAAAAAATCAATACGGTGTAGCCCTTTGAATGAATTGTCCATAATGTAATGGGAAGATTCCTCACTGGTCATGATAGAATGACTCTACTTTCTCTGACCAGATAAGTCAAAGGGAAGGATAACCCATGATCTACATAAGGCTTTTATTGTTGAATGGTTTAGATAAAAGATAATTTAAGGTCAATTAACTATAACACCATCATCCTTGTCTCAATTAGTCAGGTAAGAGTGATGAGGTATCATCTTGATTTGCATTATAATTATGCTGGTAGGAGACATGATATGAATAGCAGCCTTTGTGACCCTTAATAAAACTGTAACTTGGATTTGGCCATCAGTAAATTAAACATTTTTTTCTATGAATACTCAGCTCAGAACTTTCCCTTTCAAACAAAATGGAGTAAAAGGAACTGGATTTACCCTTCCATCTGAAATAACAAAAAAATAAGAGAAACAAAAAAGAAAACACTGTTCTCAAGATATTAGCCATCAGGCAACAATGGACAGCAGTCTATGCAAGATAGAGTTGAAGAAGGGAGGAAGTTGATCACTATGATCACTCCAGTTTACTGCCTGGAGAAAATTTCCAGATTGTCATGAAGGCAGGAACAATCCAGACAATGGCTAGTTGTCTCTTTGAAGAGACCTAGGAGTTCAGAGAGGCAAATGTAACTAGGGGGTGAAGAATGTTTTACGAAAGAGGAAAAAAATGAAACAGAGGAAATTCTGGAAATTTAAAGAGAATTCACCTTGAGTTCAGAGCATGTATGAGTGAATTCCAGAATAACTGAGAAAGAATCACCAACAAGATGGAACAGGGCAGGCACAAGTTTGGGCATAGTGACTGTTCTTTGTATCTAAAAGGATTAAATCTCATAATTCATAGGAGCTTCTAGAGCATTAAGAAGTATCTGTTGCAACAGGAAGGGAAAAAATAACCTAAAGTAAAGGCTGTTTTGTTACTGACCACAAAACTTAAAAAAACATGACCAAAAAGGATCAAACTGTTTTCAAATAACTGTATCTAGCATACACAAAAAATATTTACAAAAACAAAATATTGAGCACTCAAGAAGGTAACAGTCTATAAAGTTTAACATTGAATAAAAAATTACCAGGCGTGCAAAGAAATAGGAAAATATAATCAATAAGGAAGAAAAATTTTATCCATCAAAACTGAGCCAGAAATTAAACAGATGATAAAACTGATAGAAAATGTCATAAAAATAGTTATCATAACTACATTCCATATGTTCAAGAAATTAGAAGATTTGAATATATTTAAGAGATAAGGAACGTATGTAAAGACACAAATTAAACACCAATAGATAAAAATTGCAATGTTTACAATAAAAAAAATATAGTGGATAGGATTAATCAGCAAGTTAGCTAAAGAAGGAAGAAAGTAGACAACTTGATGACAGTAGTAGAAGCATGCAAAATGAAAAGGGAAGAAAATAACTGGAAGATGAAATAGTATGTTGATGAAGAACAAGTAGTCAGAAAATCAATAAGAATATAAACAATTTGAATCGATTATCATTTCCACTTGAACTAATTGACACTTATGAAAACCTTCATTCCAAAGCAGCAGAGTTGTCAAATGCACAAGCAGTGTCCACTAAGAGTTGTATTCTTTGCCATAAAACAACTCTCAATCAATTTAATAGTGTTCATATTTTCAAAGTATGTTCTCAGACCACAATGAATTAAATTAGATCTGAATAGCAGAAAGATAATGGGAAAATATGAAACATTTATAAACTAAATAACACATTTATAACAACTCAGAAGTCAAAAATAAGGTCAAAAGGAAAATTAGAATGCATTTTGAACTAATAAGCAACAAAATGTCAATATATCAAAATTTATGTTATACAACTAAAGCACTTAGAGGGAAATGTATAGCAATAAATGATTATTTCAGAAAACAAGAATGTCTCAAATCAATAATCTCAACTTCCACCTTAAGAAATGAGAAAAAAGAGCAAATTAAGTCACAAACAGAAAAAAATACCCTTAATATAATCACATCTTCAAGTCCCTTTGAAAGCAACATATTCTTGATTCCGGGTATTCAGAGGTGGGGGCCATTTTGAATCTAACCACAAACAATAACTTTCATATGATAGAAGACTTTTTTTTTAATTGACATTCCATCAGTATGCAATATGCAAAATGAACCTACCAAGGCTTTTAATGTTCTTAGTGAACCACTTTATGAAGCAATAATTTTATATTTAACCAAAATATCAGCAAAATATAAAATTTAATAAATTTAATAAATACATAAGAAAACAGAAATCACAAAAGTTAAAAATTACATCAAAATTCAATAAGAAATTCCATAAAACTGAGCATATTCCTAGAATATAATTGGTACTTTTTTTAAAGATTTATTTATTTTTATAAAAGAACTGGGGTACAGGCCAGAGGCGCGGAAGGGTGAGAAGATTCACCAGAGACAGAGTGGGGAGCAGGACAGGCAGAGAGACCAAAAGCACTGCTGACGGGAGCAATGGGCGAGGCAGGAGAGGTCTGCCAGGCCATGTGGGTATCTTCCTAGCTGGTCGGAAATCGAACCCACACTGCAGAGGCTGTTGACAGCTCACAGCACTGCCCTCAACCCGCTGTGGCACCAGGGAGACTCTATGATTGGAACATATTAGAACAGGAAATCAGCATTCTAAAAAGGATGACTTTAGGAAAAATGCACTCTCCAGGCATAATAGATATGATTTGAGAATGGCTCAGTTCAGGAATCTAAGAGGTTTTTGACCCTACATTTTAGTAAGAAAGCAGTGAAGATAATGTTCTGAATATTAATATACTCAATAAATGAGCTATAGCTATAGATACAAATAAAATACACTTAATTGAGATAATTCATATTTATTTCAAATACTTATGAATCAATTACCAAAAAGGCAAGATAGTAGGCTACAAAGGAAGCCGCAAAACATTTAAAATGATATCACAATTATTGTGTAATCATAATACAATACAATGGAAAATAGCAAAAAAGAGCTAAATAGAGCCTATATGTTGGGGAAACTAAATGGCATACAATTAAATTACTCTTGAATTATAAATTATAAAGTAATTAAGAAATACAAAGTTACAAACGGCAATAAAATACAAACATTCAAAATTTGTGGAATGCAGCAAAAACTTTGAGATGGAAAAACATAAGGGGCAAGAGAAAGTAAAAATGAAATTGGTGTCTAATTCAAACACGGGCTAGAGAAAAGAGTAATGCTAATGCA
This sequence comes from Talpa occidentalis, assembly GCF_014898055.3. Taxonomy (NCBI): domain Eukaryota; kingdom Metazoa; phylum Chordata; class Mammalia; order Eulipotyphla; family Talpidae; genus Talpa; species Talpa occidentalis. Next base: position 25,118,351 of record NW_023601322.1, read on the forward strand.
AGGAGAAAAAAATGAATAATAAAGATTAAAGCCATAAGTTTATATAATAAAGAATCAAAATATTGGGAAGATTAACAAAAAATATTGGCATTTGAAAAAATTTAGGAAAATAGAACTCACATAAGATTGAATAAGAAGGTCAAAGTTAAAGTATAAGCAAAATAGAAAAATAAATGAATTTACTACACATGTCATAGAATAGAGAGCTGTTATAAAATTTTTTTCATGGTTTTACATTTGAATTCCTAAAATTATGTTAAATTCCTAGAATAAAATAAATGTTCAACATGAAGAAAGGAAACTAGTGAAAAGTGTTAAGAAATCAAAATATTGACCAACATTCTCTCTTTCCTATCAATTCATATACAGCTGATAATATATATATATATATTTCAGGAAATATAGAGTAAATGTCTGACTTGTGAGTGTGGTCAGTATTGGTTTGATCCCAAAGAAGTAGGATTAATTGACGAAGCCTCAAGACAGTGGAAAAAAATGAAAATGTAAGCTTGTTTTACTTAAGAAGAGAATGGAAATTATACTAAATATTAAAATTATATTTTGTAATCAAGGTTTGTTCATACAAAATTTGTAAGGCTGATTCAGTAAAGAAAATCCATCAGTATAATTTGTCCTGATAGTAGAATAAACTTTTAAAAACTTATGTGATTATCTCATTAAGTGCAGAATAAGCTTTTGATAAAATTGAGCATCTCATAATCATTGCTAGTATCTGATCTGGATGTTGAAATACCATTCTACACATCAAAGAATCAATGGTAAACACTTATGCTAAAGCTGAGGCAGGGAAAATAAAAGATGAACTAGGAAAAGCTTTAGGACGAGAAAGTAAGAAAGCACTACAAATAAATAATACATAAATAAAATTAAACTTAGTGTCTTCCTTTGGAGGATATAAAATAGGATATAAAACTGAGCAAAGGAGAAGGGAGAGGGATTTAATAACAGTGGAGAACATGGCAATAGATTGTTAACTGGATGATCAATTATTATCCCCAGTGACAGCTTGTAGTTATTATGTATACAAGATATTATGTGATGAGAACAATTTACTTCTGTAGTATTCTTGCCCCAAAACTAACCCAGGCCTCTCATGAGAAAATAAACCAAGGGTCCCCCTGGTGGTGGAGGGGTTAAAGTCTCAGTGCTATGGCCAGCCACTGCAGCAGAAGTTGATGACTGGCCAGGGAGCTAACCTGGAGCTAACCCACATGGTGCAGCTGACCTCTCCTGTCATGCCAGCTGCTCCCCTCAGCAGTGTATTTCAGCAGATCCCCTTGTTCTGTTCCCCACTCCATCTCACTCTGTCTCTGGTGAATCCTCTCATCCTCCACACCTCTGGCCCATACTCTAGTTCTTGTATGCATAAATAAATAAATCTTGAAAAAAAAAAGAAATACACTAAAGGAAAATTTAACAATATAACTGAAAAAATACTCAGAGTCATCAAGATCCTGAAAACTGAGGAATGACTAAGAAAATCATTAACTGTAGTAAAGCAAGAAGAACCACTATCTAGAAGAATCCCATCATGGATGGGATCTAGAAAATAAAAAGAAAAAAAATGACTGTAAGGGGCGAACACAAATAAAGGTTGGATCTAATTTAAAATTATGCAATAAAATAGTTCTTAATTTTAAAAATGTCTCACAATAATTAAAATCTAAAAATTAGAGATGCATTCGGGAGTTCTTTGTATTATCACTGAAATTTTTCATATCTAAAATTGCTCCAATAATAATCATATTTAAAAATAAAATAGATATAAAGCTCTTGAGGTGTTCACATTTTAGGTATTCATGTGATTTATCCATTCTTGTAAATGTTATATTTAAATTAATATTTACTTTAAAAATTCAGCATTTATTATGATTTAAAAAGAAACTTTAAAAACAAGATTAGAAATGAATACTTAATGTGTGGGGCTCTATAGCAAAAACTTACAGTAAAAAATGAAAAGAAAACATTAAATGTGGGGCCTCCCTGGTGGCGCAGCGTTTGAGTGCTGGGTTGCAAATCTGCCCGCATCCTCTGCAGCGCTGGTTTGATCCCCGGCCGCTGGGTGAGGGTCCCACATGGTGTGCAGACCTCTCCTGCCACCCGCTGCTCCCCTCAGCAGTGTACTTTGGTCCTTTTGCCTGTTTTGCTCCCTGCTCTGGCTCTGGTGAATTCTCTCACCCTCCCATGCTGTGCTACTGACTGTACCCAGTGCTTGTATAAATAAACAAACAAACAAACAAACAAATAAATAAATAAATGAAATCTTTAAAAAAAAAAAACGAAACATTAAATGTGCTCTCAAGTTTAGGAGCAATATGTAGATGAAGCTATCATCACTGTTTAACATAACATAATATTGAATATTGTAGTCTCTGCTATAATGATGGGTAAACCAGATATAATTGCACACAAAAATAGACTTTTTACAAAAGCAACATGAACTATCAGTTACTTGCAATCGATCCTACTCAACAATATGTAAAAATTTCTATAGAGAAAAATGTTACTATTCTAATAAAAGTTATAAAAGATTGTCAAAATTAATTCCCTACTCATAGAAAGACATTTTAATTGGTTCTAATAAGTAACCTTGATGTTAAAAGTAATCTCAATCAAATTTTCAATTGGATTTTTTTCTAGGAGTTTGATAAACTCATTCTGATATTTAAATAGAAGAATAAAGTTAACTTTGAAAATGTAGAAATTGGGTTAGGGAGATTGCTTATCAGAAATTATACTAAAATGATGTAGCAATACAATTCAATATGGCATTAGTGCAAATACAGATAAATAGATCCAGAGAAATGATTAGGGAGTTTAGTGACAGACCACTTATATATGGGAACTTTGGAAACTTAATACATAGTAAAACTGATACATAACAAGGAAGACAAATGAGGTTTCTATATCTCATTATATATCCATAATAAATTTAGGTATCAAGAAAGATCATTTATAAATGGACTCCAGGTGAATTAAAGATATATACAAAAAATAAAACTTCTAAATAAAATGGAGCAAATATAGAAAAACATCTTTGTGATACTGTTCTGGGGAAAGACTTATTAAAAATTCCAGAATTTTAAACCATAATTGGTCCTAAAGCTTTTCTTAGTTTATGCTTTTATTCAATGGAAAACACCATGGACAGAGTTTATGAATGGATAAGAAATTGGGAGAAAATAGTTTGCACTTCTAAAAATAACAGGACACTCATATCTAAAATACAAAGAAGTTGCTAAAAATAAAATAGAAAAATACACCACGAAATAAAAATCACAGAAGTCACAACATGTAATGTGGGAAGAGGCAGCCCTAAAAGCAGACCCATGTGATGAAATGCTCAAACTCATTAACAACCAAACAAATACTATCAAAATAGCCACTTTGCTTCTGGGAAAAGCTGTTATGTTTGTCTGTTTGTGTGTTCAGTGGATCCAGGTTTAATGGAGGATGCAAAGGTGCTGTAGTGTTGCTAAGTGAGGACTGTGCCTGCCAGCCTGAATCCCTTTAAAAGTATTTATTTGCTTTCTGCAATTGAATAGGGGTTCTTGGTGTTACCAGAAACAACTCAAGGTCCTCCTGCTCTTGTCCTGGCCCTGGGGGAAACATGTGGTGCTGCTCAGCTGAACGGGTCTTTACTTTGAGATGGGTCATACTCACCTTCTGGGTCTGGGCACCCTGAGAGCTGCCTCAATAGTTGCCACCTTCTGAAGTCAGTTCCTAAGTGGGAGAGGATCTGGCGGAGATAATCCCACTGGTGACAGCCACGCAGTTAAGACCCCAAAGAGCCAATTTTGAAAAGACCCCTCCCAGACATTTTGGAAATAAGTGAAGACAGGTTGAGGTGAATTAGAATAAATGCAGGCACAGTTGCAATTTTCCCAGAAAGCATTCTGCAAGGAATGTGTTAAATGATCTGCATGACTTGTAAGCTAGCAGCATGGCTCATAAAGATTTGTATTCCCAAGAAATTTCCACATGCTTCCAAGTGGGATGTGCAAGCAAATACTTGGGACATCATTATTATACATGGCAATGGGAGGTTGGAGAGCATACACAGCCTGGGGAGTGACCAGGTAAAATGTGATGGAGGACCATGCCGCTAGACACAGTGGACTACACATTCATAGAGCAACATGGCTGCCTGGTAGGCGTGAGTAACAGATATGAACTCATGCTCACACATCAACATATATATTTCACCAAAAAGAATTACCAACAAAAAAAGTGCGCTTTAGCTTTTAGAGATGAATCATGGGGAATGAAAAGGGAGGAGGAGTGGCAATAGTAGGCAGAAGTTATAATATGAGTGTGTGTGTGTGTGTATAGATACACTGTGTGTGTATATATATACACACACACACACACACACACACATATGTGTCTGAGGGAGAAAAAGTCAGTAAAAGGACGTCTCCTTTAAAAGTGCTGATAGTTGGCAATGCTTCTACATTTTATTGCCATAGATAATAATGTTTGTGTAATTTTGACTTCTGAGGACGTGTAGGATAGCAGAAGATATATCATGCTATGCATTGGCTTACTTCATCCTTAAATCCTCTAAACCCCTGACTCACTCCAGGAGTCATGATGCAATTCCTCACTAAGCAGTTTAAGAAAGAAAGGACTTTTAATTAGGTGGTTTGATAAAAATTCTGACTCATAATGGATTATGTAAGCTTTCTGCTCTGCAATAATTTCTACTACTAAGTGAATCCCTTGAGATTAGCTCTCTCTGTTAGCCTAATAAATAAATGCATGTATCAGAGAAGCATTCTTCCTTTATCCACTTTTCTAATTCATTTACCCAAATGTGACAACTCTGTGAATAGTTTTGCAAAAGCTTGACAAGTGCTTATTTATCTCCCTTTGATACTATTTTATGAACATAACAGGTATTTCCTTATCTGTCTATTTGTGAAAGTTTAAAATTGTTAGATGGATTTGCTTTTTTGATCAGGACCCCCAGAAATAACATTCTTGTAAAGTATTTTTTACATATCTTATTTATGAAAAGGGTAGAGCTTATTATAGAGAATTTGATATACACATATAGGAGGCTTAAATTGCACCATCATAAATGAGAGTGGGCAAATTGTTTTTATTTTTGTTTTTCTGTAATTTGTTTAGTCTTGTCTTTCAGTATGAAAATCATTCTATTCCATTTCAGAGTATTCATTCTGTCCCCAAAATACTTTATTTTTCAGCAAAACTCAAATATCCCAATCTTTGACAAGTTTAAAAGTTTAATCACTTTTGTTAGATACTGTTTATTGTGATTTATTTACCACATGCCCCGAATTCTGTCCCCAAATCTTAAATGTTTTCTCTTTGTTCCACTTCCCATAGTGTATCATTGGGCATCTGCATTATGTTCTCTGGAAGTAAATATCTTAAGTCACATCTTTTTGGTCCCAAATACACATTTATCAGCTCTTTTAGCTTATTGTTCCCATCGTATATACATGTGTGAAGTCTTGTAGCTTTATAAATTGTTTAAAATATAGTAGTTAGGGCCTCCCTGGTGGCACAGCGGGTTGAGCACGGCACTGTGAAGCTGTCTACAGCCTCTGCAGTGCTGGTTGCATCCCAGCCTGCTGGCGGATCCCACATGGCGTGGCAGACCTCTCCTGCCTCGCCCGCTGCTCCCCTCAGCAGTGCACTTCGGTCTTTCTGCCTGTTCTGCTCCCTGCTCTGTCTCTGGTGAATTCTCTCCCCCTCCCGCTCTTCTAACTGTATCCTGGTTCTTGTATAAATAAATCTTTAAAAAAAATATATATATATATATATAGGGCCTCCGCTGGTGGCACAGCGGTTGAGAGCTGGGCTGCGAAGCTGCCCACATCCTCTGCAGCAACGGTTCAATCCCCAGCCACAGGCGGGAGTCCCATATGGCGCGACAGACCTCTCCTGCCATACCTGCTGCTCCCCTCAGCATTGTATTTCATCAGTCTGCCTGCTCTGTTCCCTGCTCTGGCTCTGGTGAATTCTCTCACCCTCCCGCGCTTCTGACTGTACCCAGTGCTTGTATAAATAAATAAAATAAATAAATCTTTAAAAAATAAATAAAAAAATAAAATATAGTAGTTTTCTTTCCAAGTTCTTTTTCCCATTTTCAGGTTCTAAACAATTCTAACTTCTTCTAAACTTCTAAAAAATGCCTGCCTAATTCTTATTAAAATCGCATTGTCCTTATAAATTAATTTGAAAGAATTGACATCTTTCTAGCATTGTATTTTAAATTTATTCTCTCTCACTCTCTTAAAATATATATATATATATACTTATTATATATTTTTTTGAGCACTTTGAAATATAATTTTATTATATTTTTAATTGGTTATCCCCAATACATAGAAATACATTTTTTTTAATTTTCTGCATTTGGACACCTTATTATTTTTTTACAATAAATAATTTTTACTTTTTTGAAAGATAACTGATTCATCTAAAAGCTGACTATTTTTTTTTTCCTTTCTGATTTTTATACACCAATATTTTTCTTGCCATATATGTTGAAATAAAAAAAAAAAAACTAAAAAAAATGTTGCTAAATACCTTTATCATTTATTTTAATATTATTGGCTCTGGAGATTTGAAATTATATGCAACTTGGAGATTAAATATCTATGCAATGATGTGAACCATATTACTAAAGTACTAGGAGTATTTGATTTTAATTTCTGTAAAGCCTGTGGAGTCAAAAGGTATAAAGAGGAGTTGTGGTGGGTAGACATGATGACAGTATAGCCATAAGTAGTGTTTTGTTAGTTTGCTTTTTGCTATTGTTTTGGTTAAGAGGAACAATGGGTCAGATTTGTGATTAAAATTTAGAAAATAGTCAAAGGGCAATAACTCAATGAATGACCAACTTTTCAGTTTGCTTGAAAAATACTGAGACTTACTATGACTACACAAACTACTAATTGAGCTTGGAAAGATAAAACATAATTATTTATTGAGAAATAATGATGGACTATACTTTATGGTAGACAACATAGCTGTCATCAAGCATTTGAAAGACAAATGTTGACGTGTTTTCTCTTTAATTCCCTCACCTTATAGCACACATATAATAAACAGGTATATATGCGCACGCACACATACCCACACCCCTGAGACATAGATAATATTCTCTTTTTACAGAAAACCAAGTAAGTAACACACTAAAGTAACTTGCACATAGCTACTTAGTTATTAATGCAGGTGTCTGAATTCAAAATTCTGTCATTTTCACAGTAAGATAAGCTTCCTGCCACTGTACCACATTTGACTTATATGATAACCAGAATAAACTGTGCTATGGGGATATCTGGAAGAAAGAATAATTTCATCTGAGGAAATTCAAGAAGACTTCCTGTGTACGATTTAAGATTCTAAAAAATGATTTCAGCAGTGGTTATGAGTGGATCAAAAGTAAGGACATACTAAAAAAAAAAAAAAACAAAAAAACTTTAGAATCCTATTAACATATACTTAACCCAAGAGAATATAAAGTTGTATTTGAAAAGTGCACAAGGCATCTGTGAAATCTGATAAGTAAACACAGTGTGATGAGTACTATAAATCTCTGTAAGTTAGTTATCCTTTTCCTTATAAATTTTCCCAACACTTAGACCAACATTTCAAACGTTGATACACTAAAATGGTGAATGTATAGTATAATTGTATAGTAGTAACTTTAAGACATTAGCTGAGTTTCTTGTTATCAGAGGTATTCAAGCTGATATGAATCTGAATCTGTAGACTCAAACTTTCTATGTACGCATATACAAACATGTATATACATAGATGTGATTATGCACATATGTATTCCTTATTAACCATTATCTTCTAATTATTGAATTTTGTATATTATAGGTTTAAGTAAAATTCTGGAAGCAGTCCTTTAATGCCATATGCTGAACTTATTTTTCTTATTTTTTTTTATACAATAGCTGGGGTACAGGCCAGAGGCGTGGGAGGGTGAGAGGATTCACCAGAGACAGAGTGGGGAGCAGAACAGGCTGACAGACCAAAAGCACTGCTAAGGGGAGCAGCAGGCATGACAAGAGAGGTCTGCCAGGCCATGTGGGAATCTTCCTGGCTGGCAGGGAATCGAACTGTGCTGCAGAGGCTGCGGACAGCTTCACAGTGCTGTCCTCAACCTGCTGTGCCAATGGGGAGGCCCACTGGACTTATTTTTCTTGTCCCTTTCTTGATATGTGGTATGTCGGCACATACATAGAGATATATGGAGGAATTTAGACTGAATTGATAATTATAGAAATGTAATATCTGCATTTAAAAAGTAAAAATACAGAAACAAAAACAAAAACCCCAACAGCTTGTATTCCATCAACTGAACTCTCTTAACAGGTGCCAAACATTTAAATTATATAATTTAATTGTGCATGATAAAATTCAAAAGTAATATTGATAAATATTGATGGATAGAGAGGATTCACTTAAGTATTGGACAGACATAAAACATTGACATATGAGTAGTTTTACAAATTTGGCGTTTTATTTTTCAAGAACATGAGAATCAGGAAGGTGATGTAACTGTCTTCAAATACTTGAAACACTGCTATGTAACAGAAGAAAAACATGGATTCTGTGTGACCCAGCAAAGTATATTAAAACCAAAAGAAAGACGTTAGAGATAGATGGGTGAACTCCAGAAACACCCACAGAGGAAAGGAAAATGGAAACATTTTTATAGGAAGTGCTTCAGAAATCACTCAGAAAAAGAGATACCAGGAACAATCATCAAAGAAAGGGATCTGAGAATATGCTATCAGAGAGAGGCATCTGGGAACCCCTGTCAGAGAGAGGCATCCTGGGAACTCTTGTTTATTAGAAAACTGAATTGGTCTCAGAGCAAAGACACCAAAGAAAGAAGCAGGTTACACCAGAAGGGTAGGTGATAGCTTTACTTAGTTAAGAACATTACAGAGAATCCTCCACTTTGGGGACAGCCACACAAATAAGTCTGTGTATTTGATGGACAAAGTTTATGTGGAAGAGGTTAAGACAGGGTTCACTCCAGACTGTCCTTAAAACAGTTCCCACTGTGCAAAGAGGGAACAGAATGTACATTCCAAGTACAAGGGAGTAAATGAGGAGCCTCCTATTGCCTGGGTACAGCTCCAGGGTTAACCTGGAGTCACTTCCTCTGGAAGACGTTCTCTAACACATCAGGAGAGAGAGGAATCCTCAGAACATGACTTAAGAGAGAGGAATGCAGAGCCTCAGAGAGAAATATGGGAAACAGGAGGTAAGACAGAGGGATCTTGGGGAATGGGCATGCTAGGAACAGTATTCAGAGACAGAATCCTCTTGATATGAGAGATTCCTCTTGACAGAAAGATTCCTCCTGATATTCCTCTTAAAGAGAGGAATCCAGGGAATGCTAAGACAGGAATGTTGGAAACACCCATCAGAGAGAGGGATGTTGAGAAACCACACAGTGGAAAGGAGTTCATTATAAACATTTGATGTTTATTTTGGGAAAAAATGATATGTTGGTCTTAGCAGGCACTGAGTTTCTTGTTATCAAAGGTATTCAAACTGAGGTCTGATGTGAGGGGATGGGGCAGTGATTAAATCCTTTAAGTGGAAGATGGAATTGATCATCCATAATACTTTCTGATGCAGCATCTGTGATTATATTTAAAAAAAATCACTCATCAATTTCCTGTTTTCCTTGATAATTGTGTTCAATTGTGTTCAGTTTTTGCAACCAGAACCAAAATCCTTTTCAAGATTCAAGTGTTTTCTCTCCTCTTTTATCCCCTTAGCTAACATAACTTTCTGTTTTGAAGAAGGGGGGAAATGCCCAAGGCTATCGTACACATCAAAGAGCTCTTGAAATATAACATTTTGATGAGTTAAAAAGTAAAGCAGTAAGAAATAAGTATAGATTAAATGTCTCTTAAAAAAATGGGTGTTAAAAATTGATGGAACAGCACCTGGCAAACCACACTGAAGATTTTTCCATGCCCCCAATATTTGAAATATTCTTTGTTACACTTGACAAAGTCAACCCTGCTGAGTGTCTCAAAAGATATTGCCACTGCACATTGGCAAAGCAACCCATAAATACACAGGCCAAGTTTCTGAACGGTTTCTTCAGTTCAGAGGCAAAATAGAGTCCAATTCCTTTTAGGTGAATGAGGATTTCTGGACCACTTCCATTTGGGGGAAATAAATTTAGGAAAACACTGCTATTGAAATTATCACTGACATAATTATTGTCCTAATTAATGAAAAACTCTACTTTCATTTTATATAGTTTATTGTATACTGGTTGCTTATGGTTTTGTTGTTGTTTTACCTTGGGGAAATATATTGCTTTGTATGAATCATTCTTTCTAAAATCACAGCATTGCTTTTATAACCACTGACTTCCTTCTTCCCTCACTATCTTATTTTTTTTTCTCTTTCATTTCTTGTACCTTCTATGCTCTCATCTTCCTATCAGTTGATTCCCGTCCCATAGTCCACATTTTCTTATCCAAGAGGCGCACCTTATTTCCTCTTTTATCTGTTATTTTCTGTTGTCCCAACCAAAGGCCTATGTCTTCAGTAGCCATATGGTGTTATGAAGTGAACTTAATGATGAAAGTCAAGCACTGAGAATGGTAGAAAAAAGAATCCTGCATTGGTGACTAGGAACCACTGAACCTGTTCTTGATTGATCCTTATAAACTATTGTGAGAAACATGAACATCTCTTTGTTTAAACTAACATTGATGTTAGCTTTCAGTTATATTTAATCAAATTTCTCTTTAATGGATCTGTCAATGGGATTGGAGAACAAGCTAGAAATAACCCCTACTTATTTCTCATACTCAAACCAAGTGACTTCTGTTCTGGGAAACATCAGTTATTCCCAGAAGACAAGTAATGTTCTCTTTTCCCTCTTGTTTCATATCACCTCTGTGACATTGACAGAATTATTGTGATTTTGGAAGTTTTTGTCTCACTCACTGTATAGAACTGGTGTACACAGGGATCAAGATGTCTGTGAACACCTAGCATTGAAATGACTAGAGAAGCTCTTTTTTACCTTCTGTAGTCACAAGGTAAGATTTCCAATAGTCTACTACCCTCTCTAGAAAATCACCTTCTGTTCGCTCCATTATATCTAATAGGTAAGGTAATTGTGGAAAACAAACAAGAACAACAAAAAAGACTAAGCCAAACTAGTAAGCAAACAAAAACATAATAGAACCAAATAAACTTTGTACAGCTTAAACAAATAGGAGAATGATTTTAGTGTTTCTCTCTCTATCCCTCTGATGTCACTCAGTCTCTAAAGGGTTGTAGATAAATTTTGTCGATAATTACCAGAGATAATGAAAGAATACAAACTTGGCAAATGTTTGCAAAAGTGGCAGATCTGAAACCAGAACCAAAATCTTTTGATTCTCAGTAAAATAGTCTTACAAGGGATACTTCTGAGAGGGTAAAATATCTGGGAAATAGTGAGCCTTTTCAGACTATGAAAGAATTCACTCATTTTTTGCTTCCTTGGGGGCCAGGCACCATAAACTGTAATTGGGCAGCTCAGGATCAGCTCACTTTCTCTTCTGCTACTAAAGGCTTAGTGGGGCTTCTCTGTTGACACTGATGATCAGAATACTAGCAGAGGGCAGCAAGAGGCACTTCTCTACTCCTCTCCAGAGACAAAGCATAACATGCCTTCCTGGGCACAAGGAAGAAAATCCAGCTCATTAAAAAAAGAAAGTTTTCTCTGACATTTTGCTTCCCTCCTTGCTCGTTTCCACTCTTGTCTTCATTTCTCAGCCTGACCCTCTCATCTCACCTTTGCCCTAAGGGTCAGCATAACTTCATGGTTGACACTGATTTCTCTAACAGCAGCAATTTTAACCCAGCAAAAACATCCCCAAAGCACAAAAGGTATCAAATTAAAGTGCCTCTCCAACAACTTGATATTGTGACTAATCCACAAAGGCTTAAAGTGAGGAACGTGTTGTTTTGTTCCTGGCTTTTGCAACCATGTGGATGTTCATTTGTCCTTGTCTCACCTCTTCACTTTTATGAATAATCACTTTCCAGATATGTTGTTTTTGAATCAAAGATTTGCATCTATGCATTGTTCTATAATTGAATTTATGTCTTCATATATTGACCACTATAATGATATATCCAGATAATGCCATATAAGTTCACATTCACTCAAGGATCCACTGCTGTGCTTTAGTTTAATTTAATTTTATCATTCTCTAAGTTTATCATAGATTCAAATACAAAGTTTCAAACATAAAAAAGTATTGAGAATAGTATTAGTAGTAACCATGGACACTTAACTAATGATCAACTTACATCAACTCATCCAATCCTGTTGCATTCTATACCATGCTTTTTCCTTTCCCTATCCCATAGTATATCATCTGCTAATATGTTTATGTATGTACATATATATATATTCTGATCATATATATGCAAATAAGGGATCATAAAATCTTAATAATTATGCTATACTTATGTTACCTAAAATATTAATGTCTTTCATGTAATCATATCCATTATCTTAATAAACATTTAAATGTTTTATCCAAATTCAAGGAAAGTCTGTTCTCATGATAGCTGATATGTATGTAGTCCTTTTCCCATCTATAAATCATTCCTTCATTATTTTTTCCGTTGAAAATTATTTAAGAAGGGCCTCCCTGGTGGCGCAGCGATCGAGCGCTGGGTTGCGAAGCTGCCCGCAGCCTCTGCGGTGCTGGTTCGATCTCCAGCTGCTCCCCAGCCACCGAAGGGTCCCACATGTTGCGCAGACCTCACCTGCCGCCCGCTGCTCCCCTCAGCAGTGTACTTTGTTCCTTCTGCCTGCTCTGCTCCCTGCTCTGGCTCTGGTGAATTCTCTCACCCTCCTGCACTTCTGACTGTATCCAGTGCTTGTATAAACAAACAAACAAACAAACAAATAAACAAATAAATAAATAAAAATAAAAAATCTTAAAAAAATTATTTAAGAAGCCAATTATTTGGTCTGTAGTTGTCTGAATGTTGATCATCATGTTTTCCATAGTCAGGTTTCATAATTTCTCTTTTCTATTTTATGAACATTTTCCATTTTGAATCAAAATATTTAATTAAATTTATATTCGATCTCTTAAAATTAGGTAGTATTATACGCTCCCATGAGAAAGCGTGTAATATCTGATTTTCTATTTAATACTATGTTTTCACCCCAAATTTGACTTTGTCCACAGCTGGATTATTTTGAAAGTATTAATTTACATTAAACTTTTTTTATAACAAGCCTATAGCTGCTTATTTTCCACAATGCATTGTTTTGCTAAAGTTGTCCTCCTCAGCAACATCCAAAGAGATGTGAATGATGCAGAGTAGAGGGGCAAAACTGATGCAGGAGGAAATGGATTAAGTAAATTTAAGAAATTAATTGATGTTACAAGTCCTAACATTTGAAAAAAATAGTATGAAACTGTAAAGGATACTAGTAACTCAAAGATTGGCATAAAAATTATCTCCATAGCTCGTGTTAGTTGATTTGATCTCAACTTACATTTTAATTACATACCAACGAATTATGGCTCTCTGTTGATGTTAAAGTTCTAGGTGCTTAATAATGCGCACTTTTGAATATCTTAAAAAATGTGCAACACACATGTATACATGAATGTATGATTTTTATTGAAGTATAATATACATAGACAAGAGTATGCAAATAACATCCAGAAAAATAGAATGCTACTGTTAATTCAGGTGATCCTTCATGCCCTCTCCTGTCCCTATTTTCCCTTTAGGTATACCCTCTATTCATCTAATACTGTACATTAGTTTTGCTTATTTTTGATGTTTTATATAATGGAATCATATCATTTATTTTTTGAGACTAGCTTATTTTTGCAACATTTTGCTTGGAAAAAAGTATAGTTTTACTTGTAGTTTTGTAAGATCATTTTATTTATAGTGTCCTATTGTATGATAATTGAGTTTTTTCTAGTTTTTCATTATTGCAATTGTCCATTGTATTCCTCTTTTTTTTTTTTAATAGAGGCATGTTTTATTTCTTTATTTCTTTATTTATTTATTTGATGGTTTGTTTATACATGCACTGGGTACAGTCAGAAGCGTGGGAGGGTGAGAGAATTCACCAGAGCCAGAGCGGGCAGCAGAGCAGGCAGAAGGACCGAAGTACACTGCTGAGGGGAGCAGCGGGCGGCAGGAGAGGTCTGCGCGCCATGTGGGACCCTCCTCCAGTGGCCGGGAAGCAGCCGGGGATCGAACCGGCGCCGCAGAGGCTGCGGGCAGCTTCGCAACCCAGCGCTCAACCACTGCGCCACCGGGGAGGCCCCATTGTATTCCTCTTTAATATGTCATTCCTCTTTAATATGTCATTTGATATATATACCCAAGAGTAAAATTTATAGCTGTAAGATATGCATGAATTCACATTTACTACATATTGCCAAAGAGTTTTCCAACACAGTTGTATTAACTTACATTTCCACTAGCATTGTGTGAGGATGCTACTTGATTTGCATCCATGCCTATATTTGGTATGTCAGTCTGTTGTTCTAGGCCTACTGGCAAATGGTTAGTGGCATCATAAATGGTTTTTGTTTTTCTTTTCCATGATGTCTAATAAAGTTAGCCCTTCTTTACATTGGTCTATTAAATGTCCTTTTGTTAATTGCCTGTTCACATTTTTTGCTCATTTTTCTGCTCAGTTGTCTTGTTTTATTGAATTTTTAAGGTGTCCTTTATATATTTGGCAGTATTTTCTAATTTGGACATTAAAAAAATACAAGAAAGAGTACGAGTGATATTTCTGTAACTTATGTCAGTTTTATGCTGTCAAATTTAACTGATATGATTAGCTATTTATACTTCAAGTAAGTATTAGAACATAATACTTACCTGTAGCACCTAATACTTACCTGTGGCATTGTTCTTCAGCAATACACATTTTTCATTGTTCTTCAGTATGCATAATTCTGTATGCACAATTAAAATTGATTTTCTTGGTTTTCAATTTAGCAGTTTAATGATTCTGTTTTCTTTCCAGTCACATACTCACAAATAGAAAATGGTGATCAGAAACTGGGATCATTATTTGGCCATGACTATCACTTTTTTTCTTTTGTTCATTTGCATCTCCACTTAAAGACTAAACACCAGAGATTACAGTTAGCTTTGATGCATAAAATTAGTTGATTACTAAATCAGAACTATGAATTAAATACAAATCACTATAGAGTTCACTTTCTTAGGTGAATTTACCAAACTTTCTTTTCTGGTGTAGAAAAATGAATCAGACAAAAACAGAGGGAGTAAAAGATAGGTAGGGAATTATATTTACTGCAATCACAACATAGTTGCATGCTTGAGTCATTTCTTTTACTTCTTGGTTCAATGCTTTTGTATGAAAAAATGGTATTTTTTCCTATACAGTTTGAGAATGCTGTAATATATCATATGATATAACATATACACACATATTTCAATTAAAATGGCATTAAAATTTTATTTGGTATCAGTAATGTAAATTTTTGTAGACATACTAAATGTTGCAACTAGAATACATTTTGGCAGCATACTATTTAAAATTAAAAATTCAAATGTAGGGCCTCCCTGGTGGCGCAGCGGTTGAGCGCTGGGTTGCGAAGCTGCCCGCGGCCTCTAGGCGCCGGTTCGATCCCCGGCTGCTCCCCGGCCACCGGAGGATGGTCCCACATGGCGCGCAGACCTCTGTGCCGCCTGCTGCTCCCCTCAGCAGTGTACTTCGGTCCCTCTGCCTGCTCTGCTCCCCGCTCTGGCTCTGGTGAATTCTCTCACCCTCCCGCACTTCTGACTGTACCCAGTGCATGTATAAACAAAACAAACAAACAAATAAATAAATAAAAAAACATGCCTCTATTTAAAAAAAAAAATTCAAATGTAAAGCTTAAATTAATCATCTAAAATCATATTACTAGTTAATTTTGAATTTTAAACCTTATCCTCTTCGCTTATCACTTACAAATATTGAATTGTAGCTACATGTCCACAACCTAAATCATTTCATGAAACTTTTTTTCCCCCTACTTCAATTTTCAAGTATATGCTAGGATAAAAGGAAGGTTAAAGATTATTAAACCTTCCCTTGTTCAGGTATATCACCTATTTAAGCATAAGTCAAAAACTTTACATATGTTGTAAATTATCTTATTCATCCCTCCATAATCAAGAATAGGAAAACATTTCTTGAGAAGAGAAACAAACAAGTTTGTCCAGAAGTAGTATGAGTTGTACATTTTATTCCTTTTTATTTTATACATGATAAAACAAGACACTGTGAATTAAAGATAGGTTTTGAATCACACCCTCAAAGGGAGAGACCAAGACACCCTAAATCCTAGTCAATTCCCTTTTTGTGTGAAGGTTTGACATTGAGTTAAAAGGAGTACCCTGTTTTACAGCATGCAGAAGTGTGTGTGCCCATGAGACACCACTACAGTCACTACAGTATATAGGGAACTATTACCTGGATACCACAGTTTCCCTATCCATATGATCCAACAGTTGGACTGGTAAAAAATGTACTAAAGGCACCAAAACAGTATAGTCATTAATGAAGACTTATAAAAAAGAGGGAAAAATAAGAAGTAAAGCTTCAAATCCTTGCCCTGCTTTAAAGGGCAAGTCACCCACCAAGAAGAGACTAATCAGACTGATGCAAAGATTAGCACAAAGTAGGAAAAAATTAGTAATTTGGGTGTCAAGGAGAAATTAAGTTTGTAATGGTTACAGTGAATCAATGAAAGTTAAACAGTAAAGGAAGAACCATAATTTTCCTGAAAACTCAGAATTTTCTCATAAATATAATATGTTACACCCATGTGCAATTGCACTTTGGTAGAAGAAAAGAAAATAGTGACAGATTGATAGCAATATTGACAAGAACAGTTAAGGGAGAGAGTTTTATTATATATATTAAATATTGGAGGGTTCTTATTAGAATACATATACAATATCTATGTCTCAAAATGAATCTCATGACTGTCAGCAAGTCAGTCTTTGAGAATGTCTTTGTTCATTCATTGTAGTCCCTAAGGGAAGAGAAAGGATTTCATGGGAACAGATCGTGTGATAAATATTTCCCTATCAATTGCATATGTAACTATTTTGTCCACATATATATGAATTTAATTTACTTTTTTAGCAACTAGCAATTGCTATTTTCTGTTTGTTGATTGGTTGGTTTTTGATTGTGCTCCTTTGGGTTAAAATGTCTCACTTAAATATTCATAAATTATCATATATCAGCTACCTATGCGTCTGCCAAACAACTCATTATGTGAATGTTGACTCTATACTAAATATCCACAATGGTCAGCTGTTTCCAATATTGCAAGGTAGTTACCACCCCCTCCTTCCTCCATAAAATGCAGCTCTCAATGGGTGAGTCAAGTCTTATATTAGTATATTACAATCATCTCTTAATGGGATATAAATCTTTTGGTTTTGAAATACCATTTTAAAGTTGTCATTAAAACATGATAGATTACCAGTTCTTAAGACATTTAATGACTCAGTGTGAAATTGACCCAGTTGCTGGGTTGATAAGGGAGCAACCTATTTATATCTCCTTAATGAACATTAAATGTCTTTCTGGAGTGATGAAGTGGGGGATAGTAATATAAGAGGTCAAAAGATGGCAAGGGAAAGTGGGCATTTCTGTAAGGTTTACCCACTTCTCTGGGATCCCACAGCACTCTGTACTACAAGCAGGACCTAGCACTTGCACTATCTCTTGAGGGAAAGTTAGAGGCAAAGAACCCCTATTTTCAATTATGCCATACCCACCTCCCCTCACCAGAATTGAAACTTAGGCAGTACTTTTTAATTTTCTCCCTCTTATCTCTATATGCAATGAGGTATTAAGTTCTGTCCATACTATTGTTATGATATTCTACCCATTTTTTCTTTTCCTTTAATTCCACTGCCACTAATGAAAATTTAGCTAATTAAGTCTTCCTTATACAATTACTGCAATCTTATTTCTAACCATTCTAATTCATGTTTCTCCATCATCCTATCCATTTTAAATAAAGCTGCCTGGTAAGCCCAATGCCTCACATTGAGATTAATCACATCAGCCCTGTGTAAAAGCTTTACATTAACTCTTCATTGACAGAATGGTAAATTTCAAATTCTTCACTATGTATTTGAAGTGATTATATTCCTTGAGCCTTGTTTCTTTGTGTCCCTTCACTTACTCTGAAATTCAGATCAGTATTTCCAACTTTTGTTGTTGAAGCTAACATATGCAACTATCATCTGTGATGTTGGCTCACCAAAGTAATGATTTGCCAACAGAGACAGATCAGTAAAAAGCATCAATTTATAGTTTCCAGAGAGTTGCATCTCTTCTTCATATCTTACATGTCCCTCTTCCCCCTACCCTTCTCACTTTCTTCAAATTTTCTCTAATCTTGCCACCTACACTGATGTTCCCTCCTCTTTTCTCCATCCAAATGAGTCACTTCAAAATCTTCATTGAATAATAAAACAGAAAATTAAAAATTACTTAATAGAACCTCAATTTGATAAATATTCTGTTGTAAATCAAGTTACTGCAAATTTTGGTAGGCACTACTAGCTATTCAACAAAACCTTTTTATTCAGGGATCCCTCTAAATGCAGCTTCCCTAACATTTAGGCAGTCAGGTGACTGACTCTTTCACAAGGAATGTAAATAGATGTGCTGTTTGCAGATCTATAAATCTTTTGAGTGTGACCCTTTGTGTGTGTATGTGTGTGTGTGTATTTTCTGCCTAGTAAAAAAGCAAGAATGAAAGGACAACAGATGGAAGGATTTGGGGTGGTCTGTATCAGTCAGTTTTCTCCAAGGAAACTGAAGAGGTAGAAGAGTTAAGACATGAACTGATCTGTCTCTATCAGGCTATCTATCTGCCTGCCTATCTGTCTGCCTATCTATCTATCTATCTATCTATCTATCTATCTATCTATCTATCTATCTATCATCTATCTACCTACCTACCTACCTACCTACCTACCAACCAGCTGGTCTACCTATCTACCTACCTACCTACCTACCTACCTACCTACTTACCTACTTACCTACCTACCTACCAACCAGCTGGTCTACCTATCTACCTACCTACCTACCTACCTACCTACCTACCTACTTACCTACTTACCTACCTACCTACCTGCCTATCTGTCTGCCTATCTGTCTGCCTATCTATCTATGTATCTATTTACCTACCTACCTACCTACCTACCTACCTTCTTACCTACCTGCTTACCTATCTACCTGGCATCCTGGTTTAAGGAGTTGCTCACTTGAATTTCAGGGCTGGCAAGTCTGAAGACAGTAATGCAGGCCTTCGGGTTGGAAACTCAGGCAAGAGCAGATGCTGTAGGCTTGAGGCAAATTTTCCTCTCCTTTCACGAAAATCTTTGTTTTGCCCTTAAGGCCTTTCTACTGAATGCATGATTCTCACCCACCTTATGGAAGATAATCTCCTTTACTTAAACCTAACTGGGTATAGATGTTAACTCCATCTACAAAGTACCTTACAACAAAGGACATGGATTAGTGTTTAGTGGAATAACTGAATACTGTAACCTAGTGCAACTGACAGAAAACTGTCAGAGGTTTCCACATGACACACAGGAGAGGTTCTCTTGACAGCCACACAGAAATGCTATGCAAACAAGAACTGAAAGCTTATTGGTTTAAGTCATTGCCATTTGGGGATTTGTTACCTCAGCCAAATCTCAAATACTGTACAAGATCTTTCTAGATGGAGAACTTCCAGACCTATCTCAAAGAATAGATAAAAGTTGCTTGTAATTAACCTTTAAATATTGATATGCCAGTAAATTTTACTCTGAGGTTGAAGTTGGTTTATTATCTTTAGCAAGTTAAACCTTGTTAAAATGTGAATGACTCTTTAATTTGCCTGAGATGAACACATTTTTCATAGTACTATTAAAGGTGAATATCCACTAGGCTTCATTTTGGATTATCACCACTTTCCAATTAGTGGAGTGAGTTTTACTGAGGTTTTAAAAATGTTGAGATTTTGGATTAAATGTTTCCAGAAGGGAGATAACTATTAGGTTGGCTCTAAACTCTTGATGTAGTTCTCAAGCATTTAAAGGGGTAAAGATGCAGCAGTCACATGGTTTTAGGATGTAAACCTCAAAATTGCAGAGGCAATTGCTTGCTTGATTTGGTTGATATTCAGCCAAAATCTATGAGCTCATATTCACTGGTATTAACTATATTTACTACTACTAGAATGAAATTCAAATCATTCAGTGTGTAGCCCTAATAATAATCCTACATGACTAGGGGCTGCTTCTTCAACATTATTTCCACCTAATTTATAATCAAGATGTTCAATTAATAATTTCAGCACTTTACGCAGTGTTAAGTCAGCTGAAAAATATGTGATTTTTCCACTTTTCATTTTTCACAATGCTGAGGAATGCATAATAACCTGACAAAATGGGATGCCAGGAAAGCAACGATTATTAACAGACTAATGGGAAAAGGAAAGGATTTTAAGAGAAAAGCTGAAAAGTTGATTGAGTTCTGTAAAAATGTAAAGGCACAGAATTATTGCAAAAATAAAGCAGCCATGTCTATAACACTTTTTTTTTAGTTATTAGGATTTCTTTGGAAAAGAAAATTGATCCAGAAATAGCAAAGACAGCTACCTCTTTGTGTGTTTTCTCCATAGAATCTGCCAGAGACATGGTGAAATTTCTACATTAATCTTAGCTTTGTTCATATTTATTTGGACTAGTGTATTTGTTTTTCCATCTCCCATATAGGACGTCATTTTCTGTGCTTTTAAAATAGCCAATTAACAAATGTTAATCTGGGTTATTTCAATTCATTATTAATTTGACTAATATTTATGTAAAATATTTTCTTAGTTTAACAGGATGAAGAGAAAATATAGCTAGTGAAAAAAAGAATATATAGCAAGTTGTGTAATAATGGTTACCATTACACTGATAAATGTTTTATGTATTTTTTATTCCATTAGTGTCTCATCCTATGAAATAGATATGGTAAGTTACATTTTAGATGCATTTTGAGCATGAATATATGGGAAAACTGGATTTTTAAATGGCTTTCATAGCTATGGGTTAGGTCAAGGTTAAGGTCAAAGTTAGGATCTAAGTTAGTTTAGTTTGACTGAAGGGTAAGGCAGTGCACAGACTGTTAATAAACCTAGAAGAGAAATTTTCTCTTATAGTACTATAATAAGCCCATACAAATAAGCACTTGAGTCGGAAAAAAAAAATACATTAGCCACACTGTTAGGTCTTTTGACAACTGAATCATTTGCTCTAAAGCAATACACAGCTGCCATTGTAGCATTTGAGGGAGAATAAATAAGACATTCTAATATTCACCATATATATTATATTGGAAGCATATTCCTATTTACCATTAAGTATAACTAACCAGTATTCTAGAGAGAATGAAATGTAGAGGTGGTCCCCTTAAGGGAATTATTCATTTCCTGGCAGGTCTAGATGGAGAAACTTCTGTGTGCTGAGCATTGGAGTGGGATGGGGAATGGATGTGCATATAGGGAAGAAACTTTAGGGTGTTTGACACCTGGAAGAAGAATGATAATAGTGAGAGATTATTAGAAAATGAAGACATGACATAACAAATTTACCCAGTTACAGTATATCCTGATTCTGTTCTGCTCTTGTATATTCTAGGTCTCTGTCAAAGCAAGGCCACTTCAAAAAGAAGACTAAATTAGGAATAGTATCTTACTTCATTGCCTTAGCCTTGCCTTAGAGATACAGTAATTGCAGTTGTCCCTCTGTATCTAGGATGGGTTCCAGGACCCTCAAGGATATCAAAATCTGAAGATATTCAAGGCCCTTATACAAAATGGTGTGATGCTTTCATGCATATTAAGTAATTTCTTGATTTCTTAATTATCTAATGTAAGAAAAATGTGATGTAAATAGTTGGTATGCTCTACTGTTTGGGGAATAGTGAACTAAATTAAATCTCTACCTGTTCAATACAAACACAACCACTGAAGGCCTATCTGCATAGTTTCCCATCATTGTTGGATGAATCCTTGGATGTAGACCTGGGTATGCAGGGCCAACTGGGTTTCATTCTTACTCAACTAGCAGTGGTAGGCTATAGCAAACTGCTTCCAGGAGCACAGCCATTTCTTGAACAAAAGATTAACAAGTGAGTAAGAGGACTGACACTTGATCTCCAGAGTTGTTTTTTTTTTTTTTTTTTTGAAAGAATTGTTAGAACTGTTAAATTTCAGAAATTTTTTTCTCATGGGCAGAAAATAAAATATCGAGAGCATTTATTCCATCTTTCCACTTATTTTTATTGAGGAGGTTTTAACAATTAATATTGTTAAAAAAGGAAGCACCAGACCCAAAATTCCATCAAGGCTTACTACCTAACTTATTTGTAGTTTTTGTATGTCCTCCAAATGAAATTTTAAACCTATCAATCTAGAATTTCCCCATCAGCTCTATGAGCTAATCTGTATGATAAGACCCCTAGGCTAAGGAAAGATGACCCTCTTTTTGATTATGAAAGCTTCATTTTATACAACTCCTTTCTGTATATTTCTACTTGTTAAATGGGATAATGCCTGACTCATGTATCATTTTAAAAAAGTCATTTTTGTCTTTAACTTTATTCTAATGAATATTTATTTTTTAACCTACTAAATGAGAAAACTGAGGTCCAGACAAAGTTTAGTCAACTGCATGAAGTGACAGCAAGTCAGTAACAGTATTTTCAAACAGATACTCCACTCTATTACACTGCCTGTAAAAAAAGTCTAAGGAACAATATTTTTCCAGAAAGATGTAAGGACAACTTGAGGATTTTATATTAAAGCTATAAAACTTTCTGTTGATGCTGCATCAACCTTGTACATGATTCGCTCTTACCGATGACGCAGGAAATTCATGATGGAAATTAATTCCTTGGTATCTAAGAAGCCAGAAACTCCTTGAAAGGTAAAACAAGAGATACCATTGACTCTGTTGAATATATTCCAATGCCTACTATAATGAAATAAGTCTAAACCTTTGAATGAGTAGGGAATGCTGTAGATTTTCCTTTTTATAGAAAGAAATAATTTAATTTTTTAATAGACATCCCCTGAGGTGGAAATTACTTTTTATGTAAACTCAGCTGAGCTGTTTGGAGTTAGTTATTGAAAGATGGCCTCAATCATTTTCAAGGTCAGGTGAGAGTGAAATATTGTCCCCCAAATATTAACAATTTCTAGTCTGCTAACTGATGGTTCAGGAAGACTCAAGACACCTATAAGATATGATTTTGGGGGTATCCAAAGTCTTCACTGTTCCAAATCTCTTTCCCAACAATGTCACAAATGCTTGAGATTAAATCATTGTACATATGCACTTGGGATCTCAAAGTCTTTAATCTTCCTGCATTTCTTTCTGAAATGCAAGCACTTTCTATGAAAAAAACACTTTAAATCATTATCAGTCAAAAATCCCCTAAAATACTTAAGAGTAAACTGGGAGCACATAGGTTAAAAAAAGGAAAGGGGACCAAAGCTAGGGAGCAAAATCTTGAAAGCTGGGAGCTAGGACTATCAAATATGAACCTTCAGGGCAACATAATTTTGCCTGGAGCTTTTTCTGACCTCGGAAAGGACAATGTGGGTTGTTAGGTGCATCAGAGTATTAGTTTTTTTTTCCCTAGCTGTCCTGAGTGGGATTAAATATCACAAGCATGCTAAATTAAATTTTTCCCTTAAAAAATATTTAACAATTGCTTATATGATGCATGTCTTGACATTTTGAAGGATTATTCAAAGTCTTTTTGTATTAGGATAATGACTTCCAAAGCACTTACCATCTTGTGTCAGTCAAATGCAAACACTGCTCATCACTGTGTGGATATGAAGTATTGAATATGTAAAAATCATAGAAGGTGGTGACACAAACAGAACAAAGTCATACTATTTGGAATTTAGGAATCCTGTTCTCTAATTTCAGTCAATAATGACTTCAAATAAAGTTGCTAGATAGCTGAAGTGACATCCCATATCTTATATAATTTTTACTATTTTCTAAGATACATTTATTTGTTTATCATCATCATGATCATCATGTCAAGTGAAGACTCAAAAGAAGTGATAGATAGTAGATACTTGCTTAAGAAATCAGAATAATTAATAAGGCTTCTCAATCCTGCTGTATGTTCCTTTGCACCCTGAGGTCTGTTTTTGTCCAATCACTTGCTGGTTTTACAAAGATCCCTGGTGACTAATAAGCAATTGCCTGTGACGTGATTTTGTTCTTTTCTTTTTCATTGTCTTTGGCATTTATATTCTCAATCATCTTCCTTTTCTGTAAACTCTCTTCTTTAATGATAGGATAGTTTTCTGATATGCCTACATATCTGATCTTTCTTTTACCCCTTCTCTTTCCTTTTGTATCCTCCACATATGAATATATCCACAATTTTCAGGACCCTGGCCTTGTACTATTAGGAAAAAACCATAGTTTTAATCCCAAATTTTATGTTAAGGAGGTTCTATTTTATAAATGCTACTGAGGTCAGGAAGAAGAAAAGATTTTCTGAAAGTGATGGAAGATTACTTTTCATTTTGTCAGATTTATAATGGCAGGCAATCCCTAAATTTTATTTTCTTTAGCATTTGTTTTGCAATGATAGCCAATGGACTCTCCACCTTGGTGCTCTTAAAACAACCTCAAAATGAAGATACCCTAAATTTGTTTTTGTCCAGTCTCCCTTTAAGAGTCACAATTTTGGTTAATGTATTCATACTCTCTTTATAATTCACCATCACATACAAGACATTGGGGTCTTGGTTTCCCATATTCATTTACTGAGTCTTTTAGATAACTGATTTATAAGGATTTGTTAGCCACATTTCCTTTGCTAAAATAGTAGCTCTAGTCCTTCTATCTTTGTATGGGTTATTTTTTTGACAAGTATTTATTGTGCACCTATGACCTTTGATCATAGTTCTATGGGTTGTGGGAAATTCTACTCTAGATTCTGCCCTCTAAGGAACATAATACAGTCTGATAGACTGTGTGATCTCATTTCACTCTTTTTCCTACCTCCCTTCTTTCTAATACATCTTGACTACTCTTTCTTGTTTGTTCTACATACCCTTTGAATCATATTACTCTCATGCTTTAAACAACTTTTATGTTTATCTGTTTTAGGAGGTCAATTATTATTTGTGTTTGCAGACTCCTACATTTTTATCCCAACATAATTCTCTGAATATAACCTCCTTTTGCTCCATAGCATTTGCTGTTATTATCTACTCCTTGTCCCTCAAGCAGACCATACTGCTTCATAACAAACCATTATGAGTTTTTGATTACCAACTTGTCATTACTGATGTGCATCTAATACTCTTGCTTCTTCCACAGAATCCACCCTCCAGACCTAAACAATCTAAACAATCTTCCAGTCAGTTGTCTGTCCTTGTCCTCCATTCCAGCAACACTGGCCCTTCTTTTCTTATTTTTATTTTCCTTAGCAAGTTACTATTTAAAAATCTGTGTGTCTTCACTGCTTATTTTGTTTGTGATATTTGCCTGTTAGGCTATGAACTCTAAAAGTGCAGGGATTCCCCCAGGAGGAGACCAGCACCAGCACACAGCCCCGGCCCGCCAGGTAAGCCTGCGCGGAAAGTGGCGCGGATCCAGACCGGATCGCAGCTGCCCAGGTCCCGCCTGCGACCTAGGCTTGCGGGGAGACGGCGGAGGCCCTCCCTGAGTGAGCAGGAACAAGGCGCCCAGGCAGGGGAGCGGGATTCAAAAGGCGCCATTCCCGCGCCACTGATCTGGGCTACAGCCCGCGTCCTGGAACTGAGGGCTTTGGAACTGAGACCCGGGGCACGAAATTAGGGGCGTGGGTTCCCCACGACGGTGGGGCACAAGGCAGACACAGCACCCCAAAGCCGTTGAGGTGTACCCTACCATCCCCGCTCTGCTCCCTGTCCCACGGGGTGGAAAATCAGCTCCCCAAGGGCTCCAGGAGAGATCTCTGGCGCCACCTAGCGACTTGACCCCAGCACAGGCTACTGAAGGAGCTAGTGGCCAGCTGGGGAGTTAGCCCACATCTGGCTCCTTCCGAACAAGTAGTCTGAGCCCACAGGGAGAGCGAGCACCCACAGCGGGGGCAGACCAGGCGCGCAGAAGAGTGTGCCTGAGACCAGACGCGCAGGGAGTGTGTCCCACATCACCATTTTAGAACAGGGACATTTCTTCAGTAAAGACTACCTGCAGAAGGCTTCCTCAGGAGCCAGAGGTGAGCGGGGGAAGTTCGCCCACGCCAGACCCCCTCTGGCCTGCAGTCCAAGCCCAGAGGGGAGCAGGAACCCACCGCCGGGGCAGACCAGGCGCACAGGGGAGTGTGTCCCCACATCGGCATTTTAGAACAGGGACCTTTCTCCATTAAAGGCTGCTTGAAACTGACAGATGACTCCTGGAAGAACCAGAGGGGAACAGAGAAGCCCACCCAAGATGCCGGCCAGTCCCAACAACACAGTGTCCCAACGCATACGGCAAATTAGAAAACAGACAGTAGGGAGGAGAAGAACCACACGCAACCTAGCAACTCTCCAGAGAAAAAGCACACCACAAAAAGAAAGCCAGCCCCCAGATTGCAAAGACAATAACTTGGAAGAATTTCTGAGCCTTCCAGAAAGAGAATTTAAAATTGCCGTGATTAAAAAACTGACAGAAGTCATAAAGGAAAACAACGATAAGGGAAAAATAATCAACGATCAGAAGAATGCAATTGAGTCCCTAGAGAGGGAAAACAATGGTCAGAAGAAAGAAATTGAGTCCCTAAAGAGGGAAGTAAAAGAAATGCAGGAGATCAAAGAATTAATGGAAGAACTAAAGAATTCTGGGAAAAGCAATGAAAGCAGAATAGATGAAATGGAAGAACGAATAAGTAATCTTGAAGACACAGAAATAAAAAGAACCAAAACAGAAAAGGAAAGAGAAGTACGAAGGAAAAAGAACGAAGAAAGACTTCGGGAACTATCTGACTCCATGAGGAAAGGAAATATAAGAGTTATAGGAATCCCAGAAGGAGAGGAGAGAGATGTAGGAACAGAGAAAATATTCAAAGAGATAATTGAAGAGAACTTCCCAAATGTGAAGAAGGAGCTGAAAATTGATATACAAGAAGCAAGAAGAACACCAAACTTCTACGACGAAAGGAAAAATACAGCAAGACACATAATAGTAAAGCTCCCAAGAATCCCGGACAAGGAAAAAATAATGAAGCTGGCAAGAGGGAAGAAACAGATAACATTCAAAGGAAAACCAATCAGGCTGACATCAGACTTCTCCGAAGAAACACTACGGGCAAGGAGAGAGTGGAGGGACATAGTCAACAGACTCCAAGAAAACAGATGCAACCAAGAATACTCTATCCCGCAAAGCTCTCCTTCCTCTTTGAAGAAAGAATATGGACCTTCCCAGACAAACAGAAACTCCGGAATTTCATTGCAACTAAACCCCCACTCCAAAAAATACTACAAGGAGTCCTAAAGCCAGAACCTCAGAGGGACGAATAACAATGAAAGAAGGCCAAAAAAAAAAAAAAGTTATTAAAAGAATAAATAAATAAAATCAAAGGAAAGACAAACACAATGGCAAATACAGATGTTAACATATCAATATTAACTCTAAATGTAAATGGACTAAACTCTTCAATAAAAAGACACAGAGTGGCAGCCTGGATTAAGAAACAAAACCCAACCTTTTGCTGTCTCCAGGAAACACATTTAGCTACAAAAGATAAAAATAGGCTCAAAGTTAAAGGATGGAAAACAATCCTACAAGCAAATGGACCAAAAAAGAAAGCAGGAACAGCTATACTTATATCAGATAAAACAGATTTCAAACTCAAAAAGATAAAAAGAGACCCCAATGGTCACTACATTATGATCAAGGGGACAATACTTCAAGAAGAAATAACACTCATTAACATATACTCACCAAACGAAGGAGCACCAAAATATATCAGACAACTGTTGTCCTCTCTGAAAACAGACATCAGAGAAAACACATACGTAGTGGGAGACTTCAACACACCACTATCAACAATGGATAGATCAACAAGACAAAAAATAAGTAAAGAAACCAAAGCTCTAAATAAGGACCTAGAGCAATTAGGCTTAACAGACATCTATAGAACACTAAACCCCAAAAAAACGGAGTACACATTTTTCTCAAGCGCACACGGATCATTCTCCAGGATCGATCACATACTGGGGCACAAGACAAACATCAACAGATACACCAAGATTGAAATCATATCAACCATCTTTTCTGACCATGAAGGCATCAAACTAGAAATAAACCATAAAAAGAAGGCAAGGAACTTTCCTACCTCATGGAGATTAAAAACCACACTACTGGAAGACCATTGGACTAATGAGGAGATCAAAGAAGAAATTAAAAAATTTTTTGAATTGAACGACAAGGAGGACACCAATATCCTAAATGTATGGGATGCAGCAAAAGCAGTAATAAGAGGAAAATATATAGCAATAGAAGCTCACATCAAGAAACAAGAAAGAACGCAAAGAAACAACCTCATCTCGAAGCTCAAAGATCTAGAAAAAGAACAACAAAAAAACCCCAAAACCGGTAGAAGAAAAGAAATAATAAAAACCAAAGCAGAAATAAATGAAATTGAAACTAAAAAAACAATCCAAAAGATCAATGAAACCAAGAGCTGGTTTTTTGAAAAAATCAATAAAATAGACAAACCCCTAGCCAGGCTCACAAAGGAAAAAGGGAGAAAGCACAAATAAACAGGATCATCAATGAAAGAGGAGAAATCACAACGGACACAGCAGAAATCAAAAGAATAATCAGTAACTACTATGAACAGTTATATGGAAACAAGTTTAACAATCTAGAGGAGATGGACAAATTCCTACAACTCTACAATCACCCAAAGCTAGATAAAGAAGAAATAGAACACCTAAACAGACCAATTACAAGCAGCGAAATTGAAATGGTAATAAAAAACCTCCCCAAAAACAAAAGCCCAGGACCTGATGGATTTACAAATGAATTCTACCAAACATTCAGAGACGAATTAGTGCCTATCCTTCACAAACTCTTCCAAAAAATTGAGAAGGAAGGGACAATACCAAACACGTTTTATGAAGCCAACATTACACTAATACCAAAACCGAACAAGGACAACACAAAAAAGGAAAACTACAGGCCAATCTCCCTAATGAACACTGATGCAAAAATCCTCAATAAAATTTTAGCTATCAGAATCCAACAATGTATCCATAAGATAATTCACCACGACCAAGTTGGATTCATTCCAGGGGCACAAGGATGGTTTAACATCCGAAAATCAATCAACGTTATCCAACACATCAACAAAAAGAAATATAAAAACCATATGATAATATCAATAGATGCTGAGAAAGCTTTCGACAAAGTGCAACACCCATTCATGATAAAAGCCCTTGAAATTCTGGGGATACAAGGAACATACCTCAACATCATAAAGGCCATCTATGACGAGCCAACAGCCAGTATCATTCTCAATGGTGAAAAGCTGAAAGCAATTCCATTAAGATCTGGAACAAGACAAGGATGTCCACTCTCACCATTGCTTTTCAATATAATACTGGAAGTCCTAGCCAGGGCAATAAGACAAGAGAAAGACATCCAAGGAATCCAAATAGGAAAAGAAGAAGTCAAACTATCACTATTTGCAGACGATATGATATTATACATAGAGAACCCCAAAAACTCCACAGAAAAGCTAATTCAACTCATCAATCGGTTCAGTAAAGTGGCAGGATACAAAATCAACACGCAAAAGTCAGTAGCCTTCCTATACACAAACAATAAATCTGAAGAAGAAGAAATCAAAAAGACCATCCTTTGTTATTGAAACAAAAAAAATCAAATATTTGGGAATAAATCTAACAAAAGAGGTAAAGGACCTATACAAAGAAAACTATAAAACACTGTTAAAGAAATAGAAGAAGACACAAAGAAATGGAGAGACGTCCCCTGCTCATGGATTGGAAGAATAAACATTATTAAAATGGCCATCCTACCAAAAGCAATATACAGATTCAATGCTATTCCAATCAAAATTTCAATGTCATTCTTCAAAGAAATAGAACAATTATTGATGAAATTCATATGGAATCACCAAAAACCCGAATAGCCAAAGCTCTCCTGAAAAAAAAAAGAAGGGAATGGAGGCATCAGACTCCCAGACTTCAAACTATACTACAAAGCCATAATCATCAAAACTGCATGGTATTGGAACAAGAACAGACATACAGACCAATGGAATCGAATAGAAAATCCAGAAATAAACCCACAGATTTATGGTCAACTAATCTTTGACAAAGGAGCAAAGACTATGCATTGGAGCAAAGAAAGTTTGTTCAATAAATGGTGCTGGGAAAACTGGGTCGCTACATGCAAAAGAATGAAGCTTGACCACCACCTCACACCATACACAAAAATCAACTCAAAATGGATTAAAGAACTAGACATAAGACCTGAAACCATAAAATATATAGAAGGAAATATAGGCGAAACACTACGGGATTTGCACATCAAAGACATCTTTACAGACACATCACCCAAAGCAGTGATAGTGAAGGCAAAGATAAACAGCTGGGACTACATCAAATTAAAGAGCTTTTGCACAGCAAAAGAGACAATAACAAAAACAAAGAGAAACCCCACCAACTGGGAGAACATTTTTGCACCCAACACTAATGATAAAGGACTGATCACAAAAATCTGCAAAGAGCTGATGAGACTCAACAACAACAAAGAAAATAATCCAGTCAAAAAATGGGCAGAAGAGCTTAAAAGAAACTTCTCTGAAGAGGAAATGCAAATGGCCAACAGGCATATGAAAAAATGTTCAACATCACTTGTCATCAGGGAAATGCAAATCAAAACTACCATGAGATACCATCTTACACCGGTGAGAATGGCACATATTAAAAAAACTAGCAACAACAAATGTTGGCGAGGGTGTGGAGAAAAAGGAACTCTTCTGCACTGTTGGTGGGAGTGCAAACTGGTCCAACCACTGTGGAAAGCTGTATGGAGATTTCTGGACCTACTAAACATAGAGCTTCCATATGATCCAGCAATTCCACTCCTAGGTATTTACCCAAAGGACACAGAAACATCAATTCCAAAGAACACCTGCACCCCTATGTTTATAGCAGCACTGTTTACAATAGCTAAGCTTTGGAAACAACCCAAATGCCCAAAAATAGATGACTGGATCAAGAAGATGTGGTACATATATACCATGGAATATTACTCAGCATTCAAAAAAGATAAACACATGCAATTTGCAGCAACATGGATGGCGCTGGAAGGGATCATGCTCAGCGAAATAAGCCAAAAAGAAAAAGAAAGATACCGGATGGTCTCACTCATAGCAGGAATCTAGAAAACTTAAATAAGGGACCAGGAAAATGAATAACTATAAGAAAGTGAAAATCAAAATCAACAAAAACTATGAACCAGAGACACTTTTAGGGGGGCGGGGGTGGGAGGGGAGGGATTGGGTCAGAATGGGGGGCTGCAATTGTATGGGGAATATAACAATAAAATTTATTAAAAAAAAAAAAATAATAAAATCTGCATAAAAAAGACACACCAAAAACAAATGGTAAGAGAGAAGAAAAGATGAATAAAGTCCTATTTGGCAAATTTAAAAAAAAAAAAAAAAAAAAAAAAATAAAAGTGCAGGGATTTTTGTCCATTTTGCTCGCTGCTAATCACCAGTGCCTGAAATAGTTTTAATTATATACTGGGAACTCAGTACATTCACTTGGAATGAATGGATTCATTAATTCAATCTTTCAGATCTTTGACTTACTAACATGGGATAATTTGATTATATACATATATACATCTATATGTACATGGTTTTTGAAATATATTTAACATATATTTTATTTAATGAAATGGACACTTGACAGAAATCCAAATCTATGAACTCTGGAAGAGAAGCGTTCAGGAATATCATTTATTTTTAATTAAGGGTTTCCATAGATTACAGATTCATTTTTTCTTTCTATTGACCCCATTTTTTAGACATCTCTATTTGCTTGCCATCCTCATAAAATTTTCATATCATAGATATACTATATCTGTTTATGTATTGTGGCCATCTGAGGACATTGACTATTTTAATAGTTGAGATTTTTTCCTATTCCTTCCCTTCCCTTCAAAACAAATTTCTGTCCTTGGGGGTAATGTGGCTTCCATTGAGAATGAATACCTCAGAAAATGCAAGAAATATATTTAAAAATGAAAGCAAACATAAATCATCCCCTGCAGCTAAACATGGTCCTGTGTCATAGACTGGTGGTTCTCACACTTGACTGGGTCACCTGAGGATTTGCTAAAGACAATTTGTTTGGTTCAGTTCCCAGAGCTCCTTATTCACCAGGTCTCCATTGGGTTCCAGAACCTGGCTTTCTCATAGATTCCTAAGTGGTGCTGATGTTATTTAAGATATCACTTTTTGAGAACCACTGTTTTAATTAATGATTTTTAGGGGAATAAAGTTACTAAATATGTTGTTTGAAATGTTCTGCCATTATAATAACTAAAATTTTCTTCAAAGATTGAGTAGATTACTAAAAGTCATGGCTGAATCTTTCTTTAAGACTTTAAAAAATTAAGCTGATGAAAGGCAGGTATGGCAGATCTGAGACCAGAATGGAACCTGTGGCTTCCCAGTGCAGTGATTTAAGTAAAATACTAGTGGAATTTTAGGTGAAAAGGGCCTTCTTGGAGATCTGCTTTGATTTCAAGATCTCTTTTCACTTTAGTGCATGCTCACCTTTACTTTCCTAATGAACTATAGCAAATTTTATGTGAGGAATTGTAATTTCATTGTATCCTCTAATCAGTTTTAATCTGATGAATGTGAACAGATGCTTACAGATTACAAGTTGCATGATCTGCTTGATGGAGTCACAAAGGGACTAGCGAAAGATTCAAAACTTATGGCAAAAGGTATAGAGACACATAAAATGAGTGACATTTTTTTTCCAGTTGGAGTCTGTCAGAGCTGAATTGCAAAATGTCTAAGTTAAATGTGCTTAATCTAGATGAATTTAATCAGCTTGTTGGAGAATGAGTGCATGATAGAAATATGGTTCTTCTTTTCAGGATAGTACCCCAAAGAGAGGTGGAATTATAGAAGTTAAAATGGAAATATTTTCAAAGTCCAAACACATCTCCAAAGAATATCCCAAAAAATCAGCTTCTATTTGATACTTAACAAGAGCTGTACATCTCAGTCTATCTCAAACTGTGCCTTTGTGTCTAAAAAAGCCAAGCTACGAATTAGTACTGACTTGCCTTTATTAGGCCCAGGGGTATTTAGTCCAGACTAGAATGCATGGTCTTTTACTTGCATGAACACCTTTAAGAAGCAAGACAAAGTGATATTTTAAAAATAGAGCTTCAAAGCCTAAATAACAAAGCAAACAGAAAGCTCATTTGATGTGTCCACTTCTCTATCTTAAGGATCACACTATTGATCCATTTCACATAGATTAACTCCGATGCTCTACTACTCATTGTCTGTGATAATCTTGTATTTGCCTGCACAGCACTTCACCTGGCTTCTTGGATAACAATACCCAGGAAATGAGGGAGGCTGTGACGAAGTCCTGGATAAAGAGACACACTGTTCTTTGTTTCTCATACTTCACTGTCTTCTCAGCTTTTCTTCCCTCTGCCTTTCACTTCTGTGTTTGCCAAAAAAAAAAGAATTAATAGAGTGGAAGTTTTAGATCTGAGGCAGATTTCATTGGCATGGATGCTTTACCCAACCTATTCTGAGCTAAGTAGCAGGTCACTGGGAGACTGTCTATATGCTAAGTTGCTCTTTTGCTGAAGGCTTTTCTGAGAGTGAAATTATTATTTGCCAACTACTGTAAAGCAGACATTTTATGTGTCCTTACTTGAGAAACCCTTTAAAGCTATTTATTCCCATGTTGAGATTGAACAACAATTTGAAATGATCAGCAAAATAAGCTGGGCTCTAAATGTACACAGCAAGTTGTATGATCCTGTCTTCAGCTTATTTGCAGCTTCCCTCTTCTTTGTACCTGTAGAATGGGTAGCACTTAACAGCCTGCTTATGAGGAGTAGTTATTACTATTCTTAATACATTTTATTAATCTCTAACATGTTTTTATAGCCATAGAGTTCTACCTGAAATATAATTAGGCATTCTCATTGGTGACCTGAGTTTCTTCCTTACTGGTCTCTAGACCACAATTTTTGCAAGTCTTAAGTTGGTGAGCAAATAAACACAATTATGTTCATACTGTAAATGCAATTTAAACACCTATAGAAGCTGCAAGTGAGAAATTTCTCATGCCCAATTACTCATATTTTTCAATGACCTCAGGCAAGATTTCACTGCTTGTCATTGTAAACAATCAGTACTCCAGCTCCTCTGTCCCCCAGCCTTCCTTTTTATTTTTTATTTTTTTTTTTAATTTTTGACATTTTCTTACATTGTTGTTAATTCTTGGACAGTATACCTAACTATACCTCAGGTATAGTTCCCTTAGTTCTCCCACCACAACAGCATTTGTGATACATCTCCCCTGCCCCTTGTGCTCTTCTCTCCTGTTTTGACCTCCCTCCCTCCCTCCCCATCCCCTGCTCTATGCCTCAGATCTATTTTATACCCTCATGCTCCATTAGACTAGTTCACTCAAGACTTAAATTGGGGGCCTCCCTGGTGGCGCAGCGGTTGAGCGCTGGGCTGCGAAACTGCCTGCAGCCTGTGCAGCGCTGGTTCAATCCCCAGCCACAGGGCGAGGGTCCCACATGGCGCGCAGACCTCTCCTGCCACCCACTGTTCCCCTCAGCAGTGTATTTTGTCAGTCTGTCTGTTCTGCTCCCCGCTCTGGCTCTGGTGAATTCTCTCACCTTCCTGTGCTTCTGATTGTACCCAGTGCTTGTATAAATAAATATTAAAAATCTTTAAAAAAAAAGACTTAAATTGGATTTTCTTCCACACCTATTTCAAAACAAAAAGAACATAATTTTTGTGCACTCAAAATTATTTGAAGTAAAGAATTATTTGAAATAAGGAAACATTTTCTTTAATATTTTCATTTGGCCTACTTACATGTAATTTTGCTGTAATATAAATCTATTACAGGTGTGGATAAATGTTTTTATATATGTAGATTATATGTATATATATCCTCTAGTCTATGGAAGAAAATTTTTTATTTTAATTTGGAGAGTAAGTCATTTAAGTATGTGGAAATGGGGGGTGGGGTTGATATACTAAGTGCTCTTATCTCAAAAGATTATTATAACTTTTGTGTACAACCAATGGCAAATGAACTGTGGTGCGGAGTAAGAAGACCAAGGTAGAAGGCAATTTCAATAGTCCATATGTCAGGTGGTGGTAGTTCAGTTATAGAAATGTAGATGGTATATAGTAAACAGATTATATATATATATATATATATATATATATAATAGAAATAGGGTTTGTAAACTTTGTTGATGGTGGAGAGCTAGTGAGGAAAAGCATACAATAAAGATTCCTAGCAATGGGTGGATAACAATGACCAAAAAATAAAAAGGCTTTGTGAGTTAAATACAAGAACTCTGAATTAGATATATTGATTTTGAGCTCTCACATATAAACAAAAGGTGGTGTTACGCATTCACTGGACATATGAGTTTAAAACTCAAACAACTGAACTAGAAAAATGTTTTTAAGAACTTGATATTATAGAGTGGAATTTTAAGTTTATGGAGTTATGTGATCTTACTTTGTGATACACTGTGAATAGAGAAGAAGAATATAACCTAAGCCTGGGGCTCTTTAAGATTTAGATGTTGATCAAAAGAGAAGGCAGCGATGGGGATGGAGAAGAAACAGCCTCTGATATAAGAGAAAAAAATAGAGTGAGCAATATATATATATATAAAAAAACTTATGGAAAAAATATTCCAAAACAGAGAGGAATCAACTGTATCAAATGTTACAAAGTTATATTTGATAGAAGATTGTCACTTGTTCAAAAAGAGAGTCACTTATGACCATGCTAAGTGTTATTTGTAGGTTAGTGAAGAATTAAGTCAGATAACAGTGAGTTGTGGGGGAATGGGAGGTGAGGAAAAGGCGACTATGAATGGAGGAAGAACTTTGATAGTTTCATTCATTAAGGAAGCAGGAAAATGCGATAGATAATGGGAAGAAAATGATATCAAAGGAGGATTCTGTTTGACATTTTATATTAAGGCATATTTTTAAAATTAAGACAAAGGTCCTTTTTTAAAAAAAAAAAAATTATTTATTTATACAAGCACTGGGTACAGTCATAAGCGCGGGAGGGTGAGAGAATTCACCACAGCCAGAGCAGGGAACAGAACAGGCAGATGGACGAAATACACTGCTGAGGGGAGTGGTGTGCTCAGCAGGAGAGGTCTGTCACGCCATGTGTGACCCTTGCAGGTGGCCGGGCATCGAACCGGCACTGCAGAGGGACAGCTTCGCACTGCAGAGGCTGCGGACAGCTTCGCAGCCCAGCGCTCAAACACTGTGCCACCAGGGGAGGCCCCAAAGGTCCTGTTTTAAGGCTGGAAGCAGTAATCTGAGGGGCATGGGTGAAGAGAGAATTGTAGAACAGTGTTTGGTCTTGAGTACTAAGAAGTTGATGAGATGGGCCTCCCCAGTGGCGCAGCGGTTGAGTGCTGGTTTGCGAAGCTGCCCGCAGCCTCTGCGGCTCCGGTTCGTTTCCTGGCTGCTCCCTGGCCACTGGAGGAGGGTCCCACATGGTGCACAGACCTCTCCTGCTGCCCGCTGCTCCCCTCAGCAGTGTACTTCGGTCCTTCTGCCTGCTCTGCTCCCCGCTCTGGCACTGGTGAATTCTCTCACCCTCCCGCGCTTCTGACTGTACCCAGTGCTTGTATAAATAAATAAATAAATCTTTAAAAAAAAAAAAAAAAAAAGTTGATGAGGATTCATGGCCAATCTGGCTTTAGATAGAGGCAGCAGCATTTGCTTCATTATACTAAAGGAGAAGGCATAATAATCAGGGCTGATATGTATGAGAAGTGATAGACCACTTGATTAATAGAGGAGGTCATTTTTCTTTTTGTCTATTTTCTTAATGAAAAATGAGATGTCATGAGGTATGAGTGATGGACTGAAGGGGGCTTTGGATGTTTAAGAGGGAAGTGGAATGTATAAAGTAGTAATTTTCTACAATGAGAAAGATATTTACTTGGAAGATGTAGTAAGATTATCTTGACATGTTGATAAATTTAAGTAAAAACGGTCAAATGCATTATGTGATCTTCTCTAATCATATTCAGTTTTTCAAGTCTACACAGAGTAAGCAGTCATTTAACAAGGATTGTACTTTTCAAGAAGGCTTTATAGGGCATAAGACAAGAGTAAGCGGTATTTACGATACTCCTTAATATATGTTTATATTAAGGCCACAAAAACCTACATAGATTAAAAGAGGAGATATAATCCTTCTAGGTATCTACCTGAAAAATATAAAATAACTGCTGCACCTCCCCCTGCAGTGACCTTTAGGAATGGCTTTCACCATGGTCCCTAGGTCCAGCTGGGCAACCAGCCCGCCTGAAGCAGAGGAAGTACAGTGGAAGTTCCCTGAAAAGACAGAAGCTTATCAAAAGATAATGACCACCAGGAACCACTACAAGAATGCTAAAAATCTTATCCTGTCTTTCTAGAACTACAAACTTTAATCCCTTATTGTCTTTCTAAACTTCCTTCTTTCTTCTATAAAGGTCATTGCTTGTTATGTAGATCACCACCCTGATGGTGATAGGCTGAGCCCATGAGCAAGCTGATTTCATTGATATTCATTGTTCCTGTGCTTTTGGAAAACATATATATACTGGTCACAAACTCAAAAAAAAAAATTACACTCAGATTTTCACTCTTGAAGTGTGTCTGTTTGTCATTTCTTTCACCGATGCCCTGACCACCCTGCACGCATCTCTCAACCCTGAGGTGGCCTCATCGTCTACTGCTGTGCTGGTCTGCGGCAATAACTAATTTGAAGATGTATATATACACACTCCTATGTTCATTATAGCACTATTAATAATAGCCAAGCTATGAAAACTGCCTCAGTACCCAAAACAGATGAATGTATAAAATGTGATGTATATATACATAATATATGCACAATGGACTACTGATTGTAAGATTCAGAAATCTTACCAGCTGCAGAAACTACAGGGTATTATGTTTAGTAAAGTAAATCTTTGTCTTAGAGAAAGACAAAGACCAAATCATTTCACTCATATGCATAATATAAAGAAACAAAGCAAAGAAACAGAAAAAAAAATGCCCCTGAAATCTAATTTAGAATTGAGAATACCAGAAGAGAAGCGGGGCATCTAATGAGGATGAGGGTCAATGGATTATGATCAGAATTACTGGGACTTTTGTAGTTCAGAATCAACTGACCACTTGTGTGGGACAGGAGCAAATTATCAAGAATGAGAGAAGTGATGGTCAGAAAATTAGACACTGGGATTCAATATTTCAAAGTTGTTGGTGATGGTAAGGTTGAGAATATAACCATGGAAGTAAATGGCTCCAATGGCATGAATGGAAATCTCATTGAAAGTAAGGAAAACAAGTTTCTGAAGGTGACATATTATTGAATCTGGCATGTTCATTTCGCCACTTTTTTTTCTTTTTGTCTACATTACTGTACGATGAACCTTCAATGATGTGAGTACCTGTTTTTTTCAATTGTCTTAAAAGGCCAAGGAAAATAGTTTGTCAAAGAAAGAACAAAAACTCTCAGTAAATATTAACAACCAAAAAATAAAGGAATAAATGGTAATATTTAGCATTTTAAAGATGAAACAAGAAGAAACTTGCATTTCAATGCAACTATTTTATGGATAAAATAACTGACATCCAGAAGATAAATTACTCAGGGTTGCATGGCTTATTAGTGCATGAAATGAGACTAGCTCCAGTTACTAAAACCAATGTATTTTCTAGGAGAAATATCTCAAAATACATGGTTAGTACTTACATTTCAACATCATCACAAGCAGATAAAGAGGTAAGAATAGAGTTTGAATCAAAGTTCAATATCATTGATATGCTAGACTTCATGTGCAAACTAAGAGCCAAGAACAATTTTGTGCCAATCTTTTAGAACCTCACAATTCTGTTGTATTCATGACTGTCCCCTTGTTTGTTTGCAAAGCAATATTTGCATTACAAATATTATATAACTATGTAATTACTCTAAGTAAACTGCCAGCCAGGGAATGTAAAAATTAAATCAAAGTACTATTTTCACAATGGGCTATGAAAACTCCTAGTCAGATGAAGTTGCTGGTGGAAGTAAAAAAGGAATTGGGTGCATCAGTAAAAAATAAGAACAATTTGAGGGCCATAGTGAACTACATGTTAGGAATCAAAATTTACAGGATTTCTTTAGTGGAAGGAGCCAATCTCTCCAGTAGAGAGCAAGATGTGGACACATTTCTCTTTAAATTCTTACTTTTTCTACCCCATGTTCTTGGTTGCTTTTATGATTGCACTAGTCAAGAGTCAAGCCTCTACTTGTATCACAGCGAGCGGCAAAGCCCACATTCACAGTTCTATATCCAATGGTTACAGCTGAGTCTTAGCTCTAAGTTCTTTCCTCGGTTGGAAATGTACCTAAATTAACTTTACTTCCTCCCCTGTACTCTTCAGTTTGAGTTCTCAAGAATCACCTTGAGTTATGAATACACATTGTTTAGTATCTTTTTTTTTAACATAATGTGTTTCCTTATTAAAATAATTCAAGTGATTTCCATTATCAGAAAAATAGAAATAGAAATAAAATGAGAAGAGATCAAGAGACAGAATAAGTTTAATGGTCATTGTTTCTTAGTTCTTTTCCTATAAGGAAAATGCTAAGTGTTTCTGGTACTTGTGTAAATGTATTATGTAGACATTTATGTGTATGAACGTGTGTGTGTGTTAAAGAAGAGGAAGACAATGGTATACTAATTTTGTAACTAACCATATATTTAGTAGAACTTATGTCTGTTGGAGTCAGACATTTAGAGGAGTAAATTCTGAAGCCACTAATTACTAATTCCTTCATTTCCCTTTCCTAGAGAAAGTAACACGTATTTACCCTGTAGGTGTGTCTGGCATACTAAATTAAAAATAAATGTTGCTTTTTTTCCATTTCCTGAACCTTAGAGATACCCAATTATGTTACCAAGTTCTAATAAATCAAATGCTATTGATGTACTTGGGAAATAAGATACTGGAAAAATACAAAAGGTGCAGGCTATTAAACCTATCCTTAAAATATTAAAAATTTAACTGAAAAAGTAAGATGTTTATGGAAATAATAATTAAAATTGTTACAAATAATAAATATTTCAAGTACCTAATTAGCATTTTAAATGCTGCATCTGGACTGGTAAGATTACTATGTATATTAACGCACATAAGATTGATGAAAATAGAGGTTAAAATTATACTTACAAATTTTTTAGATAGAATAGAGTGGGTCATAGTGATTATTTAGTTTAATCCTCCCTTTTCAAAATGAGGAGATTGAGATTTAGAAATTTGATATGCTTTGTCCAAGTCACGCCATTAGATTCAGAGCAATTAAATGAAGTAAGCGCAGAAGCAAATCTGTAGAAGTAATGTCACCAAATTACATTCAGTGGAAATATATATTCTCCAATCTGTTTAATTCATTCTTTATATTTTAGTGTACAAATATATCCCTTTGGTCCAAGTGAAATTAGTTTTTAAACTTCGTCCATTTGATTGTGACATGAACATTAAAGCCATTTAAACAGAGGGTAATACGTTTTTGGTGTTATATGAGAGAAAATGATTTATCTTCAAAACTACTTAAAAAGATATACTAACTGCTGTCATTCCCTTTGACTGGGATATTCCATAGGTACAAAGGTTCAAAGACACTATTAGCAGTTTCAGGAAAAACTTTCAAATTGATGATTGCTTTAGACCAGGACAGACATAGTGTTTGACATTAAAGTTTGACATTATGAGGCTTCTGTTAATGAAAACTGTGTTGGAAAGTGATGAAAAGAATATTAGAAGGTCTATGGAATAGGTATCCTAGGTACTAAGATGAATTAGAGGCCAACTACTCTATTTTTATGGTTAACCACAGCCAACCATATGTGTGACTAAGGGAGAAAAAAGATAGAATGGGTATTCTCCAACAGCTACTTCCGTTTACCAGTGAGTAACAGATACAAAGGAATCTGAGAAGAAATAGCTCATATAAAGGTAACTTATTTTTCCCCAGTGAATCTTGAATTTGCAAAATATATTCTCTTTTTTCTGGCCTTTTCCTTTCTTTTTTCTGGCCTTAAATGACATGATCTATACACTGACAGTGCATTTTGTGGTATATTTTGTCTATATCCTGACAAAATAGAGTCCCATGTGTAGTTCATTAAACCATACAGTGAGATTAAAAGGCACTTCTACCCAAAATGACACTTAATAAATGTATAACTCATATCATGGGAGTATAGTTGACAGAAAATGCTAACAGATTCTAAAAGGACTAGAAAAAGTCAAATTAATTCATTGCTTCCAATAAAATTTAGGAAAACTCAATATTCCTAGTTTTTTTAAAGTTATGTCAGTCAGCTCACCATTACCCATGTCTCCTTTTTAACATTCAACATTTATTGGTGATCAAATTCAGTTTAAAGTAGTATTCAAATAAACATATCAAACATGTTTTAGTGTTATTTTCAAGAAAAGAAGCTGGGATGAATAAGATTTGCCTCCTACCTAAAAGAACACCCCCTTCTTTCAGAAGCCCTCTGATGCTTAAATACAATTTAGTGCTTAAATATATTGTATCTTTTTATCATTTATTATTGAAACCCTTGGATTAATACTGTCACTTTAACTGGATTTTAAGTTTCTTTTTTTTTAAAAAGATTTATTTATTTATGCATACAAGAGGTGGGGTATAGGCAAGAGATATAGGGGTGGGGAGGTGAAAGGACCCACCAGAGGCAGAACAGGGAACAGAACAGGCAGAGTCACAAAACACTCTGCTAAGGGGAGCAGTGGGCGGCAGGAGAGGTCTGCTTCGCCATGTGGGTTGCTCCCTGGCCAGATGGGGATTGAGGTCATGCTGTGTACTACCTCGCAGTGCAGCGCTCTAACCCCCTCCATCACCAGAGAGGCCCTGGATTTTAAGTTTCTTAATGCCCAGGATTATTTTCTGTTTTTCTTCTTATTTTGTGTCCTTCACAGTAACTCAGTCAGACACTGGAGATATTGTAGGAACCTCAGGGGCTCCCAGTTTTCTGAATAATGTATTCTTGCTTATATCTTTTGACTCCAAAACAAAGAGTCAACTAATGCTTTTTGGAATGGAAGACCATTAATAACATAATGCACAGAGAAACTGAAATGTATCTAAATATCAAAATTAAATATTGAGGATGTTGTAGCCTCCAATTTCTTGGATGTCTTACAGTGTGTGGACGTTGGGTGGGTTTCGGCAGACCTCTCCTTGCCAGGCTCACAGACTCCTTCCCAAAGGCAACGTCTTCCTGCTTGTGATTCTTAATACTCTGAATGTTGTTTTTTTGTTTTTTTTTTTAATGTTCCCACATAGATGGGGGTCATTATTGTTATCATCTATAATAAACCCAAATAACCATATATCCACCATTCCTTACTGTTTCATTTCTTTTTTTTTTTTAAGATTTATTTATGTATTTATGTATTTATTTATTTATGTATTTATTTATTTATTTATATAAGCGCTGGGCACAGTCAGAAGTGCAGGAGGGTGAGAGAATGGGGAAGAGAACAGGTAGACTGATGAAACACACTGCTGAGGGGAGCAGAGGGGGGCAGGAGAGGTCTGCATGCCATGTGGGACCCTCGCCTAGTGGCCAGGGATTGAACCGGTGCTGCAGAGGCTGCAGGAAGCTTCGCAAGCCAGCGCTCAACCGCTGTGCCACCGGGGAGGCCCCTGTTTCAGTCCTTTTTCAAATAACTTTAAATTATACCAGGAAAGAGATACTCGACAATACAAATTTTACACCAATTTCTGGGAGCTCATATAAAATGTCTCCTGTATCTTCTGGTTGCCACCAGAAAATGTGGACTATTGTCATTGAATAGAAGCCTTAAACTCATTAGGTCTTAGTGCCTGAAAAGATTTTGGAAAACATTGTTTTGAATAAGTAGAAAGGAGCCCGGAAATAGCAGAGGATGGTCATATGATCAATACTCAAATCTTCCATGTTTTTTTTTTAGCAGTTGTGTATAGCTTAGCAGGTGGGTCACCCTGTATCTGAAATCCCCTAGTGGTTTTCAACTAGGTGGGGGGATATTGTCTGTGAGGGGACATTTGGGCAATTAGAGACAATTTTAGTTTTTATGAATTGGGGGAGAGTTCTACTGGCAACTAGCAGGTAGAAATGTTTAAGGATATTATTAAACATTCTATTATGCACAAGGAAGACCCTCGTAGTTAAGAAATGTAAGTCCAAAATATGAAGAGTGCTGAGGTTTAAAATCCTACAATTTGGGGAAAAAAAAGAAAAGTAAAATAAAAATCCTGTGTGATTTTTAAGGTCTCTCTTCTTAAATTCTATGCTTACTTATTCTGTACAATTAAAATATAAACATTTGAAAAAGCCTATTCATTCTATAACATTCTCTCTATAACTATGATCTCTTTCTCACATAATTCAGCTTGTCATTTCATACTTCATCCAACTTCACAACATGCTGACCTTCCAATGTCCTTCCACTTATAGTCAAAGCTTAAATTTCTCTGTCTAGAATCCACAACCTAGTTTTAGCATATCTATAAAACATTCTCTCCTACAATTTTCTCATCACTAATATCTTCCATAAATGGATGTGTTGACTAAATCTACAGGTATAATAGACTACAACTAATTGCCATTACTTGGGGATTCATGAATCAGGCAGCATCTCATCTGATTGGAAAGTAGAAAGGCTCTGCAAGGAGCTGTACAAAATGGAAGTTTAATAGTAAAGAAAAAGGCAAAGTCACCTTATCCCAGGGGAATACGGGCATTAGGCAGATTACCTGGCTGGGAGTAACTGGGGAATTCTAGATTATCATTTTAAAATGTTATCCCTTGGTAGAGGCTGGAATTGGAACAGATTAGGTATTAAGACTTGGTGGCACTTGACATAAGTGATTATGCCATTTGGGACCTGTTATATTTAATGTTCCTTGTGGATCAGGTGTACTTGTCTCA
This sequence comes from Talpa occidentalis, assembly GCF_014898055.3. Classification (NCBI taxonomy): domain Eukaryota; kingdom Metazoa; phylum Chordata; class Mammalia; order Eulipotyphla; family Talpidae; genus Talpa; species Talpa occidentalis. The sequence continues at coordinate 25,162,787 of NW_023601322.1, forward strand.
ACTCCTATTGTCTTACAAATTTGTTCTCACTCTTTCAACTGGGGTCAATTGTAAGGAAGTATGGGATTTAGTGTACTTAAAGGAGATTCAAAGAATCATCAAATACTGTGCACAGTTCTATTTTCCCTTAGAACTCATGGGCACATAACAACTCAGTTCTGGAATTGCCAAATTTCAGATTAGCCAAATCTTATCCCCTTTTGGGAATATTAGGGAATTTTGCAATTAATATAAAATGCCATTAACATCTAGGGGTGTGGAAACATCGACATTCCTACCTTAGACTCCATTCTGACCTGTTTCAATTTTTGAAGACTTTATATATTCAACCTCCATAGCATATCAGTGTTATTGTTGATGGTACCATATGTTCTTAAGTAAGAATTTTAGGTTCTTAACAACTAACATGACAAAACTCATAGCTCCCTTGGGCAGTTAGTCATGGGTGTCCAAATTAAATGTAGGTAAGGTTTTTTTTTTTCTATAAAATATTAGTTTTACTATATCCTCTATATGTATTTACACTTGTAACAATAAGTGAAGACTCAAGACAAAGATCCAGATTCTCTGATTTAATCCCTGTAAGAATTGTGAGGTTGACCTTCATCACTCCCAGATTTTGTTTTTTCTTTTCATCTTATTTGTTTATCCCTTTTAGATGCATTAATGATTTTCTCCAATAACTAACCCTTCACATAGGGAAAGATCACTTGAGGTATTTATACACTATTTTAATGCACTCTGATTTGTTATTTTTTCCTGAAAATATGGGTGTTTTGAGTGATGAGTATAAAAAAGGTGTTTCTGAAGGATAGTTAATAGTCTATTTTACCTATTGACTTAGTCAACATGGTCATTTGTGGTAGAGATTAGTACTCTGAGAATTGTGGGAGAAAATATTTTATAAATGTGGTCTAATTAGACTGTATATTCTAGACAGAGGAATTTAAGCTTTGAAGGTAAGTGGAAGGGCATTGGTAAGTCAGCTGTTGTAAGGTTGGATGAGGTGTGAAATTATAAGTTGAATTGGGTGAGGAAGAAATCATAAACAGAACAATCATATATTAAGATACTTTCTTTCTGTCTCCTTATTATAGTCTATATTTTTTTCCCAATTTCCTTTTCTCCATTTTTTTTATTTCCAGCTTTCTCCTCTTAGATTTTTTTTTTTTTAATTTCTAGACTTGTAAAGTGAAATAAGTACTCAGTGATACTTGTTTGTCTGGATAAGTTTACTTGTTTTGTCACCATTTCAACACAAGTTTACCAGCAACAAAAGAACTGCTACATTTACATATTATGATACTGGACATTGTAATTGGATTAACTCTCCAAATTATTGCTATCATCAGTAAACATGCAACAGGTAGACTGGCACCCAAATTCATATATCTTTCATGGAAGTCCACAGTAAGGACTGATGCAAGAAAAAAGTAGGGGAAATGGAATGAAGAGAAATCTAACTTTGAATTTTAGTTTTACTCATATTATTCATCATATAAAGTCCCATACAGCCTGATTTCCTTAATTCTTGATCTTTTTCACTCAATACTCAACCACCCTGAATAAAGTGTATATTTTAGATCAATATGGCATTCAATATTTAATCCTTCCTTTTCTAATTTTAAATGGGTGACAGATTTGATACTTCAAGATTTTTACAGATTTTTACAATTCTTAATAAAGAAGAGGTAATTTCACAAAAAAAGTCAGTAAATAATTAAAAATTATGGGCAATAAGATGGATGTGCTAAACAAAGTGCTATTTGTTTTAAAGATATATATAGTTATATTACTTGAAAAATTCAGTGATAAAGTGCAGTAAACATGTGGAAGGAAAATTTAAGTAAATTTTTCTTCATGCTTCCTGTTCTTTATAGTACATTACATCAGTTAATGGCAATTTGTATAATTTGTGTAATGACATAAATTGCCACAAACTCTCAATCAGCGAAGTGCTGTCAGAGTCATAAATCAGGAGTCAGAGAATGAGCTTTGTGAGCACAGTCTATCAGCCTTAGGGTGAAAGAGGAATGGGTCAGGGTGACAATCACTCAGTGAGTAACTGTGCAAGGCTGAGAAGGAAAACGAATGGCATGGCATGAGCAAAGCGTGACTGAGCCAGACCCTGATGAGCTAATCCTCCACATCAAATGGAATAATGCTTCATGGCTACATGTTGTTTTGCTCAACTTCTAAAATTACTTTCCCTGACTTATGATTACTTCTCTGCAGGGGTCTAAGGACAATGTTGAGAATAAATCTCAATCCTTCCAAAGACTTTTTCAGGCAAGGGCTACTTATTTTAAATATATATATCAAAAACTGTTATCCTATCATGGTAACAATTTAGTCTGCCACAATTCCAAGAATGCTAGCAGAAGACTTCAGACTCCTGGGTCAGAAGCAAAGGACTTTGTTACTAAGAGCAATAGCAGAAACTAGATGATCAGCGTTTTCTTGCACCAGTTCCCTAAACCTCAATTCCCACAGCATGACACAGAGAGCCAGATGGCACAGAGAGGCCCAGGTGAGTAACAGTATAGGAAAGGAACCCTGAGCATAGAGAAACCAAATCTTTTAAAATGGTCAGTAAGCATGCCTACCCACTCTTTTCCAGAGGGAGCCTCTATTTTTATCATTCAAGGATACAAACAAACCTGTCCTTCAGTCTGGAGGAAAACAGAATACTGATCTTTAGGCTGTTGAGTATATTCATATCCTTGTAAAGATAATTCAAAATAAAAGCAATCAGTACCTCTGTTCCCCAAACATGAAGAAGCATTACCATTGTCTTTCATTTCTTTTTAAGTGGAGAACTATTCTATTAAATCCAATGACTTTGACTCCCCTTGGGATTTGAATTTATTTATTTTTTTTTAAATCCTGGTGAGCTATTTCTTAACTCCCATCACCCCCATTCTTGGAAGTAATGAACTTTAGCTACCTAGGCAGTGGAAAATGAAACAAAACATTAACTTTGGTTTTTTGCATTGGCAGAGGGACTAAAGCAATAATCCTTGGCATTTATTCCTTTACCTTTTATTATCTAAGCATTTTGTGAAATTATCTAGTTAGTTAATCTTCCTAATACCTTTGTGAGTGAAGTTAAATGATGCAGTCTCTAAAATAGATATATACAAATTATATCTTGATAGGTGTAATGATATAAGTTTGGACTATAATTGTTCTTGGTGTTTGATGGTATTACATCCATTTTATGGGCCACTGGTTATAGTTTTTTCTACTCTCACCTGTTTTTATGGTCTTGCATCTGAAGGAGCAATCCAAAATGGCTCAGTGAAACTGTTTTCTAAGTAAGTCCCTTCTAAGTAGGTCTGTATTATAATACATAATATTTTAATTATTTTTGTATTCTTTTCACTTTAGCCTAAGTTGTGGCTATTTCTAATTCTGGAAGTAATTATTTGAACAAAAATTATAAAACCTTAAAATTCTAGAGAAACTTGAAAGATCGTATATTATCTCCTTTCATTCAATGAGAAAATTCTTCATTATGGATTTTTTTTTAAAATTAAGTACAGATAAAATGAATTTTTAGTCAATGAAGTAATAATATAATTTGTTTCCTGACATTTGTTTATGTAACCTAATATTAACCAGACTTCACAAGATTGTCAGGTTACAGTATTGCAAATTTCCTAGTACTATGGGATTTTGTCTGTTTTGTTTTTCAATGATGATCCCCTACTATCAAAAACAACAGAGCATGTAAAAATGCTTTATGAATATTTGTTGAATAAATTATAATAAAATTTTAGCAAGTCAAGTTGCCTAGATATCCACATATATTAAAGAACCTGCCATTCAAATGACATCTTATTCAGTCATTACCACTGTGTTCTATACTATCCAGTTTACACAACACACATAGACTTCTCAACTCCCTTATGTTTCCAGTCATATGCCTGGTTTCTGGAAATTAAAAGGAAGAAATATTTTTCCCATTCAGTGATGTATCTTGTCATTTATGAGCATCAGCAAAAGTCTTTGGATTCATGTCTCATGAATCTTTGTGATTTCAGTTCCTACAATGCCAGTCTATATCTCTGCTCTCAAAGCATCAGACTTCATTCATGTATTCAGAAAAGGGATAGAAATCACTTCCACTACCTCTCTCTCTTCCCTCTACTTTTACACATAAAATGGTCTCCCTTAAATGGGAAAGGCTCTCTTTCCCATGTGGAGATTAATTCTTGCTTCAGGGATTCTTGTTCTTCATATTTAGTAATGTGTAACTTTTAATTTAGATTTACCACAATATCATCTTGAATTAGCAAATAATTTACATTCCAAAGGAATGCTTTCTCTTTTGAAATAGTTACCATGTGCAAAGCAAAACAATTATTTCAACTATACATTGGTCAAAATCTTCCTGGGGATGACCCAATTAATCCTCTAATGGTGAGACTAATTTTTCATAAGACCTACTTATGATGACATAGAAAAGAAGGTTGTTGATCAAAACATATAACACAATAACTGTTCATTTTCTTTCATTTAATAAGACATCTTGTAGCTTTCTTTAAAAGTATGTTATAAACATGTTTTCTAGTTGTAGCTGAATGATTGAATCTATATAACATTCATTTTACTTTCCTTCATCTCAATGATCACATCTGCTTTATGCAAATTTTTGAAAACTTTCATTTCTTCACATTTGCAGTCTCTACCACTCTTGCACATCCAGGAAAACGATGATAATGTAATCAGCAGCATCACCTAAACATAGATGACTGTAACAAAAAGCCATGTGGCCTAAGAAATAAAAGTTCAGCCCGTTTTTGACGTAAGTGTCAAGACGATCTAAGAGTTGCCCTTGCGACAGATAATTAGGGAAAACTGTCAAGCCTGCAGCTTAATCCTGTGTACATCTGCTCAAAGTCAGCTCTGAAAACTGTGGGATCTAGGAAGACAATCTTTTGTAATTAGCCAAGGCCACTATAATCCATAAAAACATCTGATCAAATTGATTTCCAGTCCATCAAGTGGTATCTGTCAACAGCAAACTTAAGATTATCCTAGAACTGTGACTACCTCATGCAAACCTCTAAGGTCATTTAAAGGTTCCTTTGCCTAGTAAATATAGTAAATATAAAATCATTTTCACTTTTTGACAACTTGTCTTTTCATATGGGGTAGTAGGGAGCAAAGGAAGTAGGAAAACAGTGGGATGAAGAAATCCACAAAATGTCTTCTGTAAGATCAATGTTCGGATAATATGTAGCCAAAAATACCTGTAGTCTATGAACAGAGAAATTTCCTTCATCTCTGCTTCTGCACCTTTGTTTTTATGGTGTACATTGTTGAATTTTCCTCCCATTTCTATTTTGCTGCTTAGATGTACTGCTTCCATCTTCCTGCCTCACCCATGTTACTCTTAACTCTAGTCTCTAGACAGCCTTAAATACAATCACTGAAGAAATCTTTAATCTCAGTTTTTAAGGATGAATGGCGTCATGTCACTTTTGTCTCTTTTGCCTGCCATGTGCATTTTAATTTAGTTGCTAGCCAGGTTTATATTCTACACTCACTGACTTTTCCCTGACCCATAATTCTCCATGACCATACAGAGTGTTTCTTTCAGGTAAAACGTTCCTCATTCCTTTCAGAATTCCAGTCTCACATTTATGCAAAACTTCCTTCATCCCCTCTGTATCCTAATGTGATAGATGTTTGCCCTTTACTGTGTATAATGTAATAAAACATCAACAATTTGCTTCACTTGTTTCTCCCAGAGTCTCTGATAGCACCTCAGGATTAACCAGCATTTTGTTGTGCGACTCTCCTTTCTTATCCTCTATCCTAAGACAATTTTCTGTCTCTATCACTTTCCCTTTATTGGGATTCTTTTATAAGACCAAACCCTAAGTGAAGGATGCTCCTGCAAACTTCTTGCCCTACATTTTTGGTTATTTTTTCTGCATTATCCCCATGGCCCCTACTGCGTCTAGGTTGATGACTCTCATTTTTCTATCTCTAGCAACTTGAACTTCTGTCCATTGTGTTCAGTTGCCTAAGGGCATCTCCACTTAAACTTATATTCATGCAAATCTCAACATATTCAATACTAAATTAATCTCACAATGGGATTTTTCCCCAAAATACTCCATTCCAGTAAAACAATTGTCCCAGCTATTTTTCTTTCTCTGCTCTATATTCAATTTGCTGATGAGCTGTTTCATTTCTTCCTGCAAATTTTGTCATATAATTATTATTATCCCTCTTTTTAATGGTTATCACTCTAGTAAATGTTAACATCCCTTCCTCTCGATATTAAGTACACTTGTAGTAGATTTCTTTATTGAGATATAATTCATATTCTATAAAAATCCAATTTTAAGTATAAAATCTTACATTTTTTAGAATATCTACAATGTTGTTCAGCAACCCCTACTATCTAATTCTAGAACTTTATCATCACCTCCAAAATATAGTTTGCTTTGATTAGTAGTCACTCATCATTCTACTTCCCCTCCACCCACCTCACATCTTCTCACTAATTTATTTCTTATCTCTCTGTATGTACCTTTTCCTGGAATTTTTATATAAATGAAATAATACAATGCCTAGTCTCATGACTGACTACCTATAATTGATCTAATGCTTTCAAGATCCTCCACATATCTGTAATTTATTTATTTTTATTGTTTCACTAACATTCCTGGTGTGTCACATTTTTTTCTACCCATTCATCAATTTATGGATTTTTGGGTTATTTTTGCTTATTATCCTAGGAAAATATAAAGTTTATGCTACCATATAAAATACATGGAGATATATAAAGGTGTACGGTTATAGATGGAGACATGTGCATATACTTGGCACACATTTCTAGACTTAGATAAGAATGGATATGTTGATAAATTAGATGAAAGGAATGAAAGAACATAATCAAAGATGAATCTATAAGTTAACATATCATTTTCCATAGAGGTTGAACCAATTTATGTTCTAACAGTGCAATAAATCTTGTGAGGTATTTTGTGATAGGTCCTTTTTAATAGATCATTGTAGTTTTAATTTGCATTCCTTTGTAATAAATGATGTTGAGCATTTCCTCATGTGTGTTTTTTGCATTTGTATGTCTTCTTTAGAGAAGCATCTATTTAGGTCTTTACTCATTTGATAGTTTGTTTGGGGTTTTTTTGGGAGTTGTATAGTTCTTTATACATCTTAGAAGTTAACCCCTCGTCAAACATATGATGGTCAAATAATTTCTCCTGATAAGTAGGTTGCCTTTATGTTTTTGTGATGGTATCTTTTGTTTTACAAACCTTTCTAGTTTGATATAATCCTATGTACATATTTTGACTTTTGTGTACCTTGCTGTTGAAATTGAGTCCCCAAATACTTATCTGAGGTTGATTGGACTAGAGCTTTTCAACATGATGATACATACCTCTCTTTTATTTAGTATTGATCATAATCAAAACTCTGAGGTATGAGAGCTTAAGTCATTAGGAAGACACTTGTTCAACTCATAGTGGTTTAATTTTATCAATATATTTCCTCAGACCATCATTTTAATATCATCTTTTATAAGATTGTCTAATATAATATTGGGCTTAACTTTTTCTGTTTGGGAAATTTTATCTTTACCTCTGTGGCTTTTTTCAGAGATTTACCATTAATTATAATGTCTTAAATCTTATCAGCTTTCTGAGCTTTTTAGAAACTTCACACTGGATCATAATTTTCTGACATGGACAGTTTTACCTCATCAGCAGGGCCTGAAATGTGAAGTGGAGTCTACATGTCAGCTACTGTGCTAAGAATTTTGAGACATGGTAACTTAACTCTTCTAATTCCCAATGTGCACTATATTTCCAAGATGAAAAAGCTGCAGATCTTAGTTCCAGTTATTTTCATGAGGCAGCCCTGTTAGGAAGGATTCTTACCCACGGTGGTTCATCTGACCCAGGCATGAGCTGGGAGAAGCAGTTAGTCTCTAAATTCTGGAGTTCATGTCTCCTTACCCAATGTGTCCAATATCATTTTTTTTTTAATTTTTTATTCATCTGATATTAGAAATAGCATAAGAAGTTTTACTTTTATTTATGAAAATAACATAACTGATTTCAAAGACTGAACCACATTCCTGTGTGATTCATGAGGGAAGGAAATATGTACATACATCTATTTTCTTATATATACATATTGTTCTAACTATAACCATATGTATATGTGTGAATAAAATATATATATGAATATATATATATTAGTATCTTTCTATAATCTTGAATTATCTGGATTTCTGGGCAATTTATATATTTAAGAGATTTAAGGGATTTAAAAAAATATCCATTCTCCTCTATTGTCCTGTGCTGTTGACTAATTAAGTTCTTTCCTATAGAAACTTATTGAGAGTCTCCTGTATATTGGCATAATTATTTATTTTAATACAGTTTAAGCATATTATTTAATTGACATATAATGGGCTGGATCTGTTTAAAATATGCGTATTCATAAGTTTTAATTTATGTAAATGATTGCCAAGCTATCAATTTGTTCAAGATAACAGGCCCTCAATCTTTTACTTTTAGCCCTTTGCAAATCTATCCCCTCACAATTTCCTCTCTCTATATTTCATCTTCATGCAAACCTGATCTATTTTACATACTATAGATTATCTTTTTTTTAAAGATTCATTCATTCATTCATTCATTTATTTATACAAGCACTGGGTACAGTCAGAAGTGCGGGAGGATCAGAGAATTCACCAGAGCCAGAGCAGGGAGCAGAACAGGCAGACTGAGGAAGTACATTGCTGAAGGGAGCAGCAGGTGTGGCAGGAGAGGTCTGTTGGGCCATGTGGGACCCTCGCCAGCTGCCGGGGATCGAACTGGCACTGCAGAGGCTGCGGGCAGCTTCGCAGTCCAGCATTCAACCGCTGCACCACTGGGGAGGCCCCAGATTATCTTTTTTTTTTTTTTTGTGGTATTAATATCTCACACTTTATCTTTTTACTGATGGACAGCAGTGAACACAGGAGTGCATAGATCCCTTCAAATTAGTATTTTTGTATGCTTTAGGTAGATACCTAGGAGTGGAACTGCTAGATCATATATTACATCTATTTTAAGAAACCTCCATACTGCTTTCCACAGGGGCTAGACCAATCTACATTCCTACCAAAAGTGTATAAGGGTTCCTTTCCCTCCATATCCTTACCAAGATTTGTTGTCTATGGTCTTTTTGATATGGGCCATTCTCGCGGGTATGAGATGATATTTCATTGTGCCTTTGATTTGCATTTCCCTGGCAATTAGTGATGATGAACATGTTTTCATATGCATGTTGGTCCTCTGTAGTCCTCTTTAGAGAAGTGCATAATTTACTCTTCTAATCCATTTTTTTGGGGGTTATTGGATTATTTGTTGAGTTCTATGGGTTCTTTGTAGACCTTGGATATTAACCTCTTGTCAGACATATGGTGTGTAAATATACAATTCAGTAAGGTGTCTTTTTGTTTTAGTGATAGTTTCTTTTGTTGTGCAGAACTGCTTAGTTTGATGTAGTTCCAATTGTTTATCTTCTCTTTATTTTTCTTGCTGTTGGAGACACATCCACAAAGACATCACTAAAGCCTTTTTCGTGAAATAGTTTGCCTGTTAGTGCTTCTACATATTTTGATTTACAGATAGTATATCCAAGTCTTCTTCTATCAATTTTGAATTAATTTTGAATATGGTGTGTGATAGTGGTCTAGTTTCATTCTTTTCATGTCGCTATTCTGTTTTCTCCAACACCATTTTTGGAAGAGACTTTGTTACTCCAATGCATACTCTTGGTTTCTTTGTCATAGTTTATCTGTCTATGTAAATGTGTGTTTATTTCTGGGCTGTCAATTCTATTTCTTTGGTCTGTGTGTTATTTTTGTACCAGTACCATACTGTTTGATTATTATGCTTTCATAATATATATATATATATATATATATATATATATATATATATATATATATAGGCCTCCCCGGTGGCGCAGCGGTTGAGCGCTGGGTTGCGAAGCTGCCCGCGGCCTCTGCGGCGCCAGTTCGATCCCTGGCTGCTCCCCGGCCACCAGAGGAGGGTCCCACATGGCACGCAGACCTCTCCTGCCGCCCGCTGCTCCCCTCAGCAGTGTACTTCGGTCCTTCTGCCTGCTCAGCTCCCCGCTCTGGCTCTGGTGAATTCTCTCACACTCCCGCGCTTCTGACTGTACCCAGTGCATGTATAAAACAAAAAAACGAACGAACAAATAAATAAATAAAATAAAATAAAACATGCCTCTTTAAAAAAAATATTAAAAAATATATATATTTAAGATTTATATATTTATACAAGCACTGGGTACAGTCAGAAGCACAGGAGGGTGAGAGGATTCACCAGAGCCAGAGTGGGACAGAACAGGCAGACCAATGAAATACACTGCTGAGGGGAGCAGCGGGCACGGCAGGAGAGTTCTGCGCGCCATGTGGGACCTTCGCCCAGCGGCCGGGGATCGAACCGGCGTTGCAGAGGCTGCAGGCTGTTCTGCAGCCCAGTGCTCAACAGCTGTGCCATAATATAGTTTGAAGCCTGGGATTGTGATGCTACATTCTTCTTTTTTGTCAGGCCTGCTGTCTATTTGGGGTCTTCTGTGGATCCATATTAATTTCAGTAATATTAACTCTAATCATTTGAAGAATGCCATTGAAACTTCGATAAGAATTGCAATGAATCCGTGTTTTGCTTTGGGTAAGATGGCCATTTTAATAATGTTAATTTTTCCAATCCATGAAGAGGGAATATATTTCCATTTCTTTGAGTCTTTATTTATTTTAGCAATATCTAATAGTTCTCATGTATAGGTCATCCACCTATACATTCTTTTTCATGCATGTTTTCTTCATTTCTTCCTTTCCTGGCTCATTGTTTGCATGTAGGATGTAGCTATTCTTTTTTTCTTAATTTTATACCCTCCCACTGTGCAGAATTGATTTGTTGTTTCAATTAGGTTTTTAGTGGAATATTTAGGGTTTTCTGTGTACACTGTCTATTGTTTGCAAATAATGGTATCTTTAATTCTTTTTCTGCTTGTATTCCTTTTATATTCTTCTCTAGCTTAATTGCTCTAACCAGGACTTCCAGTAATATGTTGAATAGTAGTGATGAAAGTGGATTGCCTTGTCTTATACCTGTACTTAGAGGAAAAACTTTCAGTTTTTCACCATTGATAATGATGTTAGCCTTGGACTTGTCACATGTGACCTTTATTATGTGTTATATGTTCCAAATATGCCCAGTTTTTTAGAGGTCTCTTTTTAAAAAAGATTTATTTATTTATGCATACAAGAATGGGGTATAAGCCAGAGGTGTGGAGGGTAAGAGGATTCGCCAGAGAGAGTGGGGAACAGAACAGGCAGATCTACTGAAATACACTGCTGAGGGGAGCAGTGGGCAAGGCAAGAGAGGTCTGCTATGCCATGTGGGTTGCTCCCCGGCTGGCTGGGATTGAACTCATGCTGCAGTGGCTGGTAATAGCTTGATAGTGCTGCGCCACCAGGGAGGCCCTTTATAGGGGTTTCTTATAGACCTCTTTTTTTTTTATCTTAAGAATAAGCTGCACTCTTTCCTTTCTCAATATCTTGATTTTGGATGATATCTGCTTTTCTTTCAGTGTCTACAAGGCATCTTCTTCCTCCTCATCTATGTTTCTGCTCATAAATCACTTCCTTAGAACAAGCTTGATTCCATTAGCTAAAATAAACTGATTCACACCTCAAAACTCATTTAAAAAACCTCGAAACATGTACCTATGTTGGCTTTTTCTACCACTATGTAAAATGATCTCATCTATGTCTTTGTCTTTTTCTCCACAAAAAAATTCGAGACATTTACTTTTTTTTTTATTTTGTGCTTTAAAACCAGTGTTTAAATAGTGCCTGATATTAAAAAAGTATAAAATAATGAATTCCTAAGATTTTCTGTTCACTAATAAATATGTCATGTCAGTAACTTTATTATGCTCCTCTATTACTCTTAGATGGGATTTTGTCCTCCTGGTATATCTCTAATTTTCACTCCCAATTTCTCCATATATGGCAGATTTATTGCAAAGATTCTCCAATTCTCCAACCTCACTGTTCTCTTTGTCTTTGCAGTTTCTTCCATCATGAGATAGTCTTTCTTTCCCTGTGGTTTGCATGTTAGCTGATGTTGTAAGGCTTTTATCATTAGAAAGCAGAAGAAGTAACTCTCTCGTCTAGTTCTGAACAGAGACTAAAAAGACCTGGTGTGGTTTTGTTCTTTCTCTATCATACCCTGTCCCTGCACTTTGTATAAGCCTGAGATAGCCTAGTAGAGGATGAGAAACCTAAGAGATTTAAATTGTTCCTGGTGAGCCATCCTGACTGAGCATGGAACCAGCTGACTACCAGCCATGTCAGTGTTCAATCAAAATTATGAGATGTTCTTAACTGACCCACAGTTAATAATGACTAAATGGTGCCACGATCATCCATCTCACCTATCAATGTGTGAATACTAAAATGTTTTTGTTTTATATCACTGACTTCTAAGTCAGTTGTTACACAGTAATAGCTAACTTATACTCCTCAGTTCACTACTTATCCCTTATCAAAATGAAGTGTCAAATTGTGATTCTTATATTAGGAGTTTAATGGATTTCTAAAGATGTTGTTTCTTGAAATATAAGCATTTAAAAATTATACATTTTAAAATATCTTTCAGCATCTCAAGTATGTTTGTTCCCATTTTTTTTGTATTTTCCTCATAAGTTTCCTGGTGGCAGGAACTAGATCTCTTGTTCACCTAATACATAGTTCAACACAACATATGATATATATTTATAAAAAGAATAAACAAATATCATTAAATACATTTTTTTAAAGATTTATTTATTTATTTATACAAGCACTGGTTACAGTCAGAGGCACAGGAGGGTGAGAGAATTCACCAGAGCGGAGAGTAGAACAGGCAGAGTGATGAAGTACACTGCTGAGGGGAGCAGCGGGCGGCAGGAGAGGTCTGTGCGCCATGTGGAACCCTTGCCCAGTGGCCAGGGGATCGAACTGGCGCTGCAGAGGCTGCGGGCAGCTTTGCAACCCAGCGCTCAACCGCTGCACCACCGGGGAGGCCCTAAAAACATGCTTTTAATTCTATCCCAAATAATATTCTATATGATCATTCATATATTAATGCTATATATGATGTTTTCCATTGTGTCTAGTTTGGAATTTTTCTCCTGAGTTCATTTATTTGAAATGATTTTAGGACCTCTTATGTGCCCAGCATAGATATTTGCGCTTGGTTTCATTATAAATAAGAAATGCAAGCTTCCAAACCTCATGAAACTTAAAAATGGACTATAGAGATATAATATAGATTTCACATATAAGAACTGTTGAAAATAATACACATTTATTCATTTTCTTTTATATAGTATTTTCATTGTATGGTATGTTTTTGCAAAGATTAATTTAAACAGAGTACTTCTACTGGTTTCTAAACATATGGTTGGTAGCGCTTTTAGATTAACTTTTCATTTTGCCCATCTCATTTTTACATCTCATTATATCTCTTTCTGTTGATTTGTTCACAATTTGGCTTTTAAAAAAAGCACATGGCAAATGGTACTAAATGCTGTCAGATCATCCAGGTGAATGGCTTGCCTTTTCTCTCAATGATACTCTAATTTTCATCATATGTGTTTATACATTTTGTCTTGATCTACCTTGAACTGAGGCTGAGAATTCCTAAAAAGGAGGGACTGTAGTAACCGCAGGCAACAGTGACAGGAGAATATCTTGCCGATGTGTATGCAGGAGAGGGCTAGGAGTGACAAGTGGTGATACTTTTCTTGCCCACAGGCTTCCCCAGCATCTGGGTTATGTTACATCCATTTCTTCCCACGAGACAGTTTGACTTACCACCTCTGGCAAATCCTGGGGCTCAGGAACTGCTGAGGAAAGGACATAATTGTTGCTGGTGTTCAAAGGAATCCCTCTATAGAGAAAGAGTCTGGAAGGAGATTCTGAGTGACTATAACTCGGAAAGTAAGTGGTGACTGAAATCCTTTTTGACCTTGACATTCAGAGCTGCAAAATTCTCCCCAAACTCAGTTTAATGCAATTGTTGGGCATTTCAAGGTGACTCCTCCTCCAACAGTTCATCTGGCACTAATCTCAGGGAGAGTTAAATGAGCCCAAATCCTTTTCTTATTGTCTTGAAATCCTACTGATACATTGGCATTTATCAAAAATAGATCAGAACTTCCTTGATTTAAGAATTAGGAAGAAATATCATGATATAAGGCTTTCCTATACACTTAGAAATCTGTGGGCTTTATTAAAAAATTAAGGAGCTGATATTAAAAAGTTTTTTTTTTCTCTTGTAATGTGATTTCTTCTGGAACCTATTTACATGGGCTGTGCTATTACCGCATTTTTAAAATTCTTATATAAGGTTATAGTTCTCCTTAACCAGCAACTCAAAGCTCCAGAAAGTTGTTTATGATTAGGTATTTAATTTGAAGTTTGATAATTGGTGTAATTTTCAGGATATTTATGGGATAAAACTACAATGGTTGTTATTTTTAGTATCACTTTTGCCTTATTTCCACTTCAGTTTCCCAACCCGATGTGATATTTTTAACTGCCTGTTTGCCTGCCTCTCACCTCCTTTCTTTTTTTGATCATATGGGTCAAGCTCTGTGCTAAGTATCATCAGAATATACTGATTAGAATAAGCTGTTGACTTTATCCATCTGGAGTTAGAGATTTTAGGTTTCTCAGTCTTGTGTTTCCTGTAAATCATACTACCCGGGAAGTACTACTTATGCTGAAGACTGGGCTACAGGTGAAAACAATGACTGGATCCTTGTAAATAAGGAATCTTGTGCAAATACTACTTTTTGATTCGTTTGTGCTTTAAAGTTTAAACATGATTCCATATGCATTTTGTTTCGTCAACCTAGAAGTACTCTGAGTACACAGATGTTGTGATGATCTATATGGTCATCTTAGAGGAGCTGA
Organism: Talpa occidentalis; assembly: GCF_014898055.3. Taxonomy (NCBI): domain Eukaryota; kingdom Metazoa; phylum Chordata; class Mammalia; order Eulipotyphla; family Talpidae; genus Talpa; species Talpa occidentalis. The sequence continues at coordinate 25,177,824 of NW_023601322.1, forward strand.
ATCTATATTTCCTGGTTCTCTTTGTAGTTCTGGGTTAACATGGACCTCCAGAGACTCTGCTTTAGAATTAAAAGGTGGGTGTGATGCAGAGGCCATATTCCTTTAACAATCACATGGTCTATGCAGGGATCCTATATTGTTTCAGCTCACCTGAAACAATGCTGCTGGCTCACCTTCTTGGTGGGCAGCAGCCATTAGGCTGCAGCTCCTTCCAGTGCTATCAGATCTTGCCTTGCCCCTTCTGACTCCCAGTCCAGTGCTCATTTAGCTCAAGCTTCCACAGCTAACGAGATCAAAATCATGTTTTAAAATTTATTCATTGCTAATATTGATTTTAAAGTCAAACTATCAGATCAAATTTGTCTTTTGAACTTGAACCTTAAGTACCAAATGCTGGAAGAGTGTCAATTTCCAGTATTTGAATAATAATTACCTTTTTGTAAACAGTTCCTTAGTCTCAATTTCTCAGAATTGAATGTCATCATGGGTTATTATGGAGGGCTGCGTATTCTATCTAATAGGAGGAGGTGGTTCCTAAATCGCAACCTGGCAAGATGCTTTTGGTGAATACTTGGTCATAATATTAGGTCTTCCCACCTTCCACCCCATAATATCAGGGTGTCACAAACCAGTGCTGATTGATATCCAAGTTATTAAAGCAGATAAAAGTTGGTACATTTATCAAAAGAGAAGAAAATGAAACCTCTATCCCATGGAACCCGGCCATTCTTGCTGTATGGATAGTAGGAAATCATAGTGAACAGTAAGGTTCCTGATATGCTAATTGAAAAAAAAAAAAAAAGAGTTTTGAATTCCCTACAAGTGGCAGTAGTCAATGCACACTAGATCATTTGGGTTTTATGTTTCATCAATGAAGATTAAGGCAATGAGACAGCATGGATCTCTGCAAATGCAAGTGTTTGTACTCACCTTCCCCAACCCAGGAAGCACACTCCCACAATCTACACGAGTCTAGTGAACTTGATGGTAGAAATGTCAGTAGAATGCCATTAAAACCCTTGCCAGTAAAACCTCCAGTTAGAAAGAGGAATTTCTTTAAAGTAACCAGAGAGCCCCTCAGTCTCCTCCCTTTGCTACACTATAGGCCTCTGAAAGTTTCAGAGAGTCTGGTATTTTTTTTTCTGCCTCTTGCTGTGTGACCTTGTAGAGTTGCAGAAGTTAAATGGAGCACAGGTTGGGAACATCCATTGTTCTCATCCCAGCTGCTCTGAACTCATAGAGCACATTGTCAGTGAAATGGAAAAGAAATTAGCAGCTCATTTTGTGCAACGTGAACTTTCTCTCTCTGTCTCGCTCATGCTTGATGGGCACACTCTCTTTGATAAATCTGTCCTTACGCCTTATTGCCATGCAAGAACAGGAAGTAAGAAATGTCAACAGCACTCCCCTGCTTTCATTAGAACTAATCAAGTTTTTCATCTGCCAAGGTAGTAGTTAACTTTTATTCAGAGGCCCCCTGTTTTGGGGGGGAAATCAGGTTGAGAGGGCAATTAGGAAGATAATGAAGGACTCGTCACTCAAATGTCCCAAACTACTAGGCATTGAAATAGCTATATGCTCTCTGTGTTAGCAGTGACTGTGATAAAGGGCTGTTTCTGCCTGTATTGTGAGGAGATTGCACCTCACTGCACACCTCTGGCCTCCTAGCATACAGAGTTCAATTAGCAGTTAAGGATGAGTTCAAATAGATTTAAAGAATTAGTCATTTTTTGAAGCCTTTACTGGGAAACTTAACTTGGTCATGTTTTCAGCCAGCCAAAAAAAAAAAAAAAGAAAAGAAAAAAAGTAAGAAAGAAAGTCAGCGGGAGTGAGCTGAATGTGCAGATGTGGCATCATTGGAGCATCCAGAGATGAGGACAGGCTCAGTATCTGCTGAGTAGCCAGCAGTTCCAGGACAGTAAAGGCTGTCTTAAGGTCATAGGAATCAGTGTTGAAATGCACTGCATTGGCAATAGCAAAAATTGAGGGAAAATTGGTACTCAACAAAGACCAATGGTCAGCATATCTAGGAATTATGTTTTTGAAAGTGTCTTTCTTTTAAAATTTGCATTCCTTGAATGATACATTAAAATGGGTGTCCTCTTTGGCAATCCTGTATAGGATCCCTATTCACTTTCTTCTGGGTCTCCAAACACCTATTTTTTAAATGACAAAAGATGGGTTTTCTGCAACTATGCCAATCTCCTATTCTGGGTCCATTGACAAAAAGTAAGTGTTTGTATGGGTCCAGAAACTGAGAGATCTGAACATAAGATAATATTTTTCACTACTTCATTACTCTGTGTCTGTTCAGGTACACCTGGACAGGAGTTTCTCCATCATCAGCAATATCATAGTCACCATTTGTAAATGTTAGAAATCGCGTTGGGGTACATGTCATAAAGATCTGAATAGAAAATCTAGAGTTAGATCTTAACACTAAATCACCATGGGTTGAAGCTCTTTATACTTTTATGCCCCAGTTCCTTGGCATCTATATTTTGCCATTTGCAGACTCAAAGGTAGCGATGATGTCCCAGCTCTTATGGTCATATTCCAGACGGAAAGGAGGAAAAAGAGGAAATTAGGTATATGTATCACCTTAAGGAATCTAACATTGAATTCAACCTCAAAAATTCTAATCAGGGGGCCTCCCCGGTAGTGCAGCTGTTGAGCGCTGGGTTGCGAAGCTGCCCGCAGCCTCTGCAGCGCCGGTTCCATCCCCGGCAACCGGGCGAGGGTCCCACATGGTGCACAGACCTCTCCTACCGCCCGCTGCTCCCCTCAGCAGTGTATTTCATTGGTATGTCTGTTCTGTTCCCTGCTCTGGCTCTGGTGAATTCTCTTACCCTCCCGCACTTCTGACTGTACCAGTGCTTGTATAAATAAATAAATACATACATAAATAAATAAATACATAAATAAATCTTAAAAAAATTCTAATCACAACTGATTAGCCAGAATTTTTCACATGGCTACAGTTTTGAAAGAGGCTAGAAAATGTAGTCTTTTACAGTATTCCTAGGCACTTCAGTAAAATAAAGGTTCTTAGGATATAAGATATTGGTTAATCAGTTCATAGTTTTTTCCATATCATCATTCATTAAAAAATATAAAACTTATATAGAGTGTTATTAGAGCTATACACTAAATGAATAAATATTTAAAAACACATAGAGACAAAATCATTTGGGTAATTTTATACTAATTGAATCATGCACTGTGTAACTTTTTGAGATTTTTGTCTTTTCTCTCAGCATAATTCCCTTAAGAATTATCAATTTGTTGTATATATCAGTAGTCTTTCATTTTTTTTTCTTTTTAAGACTTTTTACTATAACTCAGTTTATTTAATCACTTTTCCACTGATGGGAAGTGGCATTAGGGTAGTTTCCAGTGTTTGCTTATTATAGATGAAGCAGCTTTGAACATTCATGTTCAGGGTTCATTAATATAAGCTTTCATTTATCTGTGATAAATGTCCAGTGACTGGGTCATATGGTCAGCATATATTTAATGTGCTTCGCTAGACTGTTTTTCAAAGGAGTTGCATCATTGTTCATTCCCAGAAGCAAAGTATGAAAAATCCAGTTTCTTAACATCTTCACTGGCATTTAGTGTTTTTTTTTTTTTTTTTGTGTGTTGTGTTTTAATTAATCTCAGATGTCCCAGCAGATGTATCGTGCTATCTGTTCATGATTTTAAATTGCCTTTCTCCAGTGGCCAATGTTGTTGGACACATTTTACTGTGCTTATTTGCCACATGTTTATCCTCTTTGACAAAATAACAGACTCTAGTGTCTTATGCCCATTTTCCAATTGGATTACTGTTGTTTAGACACTTTACTGTTCAGTTATGAGACCACTGTTTAAGTTAGATATACGTCATTTGTCAGTTATAAAGTTTGCAAATATTTCTCCAATTTTCATCTTGACTTTTCATCCTCTTAATCAGAATGTTTGCATCTTTAATTTTATCAAATACAATGTATCATATTTTTATGTTTCATACTTTGTAATGGAATGTCAACCTTTTACCTAGCTCTGTAGCCAAAGTTTTATTCCTATTTTTTTCTAAAAGCTTATAGTTTTAGGGCCTCCCCAGTGGTGCAGCGGT